>NW_028258327.1:600000-1200000 GCF_053883595.1 Heterocephalus glaber
GGCCCTGGCATGTAGGGAGCACTCAGAACTGCTAGCTGTTACAGATCTCAAGGCCGTTTCCTCCTGGTTTGCTCTTACCCTGTGAGGTCTGGAAAGGGCAGTTTAGATGTGTAGTTACCACTTCTTACCAGCAGGAGGCACCCATCTCCAAGGTGAGCCCAGGGACAGAGAATTTAGTCCGGGGGAGGAGGTAGACTGGCGTTTATAAATATCAAGAAAATCTCGGGTTTTAAAGGTCACCCCCGGCCCACTGCAAGAGTCTGCGTGGGGAGGACATTTGGCAAGTTCCACAGCACCTCCTTCTCCAGCCACCACCCGCTTAAAAGGGCAAGGTTTACAGCAGTGGAGGGGAGGTGTAGGATGGAGTGGAGACAGCAGGCTCAGAGATGGGGTGAAGGAAGCTAGGCTTCTAGCTGTTGATACAGACTGATTTTGGCACTGAGATTTCTTTCAAGATTAGCTAACATGTCCACCATCCTTGCTTATATAGTCAATCACTCCTGGAACCTGGGACCTGGTCCTCATGAAGCCATTCTCGTATCACTTTGTCTCTCCACTCCCTCCTCCAGCAAATTGGTGATTTGTTCCTTGGAACCCACATGCCTGTCCCAATTCCACACCTTCCCCATCTGCTGGTGTCTCTGGGTCTTGCCCGTCTCTGGCCCCCTCCAGTACCTTTGGCGGCCTCTCTAGTCCCTCAGCTCCTCCTCCACCAACCTTCTCCTGGGGTCTTTCCATAGAGGGCACCTTCTCCAGTGCCACCTTCTGGGCCACCTGCCTTTTCCTGTAGCTGCATTTACTTCTCTGGTTGATGAGGAAATTCATTAATTAAATCATCACCCACCCACTCAGAAGTCATTGATGTGAAGAGAGCTGGACAAGAAAGGATGAAGAAATCAAGTGTGATCCCTGCCCTCCTGTACTTAGAGCCTGTTCACTCACCTGCAGTATCCTTTCAACAGAAAGCTTGTGAGATGCCAGGGTCTGTGTCAGGCTGTCTCTGGGAATAGCAAACTGAATAAGGATCTGTGGCCCTGCCCTCAGAGAAACAGCATCCAATGCCAGAGACATCCAAGAGCCCTGGATACATAGATATGTAGCTGGACATAGAACTATTCAAGAACTATTTCAGAAACAATAATACTGTGTTTTAAAGAGCAAAATAGCAAGAACATTTTGAGAGCAAAGAAAGGAACGGTAATCCTTCATCTACTCCCTAGAAACACTCCTCCCTGGTCTTTGTTATTTTTATTTTCTTTCATAAGAAAATAAACTACTTCATTTCACAAGAGACAAGACTTGGAAAACTGACTTAAATTAAAATGACATTCCTGATGGGAGCAAGAAAATGCAGGAGAAAGCCGAAGACCCCTCATTTTACAGATGAGGAGACTGAGGCTGTGTGCTGAAGGTTCAGCAAGATGGCCAGGCTCACAGGCCAAACCTCTTGGTTCTCAAGCATCCTTTTCTCCCTGGTCTCCTTTACATCACTCTGCGTGCCAGCCAGGGCACAGTCCTGGGTACATCAGGCCCTCCAGTGCCTCATAGGATGCCAGCAGGATGAATTTTCATGAAGTCAGGTGGAGAAACGCTGGGGAAAAGCAGCATGGGACTTTCTGGTTGAGGGGCACCAGGGCCTCCCATGCTGGGCTCTGGCCCAGCTGCAACCTACTGTTTCAGAATCTAGTTGCTGGAAGATAGACCATGGCATTTATTAGTGCTTCTAGGTAGCCAAGAGAGGGAGAACATGAGATATGTCTGACTGATGAGTGCCAGAGTGTGCCTGTGACATTGCAGATCTTGGGCCAGAGATGTAGCTCAGTGGTACAGCACTTGCTTATCATGTGCAAGCCCATGAGCTTTATCCAAAGTACTAGAAACAAGATACTGCTGGTCAGCTCAGTCTCCAGAGACACTGATCCAGAATCTACTTCTCAGCTCCTCTGGAAAGGGTGGCAGGAAAGGCTGGATGAGGTTTTGGTGACCCTTCCAAAAACCTTCCACTACATCCCAGAGCTGGACTATCTACTGGTGTGAAGGCACAACTTGTCTTTAAAGATGCTTTTCCTGGTAAAACCCTATACCAACACTGCTTCCTGTCCTGTAAATCTCTGACTGTAAAGATGGAAGCAATCAAGTCATCAGTCTGAAGAAAGTCATGAGTAGGAGCAGCTTAACATGGTATTTGCCTTTTAATGGGTCAAGAAAACTTTTAGAAAGGAATGCCTGTCTAAGGGTGGATGGAGGCATGGACCCCAATGGCTATTTCAGAGGGCAACTGCTCTTTCTTCACAAAGACAACCATACCTGCTCAAGAGATGCTTCCTATGTGCTTTGTTTCCAGTTTAATTTGCAGCCTTAACACACATGGAGGACACTGTGCTGTGGGAACAGCCAGCCCAGCCAACCAGCACTTCCTCCTCAGGGAACCTTGGCTGTCTACCCATTCTCTGTGGCTTTGCTACTCAGATCCCAATTTTGCATCCTACCTCTTGATAGTCTGCAGTTCTGATGTTCAGGGGTGTCTGCTTGCTGTAAAATCTAATACCATACCTAGAAGGAATGTGTCTAACCTGCCATGAGCCAAGCTGGGAAGGCCTGATTCACAGAGACCGGAAGATGTTCGGGATCTATTCCTGCATGTGACCACCTTCAGCCCCTATAGGCAGTGCTCCCACGGCCTGGTGGGGATTCCTTACTGCCTACAAAAGTGGAGTAAGCAGAGGGTGTAAGGCACGGACTCAGCATGATGGAATGAAGCAGCACACAGCAGAGTCCTGCAGCCATTTCCAGTAACATGGAAACAAGACTCACTAAAATAAATACATCTGGACACAGCTGAGGAAATGCTGATGGTCTTCATTTTGCAGAACTGTTGCTTTATGGTTGTTCAGTCACTACACGTGAGGGGGATGGGGACAACAAATACAGTTTAGAGTCAGCGCCGATAAATCATAAATCAGAGACCCAGAAGTTGAGCTCCTGCTTAACAGAATGGGTCTGGGAAGGAGCTTGACTGCTCCATCCTCTACAGCCCTGGTGGCCCCTCAGGCAGTGTGAGGATGGTGATCAAAAGTATCAGTGCTTTCCTGAAGTCCAAAAATACGCTGGTTGTCTGAGCTGACAACTGTTCGAGGTCCCCAACTTGCTCCTTGAACTGGGGCTGTCTTATGTGCCATCTAACCAGCCAACCCTGGCCCTTCACTACGTGTCAGGGTGCAGGGGCCTCACTGATAAACACATGTATTCTGACTTAGGTCTGACTCCCTTCTAAGCAGCACAGCAGGGCAGAGTGGAACCAGGAGAAAGATTGCTTTCGTAAGTTTTGTTTAGGAACATGCTATTCAGGGATGATCCTGCCCTCAAGCTCAGGCACTGTTTCCTATCAAGGGAGAGATGAAGTCCAGCCTGCTCTGCTTTGTTTCCACAGCTCAGGAGCCTAGCCCCACTTTGCAGCTCAATGCAGGCTGCCTGATGGCACAAGATTTTACAAAAGCCATGGCCACTCACCAGGTATGTTGACAGGGAGCTGCTGCCAGGGGACCCACTCAGCCACTACCAAGCCCCTGTCCGCCTGAGGCTGACTGCAGCCTACTCTGCTGGTCTCAGCTCTGGGCACTCACGTGACAGCAGCGGAATGTGAACTATGCAGACAATGAATTTGAATAAGGCTCAGATTATTTCCAGAAACATAGTATCCCAAAGACAGGACATCAGGTTGTTCACTGAGTCACCCAGGTATTTCTGGCTTCACGTGTGTATACTCCCAAAAGAACCAAAGAGCAGGAGAAAAAAAAAGATCACAAAAGCAACGTGTAATCAATCTGAAAGGGCTTAAATGTTTCTTCCTTGAGTTGCTTAAATTTTATGAGTGTCCACATCCCTCCCTAAGGTTCTCCCTACCCCTACACAGGAACCCGGGCAGGACAAAAGCTTGAACACCAACAACTGCACATTTGCCATAGACCAGACGCTGCCCACCATGACCAAGTTCATCATTTTCCCTCAAACCCACCTTACGCAGTGGATGCAGTGATTGCCCTAATGAAACTGGAAGGTGGGTAACCGATAATAAGGAAGGCCAGGATCCCAGCTCTGATCTGGATGAAGGAAAAGCCTTGCCTCTTATCTAACACTCTGGGCATGAAGTGTGGCTAGGCCCAAGGGGCCTGGGAAAACCACCAAACAAGCCAAGCCAGGCAGAGGGCAGCACACGTGCAAGCCCAGAGTGGCTTCCAGGAAAGGCAGACATCCGTGTAATTGTCCTGCAGTCCCTTCTTGCCCCCCAGCCCTGTCTCAGACACAAAGCCGCATTCCAAGCCACCTGGGAGACACAAAACTCATGTCCATGTGGGCACAGCAAGAGGACCACCAGCTTACTGGAGGCTCCTTCGACAGAGTCACGGGCTGCCTGTAAAGTGAATGCCACACTCCCCCTCCGAGGCAGGGAGCAGGAACCAGCCAGCCTCGGGATCACAGAAGACTCTATAAAACCCTGAAGTGTAGACAGCTTCTGCTTCTGCACACGAGACAGAAGCATCTGCAGGGAAGCCACAACAGGGGTGGCAGGAGTGATTCTCACTCACTGTCTCCTGCATTTGGGAATTAAGGTCTTGCAGCTGTGATCCCATAGGTTGGGGTGCCTTGGCTTCTGTGAAAGGGGTGGAGAGAAGAAAGGCCTCAAGGGACCATTTGCACACACAGCCTAGCCACTGGAGGAATTCTCTGCAGGTTACTTCTTCTGACTGAGCTTGGATTGTGGGATTGGAGTCCAGAAGAGAGGAGAGGGGGAGAGAAAGGCAGAGAACAGCACAGAATTGTGCATTTGGGGAGCCTGCGGGAAGTGTCATAAAGCTGGTTCCTAACTGTGGTCAGAGGGCCTTGGAAGCACAAAGGGACTGGAAAGATGGTGACAAATTGCCTGGGACAGTTATGGAAACTCACTTTCCCCGTCAGCACAGGAAGACCACTTCCTCAGGCTCCCCCAGCCACCAGAGAACCTTGACTGAAGGTCGGGGTAGTGCTGAATAATGTGTCCCGCAGGGTGTGTCTGGCCAGAATCACAGATCCTCACCTAGGAAGCCCATGCCCAGTCTTTGTCACGTGCGAAGGCTGTGTCCCTCCCGTGTCCCACAGGAGCCCTTTCAGACATGTGGAGGGAGTTGGTTTCAGTTTGCTATCTGAATATCTGGTCCAAATATTTGAATCTACATACTGTGACTTAGGCATTTTTAAATGTTGAAAACGCCAGAGAAAGGCTCGCAAGTATGAGGCATCATTCAGTAACACCCACAGCAGAGATGAGATGAGAATCCAGTTCACAGACATCAAATGAGTGTTGAGCAAAGATGCTGCCGTGATAAATGATGCTGAAGATGCCAAGTAGCACCAAAGTGTATCCAACTGCCACTGACGCAGGCAGACTTCCCACCTTGTCCACCATAGCAGGGCTCAGATGTATGCTGCACTTTGAAGCACTACTTTCTGTAAATGGCAAGCAATCTGATTCATGTGATCCTATTTCTCCTTTTTAAAAAATGTATAAAAACAAAAAATCTGATTGCTTTACAAGTGGCTCTTTGGGATCAGATATTTCATTTGAGAACACGTTACATCCAAGCACAAAACTAGCAGACCCAGGCCAGCTGGTCCTGTTGTGGGACCCAGACAACAGACTTTAAATGTCCTACGAGCTTCAACCAATCAAATAGCTCTGAACGGAGCACAACAAGTGCTCAGCTAGCATTTGTTTTTATTATTCAAGAGTGTGCCAATGTTGGAAGAACTCTGCTGTGATGAAGAGGTTGTATGGGCACACATAGCAGTCAACCAATAAATGTTAGCCCCATTGAAGGAAATGCTAGCTTGGGCCATAGGTTGGGGTCAAGTTTGAAAAAGAGTAGTAAGAGAAAAGAAATGAGCAGCGTTCAGATGCTCTGGGAGCCAGAGCTGGGCCACAAGGCTTATATACAGATTTTAGGAAGTCCACATTAGAACCACGAGGCTGTGCAGAGTTGCCAGCCCCATGCCTCATGCAGAGGGTCTCCACATGGGGACGAAACCAAGCCTTGTGGAACAGGGACCCATCTGCGTGGCCTCAAATGTCAGGCCCAGGAAGGGAGGGTTTCCTGCTCGGGTTTCCCACTGTGGAAATCAGTTTAATTGCACCTTTTTTTTTCTTTTGCAAAGTCACTAGTAACTCAGAGAGCTGTGCATACTCAGTCACGATCTGATCCTTTAGGCCACAGCCACAGTGGGGTAATGGGAGTTCAGAATGGAAGACCACAGATGTGCGATGTTCACCTAGAGGCCTGAGCTCCCCTCAGCACCACTGTGATGCATCCTTCTCTCCCTCTCATTCAGGCCAGGAGCTGAGACTCATCAGATCATGTCCCATGTAAAGCTCAGAAGATGGGGTCTCAGTGAACCAAGGCTGGAGGCACTTTCACTGTAAGAGGCCACCAGCCAGCCCCACTGTCAGCCAGAAATTCATCACCACGTGGAGAGGCAGTGGACAAAGTTGTTTCCGTTCTCAAGTATTTGCTACGTCACTTATTTCCTTTTTCAGTGTGTTTTAAAATTTTCCCCTAGGGTGAGAGTGCTGAGGTGCCTTTGTTGTGAAATACAGTTAACACGGGATGCTGGGGGTTTTTTTTCAGGATGTCACTCAAATTCGATTTCTGTGTGTGTGTCAGAAAAATAAAGTTAGAGCTGTGCTAAGATCTCCAAAACTGGGGCAAAAGAGAGGCAGGGAGGAATAGGGGGACTAATACTGAAAGGGGAGGAAAAAGAAAACTATCGTGGCTACACCAAGACTCATATGTGGCCAAGCATTTGGCAGAGTGCAATACTCAAGGAAGAAACTTGCTTTTACTTCAATTCTTTCCTTTCCCTACTTCATTGTACTTGATATGGATTCTCTATGTGTCCATATTTTCTCAAGCCCAAATGAATAATTACCTGACAGATGTACATCGGTGACTCTCAACAGTTTATAACATCCTTTTGAAAATATTCAAATATTTTCCTCATAACTCCAGAAGTTCCATATCAACACAGCATATTTCCATATGCTTTAAATGTGCAGGTGGATGGCATGAATTAGGCAAAGATCAGAGCATTGCTGCCCATCCTCAGCCACCATAGTGTTTAAATAAATGTTTACAAAGAGCTGACATTTAGTAGAATTTTAGCTTACTAGCTTTGTAAATAATTGCCAATAACACCAGGCCCTCTTTCCTATGCACTAGGAACATGTCCAAAAAAAAAAAAGAGAGACGTAATAGAGGCAACAAGCTACAAAAGCATGGAACTTCAACAATGGCCCCTTTGGATATAACATGACTTCTACCATTTTCCAAGTCCCCACCACGCCTGTCACTCTCTTTACTTTTCCAGCCCAGCTCCTCATGTACTGAAGGTGTGATCTCCAAGTTAGGCAATGAGGCAGACTCTGAGGAGTGTAATGGGACAGACAAAAGTTTTCTCCATGGTAGTAAGTTGTTTATCCTTCAACTATATGGAAATAACCAGACATTTCCAAAGGTAAGTTCAGAGAAAATCAGAAGACAATTGAAAAACAGAGCAGGGAGTTCTAATCCCCATGCCCCATGGCTTGAGTCCCCCTTTCTCTCTCTCCTGTTCCCTCCCTCAGTGGTTAACCAGCCTGCAGTGAGAGTTGAAAAGCCCCTGTCCCCTAACCACGCAAGCTTTCCTGGGGCCATGTCATTTAAAGACAGCTCCTGAGTGGCCAGGGATGCACTGAGACAGTGGGAGGTGTCTGGTGCGTGGAAAGGCCACAGAGCGGAGTTGTGCTCACAGGGGGTGGGTGGAAGCAAAGACTTGGGCCACATAATCAATTTTTGGAAACTACATAGTATTGGCATTTGCAGTGTTTGCTTTTCAAATAACAGAAATGTGTCCTTAATTCTCAACACAGGTTTATTCAGATATTGTGTTTGAATGAAACAGAAGTTTCTCTGTATAACAGATTTTCTTCAAAGGGTTACTTTTGCTGTCTGCAGATGGAAAGAGTTGGGGTGTGTGAGCAAGAGCTAAAGGTAAGGGAAAATCAGGCCAAGTGGTGGTGGCCATCCTACCTCCTTGCTCCCCACACACGTGCACACACTCATACACGTCCACACAGGCATGTACACACTTGGACACACAGCCCTCTGAGGCAACCCAACTCTACCAGGCAAAGGGCAAATCACCAGTATTGGACCAGATATGAGGACAAGAGAAACCAGCGATTCTGCCATCGAGACAAGACTACCTGAGTCTCACAGATAACACTGGATCTGCACTGCTGTTAAGGAAGCAACATACAAAAGAAAGCACTGATTTTAAAGTCGTTTGCTCAGATTTTGTAGCAGGCTAAACCTGATCTTTTCACCCTTTGGGAAATGTTTGCTAATTAAATGAGTATGTGAGTTTCCCAATGTGTGCCACAAACGAGCTACAGTGAAGCCATGACTTTGATCCCTCCAGATCTGAAAGTGTCTGCACGAAGTCTGGGTGGGCGGGTCTGCCTGTGCTGCCTCTGTTTACCTCCAGTGTGATGTTTGCCTCTGGAGTGATATAAATACTATCATTTTCTCTGTGTGCTATGGTGTGGAAAAGTTTGGAAAGTATTGCCTTGGGTTAATATCATCACAGAAGATTTTAACATGGACATGACAAGTGTTGATTAACTATTGCCTGAAGTGACCTCAATAGTACTCTCTTTGCTGGGCTTTATTGTAAATCCCCTTTTTAAAGTTCCCATTTGGAGAAAATGATCTGTAGCACAAACTCTGGGCTGCTTTCCCTGGTAGTTTCCACCCCAGTGGAGCCATAAAGGGTTGACCTGCAATTTGGAGACTCCAGTGTGGATGCTCATGTCCCTGCTTCCCCAGATCACCCTTCCCTCAGAGGCTGATTCTTCCTCTCCCTCCAGGAGAAGCCAGGAGTCTGCAGCATCGCTGCCCCTCAAGCAAGCAGAGCCCAGCCTCCACAGCCCTGAGGTGGTGACCCAGGGCCCCAAGACCGCCAGGAAGCACCTCCTCCTCTTCCCCAACTGGCTGGTCCCCAGCAAGGAGAGGTGAGTCTAAACAGTCACTGACTGGCCCCCTCTCTGCTAACAGTCTCGGACCCTGAGAGATGCCTCCCTACCAGCTCCACAAGAACGTGTCTGGGCTGCCTGTGTCATCAACAGTCAGGGTCCCAGGAGGTCCCCAAAGTGGAGATGGGGAACCTGACTCCAGACTCACCCCACCTATGGGGCAGGTTTCAGGTTCCCTGATTTCCATCACAGAAAAAGAATTTTCAGGACACATCAGGAAGAGGCATAAAGAGATTTATTAGGCAGAATCTTAAAAGTACACACTCAGAGAAATAGTGTGTACCCTCAAGAGGGACAGAGGCTGGGCATACTATGGGGATGTGGGATTGTCTCTAAGAGGAGCTGTCTAGGATGTGTATTCTAGCGTCCCTGTGGTTTTGCCCATTTGGTGGGCTGTGTTAAAAGCCAAACCATCACATGTGTTTGAAGCTGTCCTGAGGATGGGGTTGGTAGGAGGGGGCATAATTTACAGGTGAAAGGCACCGGCCCAGAGCCTAGTTTACAAGCTTAGTGTCTTCAAGGCCCTTAGGAATTTTTTCTGGAAGGGATAAAAAAAATGCTTGAATAACTTTTGTGTCATGAAGCTGCAGTTTTTCTTTAAAAGTACAATTTTAATATTAAAATTTTCCTTGTCTCCTTTCTACCTATCTTTACTTTTCCACCCTACCTCACAGGGGCTGGGACAGCGTAGTACTCATTCTTGTCTTTGGCAAGTGAGGCTCTGAGGGACTGAATCCCCAGGGCAATGTCACAGATGTAGTGGGTAAAGAACTAGGACAAGGGAGAAGGAAGGAGGGGAGGGAAGAACTAAGTAGAATTAAGATGTGTTATGTACACGTACCAATTCCCCAAAATGAATGAATCATGTCCTGCAAACATGTACTGTACTAGTAAAAAGTTTTTAAAAAGAAAACTAGAACAAGAAACATATAGGAAATCTATCATTCAAAAAAGAAATCCTGCATAAATTTGACCTTTTGGTTTAATATCAAGTAGATAATGTGTTTTCAGAAATAAATCTGAAATTAGAAACTCAGAGACTCAGTAATTGAGTTAACATTAAATACATCATTTTTCTCTTTGGGAAGTGCCATAATTACACCTCTTCAGTGTTCGCCTCAGATTAGGGGAAGGTTAGGTGACGGAAATACAATGTTAATTTTCAACTGCCATATGCTTGTAATCCCTCTTCTTGATTCGTTCCTACTCCCAGGAACATTCATGAGGACATGTGTTTGAGTTATTCAGTTTATGTGTGTTTTGGATGTGTGTCCAATCTGACGACACTCTAGAACGGGAGTCCCACTCCATAGGTCTTCAAAACCACCAACAAAGCTGAGCTCCTGTCACGCCACCTTGGAGGCTGGTCCAGGTCATCTTCTGAACATCTGTTTGCCAGCTTCAGAGCCTTTCCATTGCCACCCCAAGATTCAAAGAACACCAGACCAGAGCTTCCATGCCAAGTCTGAGTGTCGGGACACCCCACCCTCCTACTCCAAGCACTTTTGCACTTCATCAGCTTCCCGGACACCGTAGACCTCAGCTTGCTTAATCCTCACAACCCATTTTACAGATGAACAAAGCAAAGCTCAGAGACGTGGAATTGGCCCCCCAACCCAAAGAGAGGAAGTGGCAGAACCAAGACTTAGAGGTACCTCCTGACTCCCCATGTGCAGCGCTGGGCACGGAGAAACAGCTGCCCCTGGCCCTGGAAGAAGCTGCCTCGCTGAGCCACAATCTCCTAGGAGTTTGTGTATTTTTCAGCAAAAAGCCCACAGGCCCAAGAAATGTGGGACGACTTTAGAAAAATTCCACGTTAGTAAAGGCAAGCAGGAGGGGATAAGTACAGATAAAGGCTTGTAGGATTCATCAGAAAAATAGTGGGACCCCAGGGGAAGAGTACTGAACCTCGGTCACGGTGGATGCTGCGAAGCCCGGATGCTTTTGCCTGGTGACGCTGTCTACAGAGGCATGCGGGAGGGGTAACATTGTTTCTGTTTGGGAGGAAGAAGAGTATTTACGTATTTTTATACTTTCATTCAGTTTCTCTTGAAAAGTTCTAATTTAAACTTCGGGGAGAAATGTGCCACATTTTAAAGAAATTCTCACACCTACCCACCAGGATTATTTTTTCGATGCTCAGAGATTTCAAAGAATTCAGAACCTATATGGCATCCTCCCCCCATATCCTAGCCAGGGATGTGTTGATTTTAGAGCCCCAAGAAAGCCCCGAGGAGACAAACAGCAGCCGGGGAAATCCTGCCCGCGGGTCAGGAGGAGCGCTTGTGGGCGTCTCCACGTGAGCCGCGAGCCAGCGGAAGAGTCCGCAGGAGACTGAAACGGCCTCGGCTGCCGGCGGTTCGCCGCGCACTCCACACGTTGTCGCTTGGCGCCTACGAGCTAGCTGCGTCTCCAGAAACAGCGCATGCTCACCGGAAGTCAGGCAGGAAGTGAGGATCGAGGGAGCGCAGGTTGTTGGGAAAGAAACAAGAAGTGTTGGGAAGTGCAGTGAAAGGCAGGAGGAGTCCAAGTTCCCCTGCTGGGCCCCTCTTGGCAACTTAATGAGATCCTGTTTCAAAAGAAAAAATAAAGGGGAGAAGGGATTCTCCAAACTCTCCAGGGGACAGAGAGTTTGACCCCTCACCCCAGTCCCACAGAACAATTTTTTTTTAAAAAAAAAAGAATGGATAATTAGTTGCCAGCGAGATCCTGGGACTTGCCAGACCCAGCTACACAGCTTCCGGCTGTCTGGTGTGCTGGCAGTGGCCGGGAATTCACACCACTTTTTAAGAAGGCTAAAGATCCCAGAAATCCTTCTTTTCCACTTCCCCCACAGAAAGTCAGGGTGACTAGGAAGGCATGGCGGAGTGCTCACACTCCACGTCTGGCCCGGGAGCCCCTGTGCCCCTCACTGGGCCTTGCCCCTTGCTGCCCAGCCACATGGGACCTGCGTCTCTCTCCCCATGGCTGCCTCTTCCCCATGTACAGAAACATCAAAACAGACTCCCTGGGGGCCACGGTGCTGGGGTTGACTCTCAGTTCCTCCTTTACTGTGACTCATGCGCTGTGTGCCTCCATCTGCCCATCTGTAAAATGGGATGAAACTGGGTGCTTCCTCACAGGGTGAACTGAGACAGGGATTAGCAGAATCATCTCACGTACACAGGTTGGGACAGGGCTGGCAATATGCTAAGTGTTTGCTGTCTATTAGGAACGGCTCTGAGGCCCCTCGAGTATCATGAAAGGAGAAGAGAGGGAAATAATCTCAGGCTTCTCTACTAGCCTGAAAGTTAATGATATAATCACACTGGCATGGGTTAAGGTCCACTCCATTCAGTGTGACTCAGAATCTGAGCTCTCAAGGGTTTTTAGTAGAATAAGAAAGTTTAAAATCTACCGACCTAGCCAGCCAAGGGGACATATGATGCCTGACTCCATAATGTAGGCATGTATTCCAATATGTATAGTGAAGAACTATTTTAAAGACATCTTATTGTATTTTAAGGTATTTTAGGTTTAGAGATGAGATTTTTAAAGCATGAAGAATTGGGATCCTGATGGTTACAGGGGACCCTTGAGTTACAACTGACCTGACATACAAACAATGTGGGTTATGACCAGAATCTTAGTTTTAACTTACTAACAAAGTCTTGAGTTACAACCCGAATGCCAGCTGCTTGTGCTTTTAAATGGTCTCAGATAGAGACTTAACCGTTAAAGAGTTCTAGAAGGAACATTACAACATCCTTCCCTGTACAGGGTTAATTGAGAAATCCTGGACCAATGTCTAAGGACACAGGTCTGCCTGGAAGAAAGTGTGGCCTAAAATTATACAGGAGAGAGACTTTGAAGGTTGTGTAGAGGAGCCTGAGCTTTTGATTGACCAACCTGAGTTACAACCAGGCCTCTCAAGTGAACTGAGTTTGTAAGTCAAGAGTCCACTGTATTTCCAGCTTTCTGTGATTATCTCCCATGAGTGAAAACTTCGGAAAGCTTCCATCATCCATTGATCAGAATAAAACACCCTTTGCTTCCGATGCCAAAGGGAAATCTTAGTTGCCTTTTACTATAAATAGTATGAACCCAGCAAAGTATTTTGTAACTTGCCCAGATGGTTTTGAAATATCCTTTACCTTTGAGGCAATAGCTATTCACAATTGAAAATAACTAACTACCCCCAGGACTGGCTACAAATTTTTCAGGACCCAGGCTGAAATGAAAGTATGGGGCCCTTTCTTTTCAAAAAGTCATAGGAATTTTAAGGCAGCAGTCCCTAGCATTAGGGGCCTCTGAGCAAGGGGCAGGGGAGACTGCATGAATCACAAGTCCATGATGCTGGCCCTGGCTTCTCATGTTATGGATTTAATGTATTTTAAATTATCAGGCTATTTAAGAAACTTCTGAGCATAAGTTCTTTATTCAACATATTAATTAATATTTATCATTATTTTTTCTGCAAATAATCAGTACTTTGCCAAAAATCATGTCTTAGAATAAAACAGATGCAACTGCAATGTTATTTTTTAAGTAAAATTGTGTAAGTGAATTTCTCTTGTTTCCTGTTAATTTACGTGACTGTTTTAGGCTGAAAATATGAATTCAGAGAACATTCCATGAGATATTCTCGTCATACATTGATCTAAACTGCCTTTCTCATTTTACAAAGGCTACACTATCAAACTGTCACTGGACAGGGTCAGAGAAGCGCGTACTGAACTGTGAGAGGCAAAGGCAGATTTATTAAGTAGAATCAAACTACACATTCAGAGAGTAAGAGTGAAAGCACTCGAAGGGTGAGGCACATGATGGTCTGGATTTGGGGATGTATGTGGTCTTGGGGCATCCTTGAAGTGAATGATCTAGGGTGTTTATTTGTTGAGCTATTCATTATTTGCCTAGGGTCTGTTTTTTATGATCAGGCTGCCCATTCGTAGACTAAAGCAAAAGCTGACTTTATCAACTAGGTTAGAATATAAACCATTTATATGTGTTTGAAGTTTAGAGATATGGTACCCAATCAATAGTACTATTTGAAAGTCCATATCTTGGGGAAATTCTTCATCAAGTCTCATCCTGGAATGCTTCAACATTAGAAGGCTCTCATTCCTGTTTCCTAAATAGGCAACCAAGTCACAGAACTTCTGCCTCTGCTCATAGTCACCAACCTGGTGATCTGAAGTTGGCAAATAAGCAGGCTGACAGGGGCACACATGCTGATAGTTGCTGTTTGGATTAGTGTGTAGGAACCATGAACACTTGTATCCCTTCTTGAGCTTATGGCCTCAAGGTTTCTGCCACTAGATGATACTGATCATTTGTTTGTTCATTAATGAATATTACTGAGCACCTGAATATGCAGGCACTATTCTAGACACTTAGGATAAAGGAAAAAAAGAATCTCACTCTTGCAGAGCTTATATTCTAGCAAGAAGAGACAGAACACAGATGATAAACATAATAAGTGACCTAGTGTGTCAGAAAGTATATGCTACGGGGAGTACAGAAGAGTTAGATAAGGGGAAGATGGCAATTCATGGCAAGAGAAAGGTCCATTGCAATATTAAATAGACTGGGCTGTGCAGCCCCCACTACAAAATTTTGAGCAAAAATAAGGAGTTAACCAAGCAGATATCTGGGGGAAGAACATTCCTGGCAGAGGAAGCTGAAGGGCAGAGGCCCAAAGCCTGGGCACAAGGGCACAGCCCAGTGTGGCACAAAAGTAGAAGGTAAGGGCAAGAGGTTGAAAGATGAGGTCAGCAAGTGACAGGTACCAAATCAAACAAGGCCTTGTGGCCCTTTATGAGGACTCCAGTTGGTCTTTTTGCTAAATGAGACAAGAAGCCACGGGAAGGAACCAAGTCAGCACAGTGGTGTGATCTCATTTGTGTATTAAAATAATCACTCCAGCTGCTTTGCCCCAGGGAGTCAGGAGATGGCAAGGGGAGAATAGAAGATCCTTAAAAGACAACCACAATAATCCAGGGAAGTATTAGTGGTGGTGGGTCAGCCTCAGAAATTGCAGTTGAGGTAGTGAGAGGGGCTGGATTCTGAACAAAGACATGTTGAAGGTAAAGCCATCTACCAAAAGGGTGCTGGAGAAAGGGAAATGTCTTGGCTCAGAGAGCTAAGAGGAAAGTTGGCCTTCAACCAAGACAAGAATGCTGGGGTGGAAGGTCCTGGAGCTGTGAAATCAGTAGTTCAGTTTTGGACATGTTGACCTGGATATGCGGTTAGATAGCTGAGGGAAAATGTGGGGGAGAAGTTGGATATGGGAGTCTACTTGATTATCTAACATTCAAGACTTTTTTTCTATTAAAAGCTATCAAAGAGCTAAGTGAAACATCAACTAGCATTAGTGTAAATACAACATGAAATAACATTCCACACTGAAGATTCCTAAAATCACAACTTCAATTAGTTCACTAAATTTTCTCTATTTAATGTAATTACAAATTACATGAAAGTTTGAGTAAAGCTTTAATCCAAACTCATTTTATGAAGTAGCTATCTTGAAAAAATTATGGCTATTATAATGTTACAGAATTGATAAGATCTTCTAGTTGATGAAACAAAATAATTTGACCAACTGGCAAAAGAAACATCTTTACTGTGATCCAAATAGAAAAAATAGCCAGATATGGTGGTGCACACCTGAGATCCCAGCACTCAGGAGGCTGAGGCAGGAGCATTGCCATGACTTTGAGGCCAGCCTGGGCAACTATACAGCAAGACCTTATTTCAAAAAACTAAAAAAATAGAAACAGACACCCCAGGATTCATGTTTATTCATTAAATGTTTTACATTTGATAAAAATTTGTAAAAGCTCTAACTACAGCAGGTTTCCTGGAGAATTTTCCATCCAACTCCCTATGATTGTCATTGCTCTTTTCTTCCTGTGGACATATGCAGCAGACCCTATTGCCACCATCTCATTTGGCCTGGCCACTGTGTGTGTGTGTGTGTGTGTGTGTGTGTGTGTGTGTGTGTGTGTGGTCCTGATGGCTGAACCCAGCACCTTCATGCTGAGGGTATTATTAAGTTACTTAGACTGGGCTCAAATTTGCCTATGCCACATTTTAATCACAACATCTGTAAGATACTTCCCCTAATCATAGCCCAAATATTGTGTTTACTCCTTTACCTATCTTGGCGTATTTATCACCAACAGCAGCTGTATGAGATTGGAATCATCCCACAGGCTGGCTCAAGTCACAGAGCCAAATAATGGCACATGATGTGTTGTCATATAGCAAATGAAAAATTACTTGGATGGACCATTAGCCTTTGTTTAAAAATGAAGTTGGCCTGCTGTTTGGCATTTACAAGAAATGAAAACCTGAAATTGTTTCATTTTACTTATTCAATCTTAGGATTTTTTTTGGTTTTTTGTTTTATTTTTTTTTGTTTTTTTGGTATCAGAGATCGAACTCAGGACCTTGCACTTGCAAGGCAGGCGGCAGAACCACTGAGCTAAATCCCCAGCCCATGTTTTTTTCTTTAGGTTGTTGACTTTGTGAAAAAGTAACCTCCATCCATAGGAAGAGATTATCTTGACTTCTCAGGAGACTGTTTAGGAAAAACAATAATGGATATGAGAATTATTTATAAAAATTTAATTCTTTCACTTGTTATTGTTTTATAATAAACTTTTTTATTATAAGCTTTTTTATTATAAACTTTTTATATACTCTAAAATAATGATAAAAACTATAGTATAGTAAGTAAACAACCAGTAACATAGTCATTTATTATCAAGTATTATGTACATTACCTAATTGTGTGTGCCATACTTTTATGAGGCTAATAGCACAGTCAGTTTCTTTACACCAGCATCACCACAAATACATATGCAAAGCTTTGTTATAGGACCACTATGACATCATGTAGGCCACTATAACATCACACAGGGCCACTATGACATCACGAAGTCCTCAGCTCCATTGTAATATTATGGGACCACTGAATATGTAGTCTGCTGACTGAAACATCATTTTGTATCATATGACTGAATTTCCTTATTGACCTAAGAAAGAGTTTCCACTTTGCTTTTCAGTGAACATCAGATTAGCTTATTGAATTTTCTTTTCGGTACTGGGGAACGAAATCAGGACCTTGCGCTTGCGAGGCAGGTGCAATGCCACTGAGCTAAATCTCCAGCCATAGATTAGCTTATTAATGTCTACTGAAATACATACATACTTGAGCTTCATACACCTACCATAGCATAAACATTTCAGCAGGTTATATACTATTGAGGGAATTTTCTTTAGCAAGGACAATGGAGAAAGAGTTTCAGATCATCTGTGAGCTTCTTAATAATTAAACATCTTTGGGGATCTTACTCAGAAATTTGTTGCAGTTAAAAGGAGAATTTTGACCATCATTAAATATTAACATACAAGGCATTTTCCTCTCATACATTTTCCTTTCCTTGATAGTGCTTTTAAAATTGGTAAATAAAAATTATATGTATTTATTGTGTACAACATGATGTCTTGAAACATGTATATGTCATAGAATGGCTCATTCAAGCCAATTAACATATATTACTTCATTAAGCTATTTTGAGGGTGAGAACACTTAAAAAATCTATTCTCTTGGTAATTTTCATAATATATAATGCATCATCATTTACTGTAGTCACCACATTGTGCCACAGACGTCTTGAACTTATTCCATCTAACTAAATGAAATATTATATCTTTTGACCAGTATCTCCCCACCCACCTAACCCAAAGCCTTTACTTTATACTTTCATGAGTTCAACTTTTAAAAGTTCCACGAGTGAGATCATGTAGTATTTGTCTTTTGTGCCTGGTTTACTTCACTTAACATAGTATTCTCTAGACTCATCCACATTGTCACAAATGATAGGATTTTCTTCTTTTTATGGCTGAATAGTAGTCCATTATTTAAGCATATATAATATGTAACAAAATGTAATTATATATACATATATAAGATATATATGAGTATATATATTATCATATTTTCTTTATCTATTCATCTGTTCATAGACATGGGTTGTTTTCATATCTTGGCTATTGTAAATAAAGCTGTGATAGACAGATGAGTGCAGCTATTCCTTCAACCTACTGACTTCATGTCCCCTGGATGTATACCCAGTAGCGGTATTGCTGGTTCATATGGTAACTCTATTTACAATTTTTAGAGGAACCTTCATACTGCTTTCCATAATGGCTATACTAATTTATATTCCTGCCAACAATGTACCAGAGTTCATTCGTTCTCTCTCTCTCTCTCATAATCATCATCTTCATCATCATCATCATCATCATCATCATCCAAATAAGCATGAGGTGATACTTTATGGAGGTTTTAATTCGCATTTCCATGGTGGTTAGTGATATTGAATATTTTTTCAGATATTTATTTGCCATTTTGCTATCTTCTTTTAAGAAATGTCTATTCATGTACCTTTCCCATTGTTTAATTGGATTGTTTTCTTGCTATTGAGTTCCTTATATTTTAGATATTAACCCCTTATCAGATATACACTTTATAAATATTTTATCTCATCCCATAGATTTTCTCTTCACTCTATTGTTTCCTTCAGGGAGGCTTTTTAATTTAATGCAATCTCATTTGTCTATTTTTGCTTTTGTTGCCTCTTTGTACTTTGCTCTGGTTGTACTCTGTACCTTATTCTAATTGCTGCTTATTTTCATTAAAAATGTTGAAAATAATAGTTGAGTCAGATGATTTTCATTATCTTGTCAGCTAAACTGAAATTTATCTTAATAAAAATAGGATCATAAATATGTGCTTGCAAATTAATACTTTTTAAAGCTTTAATAATATTTTTAAAGCTTTTACAACATGTAAAAGAAAGTCTTTAGATTTTAAACTGTATCCTGATTGCAGTAGTGAAACTACATGTGATAAAATGACCTAGAACCATACACACTCAATACAGATTTCAATGTCCTGATTTTGATGTTGAACTATAGTCACTCAAGATATAACCAATGTGAGGAAACTCATGAAGGTTACACAGGACCTCTCTGTATTATCTCTGAAACTTGTGAATCTATAATTATTTCTAAATACAAAGGTTTTTATAAATCTAAAAGGCTGGTATTTTAAAGATAAAATATTTTAAATTTTTCACAGTGTAATCATGAGCATAAATTTAAAATCCATCCAATTCCCCCATTTTCTTCTCCTTTTCCATAAGTTTTTTTTTCATCCTGTCTAAGAAACCACTTTTCAGTGGTGAATTTCCACCTGAAAGACAAATAATTCTCCAAGGTCCTTTGTACAAAAAGAAAAAAGTTCTTTTGTGGGGGGAAAAAACACATCAGAGGTGTATTAAAGTGGGTTTCAAAAATTATTAGTGGAAATACGCTCTGAACAAACAGGCTTTTAAATTGAAATTCTTTTCCTGGAAGCATTTTCATCTGATTTCTGAACACTTCCATGGATGCTACATGCAGAAGGACAGCAAAAATTTCAGTGTTTCTGATCTGAGTAGGGTCATTGAAAAATTATGAAATCAGTGCACGTGCAGAAAATCCCACCTGTGGGAACCCGCCCTCCCCGCTCTGGGTACCAAATGGGGGGGGGGGGGTCCCAGGAATCAGCCTGAGGCCATTGCCACAATTTCTGCATTGGGTGCCTTCCAGGAGAGACTCTTAAGCCACAAAAAAGATTCCAGAGTCCTAAGCCAGAAAAATGATCCCAGGGGGAGAAGGCTGTTGAGGAGGCAGGGCATGACTCAGAGCTGGAACCTGGACCAAAAGCCCAGGACTCACAGAGCAGTTACAGGGCGATACCCTCTGTCTGAAGCTCTTTACATACCATACCTAATTTTATCTTTATAAAAACCCCATACATCATGTGCTGGAGTAGTCGGCTTGCATCATTTTATGACACAGAACACATCATCTCAAAGGACAGCAGCTTACAAAAGCAAGCATTTACTTCTTGCTCAGGCACCTCGAAGTTGTCTAGCACTCAGCTCACCTAAGCTAAGCTCAGCCAAGCGAGGCACCCACAAATGAAGGTCAAAAGCTTCCAGGGACTCTTATTCTTCAGGGATGTGTGAGACACTCGGCCATGTGTCTTAGGGGCTTTGGGTGCTGGGGATGGAACCTAGGGCCTTGCCTGTGCTAAGCAGGTGCTCTACCTCTGACCAACACTGCCAGGCCAGGCCGTGTGCTTCTAATGGGGACAGAAGTGCAAAAGGGAAAATCCAATTCACAAGTGCTTCAGGGTTCTCTCTGCCCAGACACACATATCCCATTTTCCAAACAGGTGGTGACCCAGAGTCAAGAGTCAGGGTAATATGCTCTGTCCACCATGAGGCCACAGCAGGGATGTGTGATCCTACAGAGGAGGAAACATTGAGGGAATAATTGAATCCACTATACATGTTATTATTGTGGTTATTTATAAAATTATGACACCAGCGGAGGGTAGAAGATTTGCCCAGGGTCCCACTAATATTAAGTGGAAAACCTGATACCCTTAAACCCAAGCAGATTAGTTCCAGATCTCAGATTTTTTTTTTTTAAACTTGGGATTGAACCCAAGGCCCTCACACAGAGCTACATCCCCACCCCATTTTCATCGTTCTTTTAATACAGGGTCTCACTAAGTCACTAAGCTGCCCAGGCTAGAACTTGCATCCTGCCTTAGTCTCCCAGAATGCTGGGATGTCAGGTGTATACCAAGCATGTCCAGCTAAATGATAATTTTGATAAATAAAAAAATAGTTTTCAATATATTAGAGAATGTTCCCTCTGTTTAAAAGTTGGTTCGTGGGAAGTTTTTCTGTTATACACTGAATATGTTTAAATATATTTTAAAGTAGTTTTTAACTTATGGAGATTTTTCCTTTCACAAATATTTAGTTTAACTTTTGAGAATTTTTATCACATAAGAACCTAAAATCCTATGCCACTTTAATGGCTAAGACTGGAGTAAATTTCAGTTACTTCAACAAGTATTTTCTAAGGACTGTGACCAATTTTGCATGCAATGAATAAAAAAGTAAGAAAATCAATACAACTTACTTTCAGATTTTCAATAACTATACATTTTTTAAAACCACTTAACACAAAAAAATAAGATAAGTATAATTAAGATTGATAAGAAGAGTGTGTTAACATTTTAATTCTCTATTACAGCAAAATGGTGTAAATTTGGGAAATATTTCTAAATATTCCAGTGAAACACAAGCAGTTGTCTTCTATCAATAAGTTCTATCAATAAGTTCCTCATTCCTCACCAAATCAAATCCACAGTAGGCTAAAGAATTATGTAACAGTAATTCAAAGAAAAAAACTGAGAAAGGATAATCTTGTTTTAACCCCAAAATAGATTGTGTCACAATTACTTAATGAGAAAATGATGCAACACCAAAAAAGTACAACAGTACTTTCATTGAAACATAAAAGATCCTCATGGACTTCTGCCATTGTGCAAATGATACATGCCACACTGGTTCACTGCAAAACTTCTTCCTTAATGTCTATTCAACTACCAATAATTACATGTACAAATTTTATCCTGGTTTTCAAAGCCTTTAAATATAACTGGTAAAAGTTACAAATATATTATTTAAATAAATGTATTATTTTAAAATGGCATCTTTTGTTTTGCTATTAAATGTAAAATTTGAAACTAGCCTGTGTTACATATTACACATCTCAAATGAAATGGTCACAAAATAAGAGATTAATAATACATAACTGAATTATTCATCTCAAAAGTACAGGAAAGTTAATTCAAATAGAAAATATACAAATAGAAAACAAAAAGAAATTTAAAATTGAAAAATGCAAAGGTAAAAATAAAAGATTTAGTTCAAAATTGTTCAAGACTTTTATAAGGAAATCTTGGATTAAATATAGAAGACTTGAATAGTGAAGACCTATACCATATTCATGGGTGAGAAGACTCAATTATGAGACTATTATTTCTTTCCAAATGACTGTATATTTACTTTGTTAATCAAATTCTTCAGAGGATTTTTTTTAGAAATAAATTATTAAATTCTACAACATGCCAAAATAACCAAGGCAAGTCTGTGAAGATAAACAAAGAAAGGAAACTCTACCATCTACCCAAACAAAATATAAAACCATAGAGTTTAAGACAGACGTCTTCGGGTAATGGCATTATGAATGGTTGCTTTTTTCCTTATCTGTATTTTCTTCAGTATTTTAATCAGCCCCTCCCCACAAAATGAAAACTTTCTGAGGTGTGCTGATTCTGCAGAAGTGCCCTGCATTTGCCTGCCCTGGTCTAGGAGACAACAGGTCCTTTATGAAAGGCAGTTTGCTTTATCTTCTTTTCCTCAGGAGATGAAACTCTTAACTTGGGGATTAAAGATGAGATGAGACTTCTAACGTCTCACTGAATTATCTCAGTGAGTGATGGTCAAGTTTTGGAGTGAGTGTGAGCTTTGGAGATGGACAGTTTCAAAGTCTTTTTTGAAGGCATTTTTATTTCTGAGCTCTGGGAGCTTGGACACGTATTCTCCCAACCTAGGAAAAGAGTGTTAGAACTCGCTTAAAGATTTAATGTTAATGTGTCAAGTCTTTGGTACTTAACAGATATTAGTTTTTTTCCTTAAATACTGATTTTAAAACTTAAATGGAATGGATTTTTAGAATAGTGTAGGGATGAAAGTGCTTCCAAATTCTGTACATTCTTAATATACTCCCTTGTCTCCAGTCTGGCTTTTATAGTGTCACCTAACTGTAAGAATGATGGAAAGCTGGTTGTAAGGCCTAAGTGCTGAGGGGTCCCCATTACCTCTCTCTCTACTTGAGTCTGTGTTGTACTGCTGACATCAAACTTAGGGAAATAATAGAAATGATAATAATATGGAAAAAGAAACAGAAGACTCTGAGACTCTTCCCTTGAGACATTAGTAGACTAACCCACCAAGCCAGCAGGGAGGAGAAAAAAGGACTTTTTATTTCTCTGGACTCTGTCCTTTCTGCAGTAGGGGAAGCCCCAGAGACCCATCCTCTGCCCAGCCACTTTCCCCTTAGAGGATGTGGGCCATCCTGTCAACAGAGGATGAGCTCTAGCCTACACACAAAAGTGGGACAGGCCCAGGGTTTAGTGTGGGGTAGAAGATGTGGGGTGGCTTTGGGGCTATTTAAACTTCTTAAAGACTCAGTGACTCTTGTAATTTTAAAGTACGACCTAAAATGTGGCAGGTGTCCAGTTCTAACTGAAACAATATGGTGTAGAAGATCTTGGTCCAGTCTCTGTTTCATGAATTCTAGCTGCACATTTCTGGAGACAAACCAACTAAGGCAACTGTGCAGGGCCATAAAACCTTTATGTGCCTCCTGTTGTGCCCAAGTACCACTCTATGTGACTTGGGTTTCTATGATTGCTGACACAGCAAAGAGCTAACATTTTATTCTATGTTGTCTGTATGCCAGGCTCTGCACTAATATTTTTAGATTATTTATACCATTTAGTCCTCATAGCAGTTTTTATTTCCAGTCGGAGGATGGATGGGAAATTGGACTTTTGAACCCCTCCGTGCCTGGAATCACAGCACAGTGAGTAGTGAAGTGGTCATTTGTCCCTGAGTTTTCCCCTGTATTGCTCTGCAGGGACCTCAGAGGTCTGGGCCCAGATATGTCACTAGCTTATTAGACTACACTTTCTTGACATAGCTAATAGAAAAAAAAATGCAAACCAAAATTTAACAAATAAATTAAAATAATTGGTCTCAAGAGGCTGTAATTCAATTTTGCCAAAGTATCTAATTTAAAAAATCATCTAAATTTGCCTCCTTCTTCCAACATTTTATACCCCACAGTTTCTATAAAAGCAACATTGAACTTTTGGTTGTTCAAATGTCATAGAAAAGGTTTTATCCTTCATTTGTCCTGTATTAATATATCCTCATTGTAGGTCCCATTTGATTTTTACCAGATCCCAAATGTATTTGTTTTATGCCAAACTGTGAGCCCCACGTTGCTATACCCTGTAATGCAGAGAGCCCCATCCTGGGCCTGGAGGAGCTGAAAGGCAGAAAGGAAAAGTGACACCATCTTTGATAGCTGACTCCTGTCATCTCTCCAGCAACTTCCAGCTTCCTCCACCAGGCTTTTCACTGGATCTAGCTCTACTGCAGATTTATGCTAGAGAGACCACAAATAAAATTGAGCAGGTAAAATATACAAATATGGAAGCACCCACTGATTTCTACTTAGATAATTGCCATTTAGAAAACTCACTTAGGGTGTATGCACACATTAAGTCAAGACAGAGGGTCCTTCTTAGGACAGGACTGGGAAAATGTGGCTAGGCAGAAGCCAAAATGTCTTCCTTCCCCCAAATCCATTCAGTGACCAGGACCTTGTCATTCCACCCCAGCCCCTTCAGTCCTTCCAGACCCTGTCACCTCTCCTTAGGACTCTTCTCTCTGACTGTCCAGCCCCTACCCTCTCCCATGCCGCCACCACAGAATGATCACCCTAAGGCTGATTCAATCAAGCCACATACCTGACCTCGCTCCCCTCCCTTGGAATCCCCAGTGACCAACATCAGCTCAATTAAATGTCAAGAACAACATACTTTGTGCTTTCTGTATGAAGCCCAACAACCATGCATAGCATACAGAACACTCTTGGCTCTGAACATGCATGGCCTTCCTCTCCTGTCATTGCACGTGAAATACTTAAGAGTTTCCAAAACTCCTTGAACCTCTGTTCTAGGCCTTCACTTTGTTGATTTCAATTGCAGGAGCTGCCCTATATTATATTATACCTGTTTGTGAGACCCCATGTGTTCTTTAAGAGCTGGTTTAAATTACATGAATGTCCTCCCCAGCTGCAAGGAGACTGAGGGGTGCTCTCTTTGAGGTCCCCACAGCCCTGGCTTCATTCCTTATAATTGCACTAGACCATGGGTACCTCCAGGATGGAGAGAACCTTAGCCATTTGGGGATCCCACAAGCAGATGCTCCACAAACCTTTACTGGGTAAATGAAAAAATGTTGACTCAATAAGAGTCATTACTTCCTATGATATTACTATTTTAGCTAGAAATTTCCAAATGGGCTGGATAAACAGACCGATGATTTCACTGAACCTGAATTCAGTCCCAGCTGCCATGGGACTCTTAAACCTCTAGCTGCATATGTAAAATGCTGGTGCCTGTGACGGTAATATTGCCTCTGCATGGTGATAGTAGGAAGCTTAGAAAAAATAATCACTAGAAAATGTATATCACAGTACTTGGCACAATGGAAGTACCAAGAAATGCCAACTTCTTTAGGAAGTACTTGAATCCATTGATCTCTAGCTTTATTATCATTTATTTTTCCTGACTCTCTCACAAATCAAAATCCAACTTCAGAAGTGCTCTCCCTTTGCACTGCTCTGAAGGTGCCCAGTGTCCACTTCCTCAGTGAGGGAGGGTGAAGGGACAGAGACCTGCTCTTATCAAAAGGAGCAAAGGGTCAACATCCATGGCAGGGTGACCCATGGAACCAGAAGCTGGAAAGCCCATGGTTTACCACAGAAATCATGATAGGACCTTGCCATTGACACCCAGCCTCCTCTTCCCTCCCTGGGGCCTTCTGAGCCCCTCTGAGTGAAAGGACAGAAGCTGCTTGCAGCAACTGGAAGCCCACTCTGTGGTTTGACTTTTCCTGTCCTCCCACTCTTTGCTGAGTAGGCTGTGCTGCTATTACTCACAGGCCGTGGTGTTCACAACACAGAGGCAGGGGAATCACAGAACTGGGCATCTTCTGACTGTCCCCTAAGACACTTGGTAGCATTGATTGAGGCTGAAACAGTTCCCATCAATGGTCCCATTCCCTTCTCTTCTGAACACAGAGATTCCTCTTGCAATTTGTTTGCGAACAAAGAACCCAGTGGCAGCATCCATTTTCCCACAGCAACTACATCTGTTAAGAAGTTAGCATTGTCATCATCCTGTTTCTGAAGAGGTTTGAAAAGTTATCTGACCTTAAACTCTATCTCTGCAGCACAGTGACTCCTATCCAACTGACAGCTTTGGAAGCTTGCTCATTTACCTTTATCTTCTGGAAATGAGCTCTGCGTCCGAAGTGCTGCCCCTGCAGGAGGCCCCTGCTGAGGTCAGTGGGAGTGCCACAGGCCTCATAGGATCTCACCTGACACAAACAGGAGTCATGAACTACTTAACTCTACACCCAAAGTTGGGAGGAAGGACCGATATTGCAAATAAATAAATAAATCATTCAGCATGGGTGGGCATGGAGGTAACAGGAAAAATTGATGCCTTCTACAGTCTGGAAGCTTTCACTGATGTTAACCCTGTTCAAGGTGCTAGGCTAGTCCCTGAGTGCCCATTGAGGGGCTTCCATTTAAAGGGGAAATGATGCCCAGAACCTGGAAGGAAGCTCCCCGCCTCCATCCCAGGCTCCCAGGGCAGAGAAGCTCAGCCGGTCCCAGCACCCGGAAGGAAGCTCCCCCACTGCAATCCCAAGATCCTAGGGCAGAGAAGCTGAGCTGCCTGGGTGCCAGAAGCACCACCCCCCCTGTGGAAATGAGAAAACACAAAAACAAGCCTCAAAAACAGACTTCCAGATCACCTACAGCAACCCCAAAGGGAAATGAGATGGAAAAATCTGATACTCAACCACCTGGACTCTCTGAACTGGCAACAAAAGAGGATCTGGGAAAAATGAAATCAGAAATAATTACTCAGATAACAGCAAAGATTGTGCTCATGGTGCAAGACATGATTAATAAATCTAGAGAGGACACAGATAAAAAAATAGAGGATCTGAGGAACATGATGGAATCCCAACATAGGAAACAAATGGAATCCATAAACCAGATACAAACAGATTTCCAAGAGATTAAAAACTCCATCAAAAGTCTGCAAAGCAGAATGAACCAGTGTGAAGATAGAATTTCATATATAGAAGATAAGATTACAATTAGTGAGGAGGAAAAGAAAAATTGCTTTAAAATTGTAAGGGAACACAAGAAATTGAGCCAGAGGTGCTAGATGATGCAAAGAAGAATAACATAAGACTGATTGAAGTCAATGAAGAAACAGGAGAGAGTGCAGGTGACATAAAAAATCTGTTCACAGAAGTGATGGCAGAAAACTTCCCAAGGAGGGGAAAAGAACTGGACATACAGATAAGTGAGGCATATAGGACTCCAGCTAGCCTTAATCAAAAAGAATCTACACATAGGCATATAATAGTTAGGATTCCAGAAATCCAACAGAAGAACAAAATTCTACAAGCAGTGAGAGAAAAGAAACAAATCACATACAAAGGAAAGCCCATCAGAATCACAGCAGACTTCTCAATGCAAACCCTCAAGGCAAGAAGAGCTTGGAGTGATGTATTTCAAGCCCTAAAGGAAAACAGCCTCCAACCCAGATTGATGTACCCTGCAAAACTAGCTTTCAAAATTGATGGAGAAATAAGATGCTTTCATGACAAAAAGCACCTCAGGAACTTCATGAATTCCAAACCAGCACTCCAAAAAATTTTAGACAATACCCTAGGAAAAGACAATGAGGATCACAACCCCGGGAAACCCAGCAGAATGAATCCACTGGGCATGACAAATTAAATGCAAAGGGGGAGAATCCAACAAAAAGAAAAAGTCATGACAAGGCTTTTAAAACTTTTAACTTCATCTCCCTAATGAGTGTATAATTCAATCTTATTATTGTACTGATTTGTATTTTTCTGATTCTAGAGTTGCACACCATTCCTTGTGCTATACTGGCTATTTATCATCTTCTTATGTCTACTTTTTAATTGGGTTATCTATTAATGAGCTCTAAGAATTCTTTATATATTCTGGTCTTAGGTTATATGCATTGTAAATATGGTCTGTTTAAGGACTACTTTTCATTTTAATGATGTCATCTAAAGTTCTAAATTTTGATGGAATCTCATTTATCAATTTTTTTCTTTTATACATCATGTTTTTTGTATCCTAGGTAGTTCTTGCCTACCCTGAATTCATAAACATTTTCCCTTATAATTCCTTCTTAAAGTTTTATACTTTTAGGCTTTCTTATTTAGGTTCTTAGATCCCTTCAAGTTATTTTCATGTATGAAAAAAAAAGGGTTAAGGTTAATTTTTTATATATGGATACCAGGTGTTCTATTGCCATTTGCTGAAAACACTATTCTCTTCCTCGGCTCTTGAATCGAGTCTATATTCTATAAAATGCTAATGTTAACTAATCTTTCAAAACTCAGTGGACCATATATGTGTGGTTCTATTTCTAGATTCTCTGTTTTATTCAAATGATCTATATGTCTTTCCTTACACCAACACTGCCTTGATTACTGTAGCTTTAGAAGAAGTCTTAAAATTAGGTACTAAATGTCTTCCAACACTGTTTTTGTTTTTGTTTTTGGCTTTTCTGGGTCCTTTGTACTCCTACATAACTTTTAAATTTCAATATCCAGTTCTTCATTTATAGCAAGTATACACAGACCTGAATTTTTATATACACCTTGTGTTTTCTAATCCTGCTAAATTCAAGTACAAGTTCTAGGGGCTCCTAGAGATTTCTTAGTATTTTCTCTGTAGATGATCATTTCATCTACATATAAAGATTTTGCTTCTGCTGTGCCAATCCTATCCTAGCTGTGTCATTTTATTGCCAGACTATTTTGGTGGGGACTAGGTTTCAAAGTTTAATGGACAGATAAAGAGTAAGCGCCCTTGTTCCCCACCTGAAGGAGAAAGCATTGTATCTTCTCCATTCATATAAGGCGTTCTCACTGGAAGTATGGAGTACATGTCTTTAATTTGTTGAGAAGTTTCTGTTCTACTTCTAGTCTCCTGATAGGTTTTACCATGAACAGCTGTAGAATTTGGCCCAATACTTTTTCTCCAACTAGTGACAGGATCATATGGCTTTTTCCTTTCCTCTGTTAAAATGATGACTTTAGCGGGTGGATCTTCCAATGCTGAACCAATACTGCCATCCCTGTAACAAAACCACTTTCTACATCCTGCCAGATCTGACTTCTAACAGTTTGTTTTGTTAAACAAATTTCTATCTATGTTCATACTTTTTTCTTCTATTATCTTTATCTAGTTTTAGGATTAGCACAACGTTGAGTTCCTAAAATGAGGGGAGAAGTGTTCCTTCTTTTTTCTGCTTTAATTGTTTGATATAATGTATCAGTTAAAGTGTATATGAGCCTGCTGTTGTCATATAGGTAGGTTTTCAAGCTAGGAATATACTTTCTTTAATAGGTTCTATTCAAATTTTACATTTCCTCCAGAGTTAGTTTCATTAATCTGTCTTCCAAGGTACTTCTTAGAAGTTGTCAAATTTATTTCAAAAAAGATTTTTGTAATATACTTTCTATATCCTTTTAAATTCTGTAAAATCTGTGGTAATGTCACCTAGATCTTAATATTGTAATTTTAAAAATGTATAACTGATATTGCATAACAGGAAGAAAAGGTCTAAAAGAGCAGGGAAATTGGGAGGGGTAGGGGAAGAGAAAAAAGGGAAAGGAAGGAATATGAGAAGAGGAAAAAAATGGAAACAAGGTCTTTGCAAATAGGGAAGGGTGGAGGGGGTGAAGGGAGGGCAAGGGAAGGGGAAAAAAAATAAGAACCAAGAGACTCATGTAATGGTACAAGATCCCAATGATGAATGTAACTGTATTTTATACCAAAAATGTACCAATAAACTTAATGGGGAAATAAATAAATAAATAAATAAATAAATAAATAAAATAAAGGGGAAATGATGACAACAACTGTGCAGCCCATTGTCTTCCTGGAAACAACAGCCCAAATCCCATTGGATGGTTCCACTAAAATTCTTGGGTGCTAAAACTAGAAAAAAGCAGTACAAATTGAGCATCTCTACTCTGAAAATCTAAAATCCAACACATTTTAAAATCCACAACCTTTCTGAGCACCAAAATGATGCCACCAGTAGAAAATTCCACACCCAATCTTGTATGTTGAGACATTAGACACCTGTTTTTGTAAATAAACTTTGTTGAAACACAGCCCTGCTGCTTTGTTTGCACATAGTCTATGGCTATTTTCACAGTCTAATGGCAGAGTTGAGTGGTTACACAAAACCTAAGATATTTACCATGCAATCCTTTACAGAAGAAGTTTGTTGACTCTTGATCTAAAAAAAAAAAAAAAAAAAAAAAAAAAGATAATCAACTGAACAAAAAGCAATTTGAACAAAGAGGAATGGTCCTAGTTCTACTGGGGGAAGGGGAGTGGTTAGAGGGAAATAGAATTGAGCTGTATAATCTGTTCTGCCCATGACGCCCAAAAGAATAATTCGTCTAAATAGTTTCCATCCCCAATATCAATTAGGACTCTGAATCCTACCCAACATAAGCTTTGTATAAAGTGTTCTGTAATTATTAAAATTAAATCTGTAGTCTTTATTCTGGCAATGATATTATTTGTTAAATTTTTTTTAAAAGACAAAGAAGTGATTTGGGAAGACCAGATTGATCAGAACACCTGGGTTTCAGCCTCAGCCCTACTCTTTATGAGATTTGCGATTTTAGCGAAGTCCTTGCAGCCTTAGTTTCCCAAGAGAACCTATTCTGACAGGTGGGGGCTGAGATTGAATGGGATGTGTAAAGCCCAACTTGAGAATTCTGACATCACAAAGAAATGTCAACTCTTCAGCGGGTTTATATACGGAATTGTTACGTTTACATTATGGTATTTAAAATATTTGTTTACAAGAAATTTGGCAATGATTCTAAGCATAGTCATAACCCAACTGATTTCAGAATTTAAATAATAACATTATAGTCAGAAAATAACCAAATGTCAAGCATACTCAAAGCTCGTGTGTGAAATGATAAGAAGATAGAAAAGGTGGGAGGTGAGGATGACACCAGAAAGAATGCAAGGGAAGAAAGTCATAAAAGGACCCAGAGTACAAATACAGTCACAGCCAATTTTCCTGAGCTAAGATGAAATATTAAAGGTGCTGAGGGACAGAGACTGGAGGATCCAATGGCTTTAATGTAAGAAGAAAATGGTGGTTCTTCAACCTCAAGAGCTCTTTCCCATCTCAGGTTCTTTGCATATGCTACTGTCTTTCTCTAGAACATTCTTCTTGCCTCGACCAACCTCTCTCTCATAAATCCACCATTCTTCCCCTATGCCTTCAGGTTTCACCCTAACCACTTTGCAAAAAGGTCTTCTCTGCTATCTAACTTATACTCTCTTGAGCAAATGAATGAATGTCAGGGAGAAGTTGCATAAGCCAATGGAGAGGGTAGACATCTAGAATGCTAGCTTCTGGGTATCTTGGTACCTAAAGGTATGGTCAGTATTGCTTTTACTTATTTAACAATGTGGCAAAATATTGCCCACGAATAATGAAGAATTCAAATGCCCATATTTAAATGTGTCTAAAGTTTGATACAATGTTTTAATCTCTCAGAGACTTGCTGCCCAACAAATTCCAATGAAGCCAGAGGCTATACTGATTCCCCACCATGTCCTTAACCCTAACACAGTGCCTGACACATGGGAGTTGCTCATCAAATAAATACTGACTAAAAATATGAACCATTCTTAACAAAACTTCAAAAAGCACTGGGGGCACACTGGAGGATTCTGGTACTGCTGCCATAGTTTGGTTCATCAAATCATAGAAGACATACTGCAGAAATTGCGTGGCTGGTGGTAGTGTTAGTTGGACAGTCTGTTCTCTACTTCTTACCTTCTTAACTACTACATTACTTAACTACCATGTTGTATGGTCAGGCCCAAATCATAGCTCCACATCAATACTATAAATACAGCTTTTCCTGTCATAGAATCCTTCAAAGAATCACATTGTACTCATAGATTAATTCAATTTGTTGTTAATGCTAAATTGTTTTTTCAGACCTGAAACTTAGATATCACTTTATTCACATTTTCATCATTGAATTTCATCTAAATTTTTTTTTAATTTTACTGTAAATAGAAAGAAAAAAGACAAGAAAAACACTGGGTGGTTTGAATTGTCCCACACCACAACCAACAACAAAAAACAAAGTTGCCTTTCAAACAAATGTGAGGCATTTCTGGAGACCATGTAAATGATACTCCACCAAAATAGGTCTCACCAAAACTTTGCCCTTACTCTGTTTTTGATCAATCTCTCTCCCTCATTCTTCACATCCCTCAAAGAATTTCTTTACAAGATTAACTCTGAAGTGAATCTGCAACTTTGACACTGCAAAATGTCGCAGGGTCAAATGTGTATTCCATTTCTTCCTTTCTAAAGAACACTTTATTTTGTGCAAGTGTCCATTCCTCCCTCTCAGCCCATTTTCTAAGAGGAATCTGACCCATCTTCTGCTTGACTAGAGTAGACTTGGTTGATCTAAAAATAATTCCTTCCTGCTGGGTGTGGTGGGGAACACCTATAATCCCCACACTTGGGAGGCAGAAGCAAGAGGATTGCCATGAGTTCAGGCCAGCCTAGGCTACATAATGAGTTCAAGGCCAGCCTGAGCTATACAGTGAGACCTTGTATCCAAAAAACAAACAAAAAAGACAATTAGATAAAGATAATCCCTCTTCCTTATGAATAGACTTTGTGATTCCATTCTGACCAGTGAAATGCCAGGAAAGGTTTCCCAGTGGTTTCTGGGAAATACCAAACTGCTCTGTGAGAATATTTCCATGAGCAATAAATAGTAAATAGGAAACCTCCATGAAACAATGCTTTTAGGCTAAGGATGCAGCCCAGCAGTAGAGTGTTTGCCTGATGAATGGGAAGCCCTGGTTTGAATCCCCAGCACTACAAAAAAGCTGGAAGAAGGAAGGGAAGAAGGAGAAAATGAGAGAAGAGAACAGGAGGAAGGTTGGGAAGGAGAGAGAGCTGGAAGAAAGGAGGGAGGGAGAAAGGAGGAAGAGAGGGAGAAAGACAGGTCAGGGAAAATCATGAAAAGATGTAAAAGAAAATTCGATCAGTTCCATGTGAGTCAGGAAGGGAAATGAAAAGAAACAAATCTAAAAGGTGCAGACAAGAGGCAGACACGACACTGGTTAGTGTGACAGGAAGAGGGTAATCTCTAGAACTGCTGACTAGTTACCTGAGCTGGGAGGACAAGGGGAAGAAGGTGGAATTCTTAGCAGCCTGAGAAAACAGAGTAGAAACTACGTGCAGCAGGTACTGCTCAGCTGCACTGGGATCTCAGATCAGAGGACGATCTGAGAGTTTTGAGGAGGGGATGTTGGATGGCAGGTGCTGAGGGCCTAGAGTCAGTAAATTGAGGCTGATTTTGAGAATCTCGGGGAAAAAATAAAAACTGATATCAAATCCTGCAAATGAATCAATTGTGAATGTGGTTTGCAAAGTCCAGCCCCGCATCGCAGAGCAGGGGCTGGTGGTTTGGAACTGAGAGACCATCACTTAATATCCAGCACAGCTTCCTCGGTGGCTGTTTAACTTCCACACACTGCCTTCTCATGAGTTTGGACTCTCAAGAACTCTGTGTTTCAATTTAACAAGATGCAACTTCTTTTGTAAAAAATGAAGACATTCCTATCCTCTTCCCCTAATGAGTAGACACAACGTCCTGACAATCACTATTGCCATCTCTAGGAAATAGTCCACCATTTTAACCTCTGCCCTGGGCTCATTATTCCTCAAATCTAGCCACAGTACCATCTGAATATGGTGTTACTTGGAACTAACTGTAAGTCAGTCTCCAACAGTACTGTTCAAAGTACTAAAGAGAAAGAGAAAAGATGAAATATGATAAATATGCACACATTCATATCCATACATGCAATGAACATGTAAGAAAAATATATGTAGCATCTATGGGGTTCCTTTGTAAAACTGATCATAGGGCTATGGTTAATACTGGTATCTTTTTCCTCCACTGCTCATTCTGTCCTTAGTCCTCACACATGCCTTCAGCTTGTTGAGGTTCTCTATAAGTGACTCAAGCCTCCATTCCTAAGGAGTCTAAATCATTAGTGGACCTGCAATTTTTAAAAATTACTATAGTTTTTCCTTCACTTATATCATTAGATAGATACCGTGGAATGGTACAGAGAATCCCTCGAGCTCCAGACAGGCCTTCACTGTGTGGCAATAACCCAGTATCCTCTTGGTGATTAGTTACATGATCTACCTCAGCCAGTGGCACAGTTCCCTTCTTTTCTATTTGGTTCAGTGGCACAAGGTCCCAGGTGGTCAGGTAGAAGTCTTGTCTTCCAATCAACAGGACTGCTGTTGGGACCATGATGGCATCATTCTTCCCTTCAAAGCAAAACATCCTAGGGCCAAGGGATTTAGCTCAGTAGTTCTGCCTCCTGCCTTGCAAGTGCAAGGTCCCGAGTTCGACCCCTGGTACCAAAAAAAAAAAAAAAAAAAATCCTAGAAGAGTTCAAATTCAGGGCAGCGGAAGTAAAAGCTCTAGAAGTGTGTTGTTAGGAATAATAGTGACATTTCTGACCCCGGTAGAACTGGCTAAGGGAAAAGCAGCATTATCTGAAGAAACCCAGAGAACTAACTAGATAACATGCATGAACTGGGGAAGCTGAGTCCAATACATTTATTTTACTCCCTAGCTATATGGATATCCCCCAGGTGTTTAATTTAATCAGCTTCACCTGGAAAAGCTTGCTAATAATACAACTTCCTGAATCACAGCTCCCTGCCTGAGGAACCACCAGCCTCAGCCTTTCTGAATCTGTTCACCTCTTCCAAGACAGCCGAGCCATCCCTCTGCCATCTTCTCTCAGCAGCCAGTACCACACATCTCTGCAGAGAGGGGACATCCCTGATTTGCAACATAGTACTCTCCAGGAGTATGTGAAGCTGTTTTCCTGGTCCTCCGAGCTGCTGACCGGTGGAATATACAACACATCACATTGAGTCAACCCCATGTCATTTCATAACCACCTGTGAGTGAGGCAAGACATCAGGCACTTCTGCAAGTCATGTGTCCCACCATGTCACATGTCATGTGGAGCCATCTTCTGGGGAAGGTCCCTGCTCTGTACTTCTCCCCCACCATGGTCCATCATGTTCCTCCCATTGACTCCATGTTTCAATGACCACATATGAAGAGGGACAACAAAACAAGGAGGTGGTTTCCTATGCTGATTATAACACACATGTTACTACTTTATAGTCATATCTCACAGCTTATGTCTTCATGTTTGGTTTGGTGAAAATAAAAACAAAGTCTGCCCAAAAAGAGCCAAGAACTGATGGTGGGGGCCAGTAAACATCGCACTCTGCTCCTGGGAGAGAGGACATTAACCATTGCTTGATTTTCCCTTTTCCTTCACATGAACCAAACACACATGTCATCTTACTGGATCAAAGTGTCCTTTTGTCCTGCTGGCTACTAATTGGTAGAAAAGGTGGGAACACACATATCTAGTGTATAATCTGTACACCCACTCAAAATAAATAACACAATACACAAAGAAGCACAAGACGACCAGGCTGCTGGTCCCCTGGAGTAAGAGAGGGTAAAAGTCCTTCATGAAGAAGATCAGAAAATGCAGTGGGATCGTTTGGCAGTGGGAGCAGAAGGGAGAACCACTGTTGAGCATTCAAAGCATAGTTTTTAAGTTTTCAAATTTTAGAAAGAAGGGGCTGTCACTGGAGTTCAAGTGAAAAAAGACACTGAGCTTCTCTTACTGCTTTTGAAGGAATGTGAGCAGGAAGGGAGAGAGCATTACTTGTAAAGGTTGTGCCGAGCCAAAACATCTCAACCATGCCAGAAAATGTGCAGGGAAGAAGATAGTCATTCTAGCAGAGCCTGGGCCCTTGATGTAGTCTCATTCTCTCATAAATAAGTTTGGGAAGAAGGACATGGGTTTCCATTTACTCCCAAAGAAATCTATGAGGGCACCATATTCTGACAACTTCAAAGAAAATGAATCTACTCACATGGTATGAGCCATAGAAAAATGCATGGTGACATCTTCACTGGTGCCTCCGTAGAGACTGCCACTGGCAACGTCCCTTAAATCTCAGCACTCTAAACAAGCTGAGGTGCCCTGGTGGCTGTGTGAGAAAGGAAAATGGAATGCAGCCACATTTCTTGTTTATTATTTCAGGGAGAAAATTGTGGATACAAATATATATATTTAGGACTGACAGGTCAGCCTGCCCTAAAGAGTAATGGATTTTTCTAGGCAGCCAGAAGAATCCCTTTGTTTCATCTTTGGAGAAATGAGAGGCCTGTTATGATGACCTGTCCCCAGCCTCCCTTCTTTCCTCCACCTCGTATGTCCCTAAGTCAACTAGAATCTTCCTTGTCTGTGTTTGCTGTTATGTGTGAGCATTCCCATGTGCTTTGAAGATGCTTAAAATGTTTTGAAAATACACTGAGAATAAATGATATTTATGGGTCTCTGTTTTGCGCTCACTATTCCATTCCTCTTATTCAGCCCAGATCTGGGCTGCAAGATAAAGCCATCCTCCCCTCCTAAATCAAGGCACAGTGGGAGCCACGCCCCTCCCCCGACATTCAGCTTCTTCACTCCTGGCCAAAGCCACAGTTGTTTTGTGCCCACAATTCTCACATGGAATTGAAGTTAGGAGCTTTCTAGAAAAGAAAAGTTGATAAAAGTCCAGAAGTCATGAAATATCCTGCTGCCGGCATGAATATGTCCTGCATATTCAGAATGTGTTTTTTTGCTGCCTTAGAGTAATTAAGCTATGGTACATGATAGTGGCCACTAAGAGTGAAAGGGAAACTTTCAAGTTTCTCCTTATCAAAAGGAATGTTTCAAATACCCTGTGTGCTCATGAATATCAATGCTCAATGCTCCTGAAAAATTCTGGTTCTTCTGTGAATCTTTCTTTTCATTATTAAATGCCTACTATCAACCTGGTATTATGCTTTCCTTTTGATCTGTTAAATTATGCTTTTTTTCAATACCTACAACAAAGCAGGGAACCTCCTAAATAAAAGAGGAGGTGTCCTTTCATTGACTTCTGATGTTTTCAAAACAAAAATAATGGCGGAAATAATGACCCTCATCTATTATTGATCTTATCACCCAAACAGTTGGTCACAAGTACGTCATTGCTCAGATGAGGTTGGGTGGGGTGGTCCAGCATCTCTTAGCTCTGTGAAGGATGCCAAGTCCTTGAGGTTGTGCCAGATCTCAACAGCTCTCTTCTCCACTTGGAAATGGAGACCTGGTGGCAATCTTGGGTCATCTGTGCCAGTGCATGCCATGTCAAACAAGGCCAGCTGCAGGGTCCTTCATCAATCGTCTTATATTTGCAAATCCTGTTAAATGTTTCTCCTTTATGACTGAATGTTGGCTGAATAAATAGCCAATCAAATGACAGGAAGAATAGAAAAGGCATGAGGGCCAAGCTTCTAAATTGGGGCTGCTCAGCGTTCTCACGGGTGGCTGGCCTAACTTGGGGCATTTCCATTGTACTCCAACAGAAGAATCCAACAGTCAAACAGAATCCAAACCACATATTCATTTTCTATTGGTTCATATATATAATGGAATATTATTTGCCCATAGAAAAGAATGAAATTCTGTCACTTGCAGGACCATGGATGGAACTAAAGGTTATTATAGAAATAAGCCAGGCACATAATGACAAATATTGTACATTCTACTTCATATGTGCAAGCTAAAAAAAAGAAAAGTTAATCTCAGAAATAGAGAGTCAAGTAGCTGCAACAAGAGGCTTCATTCTCATTTTTCTCTTTCGCAGCTCTACCAAGAGCCACAGATTCAAACAGAAGTCCCACCCGTCTGACTTGCAGGTGGCCTCCTGTGACAAAGAGGAAGGACACGACGAGGACAAAGGCCATTATCTCATTATCAATGGAGGAGATTCTCTTCACCATGGTCTCTGACCCTTGTGTCATGGAGATTCCGTGAGTGCCAACTCATCATCAACTACAGTCTCCAGGAAGCCCCTGGTCCCTCAATTACCTCATGACTATTACAGCATAGAGAATGTGGAACTGTCTTCTAGAAATCCTACGAAGGCACATCTAAATTATTGTTGGCAGGGGGCTTTGTCATAATCTACTTTTGGTTTTGCCTGAATTAATTCAAATTAGATTGCTTTCTTTAAAAAATTAAAGAATTAGGCTGTATTTGAAGGTAAGAAAGGAAGAGAAACCACTGATTTTCAGTAACCCATTACCAATTCCAGGACTCAGAATATTAGTTTGGTTTTCCTATAAAGGGCTTATTGCACCAACAAGGCCCTTCTTTTCCTTAGGCATCTTTGTGACTATGCAACCAGATCATAAATCTGTCACTTAGAAAGACTGGAACAGGAATGAGGCCTGCTTCTACCCCAATCTTTCTTTGAGAAGATTCAGAGCAAGCTCAGGCTTCCACTAAGAACAGAGTTAAAAATGGGGATTACACCTCGTGCTCCTAGAAGCCCCTCCTAAGGGTCCTTCTCCAAGTGCAAGTGCTGCAAGGGTGGCAATGTGCACACAGCGTTGTTACGATTCTTCCTTTGCTTTGAGAACAGTTGCTTCATGTCAACTGTATTAAAAAGACAAAACCTCCCAACTTCAGCACTTGTCCCTTCCACGTGGGGCCAGATGTAAAGCAAATGTAGTTCTAGCTTGTCTCCAACATTCTTTGTTGTTGTTGTTGTCATTTGGTTTGGGGTTTTGGGGGGTTTTTTTTATTAAATTCTTTTATTGGTACATGGTAGGTATATTGTCTACGGCCATACCACCCTGAACACGCCCGATCTCCTCTCCAGCGTACTTTGCCTCATTGGCCCTTGTAGTCCATATCCTGCACTAGGGCTGGGGATTTAGCTCAATGGTTCCAGTGCCTGCCTTGCAAGCACAAGGTCCCGAGTTCGATCCCCAGTACCAAAAAAAAAAAAAACCTCAACCATATCCTGCACTAGAGGGAGGCTCCCTCTTCACCCCAACAGAACCAGGCAGCTCCAGCTCCTCAGCCTGCTATTGGTCTTCAACCCATCACAGGACAACACCCAAAATGTGTGTTCTGGCCATTTCCTTATCTCCCTTCTTACCATCCAAACTCACCTGTGCCCTTGGTTAGCTGGAAGGAGCCACCTGTTTGGAGACCCATGGGAATGAGACCCTTGTGCTGTGCTCATGTTAAGTACAACTCCTTACCCCAGAACATATTCTGATTGAGGAATTCCAGACACCTTTGGAGAGAATTTGTTGTATATGGAACCTTCTCTGTATCTCTCATCAGCCATGTCTTTTCTGGGCTGAATAGTCCCCCAACTCAGACATATCCTGGCTGAGAAACCCATGGAGATTTGGGAAAGATCTAAAACCTAAAACTTAGAACCACAAAGACTTACATTGGACTACTAGACCTGCCTTTTCCTATTTCCCCTAAGCAAATTCCCCCTCAGTTTCCTCACTGGGTAAGGAAGTAACTGGATGCAGTGTATAAAATTCTAAAGAGGAATAAGTAAGTTTTTACCACATACAGTTTTGAGGAATGAGGCAGTTTTAATCCAAGTAACTAATAGACAAGTCCTAGAATTCAGCAGATAAACGATACAAATGCTGGCTACTCACTGTATTTTCTTGGAGGGGAAAATTGAGGCCAGCGACTAATGTGATTGACAAGATCAGAATTGGTAATCAAAGTTTCTGGTCTCAATTGTCTCTTCAGGAATTCTCCAGCACCTCCCTATTTGCCTCAAACTGCTGAATGGCAAAGTGTGGGAAGGTTTTCATGTGGTAGAGAAGATCCACACACCTGCAAAAGCAGGACCAAGAAGAAAGTGGACTTTGCAGCCCTTGAAAGGCCCAAGTGATGGCTAAGAAGTCTAGAGGCACAAGAAAGACCAATGTGCATGGAGGCCCAGTGTGAGGCAGCTCACTCCTGCAAAGTCTGCAGCACACTGGGGTTCAGGCAGGAAGTGGATGCCATTGTATCACTTTCCTTTCCTTGCTACAATATTCTAGAATCATACTTTATATTGTATCCTTGCTGTAGATAACTTCATCATGTAAACTTTATACGATCAGCTTATCATGTGCAAAGTAGGAGTCAAAATTAATGTTTGTAACACATTGTCTTGGCAGAGAAGCCTTAGAATAATACCAATAGCAATAGCAGTCCCCAGTTACACAGTGCTTCCTATGTGTCCAATGCTGTTCTGAGCACCTGATATACAGGTCACCCACTTCCTTTCTGACACAAAGCCCTAGTCTCTAGGGAGACCCGACAGCAGGCTGTGGGCTGGGGCTGCCTTGTTCTGTTGGGGTGAAGATGGGGCCTCTCCCTAGTACAGGGTGTGGATTACAAGGGCTAATTGGGTAAAGAATGTTGGAGACAAGCTTGAACTATGTGGAAGTACTGAACTTAGGAGGTTTTTCTCTCTTTAATACAGTTGGCATGAAGCAAACTGGGCATCACAGTTTGGATGGATTTTCTCTTTCTAGAATGGCTTTCTGTGAGTTACAAAAATTATTTCTCTTGCTAATATGAGAAGTCCCACTGCTCCACCACCAGGGCACAGAGAGACCCTCTAGCAAATACGCTCATGCTGTCCAGGGGACGACAGTGTCCTGTGACTTCTAGTGGCCACTAAGATGTCATGAAACCACGTAACCATCCTCCTGGCTCACTCAGAGTCCATTTCTGACATCAGGCCAGGCTGACCAACATATGCAACACTTCTCTTTGTGCAAAGAAACTTCAGATCACTGCTGCCCTGAGAATTGAGAATCTGATGCACATTGGCCTCCCAGCACAGAGCCTGCAGGCCGGGGTTGAAGGGCTGGAGGACTACAGGGTGTATTAGGGACACGGCAACAAAGGATCACAGTGGATTGGGTGGGGCTTAAACAACAGAATGTGCTGTCTCACCATTCTGGAAACTGGAAGATCCAGATGGCAGCAGGATTGAAGTTTTCTGAGGGCTCCAAGGGAAGGTTCTGCCCCAGGCCTCTCTCTCCTTGGCTTGTAGATGGTCATCTTCTCCTGCATTGCATGCCCTCTTCCTCTTATGCATCCTTGTGCCCTAATGTCTCCCTTGATAAGGACACCAGTCACTCTGGATTGGAGGTTACCCTAATGACTTCACTTAAACTTGATTATCCCTACAAAGATGCTGTCTACCAGTAAGGCCCTAATGTGAGGTACTAGAGACTAGGACTCCAACATACAATGGGTGAGGGACAATTCAACCTATGATCAAGGGGTTGGTATCGCTATAGGAGAGCTGACAGTGGGAGCTGGCCAGGCTAAAGTTCAGGCAGAACAAACAGGTAATATAAAATGAACCTGAGAAGCTAGCTGGAAACCAAATCCTCCAGCACTTTAAATGATATCCATTGAGCATCTATATGTCTATATGTATTATAGGTCATCAGCACAGGGCTAAGGGAATTCAGAGATGAGTAAGGCATGGTCACCATCCTTAGGGAGCTTCTAGGCTAGCTAATTCAGGCTTGTGAGATGGGGAGCTGATGGAGACAGAACACAGAGAAGAAGAGCCCCACACCCAGAGCTGCCTGGTGTTGACCAGGAGAGACTGGGCGAGGACACCCCAAGGTCCCAAAGCAACACATTGGGCCACAGAGAGGAAGAACAGCCATGGAGGCCATGCCTTCCTCAGTATTATTTGTCTATACTCCACTTTATGGAACACTGTGCGATATTACCAGAACACCAGCTCTGCAGAGCTCTTCATAAGAGGTGGCATGAAGAGAAAACAAGTCAGATCCTGCTCCATTGAGGTTTTGGTCTGGCAGGAGAAAACGGACATGTGCATGAAAGGAGCAGACATGGGGTCTAAGAGAAAAATCATACAGAGTGATAGATGAGCTCAGAGAATGACAGTGTGCTCATTTCCTGGGGCTTCAGTGACAAATGACCACAGACAGCTCTAAAGGCTGGAAATCCAAAACTAAGGAATGAGCAAAGTTGGTTCCCCCTGAAGGCTTTGAGGGAGAGTCTGTTTCAGGCACCTTTCTTTCCATCTGAGCTGGGCAGGGCATTCCAGTAGAAGGTTAAGAAGGGTAAAAGTCCAGAGACACAAAATATCTATCCACACAATGAAGACAGCAGCTGTGTTGGAGGAGGGCTGAGCAGGATTCTGAGTCTGACCTCCATCATGGCTCCATCCATCATGACCTGCATCATAGCCTCCATCATGACCAGTGACGGCCAACCTTTTGGAGATCAAGTGCCAAACTGCAACCTAAATCCATTTATTTATCACAAATGCCAACACTGCAATTAAACCTGAATACTGAGGTTTTAGTTTAGAAAAAACAACTCTACATTAACATCTTCTGTCTTAAAAGAAAAACACAATCACGCACTTGCCATAGGTTCATCACCACTGATTATGACCATGGTATTGCCATTACCCAGCACTGAGTTAAGCACCACAACAGAAATGGTGAACCAAGAATTCCTTATGCCTCCATTCCTGCAAAGAAATTCCAACCTGCGCTAAATGAGTTGTTTTGTCCAAATTCCCTGAAAACAGTAACACTCAGGCAAAAATATTCAAATAGATGAGCAGGATCCAGGCATAAAGCATCTCCCTAAACCTCAACTTAGTGCTTTTAGAGTGGAAAGGCATTCTTTCTACTAGGAAAATAAACCCTGCCTATTTAGGAGACTACAACAATTAACTGAGAGTTAATGAAAGGGTGGGCAATAATCCTTAGCTCAGTTTTATGGTGAAGAACAATTAAAATAAAGTGTGTAGGATCTTTAATAGAGAGCCCGACCTACAGGAAGGCATCAGAAATGGTAGGAAGTGAAAAACAGAAAGGTTTGGGAAAATCTTGGGAAATGACAAGTGAGAACTTTACATTCAATCTCTTCACTAGAAAGATTTAGAAATACTAGTCTCAAACAAAGTACCAGAAGTGGTACAAGAATGGAACGGCACAGTGTGACCTCTCATGAAAAGACTTAGAAATTTCTATTTCATCCTATTGCTAATGTAAGATATCCATCAGCTGCTCCTATATCCATCAGCTAATGAAAATTTATACCACAAAAATCAGCAAGGATGTATTTTGTGCCAGATTAAAGCCGAGGCCCAAGAATTACTTGATGCATTTGGCCAATGTCAGTAACAGATGCATTGCATGTCACTTTTTCGGCTCTTTTCAGAGTAGTTCAAGATATGTGGATTATAGAATTACTTAAAATGCACTCTTTTGCCACTGACAGATGGGGTTGGCACAATCTTTAGAAAATTTTGTTTGCAAAATGAGCCATCTGTCCTGGATGGCAAGATAATCCTTTTAGCTAGTCATTTGGTGGCTACTCATTTTGTCACCCACTTGTGCTCTTACTGTCAAAATTTGTTAATTTCTTTTTCAAAACCCACACTGAGTCAGACTGAGTTAACCCTGTTGTGGGCATTTCCATCTCTCAATGCTTAGCTTCTTAGCAACAGCCAGATATGGGACTTTTTGGCAAATGCTCTTGGTCCATCTTTGAAATGAGACATTCATTACAGATGAATTTAAAGTGAAATTCCTGTAAAGGCATTTTTTTTAATGATATATTTTGGTTTTTCTTTCACTTGCCCATAACTTTCTGGAAAATTCTATTTTGGCTGAATTTTCTCATAAGTGTTTTCAGTATAGTTTGCTTTGGTTTTTATTAATGGAAAGTTCAGGGTAAAAAAATTCCATCAATAGCTTTTGAGTTATGAGAATATTTTTCAAAATATACTTTTTCCAAGTAAAAGAAACTTCTGGCCTTACTATTTTTTTAATCAAAACCTTTGTATTGAGGGCTATAGTGGACCCTGTGCACACCATTGCCTTCACACTGGAATCTCTTGAGAGGTTTTTAAAAATACTAATAGAAGAGTTTTAAAAATAAATACTGAAGAAATTTAAGACATAAATACTCAAAAAAATTGATCTGGATCAATACCAGGCCCTGGATCATTAAAAGCTTTCCGGGTCATTCCAGTGTTCAAGCATCACACAGGCACCTAATACCCAAACCCATAAAGGATGCAAAGGTTTGGAGATTGTAGGAGGGAAAATTAATTCCTAATGGGATTGTTTGGTTTTTTTAGGAGAGAAATTATCACACTTGTTATCTGAAATACATGACTCTGAGAAAGACATGAAGGAAATTTAATTCCCAGGTTGTCATATACCCCACACAACCAGTCCAGTGTCACTAACCCTAACCCTAGCAATCATGGTGCCTCCCTTCCTGCTCCTTCTGAAGAGGTTGGGTCTTCACTAGAGTTGAAGAACCCAACTCCAGAAAAAGTACTTCTCTTTGTGCTTGTGGCTGCCAAACAACAGCAGCCATTTTCCGTGTTGTATGGGCACTTTCCCATTATGTACTATTTTCTTGAAGTTCTTCCTCTGGTCACACTGAAAAGTTGCCTTCCAAGATAGACCACAGAGAAAACCAGATTCATCACCACATAGGAAATACATTGTCCCATCCCAGCTGGACAGGGCTCTGGTGCCACAGAGTCCCAGAACAGGAAGGGGAATCAACCCCTCCTTCCTCTTGCCTCTGAGCGAACACCTGAATGAGCTCATTTGGTGACATTTCATCACTGTGAGGTGCAGAGTGACACCCAGGTGTGCCTATGCCCACACATGGCCATTGCAGGAACTCATTTCCTCATCAAGCCCCTGCTGAATGCCCACTGTATGCCTGGAACTGGGGAGGAGGGACATCAGTTTTAATGAGAGGCAGCCCCTGGCCTCCTAGAGAGATAGACAAAGCAAACCACTGCCCACAACAATCCCAGGGCTTCCTTCCCAGCTCTGTTTATTGATCAGAGTGCCAGAAATTCAAGGGGAAGTTTTTTGGTCACCATAAAAGTTTAACCTGTCGACTGTAAAATAATTCCATAGTTTCATACCAAATCAAATAGCATCACAGAGTAGCTTCAATATGGACAGGTGTTGGTGGCAAACTTGCAATAAATATGGGAAAAACTAAACCAGTTTTATCCTTCAATTTACGTATGTCTATGAATTAGGAAGAGACCATTGTCCTTCTGCTCAGGAACAGGACATACAGACCAGTGAGGGAAATTTGGCCAGGCTCTGCAGGGTTTGTTTGGGGTTATTTTGGTACCGGGGATCAAACTCTGGTCCTTGTGCTTGTGAGGCAGGCAGCAGAACCACTGAGCTAAATCCCCAGCCCTCTGCAGTGTTTGAAGACTTCTCACTCCTTGAAAATCTCACTCGGGCCAAACTGCACCTTCATTGCCACAGAAAAGACTCAGTCTTCTGTGTGATAGAGTGTCCCCCCTTTTGGGGGGGGGAAGGTGGTTTCCCTATTGAAAAAAAACAGTACTGGAAATATTTATATACTTCACTCATTTAACTTTGAGCTTTGAGTAAAATGTATACATCTTGATATCCGGAACCACTACTGGAAGAAGCTCTTTGACTTTTCCCTCTGTAATGCTTTTCAGCTCTTCACAACTAAAACAAAATAAACAAAAATGTGTGGGGAGGTGAATTACCTTCAGGACTGAAAACTGCAGGAAATTGTCCCATTTGAGCCTTTTTTTTTTTTTGAGTAGAGGTAGTGTGCATTGAACCTAGGGCCTTTGCACTGAGCTACATCGCAGCCCTTTTATTTGAGTGTATATTTATTTATATTTTGAGACAGAGTCTTGTCAAGTTGCTAAATTCCCCAGGCTGGGCTCAAACTTACAATCTTCCTGCCTCAGCCTCCCAGACTGCTGAGGTTGGAGACATGCCCAGTTCCACCTGAGACTCTCGTGGGAACATACATGGGCAGCACTCCCTCCATCTCCTCATGTTTACTTCTGCTTGTGAGAATCACAAACTACAGGATTTGATGTTTTCACCAGGCCATTTTTGTTGACAACTCAAATTTTAGGAAGATGACATCAACATTGTCTCGGTGTTTGTTCCTGGGTAGGCTTCTCATATTTCCTTTTTAAAACCCAGTTCTCTCTCCCAGCACTAGGAGGAGGGTTTCACTGCCTGCTGTGATGGCTCCTGTCCCTCTTGGGTAGTGCAGAGTCCCCTCTGACTGGCCTCTGAGGCCACCACACTGGAAGCTGAGCAAAACCCAAAGGTGAAATCACATGAGAAAAGATGCTTCAGGCCCAAGTTCTAAGTAGCCTGTAAAACATTATTTGTTGAGTTGGGGAATTATTACATGTTGATGGATTCCTGCAAACATCCTTAACTCCTACCTTCAGATTTTCTAGTTATCTGCAGAATTCCCCTTCAGTTAAGAAGTGGGGTTTTTTGTTTCTTATGTCCATCTGATAACCTGGCTTTTATTTGAAATGCTTCCTATTATAAAAAACAGGAACTAACATGACTTTTATTTAAGGAAGTAAAACTCCTCTCTGCCTATCACATTAAAGAGAGTTTAAAAAATGAGAAGGAAGAAAAAGACCACCAAAACACTGTAATTTCCCCTTTAACAATTATTTCTGAATAGGAACTTGAGCAATCTACTCAAGACAGTGGGGGTTTTGTCCTAGTTGATTTGCTCAGGAATGCACGGCCTGATTCCCCTTTGAACAGAACCAGGCTGGGCCAGCACTTTGAGTAGAGGCTTTGAGTTTATGCTGCCACCCTGCGCCCTCCAGACTTTCAGCTCTCTTTCTGGCCTCTGCCTTTAGAGATTCAGCCTGACGGGTACTGCTTTAAAACCACCTGCTTTTCTCTTCCTTTTATCTGTTAAAACATAAGGTGGCCCAAAGGGTGGAGACTGATAATAACTCCCTGTCAGAGAAATAAGTGCAGGCCATGTCTGCTTATGTATGTATGTGTACATGCCTATGTACCATGAGCTCAGTTGCATCCTCCTCAAAATTCATGTGTTGAAGCCTTAATTCCCAGTTCTTCAGAATATGACTGTATTTGCAGGCAGTGTCTTTAAAGAAGTGATTAAGTTAAATTGAGGCCTTTAGAGTGGGCTCTAATCCAGTCGGGCTGTTGCCTTTATAAGAGGAAATGTGGACACAGAGACACACTAGGAATGTATGCACACAGTGCAGACACAGTGAGAAGGCAGCCACTGCAAGCCAAGGAAAGAGGTCTTGGAAGAAACCAAACTTGCCAACAGTTTGATCACTTCTAGACTCCACTTTGTAGTATTTTGCAGTCCTTACAAACTGTGTTTGTGTGTGTGTGCTTGTAATATAAGAAACTGATAAAAGAAAAAAAAACGAAGTGGGTTGTCAAGAGGTAAAGTCTCCTCAATGAATCAGCTCTAAGTGGTGAATCCCATGGTACTGGTGTCCTGTGGAAGCCCCTTTTCTACACTGTGGACTGAAGAGTCCCACCCTCCCAATCCATTCTCAGTGGTGTCATAGGCCCTCCAGGTGACAGTCTGCCTTGCATGAAGCTGCTTCATTTTAGAGATCCCCATAGTAATGCCAGCTCCCCTCCTTCACACTAAAGAACCACTGAACATTTCAGAAGCTGAATTCACATCACTAAGATTGAGATGTGCATGATGACAACAACCACCAACTTGGAAAACTGAAATTACTGGATAGGGACACTACATGTGCTCCTTCAGTTTGGGATCTATGTTGTTCCATCTCCTTTAAGACTCAATAAAATACCTTGCACATTGTGGGGACTCAAACACAAATATTTACTGACTGAGCACAAATAATATCAAAACTAAATTTCCAGAAGTATCCCAGTTCAACTCTGTGAGCACCCCAAAGAAAGTTATTCTTTTCTGAAATTTGTAAAAGTCCTACTCAAAGTTTTAAATACTCCACCCTTCCATTTTACATTCTGAAATCACTTTATATGTAATTTGATTAGTTTTTAGGATCCCCTATGATTGGACTTTATTTCCTATCTCATCTATTTGAAAATTTGTTATCTTGAAAAATGAAAAATGTATCCTTAAAAATGCATCAGGTGCACTATATGATAAATACTATGCATCAATGGCTCACCGAAGTGCTTTAAAATAAAGCTGGATGGCTTGCACTCAGCCAGATGAGATCAGTACCTTTTCACACTGACGTTCCCAATGCTCTGCAATGCTACTGTCGTGGCACATGCATTAACCTCATGTTGGTGATTTCCAGAAGTCACTTATTTGTCAGGTATCTATGGCTGAATAATAACCACTCAAAATCTCAATCTGTAAAAACAACATCAGTTTCTGCTTTGCCCTGATTCTATGGGTTGGCTGGACAAATCTGCTGGTTTCACGTAGGCTCAGATGGCAGTGCTCAGCAGACCTGCCGAGGAAGAAAGGCCAAGATAGCCTTACACAGAGGACTGAAGGCTGGATCATCCTGTCTGTCCTGCACGTGGCTGCTCACCCCCCAGGAGTCTAGACTGGCTTTCTCACATGGCCATCTTAGGATTGCATCTGACAGACAGTAAAAATAGAAGCTGTGTACCCATTGGAGGCCTGGGCTCCAGAACTGCACAAGATCCCTTTTGATACACTCAAATCATAAGACTAGCCAGCATCAACGACTGGGGAAGTGGATTCTGTCTTGACAGGAGAAGCTGCAAAGAATGTTGGCCACATTCAGTCAACCACAAGATTGCAACAGAGTCACTCGCTCCAGCGTTCTCACCTTATGGGGAAAAAGCGGTGTGAGTCAGGGAAGTTGTGCTCCTGAGATGGCACTCTTCAGAGGAAGGAAACCGAAAGTCAGCCTCCTACCCAGGCAGAGCATGTACTTGCTGCTTCCAAGCTTGCCTAGTGCCTGTGGTTGCAGTGGGAAAGGATCCAGGTACGAAACTGACAGATCGGTTTAAACAGAAACTCATCAAGTCACTGGTACTCAACTTGGCTGCATGTTGGAATTCTTTGGAGAGTTGTTTTTTTTTTAATGCTGATGTCAATGACTGGGGATATAGCTCAGTGGTAGAGCATTTGCCTGGGAGGCATGAGGCTCTGGGTTCAATGTCCAGCACCACAAAAAATAAAATAAAATAAATTGCTGATGTCTGGATCCTGTCTCTAGAAATTCTCATTTCATTGATATAAGATGAAACCTGGGTGTGGGAGATTTTTTACTAGTGCATATTAATTTTACAAAATATTGGGTTTCATTGTGGCACTTTTATATGTGCATATAACATATTTTAGTCATATCTAGTATGGAGATTTTTTTAATTTTTTAAATTTTTATTAGTACATTTTTGCAGTTCATAATGACCACATTCATCATGAAGATAGATAATGCCTTAATTCTTTTTTATCCCCTCCCCTTCCCCTCCTTATTCCTCCCTCCACCTCTTGGTCCTCTTCCCATTTGTAAAAAATGTATCTCCTTGGGCCAGGGATTTAGCTCAGTGGTTCCACCGCCTGTCTCACAAGCACAAGGTCCCCAGTTCAACCCCCGGTACCAAAAAAAACAAAACAAAACAAACAAAAAAGATGTATCTCCTTGTTTCCTATTATCTTTTATCTATCTTTTGCTTTTTAAATTATTTATGCTTTGTATTTTTTATATAAGAGAAACCATGAGATAATAAAGCTGTGTGTCTGATTTATTTCACTTGACACTATGGTCTCAAGGCATCTTCCTAAAAATTATTCAAGTTTATCCTTCTTTATTGCAGAATAGTATTGCATTGTATATAAATATATTTTCTTTGTCTATTTATCTGTTGATGGACATATAAGCCACCTCCAAGATTTAGCTATTATGAATTGTGCTGCTATAAACATGGTTATGCATGTATGTATCACTATAATATGATGTCTTTAACCCTTTTGGGAAGATATATAGAAGCAGAATATCTGGGTCAAATGGAATTTCTGGTTTTAATTTTTTTGAGGAATCTCCATACTGATTTCCATAGTTTATATTCCAACCAAAAATGTGTAAGTGTTCATTTTTTCCCCACAACCTCGCCATCATTTCTTGGTTTTTTTTGGGGGGGGGGTTGGTACAGGGCATCAAACTCGGGTCCTTGTGCTTGCGAAGCAGGCAGCAAACCCTCACCATCATTTCTTGTTTTTTGAGTTCCCAGTGGCAGCCATTCTTTCTAGAGCAAGATGGAATCTCAGTGTTGTTTTAATTTGCATTTCTCTAATGGCCAAAGATACTGGACATTTTTGAAAGTATTTATTGGCCATTTGTACTTCTTCTGAGAAGTGTCAATACTTTTCAGTTGCTCATTTTTTGTTTGGGTCTTTTATTTTGGGGGTCTAATTTTTTTCAGTTCTTTATATATTCTAAATATTACTTCTCTGAGATGTAGCTGGCAAGTTTTCCCCATTCTGTAGGCTGTCTCTTCACTCTGTTGTTGTTTCTTTTGCTGTGCAAACTTTTAACTTGATATAATCTCATTTGTTGATTCTTTTTTTTTTTTTTTTGTACTAGGGATCACACTCAGGACCTTGTGCTTGCTAGGCAGGTGGTGGAACCACTACCATTTGTTGATTCTTCATGTTATTTCTTATGCACTTGAGTCTCTGTTCAGAAAATCCTTGCTTATGTCCATGACTTCAAGAGTTTTACCGATTTTATCTTCCAGCAGGTTAAGTCTTTCTGTTTTAATACTTAGATCTTTAATCCATTTTGATTTTAATTTAGTACAAGGTGAAAGATATGGGTCTATATTCAATCAGTTGCATGTGCATAGCCAGCTTTCCTAGTGCCATTTTTTAAAGAGGCTGTCTTTCCTCCAGTGTATGTTTCTTTGGCCCCTTTATCAAACAAAGATCAGGTGAATGTGTTTGAGGTTGTTTCTGCATCCTCTGTTCTGTTCCGTTGATATACAAGTCTGTGTTGGTGACAGTACCATGCTGTTTATATCATGACAGCTGTGAAGTATAATTTGAAATCTAGGGCTATGATCCCTCCTGCTTTACTCTTGTTTCCCAGCATGCTTTTGCTATTCTAGGTCTCTTCTTGTTCCATATGAATTTTAGAATTTTTTTTCTAGTTCTAGGAGAAATGCTGTTGGTATTTTGATTGGAATTGCATTAAATCTATATATCAGTTTTGGTAGTATGGCCAATTTGACAATATTGGTTCTGCCTTCCAGGAACAGGGGATATCTTTTCATTTTTCTGATGTCCTCTTCAATCTCCTTTTTCAGAGTACGTTATGGCTTGTAGCTAGATGCCCCCCCACAAAGGCCTCATGTGCTCATAGGTGGGGCTTTTCAGAACTGGCTGGTTTTATGATGTGTGATACTAGGATTAAGGGTGTGTAAAGGAAGCTAACAACAGGAAAATAACATGACAGAGATAAGACAATACATATCAGTTATAACCATCAGTGTTAATGGTCTCAATTCACCAGTCAAAAGAAACAGACTAGCAGAATGGATCAAGAAACAAGAACTAAGAAACAATATGCTGCATACAAGAAGCACATTTAATTCAAAAACAAATTCATAGACTGAAAGTCAAGGGATGGAAAACAATATTCTATGAGACAGGAACCCGGAAAAAAGAGGAAGTAGCCATTCTATTTGGAGACAGAGTAGATTTCAAGCCAAGAGTGATTGAGAGAGACAAAGAAGGTCACTACATCCTTGTAAAGGGAGCAACCAAAGAGGAAAAGATAATAATCATAAATATATATGCACCAAATAGCAGTGTACCCAAATATATAAAACAAATATTAATGGACATGAAAAATCAAACACTAATATAATTGTAATGGGGGACCTCAGTACCCCACTGTCACAAAGAGACAGATCAACTAGACAAAAAAGTCAACAATGAAATATTAGAGCTGAACCAAACTTTTGAACAAACAGACTTAGTAGATGTCTACAGTGTTCCACCCCACAACATCAGAATACACATTCTTCTCAGCTGCACACTGAACATTCTCCAAAGTAGACCACATACTAGGTCCTAGAACATGCTTAAGTAAATGCAAAGGAATTGAAATTATCCCATGCATATTATCAGACCATAGGGCAATGAAATTGGAAATCAATGGCAAAAGAAACCACAAGAACTTCATAAATGCATGGAAATTAAATAACACCCTCTTGAACAACCAATGGGTCACAGATGAAATTAAAGAAGAAATCAGACAGTTTCTACAGTTACATGATAATCACAATACAACATACCAGAACTTATGGGATGCAATGAAAGCAGTCCTATGAGGGAAATTTATAGCAGTGAATGTTGATATCAGGAAAACAGAGCAGCCTCAAATAAACAACCTAATGTTGAACCTCTAGCTTCTAGAAAAAGAAAACAAGTCAAGCCCAAAGCTCATACAAGGGAGGAAATTATAATAATCAGAGCAGAAATTAATGCAATGGAGACTAAAAAACAATATAAAGAATCAATGAATCAAAGGGTTGGTTCTTTGAAAGATTAAATACAATTGATAAACCCTTACCCAACTTTATCAAAAAAAGGAACGACTCAAATCCGTGCAATTAGAAATAAAAAGGGTAAAATCACAACAGACTCTGCAGAAACTCAGATCATCAATACCTACTTTGAGAACCTGTAAGATGGAAAATACGGAAGAAATGGACAAATGCTGAGATACATATGAATTACCAAAACTAAATCAAGAAGATATAAAAATTCTAAATAAACCAATATCAGCCAATGAAATTGAAGGTGTAGTTAAAAACCTATCAACAAAGAGAATCCCAGGCCCTGATGGATTTATTGCTGAATTTTACAAGAAATTTAGAGAAGACCTAATACCACTACTTCTCAAACTCTTTAATGAAATTGAAAGGGAAGCAGTACTCCCAAATTTATTCCTAGGAGTAAGCATTACCCTGATTCCAAAACCAGAGAAGGAGCCAACCAAAAAGGAGAATTACAGGGCAGTCTCCTTAATGAACATAGACGCAAAAATCCTCAATAAGATACTGGCAAACAGAATGCAGCAAATCATCAAGAAGGTTATGCACCATGACCAAGTTGGATTCATCCCAGGAATACAGGGATGGTTCAACATTCACAAGTCAATAAATGTAATATACTATATTAATAGAGCCAAGGACAAAAAGTATATGATCCTCTCAATAGATGCAGAAAAAGCATTTGACAAGGTCCAACTCCCATTCATGATTTTTTTAAAACCTACAGAAAATTGTTATAGATGCTCTATATCTCAATCTGATAAAAGCCATCTACAACCAACCAACAACCAACATCATACTAAATGGAAAAAAACTAAAATCTTTCACTCTACAATCAGGAACAAGATAAGGATGGTCACTGTCGTCACTTTTGCTCAATATAGTTCTGGAAAAACTAGCCAGAGCAATTAGACAAGAGAAAGAAATAAAAGGAATAAGGAGAGGAAAGAAAGAAGTTAAATTATCATTATTGGTGGAGGACATGATACTCCATATAGAGGACCCAAAAACTCCACCAAAAGACTTCTAGATTTGATAACCAAATTCAGTGTCATAGCAGAATACAAAATCAACACTCAAAAATCAATACCCTTCCTGTACACGAATAACAAACTCACTGAGAGAGAAATGAGAGAAACAATCCTTTTCACAATAGCATCCCAAAAAATGAAATGCCTAAGAATCAATCTAAAGAAAGAAGTAAAAGACCTCTACATTGAAAACTACAGTACTCTGAAAAAGGAGATTGAAGAGAATATCAGAAAATGGAAAGATGTCCCTTGCTCTTGGGTATAAACCAATATAGTGAAAATGGACATACTTCAAAAACTGTTATACAGATTTAATGCAATCCCAATCAAAAGTCCAACAGCATGTCTCACAGAATTAGAGAAAAGTATCCTAAAATTCATTTGGAACCAGAAAAGATCTAGAATAGCAAAGGCAATTCTGGGCAACAAAGGCAAGGCAAGGAGTATCACAATCCTTGACTTTAAATTATACTACAAAACTACTATGATAAAAAAACAGCATGGCACTGGCAAAAGAACAGACCTGAACATCAATGGAACAGACTAGAAGATGCAGAAACAACTCCAGACATACTCAGCCACATAATCTTTGATGAAGGAGCCAAACAACTTCACTGGAAGAAAGATAACCTCTTTAATAAATGGTGCTGGAAGAACTGGCTTTCCACATGCCAAAGATTAAAACTAGACCCATATCTTTCACCATGCACTAACATAAAATCGAAATGGATCAAAAATCCATTAAAATGGAAACACTAAATCTTCTGGGAGTGAGAATAGGTACAACAAATAGAATAGGAGTAGGCAAAGACTTCATGAACAAAACCCAGACCACATGGGAAATATGACAAAGAATCAATAACTGGGACCCCATCTTATTAAAAAGGTTTTGCACAGCAAAACAAACCACCCACAGAGTGAAGAGACAACCCACAGTGTGAGAAAAAAATATTTTACCAGCTATTCATCAGATAAAGGATTATTACCTAGAATATATAAAGAAGTCAAAAAAATCAGACCTCCTAAATTTAAAAACTCAATCCAAAAATGGGCATCTGAAATGAAAAGACACTTCCCAGATGAAGAATTAGAAATGGCAAACAAATATGGAAACATGTTCAACATCACTGGTAATTCATGAAATGCAAATTAAAACAACACTGAGATTCCATCTCACTCCAGAAAGAATGGCTGCTATCAAGACATCAACCAATAACAAATGCTGGTGGGGCTGCAGAGAAAAGGGAACTTTTCTCCAATATTGGTGGAAGTGTAAACTGGTGCAGCCACTATGAAAATCAGTGTGGCGATTCCTCAAAAAACTAAAACTAGAGGTTGCATCTGACCCAGCTATTTTCTTTCTTGGTATCTTTCCAAAAGACTGAAAAGCATCATACCACAGTGATATGTGCAAATCCATGTTTATAGCACCACAGTTTGTAATAGCTAAACCTTGGAAACAGCTTAAATGCCTATCAACTGATGAGTAGATAAAGATGTGGTTTTTATATGCAATGGAGTACTACTTTGCTGTAAAGGATGAACTTCAGACATTTATAGCTAAATGGATGGACATTGAGACCATACTCTTAAATGAAATAAATCAGACATACATAACTAAATAGATGCACATTGAGGCGATACTCTTAAGTGAAATAAATAGGACACACATGTGTAAATACCAAATAGTTTCTCTGGTGTGAGAAACCAAAAGTGGAAATAAGGACTAAAATGTATAATAGATAATGGGAAATGAGAAGAAAATGTTCAAATAGAAAGGGAAAAAAGGGAGGAGGGAGAGAGAAAGGAAGGAAGGGACATGAAAATAGAAGGGAAAATGAAAACAAAGCTTTTGTACATAGAGAGGGGAGGGGCCTTGAGGGGAGTGGGGAATGGGATAAAATTAAATTAAATTTTTAAAAAAGATTAAGAGTGTGTGTCCCTGGTACCAAAAAAAACAAAAAACAAAAAAAGAGTGCATGGTCCACTGATTGGTTTAGCATTGTTCTGGGTGTGGATAATGAGAAGGCCCACCCTGGGGGGTGGGTAGCACCAAACAATAGGTTTATAGCCTGGATGGAATATAAAAGAAGAGAGGGAACTCAGGCTGCTGTTGCTTGCTGCTTCCTGCCTGCCACACCATGGACAGTTTCTCCTCTGCCATGCCCCTCTGCCATGCTGCCCCGCCCTGGAATCAGACAACTGTGGATTGAAACCCCTACAAAATGTAAGCTGAAATAAACCTTTCCTACTTTAACTTGTGGGTGTTGGGTATTGTGTCTCAGCTCCAAAAAAATTAACCAAGACAGAGTACTATATTTTATATTATAGAGGTCTTCCACTTCCTTTGTTAGGTTAATTTCTAAATACTTAACTTTTCTTGAACCTATGGCAAATAATATTGTTTTCCTAATTTCTTTCATGGTAGGTTCATTATTGGTGTCCAAGAATGCTATTGATTTTTTGTGGGGGGTTTTTAATCCTGCAACCTTGATGAACTGTTTATTAGTTCTAGAAGTCTTTCTTTTTTGGTACCAGGGATTGAACTCAGGACCTTGCACTTGCAAGGCAGGTGGCAGAACCACTTAGCTAAATCCCCAGCCCTTCTAGGAGTCTTTTGGTGAAATTTTTTGGCTCTTCTATGTAAAGAATCATGATGTCTATGAATAAAACTAGTTTAACTTTTTCCTTTCCTATACATATCCCTTTTATTTTTTCTCTTGCCTAATTATTCTGGCTAAAGTTTTGAGTGCTATATTGAATAGTAATGGTGACCGTGGACATCTTTGTCTTGCTCTTGAAGTATGAGAGATTTTTTTAAAAGCTTTCCAAGGTATTCTAATGCAAAGCAAAGTGTGAGAAGGAATGGTATTTAAACTTTATACTGCCTTTTCTCATTTGTTTTTTGTTTGTTTGCTTGTTTGTTTGTTTTTATGGTACCGGGGATTGAACTCAGGACCTTTCACCTGCCAGGCAGGCGCAGCACCACTGAACTAAATCCCCAGCCCGTCATTTGTTAAAAGAGATTTAACTAACATTTTACCATAACCACCCGGTCATTTGTGTATTTGTGTATGGTCAACATGTGTAGTGACAGGATAATGTCACACGCGCACACACACCGCGTTCTTGTAGATGACCATAAATAAGGCTTGCCTTCAAGTGTTTGAGGATCTTCCGAGGGGTCATTTGTGGACAGCTGAGTTCTTTTAATGAGGAGTAGACACCTGTGGTCACATAAGAGACTCTCAGACTCAGAACAAGCCAGTATCATTTGTGGTCCACTTGGTTTCCTTAACTCTGGGCCACTGGAAGTGAGTCACCAATAGGGGAATACCACATTTATTCAAAAGAATTAGATAAAATTAGCAAAAACCATTTTGTTAGATTGGGGCTCCAATATAGTGAGCTAAACAGTAAATGCCTTATCTCAGTTAAGCTACATAGCAAAAGATCTAGGAATTATTCTTCATATTAATGTTTGAACAGTTTTTTTGGATTGGTCTCCATTGAACACAACAATCACAAGAAGAAACCTGTCCAAATATCTGATGAAAGCAGAAGTAGATCTTCCAACAGGGAGCCTGTTATTTTGCTCATTCTTCAAGCATTGTGAACTAGAAACAGAGTTTCTAGTGGTTTGTCTCCTGGTGTCAGAATGAAGTTCTCCATTTTGAGGCCCTGTAGTCTAATTTCAGAACAAGACAAAAGTATGAAAACCAGCAAAGGATTGAGGAATAACCAAGTGATCTTTAAAATGCCATTAAGTAAACTACACAATGCCAGGAACGGTAGTAAAACATGTCTGCTTTACTTACTCTTGTGATGCCCAGCAGTCATGTTTCAAGTGTGGCTCTCAGACTAGCACATCAGCATCTCTGGGAGATGACAGAAATGCACATTCTCAGGCCTACCCCAGCCCTGCTGGGTGATGAGCTGGAAGGAGGGGTAGCCTCTGATCTGTGCTTGAGCGAGACCCCCAGGTGGCTGCCATCTGTGCTCAAGCTTGAGCACCCTGCACTACAGATGTGAAAATGGCTGCTATCAGAGATTGACTGAAGATCTCACACAAGACACATGTCAGAAATGGTATTTGAGGTTAGTTTTCCAATCAACATTGGTAAAGTTTAGGAAAGATGTAAGAGTTTACAAAAATATGTCTCATGATTTCTAGTGTTTCATATACTATCTTATGATCCAAAGGCAGGTGGAAAACTCTCTTCATTCTTCTATCTATAGGAAGAGTCCAGGAGTAGTGGACTGCAAAGAACACCACAGGGTCCTAGTTCCTGCTAGTGCCAGGGGATCTGTAGAGGAGAGGGCTGAGCAGTTCTGTATACAAATGACAAACATTTTCCCATGGCTGGTGTCTGTTTGCTGTCTCTCTCTCTCTCTCTCTCTCTCTCTCTCTCTCTCTCTCTCTCTGTCTCTCTGAGTTTGTCCTCACTCATTGCTTTTCTCTGTAGGAGGTTGTGTCAGGCTTACCTTGCCCTCTCTCCAAATCCTTTCACATAGACAATGATCCTAGATTTCTGTGACCCCCTCAGGATGCATCCTAGAGTCTAAATCAGAATCAGTCTGGATTAGCATATCAGAAAAAATAACATTGCAAAGAAAAGAGGGCCCTCAGCAGCCCCAGATGCTTAGGCTAAGGACCTGCTGAGTCTAGTAGCTGACTAGAGCTGCACTATAAAGGAACCATGAGAAGATAAATCCACCCAATTCGCACAGTTCTCTGGGCATGAGAAGCCCATTCTCCCAGGCTGGAGCTTGACATCAGGTTGGAGATCCCGTGCCTTCTTCTTGGACAGGAGCTGTGTGGCTGCTGCCCACACCACCCCAACCCTGGGAACTCAGAGCTGCCCTTGGGGGCCACTGCTAAGCATTTCTCAGGAGACACAGCATGCGAGAGAGGGACCACACACATTCAAAATAACACTTTTTAAGAATTTAAACAGGGAAGTAAAAACTCTCATTTTTTCCATGTGAAAAATGAAGGAAGTGCTAAGTAAAAAAAGAATCAAATTAAATTATAGCAAATATGTCTTTAAATGACGTGAGACTAAACATTTTTCCACAGTTTCTATTTTCGTTCAGATCTTTCAAATGCTACATATGAATTCTGTAGGCTAATAAAGAACTTCTATTTTCATAGTTTTCTCTTTTTTTCTTTAAAAGAATTTTCCAAATTATATTCTAGGATGTCCAGAGTTGCTACTATACACTTTTGATACTGGATTTTCTTTGTGCAATTTTTCAAACCAAAGTATCCTCAGAAAGAAGAGATTTCATGGTTCTTAGGATGATATATGCAACTAGCTGAGCTTTGCTTGTGACACCATAGCAGTTTGTTATTCTCTGAAATACAGATTCTAATCACCTAATCTCAAAATGTTTTATTTTAAATTCTTCATCTTGATCTCAGTTGGTAGGAAAGATAGTTTCAAGAGATCATTTTGTCCCAGCTTTTTTTATTTTTCAAGTCAGCTTTTTTGAAATGCAGTGTGCTTCAAATATTACTTTATGGCAAGGCTATTTTGTAGTCCAACACAAGCATAAATTAATTTGCACAAAGACATGAAGGGCAAATTTAAAATATGTGTACGCACCACCACAGGAATGCTGGCATTTGTGGATATAGTGAATTATTCTGCAAGACACAGTGACATTCTGCATTACTTCAGGGACACTGTGGTCTTAGAAAATCTCAGAGCAATTCAAGTAACACTAGTACAATAAAAGGAGTTAAAGTTTGGCTGTAGAACAGCCCTATTTCTCACTAAAAGTAAAAAACCTAGAAGTCTTGACTTTATTTACTCTGGCCTAGACTGAGTCCCTACCTGCCCTCATCCCTCGGGCCCTCTGTGAGTCTCAGGGTTATGGAGTACTTGAAGTGCCTCATTTGGCTGTATCCCACTTGCCTACATATTTCTAAACATCTCCTGGAGGAGAGGCAAGCAAGGAGTCACCATATTTAAAAAACAACAATAGGACAAGGTACTTGTGGGTTATTGAACCTCAGACCCTTTTTTATAAATGAGAACTGAGGCCCTGTCTGGCTGGAATACCTGTCAGAAAAACCAGGACACAGCTGACTCCCAGACACTTCAGACCTTTATTCTAAATCCTGATTTTCAGAGCATCCTCAGAATCCACACTCCAAAAAAATGGCCCCATGGGACAGTCAGTGTATTTGATACCTTTCTTGTCACAGAGGCATAATACCCAATACCCAAAATTTAAAGGAGGAAAGGTTTAATTTGCTTACAGTCTTAGTCCATCACTGGCTGGCTCTAAGTCAGAGACATCATGGCTGAACAAAGCTGCTTCATACATGGTGGCCAAGAAGCAAAGCAAGATAAAAGTACCAGAGAGAAAGGGGCAAGGGACCAGTCATAGACGCCAAGATCACATCTCTATGACCCATCCAGAAGCACCTGGAAGTGTGCTCCACTAATCCCCAAGGACAGATCCCTAAGCCAGTCAAACTGAAATCCTACCCTAACTGCCACAATCAGGAATCCCAACCTCCCAGGATAAATGGAACTAGAATCCAAGATGGGCACAACAGGAGGGTTCTTCCTCTGTAACTGAAGGTGAGGCTTTCATGGGGAGTGAGAGATGAGAGACAGGCCAGGTGTGGTAGTGCCCTCCAATTTATTAACAGAAATGGCTCTCCACAACACCTGACACTGAGTCTTCTCTCAAACTGACCTCAGGTGAAGCCTCCATACTCATCACAGAACTGGGAAGCCAGGGGTCCAACTTTAAAGCACCGTCATGAACAGAGCCTGCTGGTAGCAAGGACAAGCTGCTCAGGCAGGCTGGCCCCCTCCATATCCAACACTGCAGGGACAGTCACTGCTACATCATGACAAAGAGAAGCCTTTCCCAATGAAGGAAAAATAGCTGTTCATAAAAGGTGAAGGTAGCAAATTTCAGCATCAGGAAACAGTGATATTTCAGTGTTCTCATTTCATCACACAATTTTAGTGAGGAAAATAATTATCATGTTACTATGTACAAAATACTCTGCCAGGCACTTGTAAAGATAAAGTTGACAATTGATCCCTTCTCTCTGGGGACTCAGTCTAGTGATGAGGCAAGGAAGGGAGTTTGATGCAATCTGGAAAAGCCTCTTCCTAGAGGAGACAGGACTGGTGCCAGAGTCCAGGAAATAGATGGGATTCTGCAGGGCAGATGTTAGGGTACACAGCATTCCAGGAAGAAGGGCCAGTATGACAAAGTCCTGGAAAACCAGAAGACATTTTTAGAGAATGACAATAGATTATGTGGCTAAAATATATAACAAATGGACTAGGGGAAGGAAGTATAGAGAAAAGACTGAATTCCCCCTCTTAAAAAAAAATCATAATGTGAACTTTCTAGATCAATACAGAAATCTTTGAGGAAACTGAACTCTTTAGGAAAATAAGCATCAATGCAAAAAACTAACACAAATATAGTAAAGGAGTGCAGAGCTCTGAGTTATTGGGGGGGGGTCCTCAGAAAGAAAAAGAGAGTGTGTTCTCAAAGCAGGAAACTGTGAGGACCCCAGACAGACCACCCTTAACACAAAGATAGGAGCAAAAAGCAGCTTTTAAGGCCGGCAGCTCAGCTAGTGACTCCTGTCAGTCTCGAGAGCCCCTAATAAAAGTTTGAGCTTCTTTATATACCACTTTTTACATCTACAAAGCTTAATTCCATTGGAATTTCCCTGGAAATATAGCAAGCAGGATTTACACAAACCAGAGTAGCAGAGCGGGGTAGAGCAAAGAGTTCTGGTAGGACTTTCTTAGTCCTTTATGCTCCTTTGGTGACAGATTACAGAATTTATCATGGATACTTGGTATATTCATACAAAGAGCATAGTTACCTAGTTAACCCATAGATGCCTAATAACATAATTAACCCATCATTGCCCAATTCTATATGGAGGGGTGGTCTCCTCTCTCATTCTCAGAGTGAAAAGACTGTGGCTCAAGTTGGCACTTCCCAAGGCCAGTTAGGTACACAATATTGGATAAATGATTCTCCAACTCCTGTTCACACAGGCAAGACTGAAGTGGCCACTAAGCCTGGATGTAGGACAAGGAGCAAAAGTACTTCCAGGTACAAAAAAACACACCACAGTATAGAAACAGACTGCCCTTACTGACTTGCCACAGTGAAAGCAAAGGCCAATTCTTAGGAGAAAAGTTGATTGTGAGCAGAAGCCAAGGATGAAAATCCTAGCATCAGAAATATGTTTACAGGTGTGAATCTCACTGAGATTTCCTTCAACCCTACCTACGAAAGCCACTGAAGTTCTGTTCCATGTTCTGGAGACTCTTGTCATCCAAGATGAAGCAAACTTGCCATTAAAAGGAATTTATGGCAGACAAAAATCTCTTCTCTATGGAAAAGGAAAAACTGAGCATTTGTCTTTTTAAAAAAAATGTACATAACTACTTCCAAATTTCACAGTGTATTTACAAATTGTTTGGCTGTTGCTTAGAAAACTATAATTTAAATGACTGTGAGATCTTCAGAAACAAGGGAATAGAACCTGTCCCCCACAATTACATTTCCATGTGGGAATTCCTAATGGCTGGAGAAAGTCTCCTGACACCTCTTCCAGCAGCAGCTATCAGTGGGGACTCCCCATCAGTCATGAAATGGACCTATCAATTAGATTTGGACTATCAAACCAAGTATTGGCACCTTGCTCTGTGTTCTCCTATCAACAGTCTGGTATGTAAGAAAAGCCAAACAAATTTCTACTTTTAAAAATATTAGGGCCCTAACTTATTCCTTCTTATTACCATAGTTACTATTAATTTTTTATCCTAGATAACTCAGTACTTCCCTTGGTTACTATAGAGTATGGAAGGTCCATAGAAGAAGGCTTAGTTACTTTTCTCATTGCTGAGACAAAATACCTGACACCCACAAATAGGAAAGGTTTATTTTAGCTCACAGTTTGTAGAGGTTTCAATCCATAGTCAGCTTGCATCAAGGCAGAGTGGCATGGCAGAGGGGCATCACAGAGGAAAAACAGTTCATGGTGTGGCAGGCAGAAGGCTAGCAGAGCTAGCAGCAAGCAGCATCAGCAAGCCTGGCTTCGCTCTCTTCCTTTATATTCCATCCAGGCCTATTGATTGGTGCCACCCACACCCAGGTTGGGGTTTCCATTATCTACACCCAGAACTGTACTAATTCCAATCAGTGGACTAATTTAGTACCACACACCCTTAATCCCAGTATCACATGCCCTAGATGCAGCCAAGCAGGTAAAGCCATACATATGACCACATGAGAATTTGGGGAGACATCTAGGTAAAATCCATGACAGAGAAAATTATAGAAAAGTGGAAAAAAATCTGTCAATATTACCTTCCACAAGCATTGGTGCTCTATATTTTTTAAAGATAATATGAATTATATTTTATTTATTATTATTCATGAAACTGACTAAAGGAGCTTTTGCATTTTTAGGATCTTTGCCCTAAATCTGACTCTCTCTGCTAGGTAAATGCTCGCCGTAATGATCCACCTGGACTTGTCTGATACAAATTGATAGACAAGGTCTGGACAACTTGTCTCCACTTGCAGAAGCCCCCCTGAAGGTTATCCCTGTGAAGAAGCATACAAAGAACTTGGGATATAGCACCCAGAGATAGACATTCAAGTACAGCTGAGGATGTGCACAGGTTAACTAAGCCAAGGAGCTCCACTTGTCTTACTTAAAAAACAGAGAATGACATACTTCAGACTGACTTGTTAATGACTGTGTTCAGTGAAGAATCTGAAGATACCTAGTCCTTGGCATGGTACATAGGGAGGTATTAAGTAGGTCTCCACCTTCATTGTTAGTCTTGGTATCACAGGATGCAGACCAAATGATAGAGATGTCTAAAAGAACATTCCCTGCTGGGATGATGAAGGCATCTCGTTTCAGTAAGAGAAGTTTTGTTGTTTGGGGAATGACACAATGGTTCAGAAAATGTTGAACCTTAGCATTTTATCTCCCAGAAGAGAATTAGGATTTAAGGTGGAAACTTTTGGAAGGCAGGCCCCCTTTCACATAACCAAGAGGCTTCAGTCTAATGAAGGATTGACTTTTCAAGGAGCAGCAATGAGCTCAGCCCTGGAGGACTTCAAGAACAAGCTGGGTTGGGGCTCAGTGGAAGAGTGTGTACTGAGACCTGAGGTTCAACCTCCAGCCCTGAAAAATTAAAGAACAATCTTAGACAATTCACTGAGGGTGTTGCAGAAGTAAAAACATCCAAACATGAATCTGACATTAAATCACATTCAACCCTGAGACGATGAAAGTCTATGTGTAATTCCACAATTCAGTCTCAAGTAAAGAAGAAGGAGAGGAGGAGAAGACACTAGATTAGAGGGCATTTTAAAAATACATTTTAAAATTTACATTTGAGTTCAAATCATTTCTTCCTTTTAAAATGTCCAAAGTTGCCATAATATTGTTAACAAAACTGTAACCATTTATTCCATTTTTCAAAATAGGTGTTACTAAAATAAACATACATATGTCTATTTCTTACTGTATTTCATAATAAATTTAAAAACAAAGTCCTTTGCACAGGAGGAGAAAATATAATTCCCAGAAACAATCAAATCTCACTTAGAGCTGGGCATGGTGGCACACATCTATAATTCCAGCTCCTCGGGAGGCTGGGGCAGGAGGATTGCTAGTACTAGTTCAAAGTCAGCCTGGACAATGCAGCAAAACCTTATTCCAAAATAAAAGTATGTAAAAGACCTGGGGTGTCACTCAGTGGTGGACCACTTCCCTAATATGTACAAGGTCCTGGATTTGATCCACAATACCATATTAAATAAATAAATAAGTAAATCTCACATAGAAGTTCAAAAGGCTTTAACAGTATATATCCAAAAGGAAATGGTACTTGCTGTATCCAATGGACTCTGACTTCCCCATTTTGCCCCATTGCCATATGTTAATGGCTGAGCTTGCAGTGGGGGACATTTATGTCATTAGAGGAACTGAGAAGTGACCATCATAAAGAAGCTGAGGCCCAGAAGTGGCGGCAAGAGATGAGACCACGGGGGCAGTAGCAGGCTCAGTGCTGTCTCATACAGCTTGGGAAATAATAGTCCTTGAACTGAGATGAGCAGGAAAGACTCCTTCCTTGGCCCTAAGATGTCTCAAAACTGTTAGTAAAACTGTAAGACTGATGGAGTAAGGAATCGTCAGATAGCATAGCTGGAAAAGAATTTTGACTGAAAATGGCATTGGCTGTCAGGGTGAAATCAAAGACAAACAACAAATGGCAAGGATATAGAATTTTCTCACATGCAGAGAGAAGATTTAAATCAGCAGTTCTCAAATTTTTGGTCATAGCACCTTTACAAAATTATGGACAACTCTAAAGAACTTTCATTCCTCTAAGTTTTGTCTATCAAGGTGTACCCCAGGAGGAATTAAAACTGAGAAAATCTTGAACACAACAACGCATTTTCTTGATTATCATACCTTATGTGGCCCATAGAAAATGCCATCTTGTCCTCAGGAGAATATCAATTCAATATTAACAGACATGAAAAACCAAATAAACACTAACACAATTGTAGTGGGGGACCTCAATACCCCACTATCACAAATAGACAGATGATCTAGACAAAAAGTTAACAAGGAAATTCTAGAACTGAACCAAGCTATTGAACAAATGGACTTAATAGATGTTTACAGAGTGTTCCACCTCACAAAATCGGAATACATATTCTTTTCAGCTGCACACAAGTCATTCTCCAGAATAGACCACATGCTAGCTCATAGGACATATCTAAGTAAATGTAAGAGAATAGAAGTTACCCCCTGTATATTATCAGACCATAGTGCAATAAAATTGGAGATCAATAACATAAGAAACTGCAAAACCCCAACAAACACATGGAAACTGAATAACACCCTCTTGAACAACCAATGGGTCACAAAAGTAATTAAAGAAGAAATTAAACAGTTTCTACAAGTAAATGAAAATGCCAGTACAACATACAGGAATCTATGGGACACAATGAGAGCAGTTCTATGTGGGAAATTCATAGCAGTGAAGGCCCACATTAGGAAAACAGAGAAAACTCAGATAAATAACCTAATGCAGCACCTCAAGCTCCTAGAAAAAGAAGAGCATAACGAATCCAAAGCTCATACAAGAGAGGAAATTATAAAGATTAGGGCAGAAATCAGTGCAATGGAGACTCAGAGAACAATACCAAAAAAATCAATGAATCAAAGAGTTGGTTTATTGAAAGAATAAATAAAATCAATAAACCTTTAGCCAACCTTATCAAAAAAAGGAAAGAAAAGGCACAAATGCATGCAATTAAGAATGAAAAAGGTGAAGTCACAAAAGATCCAACAGAAATCTGGAGGGTCATCAATATCTACTTCAAGAACCTCTACTCCAATAAAATGGAAAACACAGAAGAAATGGGCAGATTCCTAGATACATACGAATTGCCAAAGTTAAATGAAGAAGATATAGAAATTCTAAACACCCCAATTACAATGAGGGAAATTGAAAATGTAATAAAATATTTACCAACAAAGAAAAGCCCAGATGACTTCACTGCTGAATTTTACAAGACATTTAAGAAGAACTAACGCCATTACTCTTTAAACTCATCAAGGAAATTGAAAGGGAAGCAATACTTCCAAATACATTCCTGAAAGCAAGTGTTACTTTGATTCCAAAACCAGGGAAAGACCCAACCCAAAAGAGAACTACAGGCCAATCTCCCTAATGAACATAGATGCAAAAATCCTCAACAAGATACTGGCAAACAGAATACAGAGGGTCATCAAGAAGATCATATACCCTGACCAAGTCGGATTTATCCCAGGGATGCAAGGATGGTTCAACATTCATAAATCAATAAGTGTAATACACCATATTAACAGAGTCAAGGACAAAAACCATATGATCATCTCAATAGATGAAGAAAAAGCATTCAACAAAATCCAGCACCCATTCATGATAAAAACCCTACAGAAAATTGGAATAGAAGGTCTTTATCTTAACCTGATTAAGGCTATCTATGAAAAACCAACAGCCAACATCATACTAGATGGTCAAAAACTGAAAACTTTCATGCTAAAATCAGGATCAAGACAAGGATGCCCACTATCACTGCTCCTGTTCAATATAGTTCTGGAAACATTAGCCACAGCAATTAGAAAAGAGAAAGAAATAAAAGGAATAAAGACAGGAAAAGAAGAAGTTAAACTGTCATTATTTGCTGACTATATGATACTTTACATAGAAGACCCAAAAAACTCCACCAGAAGACTTCTACACTTAATTGACAGATTCAGTAGAGTAGCTGGATATAAGGTCAACACTCAAAAAACAATAGCCTTCTTATACACAAATAACAGACTCACTGAAAGAGAAATTAGGGAAACAATTCCTTTTATAATAGCATCCAAAAAATGAAATATCTAGGAATCAATCTAACAAAGGAAGCAAAAGACCTCTACACTGAAAACTACAGCACTCTGAAAAAAAGAGATCGAAGAGGATACAAGAAAATGGAAAGACATCCCTTGCTCCTGGGTAGGAAGAACCAATATAGTGAAAATGGCCATACTTCCAAAACTACTATATAGATTCAATGCAATGCCAATTGAAATTCCAACAACATACTTCACAGAACTAGAGAAAACAATTCAAAAATTCATTTGGAACCATAAGAGACCTAGAATAGCTAAAGCAATTCTAAGCAACAGAGACATGGCTGAGGGTATCACAATCCACAACTTGAAACTATACTACAAAGCTACTGTGATAAAATCAGCATGGTACTGGCAAAGCAACAGACCTGAGGATCAGTGGAATAGATTAGAAGATGCAGAAACAACTCCAGACATGCTCAGCCACCCCATCTTTGACAAAGGTGCCAACCACCCTCATTGGAGGAAAGATAGCCTATTTAATAAATGGTGTTGGAAAAACTGGATTTCAACCTACCAAAGATTGAAACTAGACTCATACCTATCACCATGCACTAAACTAAGATTGAAGTGGATTAAAGATATAAATATTAAGACAGAAACACTAAACTTGCTGGAAGATAAGTTAGGTAGAACTCTTGAAGACATTGGCGTAGGAAAAGACTTCATGAACAAAACCTCAGCAGCACAGGAACTAGTAGAAAGAATCAACAGCTGGGTTCTCATCTTATTAAAAAGCTTCTGCACTGCAAAAGAAACCACCAACAGAGCTAACAAACAACCTACAATATGGGAAAAAAATTTAGCAGCTGTACCTCAGACAAAGAACTACTATCTAGAATATGTAAAGAATTGAAAACATCAGACCCCCCAAATTCAAAGACCCAATTCAAAAATGGGCATCTGAAATGAACAGACATTTCTCAGACAAGGAAGTAAAAGCAGCAAACAAATATATGAAAAAATGTTCAACATCACTCATCATTCCAGAGATGCAGTTGAAAACAACCCTGAGATTCCACCTCACCCCAGAAAGAATGGCTGCTATCAAGAAATCAACAAATAACAAATGCTGGCGGGGTTGTGGGGAGAAAAGAACCCTTCTCCATTGCTGGTGGGAGTGCAGACTGGTGCAACCACTGTGGAAGTCAGTATGGAGATACCATACTCAAGGAACTAGTACTAGAGGTCCCATTTGACCCAGCTATTCCCCTGCTGGTTATCTTCCCAAAAGAATTAAAAGAATCATACCACAGTGATATATGTGCACCCATGGTCATAGCGGCACAGTTTGTAATAGCTAAAGCCTGGAAGCAGCCCAAGTGCCCATCAACTGGAAACTGGTTAAAGAAAATGTGGGTTTTTTTATAAAATGGGGTACTACTCAACCATAAAGAATGAAAAACTAGAGTCATTTATAGCTAAATGGATGGATATAGAGGCCATACTCTTAAGTGAAATAAATAGGATGCACATGTGTAAGCACCAAATAGTTTCACTAGTGTGAGCAACTGATAGTGTAAATAAGAGTTAAAATGATTAAAATGAATAATTGATAATTTGAAATAGGAAAAAAGGTCCAAAGACAAAGGAGTGAAGGGAGGGGAAGGGGAAAGGAAAAGAGGGAAAGGTAAAACTATGAGAAAAGAAAAAAAAATGGAAATGAAATCTATGTAATGGGGAAGAGTGGAGGGGGTGAAGGGTGCACAGGTAATGGGGAGAAAAATATGAACCAAGATACATCATGTACAGATACAAACACCCAATGATAAATGTAAACGAATTGTATACCTAAAGTGTACCAATAAAATGTACCAATAAAATTAATTTTTTAAAAAAGAATATCAAAAAAAAAAAGAATATCAATTCAAAAAGCAAGTCAGGTGCATGGTGCATACCTATAGTCCCAGCTACCCAGGAGGCTGAGACAGAAGGATTGCTTGAACCCATGAGTTTGAGGCCAGCTTGGGCGACATGGTGAGATCATGTACAAATACCAAAGGAATTTAGAAGGCAAATAGCCCTGTAGTATTATTATAAAAGTAATTTTGACTTCATAGGTCCCCCCAAAGTGTCTCAAGAACCCCCAAGCATCTCTGAACACAAAGCACTTTGAGAAGCATTGATGTAGACCAAACTTTGAGTTTTCTGGAGTCTCCTCAAGGGCCACCAGCTTGCATTTCTCAAGAGAGACCAGTGGACAGGCTGTGATTTCCCATCCTTCTCCCATTGGAGAAATACACTTTAAAATTTTTTTCTTAATATTTTATATACATTCACATGCCACATGATGATGTCTCCCATCAACATCATATATGCAATGGAGGTCACATAAGATTGTATCACCTGGTGATGCTGTGCTCCTCTTTGTGTACATATACTCTACGATTGTCACACAACCACAAAGTCCCCCAAGGAGACATCACTCAGAATGTACGCAGCACACACATTTGAATTCCGGAGCCATCTTCCTTTGAACATGGAATTCCATAGCAAAAAAAAAAAAAGCAGTTTTTAAACCACTGCTAGAATGTGTGTTGTGTGGCACAGTGCATAACAGAGAAAGGAAACCTAAGAATTAGAAAAATATGGTCTTCTTTTCTAAAAGAGGGAAATGTTAAAAAAAAAAAAAAAGAGGGAAATGTTTCCATTTAGGATCTATATTTTAGTTGTAAGTATAATATACATGTTTTTCTTACAAAAATCTGAAAAGTTTTCAAGTGAAGAAAAATTCATAAAATATATATTAGCAAAGAATATATATATATTACAACATGTGGCATATTACAGAAATATTCTGTTGTGACTGTTTTATAAGTAAGTGTATTTAGTCAGAAACCACTCACCTGAAGCCCTGGCACTAAGCAAGGCTCAGCCTAATGCTGAGGGTCAAATCCACAGCCCGCACATGCTAAGCAAGTATTCTACAATTGCACCCACACGCGCCCTCTACTTTTTAAAACATCAGTGCATTTGTTTGGGAGGTTAACAAACCAGTAGAGGGATAACCAGAAGGGGTGGTGCCTGCAGCCCTCTTGGGGGTGCTGGGTGGACCTCAGTGCTCTGCTGTGGCAGTTTTAAGAGAGGGAGCTGTCTCCTTTCAGGAAGCCTAGAAACTGCAATCTTTGGGTCATGCACTGAGACACTAAATTACAGGACAGACTCCAAGGGCCCTAGGCTTTGGTACCCAGAAGTTTCAAGCAAGCCTCATAATGACTCCTGCTTAGTATAAAGAAAATAGAGTTATGAACATGAAAATGGTTGGGGACTAAAAATGCTAATGATTAGGTAAGCCAGGTTATTTTTCAGCTTTTTCTTAAAGAACACACAAACAGAACTTTACACATAAGTCTAGCAGCATCTAGAACCAGAAATGGGCCATTCCTAATCCTCCGTCTGTCCCCTCAAAGTCCCTTCCCCCTGGGAAGTTGTTCTTTGGCTTTTCCGAGCACAGGTTGCTTTTGCTGCTTCTGTGCTTTGCACTAGCAGAAGCGTGCAGGGTACATTCATTCATGCCTGCCTCCTTCTACTCCACACTGAGATTCAACCAGACTGCAGAAGTGCATACAGGCCAGTCCTTCTCGGCACTACACACCACTCACCACATAGTAGGAATGTCTTGGATTGTGCGCCCGTTCTGCTGTTGAGGAAGCTGAGTCATTTCTTATGGAGCCTTTTGTCTATAGAAAAGATGAGAAATTCTCTCTTATGGACAAGGAGTGTTCACAGATGAAGTCACCGTCCCCTTTCCACCTTAAACAGGTCTCACCAAAGGAATTTTTTGTTTTCTTTCTATTCAGTATGAGAAAAGTGACCTGACTATAAATTTAGCATTTGTAATTTCTACCAAGAGTTAAGAAAGGAAAAGGGGTTAATGTTGACAACTGGCTCTAGTGGACTCTCTTCCTAATTCCAAAGAAACTGATCTGGCTCTTGGTGGTGATCATATATCAAAGGAAAGGCTCTGTGACAGTGTCCCGCACTCAGGGGTGCTAATCGGTGTTTGGTCCTGGCAGACAGAGCAGGTGGTGGGTGGGAGGGGAAACAGCACTCAAACAGGATCCAAAACAGGGGAGAGGCCCCTGAAATGACCACTTTAGAAAATAAAATGATGTTTACGCGCAGAACAACACAATTTCTGATTCGCACATCCCACCTCTGACATTAATCAGAGCCTTCACCCATGTGCTCTATTCTATGTCATCTTTTCCACCCCTAGTGTAGTTTACAGATTTTCTTACTTTGAAGTAGAAGGGGGGTAAAAAAAGAAAGAACTGTCGCTGCCCTAAAAGGAATGAGGAAGTGAGCTGTGCAGTGTTTGGCCCGCTCTGTCTGTGTGACGGCCCATGATGGTCTTTCCGGTCCCAGTAATATTCTGAATTTCCACCTGCCCGCCCCAGCGGCTTAGAATGCACAGCACATGAAGTTAAAGCTGCTCAGTCTCCCTCTCTCTGCCCGTGGGTCAGTAGGAGCAGAGTGTCATGCTGTGTCTGCTGCTACCCCCAGTTCACCAGAGATAGAGGAACTCTGGCTAGAGACTCTCCAAGGGTAAGTGCTACAGATTAACAGCACTAGAAAATCCGCAGCTGAAAACAGCTGTGTCAAGGAATATGCGGCAGTGTTAGACTCTGAACGCAGAATGCTTGACTTCAACACGAAGGCTGCACTTTTTTAAATGTAGGAATTCTGTAAATATTATCTCTGGTTTAAGTTTCTATCGTGGGACTAAACAGTATCATGGGAGTACATTTTTTTCTTTCTTGAGGTCAGTGAAAGAAATCTATGCAGAGAACTTAATGCAGCACTTGTGAGCACTTCAAAGAATTGTTAGTTGTTATTGCGAATGATATTCAGATTATCTCTTAAATGGGAATGTAATAATGAATAAGAAAGTTAGGATGGTAAAGACATCTAGCTTAAAGCATTTAGAAATTAAGTGTGTCTAGTTGTTGTTCTTAATAGCATATGACATTTGGTAACAGATTGATTTTAAAACTTTTCTGATAGTGTTTTGGTAAAGTGATACCAAAATTGGCCCACTCATTCTGTTGGCTGATTACTCCATCTCATAACTCTTTCCTGTCTGCTTTATTATAGACGGAGTCAGAGCCCCGCAGGATTGAGACTCAGCCTTGGATAGGCAGCCCCAACTCCAATGAAGTTGATAAGCAGCTTCGATGCTGTATGTGCCCTTTTACACTTATATTCATTCATATTTTCTAGGGGCAAGAACCAAAGACATTTACTTAATTTTATTTATTTTTTCCTCTTTTAGCCCAAAACACTAAATGCCAATAATATGGAGTCTTTGATCAAATGTCAATCAGAGGTAAGAAAGCAGTTTTTAAAACTTTTTTTTTGCATTGTGAGAAAACGGAAAGCTTTCTGTTTTAACTGAATGTTATTTGGCTTAATTGTCAGAGTAGAAAATTAACATCATAAATGTAGTATATTAAGATGAATAAAATGTGTATGTTTTTCAAAGAAATAGTATGTGTGTGTGTGTTTTATAAAGAAAGTCTGGATAGGTTTTTGTGATCATTTTAACTAAAATAAATATATTTTTAGGGTGACATCAAGGAACATCCCCTCTTGGCATCTTGTGAGAATAAAGACAATATCTGCCAGCTAATTGGTGAGTTTTGAAAACATACTGATCCTTTTTGTAAGTGCTAATAACCAGTGTTCTCAGTTTGCAGAACCACAGTGCTTTTACTCTACTAGGAATTTGTTTCTATGTTCTGCTGCAGACCACAGAGCATTAACACTTAACTGGCAGGTGTGCTCCTGCTTGCTAGCACAAGGGAGCACTGTCAGAGGAAAGACCTTGTTACAGCCAGTTCCCCACTCAGCCCACTTCTAGTGGACTGCACGATCTCCTGGCCATCTATGCTTTGCTAATGAAAGCATAATACACAGTGCCTTCTCCATTTTCTTCCTTCTCTGATGGAGACTGCATCTAAGAACCCACAAAGCAATTGTTGCTGATCTCAAATCTCAAAGAAGCTACCATTTGCCCTTACATTTTTCATAATATATTTCATTATACATAACCGTGACCCAATGCTCCTGGGGTATCAAGACAGGCCGCTTCACTCTTATTCTTCTTCCACTTGCTAGTATAAATGTGTAGGAGCATAGGCCAATCATTTAGAAAGCATAGCTTTTATAATTAGAGAAAAAATAAAGGAAAGAAGGGAGGGAGCAGAAACTCTTGAATGCAATCCCTATTGCAGACATGTCGCCTGGGTTTTAGAAGAACAAACTACTTGGTAATAGGTTACTGATAATTCCAAATTGTTACGTCCAGGATGCAGCCTTCCTGCAGCAATCTGACCCCTGTCCTTTAAGAGCAGCAGGGAAAAAGCAGGGGACTGCAGGTGTATGAGTCACTTAGCTCCCTCTAGTGGCCGCCTAGAGCTAGCGCGTTGCAAACAGTTGGTGGCCCGCCCTGCTGAGAGCCTGCAAAGGGATCTTGAGCAAGTCACTTCCTCTCTATAAACTTTCATTTTTGTCACCAATCAAAGGAAGAAATTAAAATAATCCATTTAACCAGAAATGCCCCCTGTAGTTATTAAGGCCAATGTGTTAAGATGGTTATTTTTTTTTACCCTCGCAGTTGGGTTTTATTATTTTCTGCAGTAAATAGCTAGTGAAGAGAAAAACAGGAAAGGTGTGGCCTTTGAGGAACCCCAGGGTTGATGTTGAGGGGCTGGTTGCCCTGATAACAGTGTGGTTGTTTTGGGGTTGATTTTTCTAGATCAGGAGTCATGCCTTTTGCTTTCTTGGTTTTTCAAAATTATTTCTCCCACAGGGTATACCATAGATGACATAATGTGACCAGTGACACCATTTTCTTATGTGAATCTTTGCTTAGTGCCATTATGGTCTGACTTTTCTCTTTCCCTTATTTTCTTGGCTGTAGAAGTTAAGAAGAGAAAGATAGGGCGGCCCTGGCCCTTTCTCACGAGAAAGCTCTCCCCTTCATCAGATTTCTCTGGGGCTTTGGAGCCCGAGTTGAAAGTGCCACTGTTTGATCAGCCTTTGTCAGCAATCTGCAGTGAGGACGGCACACTGCCCAGTCCCATTCAGGTAAGTGTGCACCTGCTCATGAGCCTACTTCACTTTCTTATTGGAGGTAAAAGAAAACAATCCTTGGGAAATCTGAATGTGATTCTCATACTAAACTCACTGGGGCTGATCTTGTAAGTCTTCTACTCTTACAAATGATGTTCTCACATCCAAGTGCAGTCAGGAGAATATCTACCTGCTGACGTTCTAGAAATTAGGTTATTTGTCAATGAGCTGAGAGTGATGGTTCCTCCCTCATTGCTCTGACTCTACAGAGGTAAGAAGGCTGAAAGTTAGAGGTTTAGTATAGTGTTTACATGGAAATATTTGAAAGGATTTGTGACTATTTGTAATTTTAGAATATACAGAATTAGAACTTTCACAGTTTACCTCTTCCTAGCAACACGGCAGGGTGAAGGGATACAGTTGATAATGATTAGATTGGAAGCCAATAGTCTCAATACTCTTCTTTAAACCCTTTTAATATGCTGGGCATGGTGGTGCATACCTATAATCCCACCACTCTGGGAAGCTGAGACAGAAGGATTGCAAGTTTGAGCCCAGCCTGGGCAATTTAGCAACTTACCAGGACCTTATCTCAAAATTTTTAAAAAAAATTTTTTAAAGGCTGAGGATGTAGCTCAGTGTGCCAGGAAAAAAAAAAAAAACTGTTTCAATATAACAAAGAGAACTAGCTTTTATGGGGAAGATGTTTGATGACAGATGAAGTTAGGAACTGTTCATGTACATTATTTTAATTCTCTTTCTCCAGGCTACATATAGATTTTCATGTTTTTATTTCAAAAAAAGCTATGTAGGTGTCTCCAAGCGATGGATCACCATTCCTGTTCTTATATCTGTTCCCACAGGACATCCTCACTATTCTCTGCCTTAAAGGCCCCTCAACCGAAGGAATATTCAGGAAAGCAGCCAGTGAGAAAGCCCGAAAAGAGCTGAAGGAGGAGCTGAACTGTGGGGACCCAGTGGACCTGGAGAGGCTCCCGGTGCACCTGCTGGCCGTGGCCCTGAAGGTGAGCCTGCGAGTGTGACACAGCTGCCAACGGGCTCTCACACACTCTTTCTCGGGAACAAGGAGTGGGTTCCTCTCCCTGCAAGCCAGCATCAGCTCATCTTGGAGTTTAAATTTTCTTTTAGTTGAACCTTTAAGTTATTTGTAGAAGCACTTCTGTTTCAGTGATCCTAGATTTCAACAAAGTTCTTCCAAAAATTTGATGAGAAAAGGCAATTTGATTGTCTCCTGGTCAAGTCGATAGCCCTAAATCTGTTTCCCCCAGACTTCACTCACCTGGGAATGGTGACTCTTACTCTGCCTGTTGCCAGGAAGTTCCTGAAACGCAGTGCAAGTCTGAAGGAGGTCCCCTCAGACTGACCAAAGGACAGGGCAGTCCATGGCAGGGCAGACGTGAGAACAGTGAGAGGGAGCAAAAGCAAAGGGAAAGCCAGGCACAGGCACAGGATGAGATGAAGCAAGCCAACACTCCCCTTTCCTCCTTCAGGACTTCCTCAGAAGCATCCCCCTCAAGCTACTCTCATGTGACCTCTTTGAGGAGTGGATGGGCGCCCTGGAGAAGCGGGATGAAGAGGACAGAATTGAGGCCCTGAAGCAGTAAGTCCTCAAGTCATTTCAGGAGACCTGGCCTGCATCTCCATCTTTTCCTCCTTTGCAAAACTGTCAGAGCGCTTTTTGATTCATGTGTCCCAGAAATGGTGACATATAGGGCATCTATGTGAACTGCTCATCCACTCCCAGAATAAAAACTAGAAGATGCCCTGGAGGTTTAAAAATAGTTTTAGCCACAAAAAAGGGCACTTCTTCAAAAATGAGAAAGTGAGTTTTAATACTCACAAATCCCAAGAGATGGTGGAAGGTTGTGGGGAGGGCTAAAAATACAAGGAGTTCAAAAAGGCTTGAAAAACACAATCATACCTGAACACTTTCACACAGGTGAACCAGCAGGGTGTGGGAATGTTAATTATCCTTAACCTATACTGTTTGGTGTCATGCAAGGCAACAATTCTCTCATAAAATATCCCCTATTGCAATTTGGAAGGAATTATTTTGTTCATAAAATTCCATAGCATATTCTTTATTGTTATAAACAAATGAAGACTACATAAGAACAAATTCCAGTGAATAACAGTAATTACATATGTAAATGAAATTGACCTATTAGTGACTAGTGAATCCTAAATTCGTAACTTTAAAATGCCAGTGCTTTTGCCACATCCTAAGAAAATCTGTCTATATAATTGTCCCCCATGGCTAAATATTTTAAGTGAAATATTTGTAGAAGTGAAGACAACAGTGTCCTCTCCCCCCCAAAAAAATCCTAAAATTATTACAATAAGTTTCTACCTACATTCTTCTACAGCAATAATTCCAAGAAATGAAAAAGATCCATTACTATATTGGAGTGCCCATTTAATTTTCTGAGAAAATGAGACTTTTAAAAACTCAAATTAGCCAGGAGTGGTGGTGCATGCCTGCAATACCAGCACTTGGGAGGCAGAGGCAGGAGGATGGCCGTGAGTTCGATGCCAGCCTGATTACACAGCAAACTCAAGGACTGCCTGAACTACATAGCGAGACCCTGTCTCAAAAAATTAATAAATACTCGAATTTATTATCATTAGTAACAATGTTGGCATTTAAGTGCTACCTTGACCATATTTGTGAACATGCCTTTAAACACTGATTTATTCTCTGTAAAAATTTCTCAGAGTGGCAAAAAAAATAGGTCATGATTATTTGGTGATCACAGTTCAAAAAAAGGCAAGAAATAGGTTGTAGTCTTCAAAATAGAATTTTTGCAAGTTAAATGACTACTCAATAAAATGACTTTCAAAATGTAAAGGCAACTTCTGGTGTTTGATTCAAGCTCTGATTTATACTTCAAGATTCACATAACTAAGAAAAGGTGGTGTTTTTGGTGTCCCAGGTATAAGGACCTTGTGGCTGACCAGTGTCATTCTGTGTCAGTGGCCACTGGAAGTGTCTAAATGATATTTCACATAGTTGTGAAAATGCTTCTTCCTCATTTTAAAGGAAGTCTGGTTTTGGCAGAAACTTCCAGCAGGCTCTGTGCAAGCTAGATTGGCTATTGCTCCCCTCAAAACTGAGATCTCTTCCCTTTATTCCAGGGTTGTAGGTCAGCTCCCCCAGCCCAACCTCCTGCTGCTCAAACACTTGGTTTCCGTGCTGCACCTGATCAGCAAGAACTCTGAGATCAACAAGATGGACTCCAGCAACCTGGCCATCTGCATTGGCCCCAACATGCTCACCCTACAGAATGACCAGAACTTGTCATTTGAGGCACAGAAAGACTTGAACAATAAGGTTTGTTCTGTTTATTTATGAAAAACTCTCAATTTATGATTTCATCATCTGTTTGCAAAAGCCCAAGCAATGAAATATTTCTGAATTTCTCAAAATGACTCATAGTAGCAGGGAAAATCTGAAATACAGACTATTTTTGTCATAGTTCCACTTTCTTAGATAATGCATTTGATGAACCAGAACAAATCTGTGTATTCTATCATCCTAGAAGACATGTTTTCACATCATTACTTCCCTGGATAGAAAAGCGTATTTTCCCCTTCTGTGCATTACTTTCTGCCAATCCAGCAATCAAAATGGAAAACAGTTTCCTTCAATGAAAAAGTCAGTTACTATCTAACTTTAATATATTTTTGTATCAAACTTCTATATGCTATTTTCAGACACATAAAAATCTCCAGTTCTCTTGGAACCTCCTGAATAGTTGACCCCCAATATGTCCTCATTCTTTGCCCCTGCCTAAAAAGATGTCCTTAAGCTGACAACCTGCTTATTTTTCCTCATAGGTGAAGACATTGGTGGAATTTCTCATTGACAACTGCTTTGAAATATTTGGGGAGAATATTCCATCTCATTCCAGCACCCGCATTGCTTCTGATGACTCCCTGGAACACACTGACAGTTCAGGTACATAACGTGCTGTCATTTGATTACATGATTCTGGAGAGAAGTTCCTGCCGTCAGCCAGTCCATGCTGGTAACGTAAAGCATCCCTGATGTTTGACATAGAAGCCACCCTCACCATCACCAAGCCAAACTAGACTCTGTAAGGAAGTTGCTGAACATAAAAACTTGGCCCTCAAATTTTCCCAAAGCACTTCCTCAGACTGTGGACACTTGTTCAATGTCAGTCTAGAACTTTCCCCTTCTTACTCTAAATCCACAAATAACTGCTAATTACTACGGAACCATAGCTAGAGAGTTAGGGTAAGAAGTCTTTGTTTCTAAGTAGTGGAATATGAGTCCATTAAAATGGAAGTGGATTCAATAAAAGAGCCTACAAAAAATCAATTTTAAGATCTAAAAACCATAAATTTTCAAGGAATATTGCCCTTCTCCTCCTCTTCTTCCTCCTCTTCCTCTTTCACTTCCTTCTCCTCTATCTCTCCCTCCATTTTTTACCTCCTCCATCCCTCATTCCTTTCCTTTTTCTACTTTCTTCTCATCTCAAGATAAATTTGGAAAGAAATAAAATTTAATGTGGAAAATTTATTATTATATCAAGCCCAATGGGGTCCCACTAAATCACCTGGTGTCATAATTGGCGTGAATAGGATGACCTGTAATGTTATCGCTAAAGAAACAACAAAAAGTTCAACTGTTTCTTAATTTTTCCTAGATGTGTCAACCCTGCAGAATGACTCAGCCTATGACAGCAATGATCCAGATGTTGAACCCACCAGTGCCCACAACTCTCCCAGCAGGCAACCCCAGGTAACCCTCACTGTGGCTGCTGGTTTGGACAAGAATGGGCAACAGGGCACCTGTGAGTTAAGCCGGCAGCCCATTGTTAGCACAGTAGCCAGGCTGAAAAGCTCCCTCAGCCAGCGGGCAGACAGGAGATTCTCAGAACCCAGCAGGCCACCCTCACAAGAGTGCCTTGAGGGCCGGATGACAAACCAAAAACTAACGAGAAGTGAGGACAACTTCACCATGCCCCAGGCAGGCTCTTGTTTTGAACATGAGGAAGCTGGAGACCCATTTCCAGAGGAGGTGTTCTCTGCAGTAGGAGGCAAAACCAAGAGACCAGCAGACCTGAGGATCAAGAACCTGACGCAGGGTTTGGCACTGCCACGGGGAGTGGTACCCAAAGCCCTTTCCAGTGGCTCCCTGGATGGGTCTTCTGACTGCTCACCTGTGAATTCTCCTTCCTATCCCAAAAGAAATTTCTTTACCAGACATCAGTCTTTCACCACAAAGACTGACAAAAGCAAATCAAACCGAGAAATTAAAAAACATTCCATGTCATTCTCTTTTGCCTCTCACAAAAATGTACTGCCCAAAGCACCCAGCTTTGGATCTGGGAAATCGAAAGACCTTACCAGAGACCAGGTCAAGAAGAGTCTGAGGAAAGAAAGCCAGCTAGCTGGCCGGATTGTCCAGGAAAATGGGTCTGACCTTCACAGCCAAACAGCTCTAGGCTTCAGCTTGCCATCCAGGGCCCTCTCAGGTGACGATGTGTTCCAGCGAGTTGATGGCATGAGCCCTGGAAGCCCACCATCTTATGAGGAGGCCATTCAGTGCCAGGCATTGGGACTCAGGGCCTATAGTGGCCAGACAGTCGGAAGTATGAGGGCAAGAATGCTCAGCCAGGACTCCATACTGTCATCTCTTCTGCCTTCTTACCATGGAGGGGACTCAAGGAGCAGCTGCAGTGTGGAGACACTTAGTGGACACAGACTGTCTGCCATGGCTGAGTACTGGAGACAGAGCAGTACTGTCAGTGCCTCTGTGGAGGCTCAAGGGCATGTGACTGTACCAGGGAGACCTGGACCTCGGCTGAGGACCATGTCGGAGTCGCTTCAGAAGGATAAGCAGGACTATCTCGGGCAACGGTGTAGCCAGCCAATCTTTGAGGCTGACCAACTCCAATATGTTAAAGAATCCTACATTTAGGAAGGGATACACCATGACTAATTGTGGTGTCTCTGTATATACATGACTGTATAAAGACCTGTGTGTAGATTATATTTTCAAAAAAGTCATGAATAAGCTAGTTTCCAACATTGTAAAGAGTCCTACTCCATAAGGATAGCTACATGGTGTGCATCAGGCAGTGTCTGTGCATACCTGGATTTGTGCAATACTTAGCAAATGTAAAAAGTGTATTATACACCAGATGTTCGGTGTGAAGGTGTCTGCATAAATTCCCACATACGTTTGTGTACTTGTGCACTTGTGGTACATTGCTGTTCTTTGGTCCCAGGGGCATTTGTCCCATTGGCTACTGTTTAAAAATCATCTTTGCTCTTTTTAATGTTGCTTTGAATATCACGTCAATTTTCACATTTTCTACAAATTCCATTAAAGAGAAAATGTTTAAATCTCTGGTATAAGTTTGCCCTACTAAACAAGCTTGAGGTAACTATATACTGTAGAAGAAAGAAATAGACTGTAAGAAATAGAGTTCAGTGTTTGGGGTTGTCAATGGCATTAGGAAGAGAAAACTAATAACAAAATTATGAAAAGTACTTAGGTATGTCCTTTCAAACATATAATTAAAGTTGGAAATGCATTACATCAATATTAATTCATTTAGCGCACTTTGAGTTTCTATGTAATTCAATGGTGTCTTATGCTATAGCATAGAGGTAAATGATTTTATGTATTTTGGAAGTCATATATAAAACTTCAATGTAATTTCACTACAATAAATTGCCTTATTTGAAAGTAAAAATGTTCATTCCTTATTGACATGCTACCATCTTTTCCTCACTTAATAGAAATCCGCCAGGAAAATTAATCACACATGGGTTCACTCAACAAACATTTATTGACTATATATGCATCATTCCAGACTAATAAGCAAGCCTAGAAATCTTGTGTTTAGGAAGACACAGTCCCTATTTTCTGGGGGTTTGCAAAACCATAAAGAAGTGCTTACTTTAAGCCACTTTTTCAGCAAGCAGTCATTTGGAGGTGAGAAAAATTTAGTATGCCAATACAAAATAATATAGTAAATGTAATATTTCCCATTTCTAGTGAATTAGGCTGGTCAGTACTTTTATGCATACATATTTTTCTTCATTTAATGATGTTCAATTGGCTTAATTATTAGCAATTATAATGATAAAATGTTGATGGTATATTAGAATTTTACTGACCACCGATTAATATACTTATCCAATATCTTAGAATTGGAGAAGGACTTCAATTTTCCTTTTTTTAAATTTTTTTCACAAAACACGGCTTCTGACCTGTTACAAAAATATTTTTGTATTAGCTAGCTACCAGATGATGAAGACCTACTCTTTTCCATTTATTAATAATGTTGTACAAAAAAATAAGAACCAAGATACATCATGTAAAGGTACAAGATCCCACTGATGAATGTAACTGTATTATATACCTAAAATGTACCAATAAACTTAATCAAAAAAAGAATCACTCATAGAAAATAATAATAATAATAATAATGTACAAACTTAGCCATTCTTTATAAACCAGATTGCTCATGAAAGCGTGCTTAGACCTGATACTAAAAATACTCTATTAAGCATCAATAATACATAAATTTCAAGGAATAAATCCTCTCCTTCTGCCTGCTAGATGAAGAAAAACAATTCCTTTTCAGAGTTGAGCACTAATAGAGATACAATTTTAGCATCTACTTATGCACCAAGCACTGTGCTAAGTTCTCACTGGACATCATCTGCCCTCTATGTGTGTTTCCAAAGTCCCCCTTCTTATATGGACACTGGCTACAGTGGATTAGGGCCCACACTAATGACCTCATTAAAGACCCTATTTCCATATATAGTAACATCCTAAGGCACTGGGAATTTTGGTGGTGATGATGGTTGTGGATCCAATACATCCCGTAACACCAAGTTTTGCAAACTAGCATCTAATGATACTTTATTACACCAAAAATTTTTAATATTTTACCATAAGCACAAGGATGTCTTCCAGTGAGATTTGGATGGTGTTACCATAATGCTTTTGACCAGGATCCAAGAACATCAGAGTTCTATCATCCAAAGATGTCCTAAGGGCCTGTACAGCGACAAATGGGATAATCACAAATGTGTCTGGTGCTCCAATGCAAAGTGCCTGATAATATCAGGTTGAAAGTCAAGACCCACACCAAGACTTAAACCTAAATCCAGGTTGATTTTCTCTCCTCCTATAAAGAGAGAAAGAGCTGTGTTGACACAATGCACAATGATTACCTACAGTGACTCACTCTGCCCTTTCCCCAGAACTACCCTGGACTGAAAGAAATCAAAGCTTGACATAGAAATATTGGCTTGGGGAAGTTAACCAAAGCTAGGTTTATCTCCAACCACCTCAAAGCTCAAATCCAACAAAAACTGCAGTCGCTCTGCCCTGGGTCCTACAGGAGTTAAGTAGCAGCGAGGATTCACAATACTAATAAGTCAAACAGTAATGGCCACAGTTCTTCTAGAGATGGCCAGAGATGACAATGTCCAGAGTGCTGTTATAAATGTTGTTTATTCTAATGCATGATTAAAAGAATAAAGAGATGAATATTCCTGACTGTGATCTCCTGGGAAGAACCATCAGTACATACTTCCCTCCTACAGGGCTAAGCACACAGAAACCCACATGAGATGAGATCCTGCATAGCTGGAGTTCTTTTGGAATTGAATTACATAATCTTAACTCTTCATCTGCAAAAAGAGAGTTACTGAGGAGTCAGAAGTATATACGTTTCTGCCGGAGAGTGAATCACTTTCTAGCAATATTTCAAATATGGATTGAGACCCTGCCTTTTGTCCACTCTAGAATAAAAATTAAATATAAGTGAAAAAAAATTGATGGAAAGAAGTGCTACTCTTCTCCTACTGCAGGCCACAAAGAGGAAGGCATGGTGATACAAGCAAAGCTTCAGATGCAAAATCTTGCCAGAGAAAGAAAATGCAGAATGTCAACATTTCTGTGGGACAAGAAAGACATGTTGACACAGAGTCTGTGACCTGCATTCACAGAACCTGAGTTTTTGAACCCCCCAAAATCTGCTCCCATGAACAAGGCACTGGACCTGTCAAGCAGCAGTTTCTCCATCTCTGAAATGAAGAAATAATAACATGCATCCATTGTGGAATGGATATAACAGACAATCCAGACACGGGGCTTACATAAGAAAGAGGTACGTGCTCTCTATTGAATGAAAAGCAGGCAGCTGGACATGGTGATGCATGTCTGTAATCCCAGCACCTGAGAGGCTGAGGCAGGAGGATCAACATGTGTTTGAGGCCATAGTGAATTCAAGACCAGCCTGAACTACACAGTGAGACCTTGTCTCAAAAAACTAAACCAAAGAAAAGAAAGACAGGTAGACTGGGAGTCCAGAGCTTCAGTGGAGACTCCATGACAGCCTCAGGGCCCAGGTTCCTTCAGGCTCAGAGATAGTTTCAGGTTATTTCCCAGGTTATATTGGCCCTCACCCTGACTGATTCATGGTGCAAAGATAATAGCTATGTGATTGCTGGTTATTATCAAGCTAATGAACGAGTAAAGGATGCCAGTCCCAACCAGGTCACAGAGAAGGTTGCTTCCAGAATCGCCGAGGGCTTCGTGGACACCGTGCTCATCATGGTGGACAACACCAAGTTCATGATGGACTGCGGCAAGCCCACAATCCACGTGTATGAGCACCATGAGAACAGGTGGCGGTGCAGAGACCCACACCATGACTACTGTGAAGACTGGCTGGAGGCCCAGAGGATCTCGGCATCGCTCCTGGACAGCAGGTCCTACGAGACGCTGGTGGATTTCGACAACCACCTGGATGACATTCGGAATGACTGGACAAACCCGGAGACCAACAAGGCCATCCTGCACCTGTGCTAGGGCCACAGAGCTGGCTACCGGGCATTGCCTGTGTTCCGCAGAGCGAGAACACCGTAGCCTGGTGCAGAGCCACAGCCACCTATGCCAGGTCTGGGCAGGGCACCTGTCGCCTCGACGCCACGCGGGCTGAGGGAGAGTGTGCAGCCCACTCTGCGAGTTCTCTCGCAGTCATGCGTTGCTGTCAGCTTCCAGATCAGCTCTTTCTGCTTGTCCAAGATTGTTCTATTAAAGTTTTAACTAACCTTTTATAATCTGGGGAGAATACTTTTTAAGGCTTATAAACTATTAAAAACAAAGCCCACGTCTTAAAAAAAAAAAAAAAAAAAAGGCTTCAGGTTATACTGTTTGTTATGTTATTTGTTTCCACAAAGTAGTTAAATACCCTGTGCAGATTCAGATTCACAGAGAAAAATAAGTTTAATTTCTCAATGGGACATTTTAGGACTCAAGGACAAGTGCTTTCAGAAACAGAACTTACATAATTCAAGCCCTTAATGTACACTTCAGTATTAGAAAGTGTGAAGATGAAATTATTTAACTTTGTTTAAACAGCAAAGGCTGGTGAACTTGTGATAGAACAGGAGCTCATGTCTTAAATTGTCTTTAATTCTTTTTTTATAGTGAAATCTTAACACTAATGTTAAACATAATGTTACAACAGGTTAGCACGTAATTTTTAAATGAGAAAATGCCCTTTTGGAGAAAAATATAAAACTTCAACCTAGTTTTTATGCCCAAGAAAAACTATAGAAATAAATATAGAATATACGTGAAATAAAAATACTAAAAATTGTAAGCTGGAATGTTGACAAATTTATATGCTAATTCTAAAAGCATTAGCTTAACACATTTTGTACACTGTCTGATTCTCCTTAAATTCTGTACATCATTTAGTCTAGTTACATAATGTAGTTTCCGTTACATAATGTAGTTTCCTTTACACGTGTGCTGTACTTACAGGGAATGATAGGAAGCTACATATCCAAAGCTTTTTTCTCATGTCCCTTGACAATATGTTATTTGACCTTTCCACCCAATTATATGTTTTATTCTTTGTTTTGATTCATATTGACTTTGTCTGCAACTAGGCAAGGGAAAGGAAAATGTGGAGGCTATTTTAAAAAATTATCTTGTTGAGAGTTAGAAGATACTGAATGTCTTAACCATTGTGGGGAAGTGTTTTGGCATCACCATTTGGCACAAGACTGAATTGACCAAGAGGTCAATTCTCAAGATATGCATTTCCCTTCTCCTTCCTTCCTCTCCATTCCTGCATTTTATGCACAGCAGCATGGTCTCATTGGAAGAGAAAATAGAGCTGAGAACTAAAGTCTGATCCTAGCTCCACTTACTATGTGAATGTTATCTCTAATAAATACTTAAGCACCTTTACATTTTTGACCTATCCACATAACTGCTTTATTCTTCTACTGCCTTGTATTTTTTATGAACTTTATTGAGGTAAAGTTTATATACAATAAATCACATCCATTCAAAATGCACACTAGGATGATTTTCACCTGATCCACATACCCATGAAAGCACCACCACAGTCAAAAAATGGAACACAGTGTTAAAATACTTGGTATTGTCAGATTGGTTTGGTTTGGTTTTGTTGACCAATTTATTCTAGTTATTTGTTCTAGTCATATGTAGTATCTTGTTATGGCTTACTTTGTATTCTCCACTGACTAAAGAAATTGAGCATCTTTTCATATGTTTATTGGTCATTTATGAAATAGTCAATCTTATGCTCATTTTCTTTAAAATTGCCGGTCTTACAAGTACAGAATTTTAGGAATACTTTATGTATTCTATATACAAACCTTTTCATTTGAAAATATTTTCTCCCAATTTAAGGCTTATGTTTTTATGTCTATTAACTGCACCTTTGGGAAAGCAAATGATTTTATTTTGCTGAAATCCATTCTAGTATTACTTTTCCTTATGCTTTTTGTGTTGTTTAATAAATGCTTGCCTTAAACCTGTGTCACAAAGATTTGTTTCCTCTGTTTTCTACCAGAAGTTTTAGAGTCTAAGATTTCACATTTTGGTCTACCCATGATCCATTACAAGTTAATTTTTTGTGTATAATATGAGGTAAGAATTGATGTAGATTTTTTTTTCTTCCATATGGAAAGACCACTTCATCAAAAGACTCTCCCCATCCACTGCCTTGGTGCCTTTGTCAAAAATCAATTGACTGTAGAGGTGTAGATCTATTGGAGGTCTCTCTTCTGCCCCATTGAGCCATATACTTATCCTCATGTTTATGTCACACTGTGCTGATTACTGGAAATTTGTAGGAAATCTTTAAATTAAGTCATGTATGTCCCATGAGTTCATTCTTTTTTAATTATATGGACTATTCTAAATCCTTTACATCCACATAAATTTTAATATCAGTTTGTCAACTTCTGGGAATTTTGATTGGAGTTGAATTGAATCTATTTATCAGTTGGAGGGGGAATTGATATCTTAAAATTGTTGAGTCTAAATCCTTTATAGAACAGCAAATATCCACAGGTCTCAGAGAACATTGAGATACATACCATCTAAATTCATTCCTTCTTAGATTTTTAATTAAAAAGAATGTTCAGTTAACTCTTTTAAAGATAGAGATTGTTTGTCTATTCAACAAACATTACAGCAGATCCAAGAGCAAAATAATCTGTAAAGTTGGGCATCTGGCCCCCAAAAATGCCCTCTCAAATCACTACACTGGTGTTGCTAAATCTAGCAGTTCTTGCCTAAGAATTTCCACAGGTGTCCATTTGCATGTATGAAATTCCTCCTGCCACATCAGTTTTTAAGCAAGTTGTGTCAGGTTTCAAGTCCAATTTGTGGACATTAGTTTCTGACTGTCCCCATAGAAGAGGTAGTCATTTTTCAAAATTTCCAACCATTCCTACAGATTAAAGAATTAGAAAATAAGCAAAATTTAAAGTATGATCTACTGGTCCAAGCCCATATTATACAATGCTCTGGCTTATAAAACATCTTATTGAGCTTGAAATGTCATTCAGTGGTAGAACATTTGCTTAAGATGTGTAAAGTCCTGGGTTTGATTCCCAGAATGAAAAATATCTTATTTAATATCCTTGCTTCAGTTGTCTTCCTCATGAAATTTATATGATGTATTTATTAGCCTGTTTTTCATTCCTGGGACCAAATGACTAACATACAAAAGTTTAGATCACAGTTTCAAGGTTTCAGTCCATGGTCTCCTGGCTCCAAGCAGAAACATCATAGTAGAAGTATTCAGTGGAGAAAATCTGCCTATTTCATAGCATCGGGGAAGCAGGGAGAACAAGAAGAGTCTGAGAGGAAGGCCCCAGGGTCCTGATAAAGTTCCAAGGCCAAGCCCCCATGCCCCACCCAGACACACCCAGACGTGAGCTTTACTAATCTCCTAGGCATCTCTCATGTCAATTAAATTGACAATCAAGATTAAACATCACAATATAATACTGATTGGAAACTCATCTTCTAAACCCTACTTGCATCATGTTTCCCCAAATTCTCAAATCCCATCCTTGCACTTGGCTTTTCAGGTTCCACTACAAAACATCTATTTGCTCTTAGGGTCACCACTCTAACTGGTCACTCTTCCCTGATATGGCCCTTCACAGGCTTGTACTGAAGCATGGAGTCCACGCAGTCCCTCACCTGACATGACTACCTCTGGGCCCACTGAACCACGGCTGTCACCCTACTCAGCTCCCACACACATGGAAAGCTGATGTACAGCTGTCCCTTGGTTCATTCAGCTCCCCACCTGGAATGTCTCCACCACCTCACTCCCCTCCACCTTCTCAGCAGGCAGACACCCCATCCCATTGCAAAGATAACTACTGATCCCTTAAGTACTCACTCTCCCCTCCTCTTTTATATCCCACATTTTAACATCTTCATGTTTTTATGTTTATCTCCCCTAGAAAACTATAATTTTTTTTGGTACCTTGAACTTGGGACCTTGCACTTGCAAAGCAGGCGACAGAACCACTGAGCTAAATCCCCAACCCAACTATAACTTTTTTTAAAGGTGTCATTCCTCTTTGTACTCTCCAGTACCAAAAAACTTTCTGGCACATGTCAAATGTTCATTATGTGCTTGTTGAACTAATGAAAGAACAAACACATTAACATGTGCTCTTAAATTCAACCAAGCAAATATGACAGTACTTCCCTGCACATAATTAATCTACTTACACCTCCTGTGTAAGACCTGAATATATGTTTTTAAACCTATGTTTTATATAAAACTTGCTCCAAATGAGAACCTGCTTTCCACCATTTCTTTCAAAATTTACCAGAAGTTTTATAACTTAACCCTTTCCCTTGGGTCCTTCTTTTCTGCCACAATATAGATTTCACTTCACTCAGAAGCAGGTTTAAGGCTTTATCTTCCTTTCACTTTAAGCATTTATTTAGTTACTTCCTTGTGCCAGATACTAAACTAGATGGGGGGGGTTGTTTTTTAATTTACTGCTAATTTGTTTAATTCTCACAACTGCCATGGAATTTAATATCCATGTTTTGGTAGAAGAGATTCAATAATTTGTCAAGGTCACACTGGTGAGAGGAGGTGAAGTCAGCATTACAACATGGGGCTGCCATATTCTGAGAACTGGCTCTTTACTCCATGCCAAGGTGAGACAGAGGGGAATACTCTAGGTTGGATTCTGATTTTATGTTTGTTCTGTAATGGGTTGTCATACTTCACAGGATGAAATATTTTTTAAACCACAGAATAGTTCCAACAAAATAAGTAAGGCTTATGTTGGATGTGAGATAAAGGCAAAAAACTTGGCTTTAAATTTAAAATCTCGTATGTTCAGAAATAATTTTATCACCCAAGACCATGTTTCCTGAGTTTTAAACCATAAAACACCAAGCATGTGAGTGCACAGGAGGGGAGTGGGGGTTGCAGTAAGGAGTGAAATCACAGAATCACGGGACTTATCACAACCTGCCAAATTCCTTTCAAAAACACATATTCAGGTCTCAGATCCTCTGACAAAAACAACTCTCATTTTCAAGAATAGGAAGAGCTAGGGGGTTTTTACATCTTCTTACAAGAAATTTCCATCCACTGGCTTTAAATTTTACTTTTTATTCAAAAGCACGTCATGTTTTTGTGTTGAAAACTTCCTAGGAAAATGAGAGCCAACTGTTCACACTCCAAAGCAGGGTTTTACTTTGACTGGGCAAATGGCGCACGTCCTCATACTCTTGCTAGAGTCACTGAAACCTTTTAGATCAAAAGGAAATGATCAGTAACGACCTTCTCTGACTCTCAGTTCTTCTGGAGGAAGTGGAAAAACAGAGTGCTTACAATTCTGAGTATTAACATCAGATTCAAAGAACGACTTGGCACAAGAACAAGGGTTGATCTGAGAGCCAGACTCCTCTAGGTCAGAATGAGATTTCTGAGGCCCTAATATTTATAATTTTGGAGTCTCTCAGAGAAAAGGAAAGCAAGATTACAAACACAAATTCAGTCATGATCACATTTATCTTGAATGCCAAGCTAAGTCATGAATTATAAATTTAATGTAAACTGACATATACAACAAACAAAATTCTCCCCCCAAAAATCATGTTTTATTAATTGCCTACACACTTTTCTAATGCTCCTTTTTCTACATTTTTGGTTGCACATCCTTTTAAATTACTTTTTCCTTAAAAAATAAATAAATATTTTTAAATATTTTCTATAAAGAGAAAAACAGTTGTTTTTATTTTACCTTGGTTTAAATTTGGGGTTCCTTTCAACAGCTAAAGTTTAGAATGATTTATTTTAACTTCTTATGACATTGCTGGCAATGCCATGTAAATTTTTTTGTGTGTTTTTCTGTTTGTTTGTTTGTTTTGGTACCAGGGATCGAACTCGGGACCTTGCGCCTGGGTGTCAGGCACTGGAACCACTGAGCTAAATATCCGGCCCCGCCATGTAAATTTTTAAGATTGCTGTCAAATTTGGAGAAATCTCTACCAAGTATTTTACATAATGAAATTGTAACATTCTGGGGAGAAATGTCCACAGACAAGCTTCTGGCTCCATCTGTCTCAAACCTGTTGCCTCCACTACCCACATACTGCCAATGTTAGGCTGTTGTAAGGTGTTCTATGACAGTGCATGTCCAACCCAGGTGGGCAAGCACAGCAGCCAGTAGGAATATCTGGAAGCTCCTCCCTCACCAGGGCAGCTATTAATAACTTACCAATTCTAGAGAGTGATTGTAAAGCACATAGATATCCCAGCATCTTGGTCTGAACAATTGTGCTGCCCCAAACATCTCCAAGGCGATAGCATTAGGAGGTGGGGGCTTTGGGAGGTGTTATGATTTGGGTCTAAATCTCCCCCCAGTTTCATGAGCCTATAGGTGTGATCTAGAGTGTGTGAAGCTGGAATTGATTCATGATGCAATAGTAGGCTCAAGGGGACTAAGATTAAGGGTGTGAGTGCTACCCCCACCTTAAGTAGTAGTGCTACCCCCACCCTAAGACAAAAGGGGCAGGGAGACACTGTTAACTATCTCTTGTTACCTTTGCTACATTGTGCATGCCATGTTGTTTCTTCTCTCTGTCACGCCTGTTTGTCATCCCTGTCTTGGAGCCAGCCAACTATGGACTGAAACCTCTACAAACTGTAAGCCAAATAAACCCCTTCCCTTCCAACTTTGGGTGTTAGGTATTTTGTCTCAGCAACAAGAGAAAAGTAACTAACACATGAGGTGATTTCATTTCTTATGAAAGAGACCCGAGAATACTGGGATAGAGATTCTGAGGAATAGGACTTCAACATGTGAATCTGAGGAGAAGAGACAATTCAACACATAACTATCCCAAATTCTATGAGCCAAATAAAACCAATATCAGCAATTTATTATTAGGTTGTTTGGTAAATGTGGCCACACCCCTTCCACACTGTGGGAACACATCAAGAAGGCACCATCTATGAACCAGAAAGAGTCCTCCCCAGACAGAGACTCTGTCATACTTTTTGATCTTGGACTTCTCAGTCTCCAGATCTATGAGAAATAAATTTCTGTTGTTTACAAGCCACCCAGTTTGTGGTATTCTGTTATAGCTGCCCAAAGGGACTAAGATGCCCAATGATCCAAAACTCAATATATCTGTAAGTGAACTGTTCCTTAGCTTAGTCCCCAAATCCCCATGGCCACTCACCCCAGGGCCATCCAATAAGAGGGGCAGTCAGTGTTGAAAGAGACAGCAGTGTTAACTGATCTTAGTTAAAATACTTTTGCAGATGTTACAAAGCCACAAGAATGCGGGAATACATTTTGCCACTTCCTAAAGCCTTACTTGAGGCCTGGGTACCCAAAGGGCCCTGAGCTCAAGCAGCCTTTGCATCAGTTACAGCCAATGCAGGGCTCCCTAGTTCCTTATGTCCTTAAGTCTTCCACTATCACTAAAAAGACATGGCTGAGCTCTTGAAGTACTGACCATCCCCGTAGTCATAGTTATAGAATATCAAACACTTGGTGGAGAAGTGTTATGGCTTATGTTTAGATGTCCCCCCAAAGCCTCATGCAGTCATAGGTGTGGCTTCGGAGGTGGCTGGATCTAGAGTGTGTGATGCTAGAATTGATTCGTGGTGCCATGCTAGGCTCAAGGGCACTAGGATAAGGGTGTGAACGCTACCCACCCTAAAGAGTCTGGATAAGATAAAAAGGGTGAAAGACATAAGGTCCCTTGTTGCTTGCTTTTGCTGTCTTCTGCTTGCCATGAACTGGTCCTCCTCTGCATTGCTCCTCTGCCAAGCCACCATGCCTTGGAGCCGGCCGATTATGGACTCAAACCTCTACAAACTATGAGCTAAATAAACCTTTCCTCTCTTTAACTTTGGGTGTCAGGTATTTTGTCTCAGCAATGAGAGAAAACTAAGACAAGAAGGAAGACACCAGTGACGGGCACTGAATTAAGTGGTCCCATGAGTATCCACGTAGATTAAGTCAATTATATCTCACAACAGCACTGAGAAGTATCCTTTGCCACACATAAAGGAAGAGGCTCAGGATAGATGAGTAGCACAGCAAGAGCTAACAGGGGTCCTGGCCTTTTCAATGTTTACTGGCAACTTGCTCCAATCTTCCTCTCTTCCCTCTAATCAAAGTAACCCATAATCATTAAGGAAAAGAATTACAGAGAAGTAGAAAGATACACCAAATTACCTATAGTCACATTGCCTAGATGCAACCATTGCAAGATTTTGGTATATTTCCCATGCTTTCTGGAACACTGAAATTGAAAGCATTAAATTAAATCCATCCTATTTCTCTCATTATTAAAGAAATATGTTCCTTGTCCAAAGAAATGAGCATAACAAAACAAAATAAAAACCACCTGTATTTGTTTGGTATGGCTTTTGTAACAAAGTGCCACAGATTAAATGTCTTAATAGAAATTGTGTCACAGTTCCAGAGGCTAGAAGTCCATGAGCAAAATGTTGGGTTGGCTGGTTCTTTCTGAGAGCTGTGTGAAGGAAGGTTCCATTCCATGCTTCTCACTAGCTTCTGGAGGTTTCCTGGCCATCTTCAGCATACTTTGGTTTGTCAAAGCACGACCCTAATCTCCGCCTTCATCTTTATATAGTTTTGTCCCCATATGCAAATGTGTGCCCAAATTTCTGCTTCTTACAAAGACACTGGTCACATTGGATTTAAGGGCCTTTCCATTCCAGTGTGACCTCATTCTAACTTAACTAATTACATCTACAAAAATTCTGTTTCCAAATAAGGTCACATTCTAAGCTACTGGGGACTAGGGCTTCAACATGTGGATTTGAAGAGTAGAAACAATTCAACTAACAAACATAACTATACCAAATCCAATGAGCTAAATAAAAGCAATATTAGCAATTTATTATTAGGTTGTTTAGAGAAAATGGCCACAAATTATTTTGACACTCCTCCCACTGGAGGTGGGATCTATGTCCCCTTTCTTTGAGTCTGGCAAGCTGGTGATTGCTCTGCTCAATGGTTATAAAACTCCAGTCATCATGGCCCAGGCACCAGACAGAGAATGAAAGAATTCCAAATTCTTCCAGTCCCCTGTTACCAAGTCATTCCCAGCTTGAGTCTTAATGAGTGGTGGTCCCAGACATCATACAATGAAGACAAACCATTCCCATTGTGCCCTGTTGAAATGCCAGACTCACAGAACCTATGAGCATACTAAAACAATTGGTTATGATGATTAATTTTGTGTCAACTAGGCTGCTGGGTGTCCATTATTCTGGATGTGTTTGTGAGGCTGTTTCTGCATGAGATTAACATTTGCATTAGTAGAATAAGTAAAGCAGATTTCCTTCCCCAGTGTGGGAAGACCTCATTGGAGACTGAATAGTAAAAAAGTTGAAGTAAATGAGAAATTGTTCTCCTCCTAACTTCTCGAGCTAAGATATTGGTCTTCTCTGCCCTCCGACTAGACAGTTCTTAGCACTGTATCTTGACCATGTAAATTGCTAACCCGATACAAATTGATGTGAGGTCACACATCTAGTGAATCCAAAAAAGAAGTTAAACTCAAGTCTTCTCTTAATGCAGAACCCTGATCTGGTTGCTGAAGTTCAATGCACCATTTTACACCTATGCATTTTTGTCACAAAGATGAGACCCTGGCTCTTGAAAGAAAAGCCTTTCAAAATGTAAATAACTACCTTCTGGTTGGCCTACTTTGTAAATGTGATTTTTAAAAAATAATATTTGCTTACTGTAAAAATGAATATCTGCACTGCAATTATTTTACTTAGTAAAGCCAATAAAGAATTAGTGACACCTTGTGGCAAAAATGTAATGCATGTGCTACCCATTTTCAGTTGAGACACTTCTCCAAAAGCTTTACCCTCTTCACTAAGTCAGATAATAACAAAACTTCTGGAAAGAATAATCTATAGTTACCAACTCTTCTTCTGAAATTAGCTATTCTCTTTGGTTACTGTATTTGGGCTTCAGTTCTATCACCTCAGAGAAACTGCCAACCCTCAAGTTCTCCTCTGACTATAAAGTTCAAAAATGACTTCCCTGATAGCAAACCCAATGGTTACTTCTCAATTTTCATCTTTCTTAACATCATAGTATATTTGACCATATTGACCACATTGTTGCTGAAACCTCTGGTTCAGCAAGACCACACTCCATTTCCCTTCTATCTTTTAGGACTTTGGAGCCCTCTAAGCACTTGTGAGTGCCAAGTTTCTCACTCTCTTGACCTTTCCATGGACCTCCAGACTCACATCCCTAACCTGCCAACGTGACATATGCATATGGATATCCAATAGCATCTTAAGAGTAACAAGTCCAAAAAAGAGCTCTTGATTTCTTACTCCTTCCAATAATTGACTGCATCTCAGTGAATGACATGAATATTGTGTCATTTTACTCCAGCTAAAAACTTAGGAGTCATCCTTTATCCCTGTAGTCATCACTCTCATATCTAGTCCATTAGTAGGTTATCTTAATTCATTCTCCACAATATCTCAAACACACCACTCCTCTCCATTTTCCCTACTAACTTCCTGCCCCTCTTTAAACTACTGCAACACCTTCTTAACTAGTATCTTACTCTTCTCCTCTAACGATCCAGTCTTCACATAGCAATTGGTAACTTTGTAACATATAACTCAGGTCATATCATCCTCCCTTAAACCAATGAATGGCTCTCCTTAATCCAACTCCCCACCCCCACCCCCACCCAGAAAGGTCCTACTGATTTGACACCTAGCCACCTCTACAGACTCTGGAAGCTCATTTCCAACGACTCTCCCCCAGCGCTCCACATCTGGGCCACCTGGTCCTCTTTCTGCTCCTAAACATGACAGGCTTGCTCAGGGTCGATCCTTTCTCTGGAGTAGCATCCCAGCTACCACCTCTCCCAGATGTTGTTGATTCCTTGCTATGATACTCAGGTTTCTGTTAAATATTACCTTCTCAGCTTCTCCTACCCATAACATCCTAATTTGTTTTCATCATAGCTTTTTCCATTCTCTGAAAATTTCTTTTGTTCCTTTCTGATTTATTTTCCTATTATATTCTTCTCTATATTAGGATGAAAGTTCCGTCTGTCCCTGGCTCTTACAATAGTGCCTGGTACAGAGAAAACGCTTCATGTTTGTTGAATGGTAAACTATCCTAAGAGCTCTTTTGCATTTTTATCCATGCTCAAAACAATCTGAAACATTGGCCTTATGGTTGTTTTTTTACATTGAAAATTAAAAGAAGCTCCCTCTTTTTTTCCTTACACTGTGCACCTCTGATATTCATACATGCAGAAAACAGTCTCAGCCAAACATGAAGCTGTATTGTAAGGCCACAAACATCAACAGGACATGATCTGTATCCTCAAGGAACTCACAGACTTACTGAGGTGGCAAACATGTCACATGGTGAGTAAAAGATAGCAATATGGTGTAGGAATATGTGAACCCAGGTTAGAGGCATCAGAAATGTCATCCTAGAGAAAACAATAGGATCTGAGGCTTAAAGAGTGAGTATAAAATTATCTGGGAGAAGGGACAAAGAGAAAACAAAAAGCAGATATGGACGTGGAAATATGCTATGACAGTGGATCACAGGTTCTCAACTCTGCTGAGAAAAAAGTACAAGGAATAGACAAGTGAGATTTGAGATTTGAAACAGGTAGTAACCAGGCAGTGACAGGCTATGGGTAGTTTAAGGAGTCTGAGCAATTATTAGGTAATGTGGTTATGGAAATCCTAGAGGAGGCCACCAATGCACCAGTTACATTACCCTGTATCACTCTGTGGCTCACAGAAGATGCAACTTTAGTTGTAGGGGGCTGGAATGGTCAGGGAAAAGGCTGGTAAAAATAGTAAGGAAAGGGCTGGGGATTTAGCTCAGTGGTTCTGCCGCCTGCTCTGCAAACACAAGGACCTGAGTTCGATCCCCAGTACCAAAAAAATAGTAAGGATTTAAAAAGAGATAGAACTCAGAATCAAAAACAATTAGGAGGTAAAACAGGACTTATTGACTATTAGAATACTGAGAAAGAGAGTGCGGGGAGGGAGTACAAGGAAAGGAGGCAAGAAACAAGTGTGGGGATGGAAGGGTAAAGAGCACATGCTGATCCTTTGGGTCAAACAGACAAGGGGCTCGGTTTTGTTTTGTCACTTACTTGTATGATTTCAAAAAGTTACTTGAACTTTCTAAGCTTTGGGTCTCTTGTAAGTTCAACAGGAATACTATCAGAATCCACCTCATAGGGTCATTATAATAATTAAATGAAATAATGTATGTGAAGTGTTTATCATGGTATGTACTATACCAGAAACTTCATTAAGGAATTTTGAATTGTCATCAACATGCCTGTGTCCGTGGTCATGGACCCATCTTTCCTTCTCTGACCATGGGTAAATTATGTTTCTAGGAAAGACCAGCCCCCCTGCTTGAGTATATGAGCCCATCCACTTTTGTCATATCATTGCACCAATTCTTCCCCCTCTTGACCACTTCTTTCACTCTTCCCTCTTTACTGAGTCTACCCTATAAACATGTGCTCAGTTTTCCTATTAAAAATAAAACCTTCTCTCAATTGAATTTCTCTCTGGATACCAGCCCATTTCTTTCTTTTCCTTTGCAGCAAATCTATGTGAGTCACAAATTTCCCTCCTTTCACTGTCCTCTGAATCCATTATAATTGAGCTTTTTCCTCTATAACTCCAGGAATCACTAACTACCTCTCTGTTGCTAGAGCCAGTGTTCTCATCTTGCCTGGCCTACAATAGTATTAGACATGGCTGTACTCCTTCTCCTTGACACATTTTCATCACCTGACTCCCAGGTGACCAGACTTTTTGCATTTTCTTCTTTCTCTTTGGCCACTCCTTTTCAGTCTCCTCACCTTCCTGATCTGTAAGTACTGGAGTAACTCAAGTGTTCATCTCTATTCTTTCTATACTCCCTTGATAATCTCTCAGATCTCATGGCTTAAAACACCATCTACATGGGCTGGGGATTTAGTTCAATGGTTCCGGTGCCTGCCTCACAAGCGCAAGGTCCCAAGTTCGATCCCCGGTACCAAAAACAAAAAACAAAAAGAATACCATCTACATGCAATTGAGTCAAAACTTATCTCTGTCCTGGCTGAATCCCCTGAATCTCCAGACTTCTATTTTGAACTGTCTACTCAACTGCATCCACTTGGATGACTAAAGTGTCTCTTAAGTTTAAGAAACTCAGTTTCCAAAACTGAGCTTCCAGAGCTTACCCCAAAGCCCATTCCTCTCCAGTGTTTCCTGTATCAGTAAATGGCAACTCATTCATCCAGTTACTCTGTTCAACAACCTTGGGGTGGACTCTACCTATGACTGAGTAGCTTAGTCAGACCAACCTTCCCAAAGGAAAATCTATACAAACAAAACAAAAGCCACCAAAAACCACCCAGGTTATTTGAAGGCACTGGAGAGCAATCAATACGGTCAGGGTGTGAGGATCTGGGATCCCAGGTAGGAGAGAAATATATAAAGTGGTGTGGAGTTTTCCCATTGCTTTGTTTCCTGGGTAATTTGCTGAGTTTCTGCACAGGGTATTTAGGGCAAATGGGAAACAGCAATTTAAGAGGTGTCAGAAGCCTTTTAGACCTGGGAAGATAAAATTTGGAGTTGAAAACTACATCAAGGACTTGAAGAGACAAGACCCCAGAGACCAGGAGAGTACAGAGAAGACTGCCTGACACTTGCTTGGCTCTTAATCTTGGAGATTTTGTTGATTTCTAGAACAGAAAGGCACTAGCAAACAAGAAACTAAGCAGTTGCTAAGTGGATAAAAAGCTCAGTAAACCTTTTAATAATCTCAAAGAGCTGGGAATACAAAAAATGCAGTTCAAGTTTAACCTTGTTGAGAAAAAACAGAAAGACCTCTTTTTATAGATTATATCTACATGTTCCCCCAAAGCCCCATGAGCTCATAGGTGTGGCTTTTGGGAGGTGGCTGGATCATGGGTATATGACACTTGGACTAGGTGTGTGTGGTACTGGCTTAGTCCACTAATTGATTTAGCATAGTTCTGGGTTTGATTGAATGGATCTACTAAGGACAGAAGCTCCACCTGGATGTGGGTGGCACCAACCAACAGGCTTATAACCTGAATGGAATAAAAGGGAAAAGGAGGCTTCAGCTTCTCTGCTTCCTGTCTGCCGTGCCATGGACTGTTTCTCTTCTGCCATCCCACCTTCCCATGGAGCCAGCCAACTACTTAAACCTTTATGAACCGTGAGCTAAAATAAATCTTTTCTCCTTTAACTTGTGGGTGTCAGGTGTTTTGTCCCAGGGACAAGAAAGTAACTAAGATAGCTACGCTCTGGGATAAGCGAAAACCAGAAGAGGATCAGTTCTCACAAGTTCTGAATCCTTGCTTAGAGGGCATCTGCTACTACTCCAACTGCTTGCCAGAATAAAAGTAAATCCTCTCTGGAGAAATCAACTAGAGCTTCTGTGCAACTTCTTCCAAAAAATATCCAATATTTAATCAAATATCTATCGTCATCTTTGGCTCTTCCTCTTGCGCCCATATCCAATCCATCTGGTTCTACCTTCAGCATAGATCCAGTATCTATAACCACTTTTCAGTACATCCATCTGCTCACTAGTCTCAGCCAACTTCTCAACCAGGTTTACTGGGTAAAGGCTCCTTTCTTGTCTCCCTAATTATATCTTTGCTCCCCTTCAGCCTATTCTCAAACTAAAAGTAGAGGGGAAAAAGGAGGTTAATAATCAAATTATATCAAGTTTCTTACCCAACCCTCTAGGGGCTTTTAACTCTGGAAGAAATGCTAAAGTCTTTGAACTGACATCCAACAAGGCACAATAATCTGGTCACTGACTTCATCTCCTAACACTCTCCCCTTTGCTTATGCTGCTCCACCCACTCTCACCTCTTTATTGTTGTCCTCAAATATTCCTGGTGTCAACTTTGTATGTGCTGCTTCCTTGAAATGGAATGCTCTTGTAACCAGTTATTGTGATATGTCAACTTGATTAGATTCAGAAACCCCCAGAGAATTAGTAAAGCACACTTCTGAGTGTGTCTCAGTGGTTATGGAAGCATGATATTGGGTACCATATATGGTCCCTGACCCTTTCTCTCTGGCACTGTTTCTCTATTCTGCTTCCCACCATCATGAACTGAACAGCTGTGATAGTTAACTGATTGTGCCAACTTGAATAAGAAATGCCAGACTAAACTGGATCAGCATAGTTCTGGGTGTAGGAGATCCACCCTAGGAAGGACTGTCTCCAGAATGTTATAAAAGGGAAATGAAGAAAGAAGGCTTGTTTCTGTTTCTTTGGATGGGTACCAGTTTTCATCTTCACCTTAGACATCATCTTCTGACTTCCAGTGCAGACTCTTCAGGCTTTCAGCACAGACTCTTTGGCTTTCAGCACAGACTCTTTTGCCTCCAGCATAGGCCCTTCAGCCTCCTGATATGGACTCACATAGTGGGCTCCAGGGGTTCAACTAGATCTTTTGGATCTCTAGCACATAGACAAACCTTTTGCACTCTTCCACATCTGACTCTGTGGGTGGCCATTGTAAGCCAATCTTGTAAATTCTTATATATTTGATTATCTTGCATTAAATCTATTTCTCTAGTAAGCACTGATACAGCAGCTTTGCCATGATGTTCCTGCCTTAAGAGCCAGCCAACCTTGAACTGAATCCCCTGAAACCATGAGCCAAATTAAACCTCTCCTGCCTGAAGTTGTGGATGTCCAGTATTGGGTCCCAGCAACAGAAAAGCTGACCAATAACAGTTCTGCCAAACAAGCTCAAGTTTCATTCCCGTACTTCCTTCATATCTTTACTGGAATGCCACTGTCTCAATGAATCCTTCCCTGACCAGCCTAAAATCTCTAGGATCCTTTCTACCTCTGAGACCTAGACTTCTTCCCTCCTTTTTCTCCATGCCTCTTAACTCTCTAATATACATGTCTTTACACTTAACTTGTTTTTATTATTTTTTATTACTCCTCTACTAGCATATTAATTCTCTGAAGGCAGGAATTTTAATTTGTTCTTTCTTTCTTCTTTCTTTCTTTCTTTTTTTTCACTGCTATATCCATAGTAGCATTGGGGGTTTGTGATAGGCAGTACTTGACACTTAGTACTCAAAACTATTTGCTGACCAAATCATTCAGTTTTAGTCAATGCAAGGCAAGTGTCCAGAGCACAGGCATCAAGAAATGTCACCTGATGGAGAAGCCTAGGCTAGAGATAAATATTTTGCTATCATAAGGAGGGAGTAGAATAAAAAGAGAAATAGGTTAGATAAAAACTTATACAAGAACACATCAAATTCTTCAAAAATTCCAGCAGTGGCTGGATAGCACTATTGATTGCCCAATCAACACCCATTTCTCTCTGTCCCAACATTCTCCTAATCTGTTTCTCTATTCCCCTGACCAATTGGTTCAAGGAGCTTCTAAAACCTAAGGGGCACATCTAATCCAAATGTAGTCCTATATCGTTCCCCAACTTAATGACATGTTGTAACTCCAATCACTTGGTAGCTTACAGGCAAGGTTTCCACACTTTCAAAAGTCAAAAGATTTTCTATTCTGTCTTCTATTCTATATACTCCTATTACTATCTTGCTGATAACAAAGACCTAGGTGACAGAGTGGAGAGGTGGGGGAAAATGTTATTGATAGTGTGCTGAGCCCCCAAGTTACCAATAGAGGCATTCTATCTCTGAACTTAAGCAAAATAATGAATATCTTGTTTCCACTGCTTGGAATTGGTCTTCCATTCCATGACGGTAAAAACACTCTGATAAACTCAAGTTCAATGTTTCCAACTTTTCTTTCTACGGTATGCCTACAATTCATTTACATACATCCTACTTAAGAGTTCTCCAAGTATATCTTGCGCTTTTCAGCCTTTGAGCCATTCTGAATGCACTTTGGATAAAATCTTTGCTGGTGAAAGTATCATCACTCATCAGTTATTTAAATGTCACTTTCTTCTCCAGATGTTTCAAAATTTACTGAAAAATTAAATGACCAGCACTAAAATCTGGCAATGTTTTTCCCTCTAGCATTTACCATACACCTTTTTGCTAGTGTTACACAATGCTAATATCTGCTTTAGACCATAAATCAAAGAAGGGGTTTAGGAGACAGTAATATAAAGGTTGACATTTACCAGGTAAGGTTCTAAGTACTCTACCTTTATTAACGCCTTTAATCTTCACAACAAATACTGAGATAAATTCTATTACCTGTTTTTGCAGATTCGGAAAATGAAATGCCTACAAGCGCACACATACACACAGACACATTAACTCGGCTGTGTTACAGGGTGGGTACACTCCAGAACCTGGATTCAAACCAAGACAACACTTAGCTGAATTGAAGGTTGAATTGCAAATGCAAACAAGGATCACAAGGGATACATATGCTTCATTTCCCAACAAGGTGCAAGATCTCAAGTACTAACCCCAAAGAACCTTCGTTTCTAGACTCAGATCCACTCCAAGACACTCCATTCTTCGGAGCATGGGGTCTGATGGATTAAGGCTTAGGGAAACTATGTCTTTCTCTCCATAGTCTCAACAGACTGCCCACTCCTTTCCCAAAGTTATGCCTGTAGGGTAGCCCTTGTCGCTCCGTGCGCCCCAGGGTCCTCTGATGCCCTGACACAGAGCGGCGAGCACAGAAGGCGGTGGGGGAATGCAGAAAAGACTGTAGAAGCGCGCGATGGTCTGCCCAAGGGGCCAGGTCTGGTGGCCCTGGAAGACACAAGGAAACCTTTTCCCCTCCCGCACGTAACAGAGCCAGAAGCCTGGCTCCCAGGGCGTCAACATTGGGGCAGCCGAGAGCGCCGAGGTACCGTGGGAAGACAACAGGGGAGGACGCCCCCTGAAACGGCAGGAGCTGAAACGGAATGACGCTGATACCAGTCACGCAAGGCCGCAATCCAAAACGTGGCGAGGAACCGCTGAAATTGACGAAGAACACGCAGCCACCAACACAGCCAGACCCGCCTTCCGGGCCAGAAAACTCACAGCATGCAGGGGTGCAGGGGTGCCAGAGGGAGAGGAACAGATGGGCGGGGTCACGAGCCGGAAGTCCCTGCCCCCGGAACTGCCTGGAGGTCCCGACCCCAGAAGGAATTCCGGTTGCTGGGCAACCGGTGCGGGCGCTGCCAGCTGGTTCTGCTCTTGCAGGAGCAAGTTGAGTATAGTTCCCACCTGCAGCGCTGACAGCCTCCCTTCCTGCCAGTCTCACTGCGTGCCGCTTCTCCTCGCCTCACTAAATCCTTGCCCTTGGCATTATTTGACATCTCTCCGCCTCCCACGACTTCTTAGTGCCCACCTGGTCGAAAGCCAAGCTCCAGCGCAAGCTAGGCAATCTGACCCCGGACCCTGCCTCCCGAACTGCAGCCCTCCAGCCATGGCCACCTACACCTACACCAGCCGGCCCCGGGCCCTGCCCTGCCAGCGCCGCCGTTATCGGGACAGCCTGTTGCAGCCGTGAGTGACCAAAACAGCCCATCTCCACTTGCACTCCATCCGGGGGCCAGGTCCTGGCAAAAGCTGCCCAAGCTGCTTTCCCTCGTCTATACTCTACCGAAAGAAATTTTCTGCTGTCAATAACTCCCGTAGTGCGGAGGGGTGAAGCAAAAAGGAGCATGGGTGGCCTCTCAGTTCATTTTAGTGATGCTGAGTTGCTGGCTCGATCCTTAACATGTTCACAAATCGCCTTCTTTTCACAAAGTTTGAGTCAACTCATGCTTATTAGGGGCTACCCTCGAACCAGACACTTCACTGGAGGCATCCACAACATTTTCTTAATCCATAGTGCTGCCACCTTGGTTTCTTAACTCCATTATACATATGAAAAACTGAGGCACAAAGGTGTCAGACCCAGTAGCAAATGACAGCCTCATAAAGCTCTTTCCACACTTGTCTTTAAGCAGGAATTAGGAATTTTTCCACGCATGATCACAAATTGAATTTCTACACTGATGAATATTTGCAAGTATTCAAACATCTATATTTAGAAAAGACCATACACTTTATGGTTCTCCTAAAGTTCTTTACATAAACCTCAAATTTTGGAATCAGCAGAATTTCATGAGAATGCAAGTTGCATGGAAGCAAGAACTTTGTATCTTATTCACCTAGGACCATGCCTGGCATGTAATAAGTACTCGATACAAATTGTCGAAGTTGTGAGTGAACATCAGAATGTAACTATTTTGTTTTGTTTGTTTGGGGTTTTATGGTTTGTTTGTTTGTGTTTGTTTTGGTACAGGGGATCGAACTCAGGACCTTGAGCTTTCCAGGCAGGCGGTGGCACCACTGAGCTAAATCCCAGGCCAAAATGTAACTCTTGATGCTCATTTCAAACACTGAATCTAAATTTATCACTATCTTATTCTGACAAAGGTTTTCGGTAAGAGATTTCTATCACTTAAGAGAAAACCAAGATAAAAAATTAAATTTGAAGAGAGATTATTTATTTTATGAGGATTCAATGTAAAAAGAACTCTTTCCAAAAACACTTCTTGGTAAAATTGATTGCCCACAAATCATTATTATTAAATCATTATTATTTGGGCCTGGGCTTTAGCTCAGTGGTTCCAGTGCCTGCCTCACAAGCGCAAGGTCCCAAGTTCAATCCCCATACCAAAAAAAAAAAATCATTATTATTCGACAAATTAGAAATGAGAATGCATGCTGGTTCTCTTAAAATAATTTTTATAACTAGCTGATTTGTATATTATGTAATTTGTTGATTAATTAATGTGTCAAAGTAATACAGAAGACAATAAAAATCTCAATTTCAAGAAAGTAGTTGCTTACAGATCTTAATCATTGATATCCTTATGTATAAGGATGATATCGTTCTATGGTATCCTTATGAGTAAAATATTGAAAAAGTGTCTAGGAGATTACTGTTAGCTAAACTTACTGGTGAATGACTAGTAGACTATGTCCAAGAAAGTATGCATTTATGTCAACTGTCTATATCATATAAAGTCTTTAATCATGTCCTATTCAAAATTTTATATTAATTTGGGTAAATCTTTCTAGCCTCTTTTCTATATCTACCAGCAATCAGTATTAAGAATTTTTTCTTTTCTTCTATTTTTCTAAAGTTTTTTTTTGTTTTTTTGCTTTTATTATGGTTTAAAGCTAGCCTGTCCCCTAAAGGCCTCATGTGTCCAAAGGTGGGGCTTTTGGAAGGTGATTGGGTCATGGGGACGCTGTACTCACCCACAGATTAATCCATAGATGAGGTCAGACCCTGAGTGTGCTGTTGAGGTAGGGCCTAGTCAGAAGAGGCAGTCACTGGGGACCTGACCTGGAAGAGTATATCTGCCTTCCTGGCTCCTCGCTTCTTTCTCTGCTTCCTGGCTACCATGCGTAAGCAGCTTTTCTCTGAGGTAGGCCCTTCCACCATGCTGTTTCTGCATTTGAGCCTGCTGACTATGGACTAAAACTTCTGAAACCATAAGCCAAAATAAACCTCTCAGTCTTTAAGTTGCAGGTGTCAGGTATTGTGTCCCAGCAACAAGAAAGTGACTAAGACAGCTTTGTTTTGGTTTTTGTTTTTGATAAGGTCAAATCAAATTTTCTATGTTAAATGTTGTTCAGCTGTGAGACCAGGAGGTTTTTTTAGAAGTCAGTAAAAAATAGTTGTAACTATAAGTAATAGATGGTTGCAAAAATTTCGGGGTAGAAGAAATAGTTTTTGCTACAGTAGGTGCAGGGATAGGGAAAAGGAAGGAATTATGGATGACTCCCTGGCTCCTATATTAAGTCAACTGTGTGGTTGGTGAGACTGTCTAATGAAATAGGAAACATGTGACAAGTTGGAATAGGGCAGTGATAATTAAATTTTGAAGTTGCCTTCCAGACATCCTAGTGGGCAACTGGATATACTTAGCATTCAGAGGAGAGTTCTAAGTTAGAAATAAAATAAAATAAAATTGATGTATGGATCATAATTGAAGCTTTGCAAATGGATGAGATCATCTAAGGAAAAGCAAAGGTGGAGCCTTGAGGGATCCTCCAGTACAGAAGGAGCTCTACAGACTGAGAAAGGGTGGCCAGAAAAGTAGCAAAAAGAAGAAACTGGTGAAGAAAGAAATTAAAATTTTAAAAAAAGAAAAGAAAAAACATATTCTTGTATCACAGGGAAATAGAAAAGAGCACTTATATAAAGAAGTAGCCAATGGAGCTGAATACTGCCAAAGGCTAAGTAAAACAAGCAGTGAAGTATGTCAGGATGTGGCTTCAATATTTGATAAGCTAGCAGCTTATGGACAGGCAGATCATTTCTGATAGAGTGCTGTTATTGATGTAGGTTGAGGTCTGGCTGCACAGCTATTAATAGGTTATCTTTCTAAGAACTTAAAATGAAAATGTCAACTATATATTTGTATTTTTTACCATTGATCATTCTGATCCCTGAAATTAGAATTTTATTAATAGTTTAAACAGAACCTTTTAAACATCTTTGGATTTAAAGAACAATGAGAAATTTGACTTATTATATTTTTAAACCTGATTATTTTATTTGTGTAACTTTTCAATCTTCAGATCAAGATTTTTTTCAGTCCTTTAGGTCAGATTCCTTAAGCACTTTTACAGATTTACAACCTAAACCCAGCTCTGCCACTTACTACCAAGATGACTTTGAGTCTATTTTCTCGTGTGTCAAATAGGAATTATGGTTCCCAAATTGAAGCTTATTGTGAGCAACAAATTAAGTAATGTACATGAAAGAGCCTGGCATACAGTAAGCATTACACAAATGATAGCTGTTTTTCTCATTTTATGGACAACACTAAAACAGAAATCTATTCTCTTAAAATAATTTATCTTAGTCTAAATCGTATTAGAAAAGAGTTTGTTTCAGAGATACCATAGATACCATAGTTAAAATATTTACTTAGAACTTGCTATTTTACAGACATGAAGAACCTATGCGTTATGGAAACATAATGTATGACAGACGGGTGATCCGAGGCAACACATACGCGCTACAGACAGGGCTGCTGGTAAGCACGATTTGAGTAGTCTAACACAGAGCTCTCTCACTGTCTATGGGGAAGCATCAGTTTGTGTATTTGTGTTAATTTTGGACCTATTGCACACTAAAACATCAATAAAATGAAGTAAAGAAGAATTACTATAAAATTAAATTTTAAAAGATAAGCAGGGACTGTAGATGTATCTCAGTGGTACAGTACTTGCATAGTATGCATAAGACCCTGGGTTTAATCCCCAGCATCATGAAGTAGTGGAAATATATATATATAATATATTATATATATATATATCCAGTGTGCTTATATATATATTACATATTATATATATAATATATATATCCAGTGTGCTTGCCAGTGGCTTGAGGGGGCAGGGGATATTGTTTAATAGGCATACAGTTTCAGTTCTGGAGTGGATGGTGGTTCTATAACCAAAGAACAATGTGAATGTACTTAATGCCACTGATTTGTATATTTTAAAATGATAAAAGTATCAGATTAAGGTTAGTGATTTATTGGCACAGAAATGAAACATAGTTAATCTATAAGCAGTATATGACATGTAAGTACCTAGCACAAGATGGTCATATATGGAGTGTTAGTCTGAAGCAGTACCTCCCACAGCTGACTCTGCAACAGAATCACTGCGAAAACATTAAAAACATATAAGGTTCAGCCCAATTCTGCATCTCCTGCATTAGAACCTTTAGTGTTAGGACACAGGAATATGAACTTTTAATAAACTTCTCTAAACAATTCTGGTACAACAAGATCAGGGTCAGAGGAAATATGGGATCTGGATATATGTTTCAGCATTTCTTTTATTAGTACTGACATACTTAGAACAAAAGTGAAAAGAAGAATCATATTCTTTTTTTTTCTTTGTGGTATGGGGGATCAAACTCAGGACCTTGCACTTGCGAGGCAGGCAGCGGAACCACTGAGCTAAATCCCCAGCCCTCACTTTTTTAGTTAATTAATCAGCACCTTACCTTAAAAGTCTGCACTGAGATTCCAGTTCCATATAAACAGGAATTCACACATTCCTTCCCTCTTACAACCAAAAAACAAACAAACAAAATGGTTGAATAACAGAACAAGCATAGGACTTGAAAGGTGCAGAGAAGAAAGCAAACAAGAGACTTTGGAATTTAAGGAATGGCACAGTGATGAGTCCCTGGGTTTTGTTTTTGCCTCCTGCCTATTCTGTTTAGGCCTCCAGAGAAGCCTACAATCTTAAACCACTGATAAGAACAACCCCAAGAAAAGCCTGCTCCCTCTTGCCAAGGACTAGGAAAGTGGCAGCCTTGAAGACCAGAAAATACTTTTGATAACACTACCCCTACTCCAGCCAAACAGTAATGGAAAAACTGAGCTGCTCCTCCCCCTAGTGTCAGTGAGGGAAATAAGAGGCTGCACTTCCATCCCCACCTGGCAGCAACAAAGCAGTGCAAATCAGCCTTCTGCTTCCTCCTTGAGGTGGCATCAACAAAGGTGGAGTGGGAAGCTGAACTACTCTCACCCATGGGCAGTAAGGTAGTAAGAAATGGCAGGAGTCAGTGCCCCACTTTTTCTGGTGGTGTCAACAAAGCCAGCAGGGACCTGAATTTTGAGTTCTGTCCGGTAGTGACAAGGAGGACCAAGGTTGAATGAAGTAGTGATTGGTCAGTGCTTCAATCCCTAGAGAGAAAACAAATGAGAGAAAAAGGGTAGGGAAGACACAGACAGCCTTAGGGGGAGCTAAAGAACAGTAACAAAGGATCTGCATTCATGTTATTGGAATCCCAGAAGAACAGGAGAAACTATGGGATGGAAAAAATATTTGAAGAAATACTGCCTGAAATTTTCACATATGTGATGAGAGATCTACATGTTAAAGAAGCTAAGTGAACCCCAAAGATAAACCCAAAGAAAGCCATTCCAAGCCACATCAGAATCAAAGTTCAGAAAACTAAAAGCAAAAAGATCTTTAAAGGAACTGGATAGAAATGACATGTTAACTGAGGAAGACCAATGATTTGAATGACGGCAGATTTCTCACCTGAACCATGAGGCCAGTCCTAAAAGCAAGACTGTTAAACCCTAATGCTAACCCAGAAGAGGGAGGCATTGGAAACTATGTCAAGGGTGCCTGAGCCTGGCTTCAGGTATAAGGAATTTGAACTTACATTTAAAACTATCCCAGGGCAACATAAAATCACAGGCATTCACTATACCCACAGGAAGGCAGGAGAAAGAAAACAGAAATGAAAAAGAGGAAGAAAAACAGAAAACAAAAAATGGCAGACTAAGCCCTAACATACAAATAATTAAAAGTAAATGATCTTCTACATAAAGCACATAAAAGTAGCTCCCAGATATAACAATAATAACAATAATATAATAATAATAACTATAACTCAACTATATATTGTCTGTAAGGAAATCATTTCAATTACAATACTATAGGTAAATTGAAGGTAAAAGGATGGAAGAAGGTATACCATGCAAACAATTTTTTAAAGTCATTTTGGCTATATTAATATAAAGTAGATTTCAGAGGATAAGACTGTGACCACAAGAGAAATGTTACATGATGATAAAAGGGTCATTGGCCGGGGATTTAGCTAAGTGGTTTCACCACCTGCTGCGCAAGCGCAAGGACCGGAGTTCGATCCGTGGTACCAAAAAAAAAAAAAAACAAGGGTCACAATATGTCAAAAAGATACAGCAATCCTAAATTCCCAGGTCCCAAACAAGAGAGTTTCTAAGTACATGAAGCAAAATCTAATAGAACTAAAAGAAAGACATAACAAATCCACAATTTTAGTTAACGATTTCAACATCCATCCCTTAGACCAAAGTATATATATATATATATACATATATAGATATAGATATATCCTCATCAACCAACATATCATAGCTGTCAGGAGGAGTGTTCTAGATAGACCATTTCCTAGGTCATAGAACAAATCTAAATACATTTAAAAGAATTGAAATCATATAGAGTGTGGTTCTCTGATAATAACAGAATGACTAGAAACCAATAACAAGATGACAGGAAGATGTTAATACACTGGGAAATTAAACAACACATATCTAAATAATTCATAGATCAAAGAGGACAACATATCAAAATTTGTGGGATGTAGTTAAGGAGGGAAAAAAGGAAAGGCCTCAAATCAATAACCTAAGATCCTACCTCAACGAACAGGATAATTGAGAGCAAAGCAAACCCAGGGCAGACTGAAGGAAGGAAATAAGGAAAAAAGTAGTATTGGTTCTCTGAACAGATAAATGAGATTGATAAGCCGCTAGCAATACTGGTAAAAAGAAAGAGAGAAGACATAAATTACAAGTAACAGGAATGAATATCAGGGGATATAACTATAGGCTCTGTAGCCAGGAAAACATGAAAAGAATAATAATGTGATACTACTAAAGAGACAGATGAAACCAAAAGTGTTTTTTTAACTGCTGTCCACTGTCACACCAAACACAAATATTTCCCCTCTGTGACCCCGAGTATGCAGAGGTTTAGTTTTGTTTTGTTTTGTTGGGTCTTCTTTTTTTTTTTTGGTACTGGGGATCGAACTCAGGTATGCAGAGGTTTTTCCCCTACACATTAACAAGTAATTATTTAGCTTCCTCAGTGGACATCCACTAAGTATCCTCTAATTCAATTCAATTCTAAAGCTTTCTCTCTGGAGATAGCATCAGATCCCACAAGTTAGGGGCTCAGTCCACAAGACAAGCTCCCCCGCTTCAAATGCCATTTGCAAGCAGTTTGTGACCTATGCTTCTGACCAACTGCTGTAATTTAGGGTTCCCATGACGCTCTCCTTGATTTAAGTTGATTTGTTAGACCCACTTAGAACTCATGGAAACACTTTCTTACATTTTCCATTACATTATAAAAATATATATATTTTTTTTTAAGATAAAAGGACTTTATATCATCAGGATTTTAGGGCTCTGGTTCCCCTGCATTTACTGTAATTTAAATACACTAATGATGAGACAGAGGTTGGAGAAGGAAGTAGAAACATCCATCTCCAGGCAACATGACATACAGCAGGACCCTAGCAAGACTTCAAGGAACTCATTCTATTCAGACAGGGGAAAACCCACATAATGTACTTAAGTTTCATACTTATAAAATTACCACACTGAATTCAGGAATAAGAGGGATCTGGCTGTAAATACAATTCCTTTTATAGATACTAACTTTAAATTTAGAGAAGAAAACACTCATTGCATTAATATTATGGATTGGGGTTTCTTATGTGATTCCTAAATCCATCTACTGTTTTTTTGTTTTGATACAGTTTACATCTATGGTAAGAAGTCTATTTCTGACAGCCCTGGTTCAGGTGTGGTCTTTAGTTTCAGAAAGTCCATCAGTCATGTAGCTGGCTATTGTTGCTAAATCTGTTGCTTGCAGAAGCCCCAGAGCTCTGGGTTTGCCAAGTGGAGTCCTCACCATTTAAGCTCTTCCTACATACAGAACATGTGTCATGCAGTTCTAACCATGGCACAGTATAACTGCTGTGAAAGAAGTGATTGCAGGGTAACTGCCAGACTTCCTCTTCAACTGTGTAATCATCTTTACATACTGGACATTCTAAACCCGTATCAACTTGTTCCTGAGTTACTGTCACTGTTGGAAAAGAAGTGATCTTTTCCTTGTCAGCTAGGGGAGGCCCTGTGTTTTCCAGTTGTCCTAAAAGCTGGGTTACAATGGCATCAAGCCCTGTCTGACCCCAGGCATAGTCCCCAGGGTTGGAGTGCAGCATCCCGCTCCAAGAAAAAGGATGTGAGGATCCAGGAATTGCAGAATTTGCAAAGAATCCTGCAAAGATCTGTTGTATTGTTCCTTCAATAGCTGGAGATCTGTCAGGACGAGTACTTCCTCGAGACCTGTGTCTCTGAGTCATTGGCAGCCTTGGAGGCCGACTTGGTCCCCAGAAGTCAGTGCGAGTTTGGTGACCCCTGTCATTGGCTCTATTATCTTGGTCCAGTGGCTTGCTACTTAGAAATGGTCTAAATTCTTGGAAAAACATCGTTTGATCTAAATGGTCCCACAGCTCTGCAAAATGTGTTGAAGTACTATTGTCTATCCGGCTGCCGCCACCACCTAAAAAACTGGAATCATCTGTCACTTCTTCAGTAAACCCCGATTCACATCTGGGACATATACATTCCGGTAGTTTGGGGCTGACCTCGCCCTTGCAAAAGTGGCAGATAAACCGGTGGGCGGCTAGAACTTCCTCCTTCGCATCCTCCTCAGCTGCGGAAGCCTCCGCCATTTTTCTCCTCAGCCGCGGCTCTCCGAGAGTCCAGCCGGCCACTGACTCCAGGCCGCTACCTCCGCTGCGGTGGCCTCCTCCGCTCCCACCCCTCAGTGTGGCCGGACATTATAAAAATATTACAAGAGATATAGATGAACAGTGATGGAAGTGATAGAGAGGGCAAGGTATATGGAAAGGGGTGAAGAGGCTGCCTTCTGTGGGCCACCCTCCAGGTACCTCCACGAGTTCAGCTATCAGTAAACCCATCTGAATCCTGTCCCTTTGTGTTTTATGGAGGCATCGTTATGTAGGATTGAATGTTCCCAATACCAAAAAAAGGTAGATGCACCAATTACTCTGATCTGATCATTAGAAATTACATAAATGTAGTGACATATCACCCTATGCTCCATAAATATGCACAATTACTATGTGTCGATGAAAAACAAAAATATTTTTTAAATAACTGTAGAGAAGGAGAACACAATAGTGGCTGCCAAGGGGGCAGGGGTGGGGATGGGACTTGGAAGCAAACATAAAAGACACCGAAGGGAGCACCTTTGCCGTGATGGGTCAGGTCTGTATCTTGACTGCGGGAGTGGTTTCATGAGTCTACATATGGAGTAAAATCACAGACAACCACATATAGAGACACAGATACTAATCGATGCAGGTTACAATTGTGAAAACCAAATGAGGTCTGTTCACAATATTTTCCCCATATTTATTTCTTCACTTTGGTATTGTGCTATATTAGATAATATGTCAACATTGGGGGAGCCAGATGAAGGGTACACAGAACTCCTCTATTTTTGTAACCTCCTGTGAGTTATTCCAAAACAGAACCTTTTTAAAGGTATTTTAACTAGACCAGGAAACAGTTTGACTGGCCAATATTTTTTTTTTTTTTTTTTTTTTTGGTACCAGGGATCAAACTCAGGACCTTACACTTTCGAGGCAGGCGCTGGAACCACTGAGCTAAATCTCCAGCCCTGGCCAATATATTTCTAAAATGAACTTCTCGTATTTAACTCCCTACTCTTTTGAGAACTGAGATTTATAATTCTATCCTATGAAGAAAATGAAAATTAATAAGAACAGTATTAATAATAGTATAGAATGAATACACAAAGAAGTCTTCACTGAATGATCCCAAAATGATACTAACAATTATATTAGAAAAACTGAATTATGAGCAGTTCTTTTTCTTTTCTGTCATGTGGTTTTACTATTTTATAATGAAAAGATATGATAATGATGTAGGGAAGAACTGCTCTATGTCAGATATTGTGTTAAGCTCATTACACTGTTATCTGATTTGTTTCTTATAACCAAAACCTTAGGTAGATTTAGTATTCTCATTGTGCAGATGAGAAAACTGTCTAAAATAACTTTGGTTGTTAGTTGAAGCTTTACTAATCCTAGTAATTAATAAATTGAGAAGCTGGAATTTGAATTTCAGAGATAGTGCTCTCATTTACTGTGTATAATGCAAACATGGGGAAAAGTTTGATAGATAAATTAGAACAATAATATAAAGCATGTATGGTATCACACAGCTTCAAAAGCACTGCATTTAAATGATATGGGATCATAGTTTCTTTATTTTAAAAAGTGTTAACATTACTACATTGTCACTTCAATTAAAATGTGTTTAGAATTCTACTTTTTAAGTGTTTGTTCATGTGAAATATTTTCACACTTCTCTTTTCAATTTACCTTGAGATAAGACAAGCATGCTATAGAGAATGGCTACAAAATAAGATACAGATATCAAATAGAACCTCCAAATTCTGCAGAACTGCTGTGAACAATTATATTTACAACCCCTTAGTCAGCTTATTTTTTTAATAAGAAGCCTTGGAGAGGCTTCTTTTTCAGAATGTTTTCTCTGAGCTAATACATTTTTTAAAGAAATTCTATTCAGATGAAATTCAGATTTTGAAAATCCTACTTTTCAATTTCTTAAGTATTCATTAAAGTTTATTGTAACAGAATAGTTATGTCAGTTTTACTAGGAACCAGAGGATTTGATGGCAAAAACGCTTGAGTGAGCAAAGCGTGTAATTGGATGGGATTCTGCACCCATTTCCCCCAGTCACTGGCATACTTAAAGTAACATTTATGCTTTCTCAGACACCTGCATATTACCTGACAAAGTTCCAATAAAATTTTAACCATCAAGTCACTGATAATCAAGAAGCATTCTTATAGCATATGCTTTACTACTGTCCAGGATTCGCTGTGGAATAGCAGTTCTTACATACTTTGAGACATATTAGAAACCTTTTCTGTCCCCCTCAGCCTGGGCAGCCTGATCCTGTAGACCTTCAGAGACAGCAGCAGGCTAAGAAGAAGGCTCTTGCCAAAAAACAAGCTCAAGATCAGTTTAAACCACGGACACCAGAACCTGTAGAAGGGAGGAAGCATGTGGATGTGCAGACAGGTGTGTGATTATGCCATTGGCCATGTGCCTCATGGGATTACTTAGTTGTCTGTGTCTGTTCATTTTTAATAAGCTTTGATGTTATTTATATATCTCTAGTGCTCTCCAGTCCTCCCCAGTCCCACAACAGGGAAATTCATTCCTGAAACAAATACACAAACTATATATTATTATTATATTGGAGATAGCTGGAAATGTGAGTTGGGGTTAAAATAAGAGTTTTAGGACCAAATTAATTCTTTCTTCACCCTTTTCACATACACTATTTCAAACCAGGATTGTTTGTTGCAGCCCTGTATGAATCAGTGTTCTTTTCTTTTTCTTTTTTTCTATTACCACGTGCTTGTAGTATGCAATGTTTATATTCATCTTAGGGACTATGTACATGTATTTAAGATGTCTTAATTCTTTTTTATTCCCCTTCCTCTCCACCCCACCCCCCACCATCTCTAGATTCCCTTTCCATTTGCAAAAGATCTATCTACCTGTTTCTTATTGGTTTTTCTTGGTGGGGGGGTGGGTGTTAAAAGTACTTCAGGTGTATTTTATAAGAGAAGTTATCTGATATTTGAGCTTCTGTGTCTAATTTATTTCACTTAACATTAGCAAGGTGCATATATTTTCCTACAAATGACTCACATTTGCCCTTCTTCATGGCAGAGTATTATTCCATTATATATAAATACCACATTTTCCTAATCCATTCATCTGTTGATAGACATGTAGGCTGCTTACAAGATTAAGCTATTATGAATTATGCTGCTATAAACATGGATGTTATGGCTTGTATCTAGATGTCCCCCCAAAGCCTTGTGCAGTCATAGGTGGGGCTTTTTGGAGGTGACTAGATCTCAGGTGTGTGCTACTGGGATCAAGAATGTGTTGCTGGGACTGATTCACCAATGCTAGGGTTAAGGATATGAGTGCTACCTGCCCTAACGGTAGCCTGGATATGATATAAGGGACAGAAAGAGCTGCTGTGTTCATTGCTGTTTGCTTGTCACTTGCTACTTGCTGCCTTCTGCCTGTCTGCTCTGCAGTGTCCCTCTCCATGCCTTGCAGCCAGCAATGAACAGAAACGTCTACAAACTGTGGGCTAAATAAACCTTTCCTCCCTTAACTTGTAGGTGTTGGACATTTTGTCTCAGCAACAAGAAAAGTAACAAAGTCAATATATATGTATGTATCACTGTAAGATGATGACTTTAACTCTTTTTGAAAAGATATATAAAAGGGAAATAACTAAGTAGAATTTCTAGCTTTAATATTTTGAGGAATCTCTATACTGATCTCCATAGTATTGTACCAGTTTACATTCCCACTAACAATGTAGAAGAGTGCCTTTTTTCCTCATTCTCAAAACAATGTTCTTTTCATTGGGATTTCCAGGAGAGGAGAACAATGTATTCTGTTTTGGCTTTTATTTGTCTTTTGAGAGGAGTAAACCCACTGGTAGATGAGTCATCCACCTTTCATACCAGCCTCTTTTGTTCTCCTTTCAATTTGCATGGTCCCTAAGGACACACAGGTGCTTCTGAGGCAGGTGCCAGGACTTTCTACTTGTCTCACTGTTCTTTTTTCGAGACTTACCTGGACCTATAGGATTTGGCTGTGTTGTTGACCAAATTCTTGGTAATGTGACAATACTTGATATTTTACTTTAACTAATATAACTTCTTAAGATTCCCCTTGTACCCTGCCAAGATCATGATCAGATTCATCAGGGTTATTTTTGTAGTAAAGATGAAAGGAAGAGAACCATTCTGTGGTTTATATCATCAGAATATTAAGTGATATGGTAACTACTTTTTGCCTGGGTATTTCCTCAGAGATTATATCAAGTCCTTTGCCTCTGTACCTTATCTATTATGGCAAAGACTCCATACCACAAGTTATTGTAATCCCTTTTATACATGAAGAAACTGAGGCCCAGAGAGGATGTATCTTGCCTGGGTCCTGTGTTTGACATCTGACTCCAGCACTCCTGTGCATCACATGATACCACATCACCCCTGCTTCACATAAGTCATTCCTAATGTAAAATTTGTTTTCATACAGCTGTTTATAATCTGTAGAATAGAGTGAACATCAAATAACATCATGACATGTTGTATGAATTTTTTAATTAATCCAGGGTTATCAAATCTTTATACATTTAGTCTCTTATGGCTCAATTACATATATGTATCATTAATTTGTAATTGCCTATTACCCTTTGCATCCTATATACACACCTACAGTCTCATATTCTTCTGTGAGAGCTTGTTTGGAGGTTCTAGCAGGGGAGCACATCTACTCATATACCCTTGGCCAAGGAAATGGTTCTCCTCTATCAGGGGTGGTTGCAGGGGATCATATCTACTCATATACCCTTGACCAAGGAAATGGTCTTCCTCTATTGTGGGTGGTTGTCCTCTTCCACTGAGCATGAAACTTTGGAAGGGATACATGTGGAGTGGTAAAGGAGGAAGGTGGCTGGCCTAGCCAGCCAGATCAGCCAAATCAATCCTGGCAATCAGTGTGGTGACAGATGTTGCAGCCAGATTTCCCTCACATCCTCATGTTCTTCTTTCATTGTTTTCTAATGCAAAGCTCAGTAATTTCTAGACATTCAGTAAATTTTCTAACCAGACTGACTCTATGATCTTTCAAATATGTGAAACTCTTAACTCAGGAGATGAATTTAACCCCATATTCAACCACAGTTACAGTGGACCCTTGACTTATGAACTCAATTCATTTTTGAGGGCTGGTTGTAGCTCAGGTTGGTCAGTTGTAGGCTCAGGCTCTTCTATACCACCTTTAAAGTCTCTCACCTATATACAGGCAGATCTCAGTGTCCTTAGAGAGACATTGGCCCAGGATTTCTCAATTAATCCCATACAGGAAAGGATGTTGTAATGTTCCTTCTAGAACTCTTTAAGGGTTAAATCTGTATCCAAGACCATCTGGAAGCACAAGTAGCCAGCATTCAAGTTGTAACTCAAGACTTTGGTCATAAGCTAAAACTAAAATTCAGGGCATAATCCAAGTTGTTCATATATCAGGCTGGTCATAAGTCAAGGGTCCATTGTATTCTTGGACTTATTTTCTGATTCATTTAATTCTATTTTGAAAGAGCTGAAATTTCAAATACAAATATGTTTGAAGTAGACCAGAATGTCAAACTCAGTGTCTATGACATTATTCTTTAGAATTATACCTTGAAGAAATTGCTGACCGAGTAATAGAAGTTGATATGGAATGCCAAACAGATGCATTTCTGGACAGACCACCAACACCACTTTTTATTCCTGCCAAAACTAACAAAGATGTGGCCACTGAAATACTAGAAGGAGAGGTAAGTATATTCCTTTGACTTCCCTCTATCTTTATAAATGAGGTAAAGTTGGATTTAGGTAAAGCTTAATATAGGCAAGAACCACTTCAAAATCAGAAAAATTCTAGTTTTTGGATTTTTTTCGAAATGTTATTTTTAATAGTTTTATCCTATAGTACCCAAAAATGTTTTTAAATAACATGTTCTGATATTTCCTCTTTGTTTGCAAAAAATAAATTATTGGAAATATTTTTAGAATATTTATATATTTTATGTACTTAAATGTTTAAGTATAGTCATAGGTGGGGCTTTTTGGAGGTGGCTAGATCTATATAGTATAGGTTGTTTATGGGTTACATTACTTTTATAAAGATACTATCTCTGTTTTTAAATCTTTATTATATTTTCCTATCAATGTGGAATGTATAAATAGACAAATTTATTAAATTAAAGAAGACATTGATTATATGCATAATGACCTAAGTAAGATCTAAAACTTGAAGGAACTTAGAATGATTGTCATTGAAATTGGGGAATAAAATAAGTTTTCAGAAGCTACATATTTACTTCTAAACCCTAGACAAAAGTCGCTTAAAATATCCATTATATATATGTGGTACTGGGGATTGAACCCAGGGGTACTCCACCACTGAGCTACATCCCCACCCTTTTATTCTTCTTTTCTTTCTTTCTGTTTTGTTTTGTTTTGTTTTGTTTTTGATGAGACAGGGTCTCACTAAGTTGCTCAGGCTGGCCTCGAGCTTGAGATTCTCTTTCCTCAGTCCCCCAAGTAGCTGGGATTACAGATATACTCTATTATACCCAGCTAAAATATCCATTATTCTTCTCTAGTTCATCACACTGTTATTTTAAAAACAGCCTATAAGAAATCAAGTAGGAAAGGCAAAGAGTAAGACAATGATATTTTCCTTTGGTTTTAAAGTTTGATCTTAAAATTGTTGAGTATCAAGGTCCATGTTGATAAATGCATGGGGTTTCATTTTCATAACTTTGACTTAATAGATTTTTACCTATAAATAAAATGCTGTTTTGTGTACCTTGCAGAGTTGTTTCAAGAATTAGAAACCAAGTACCAGTACAGTGTTTGGCACATAGACAACATTTATTATAATACCCTATTATTACTATTCCCCTTCTCCTCTCCCCCTCCCTGTCCTCTTCTACTTTTTCTTCTTCCTCTTCTTCCTCCTCTTCATCCTCTTCTTCCTCTTCTTCTTCCTCTTCTTCCTCCTCTTCCTCTTCCTCCTCTTCATCTTCCTCTCCTCCTTCTCCTTCTTTTCCTCCTTCTCCTTCTCCTCCTTCTTCTTCTTCTTTTGTAAAACTTGAACCCAGGGCCTTGCACTGAGCCACATCCCCACCCTTTTAAGTTTTTGTTTTTTATTTTGAGACAGGGTCTCACTGTGTTCCCCAGACTAACCAGAATTTGCAATCCTCTTGCCTCAGCCTCCTCAGTAACTGGGACAATAATGCTATTGCTATTCTTCACAATTTTATATGCATTTAGTTCATGATTAAAATGTTGCTTTCTCTTGTCTGTTTAGCTCTTTGACTTTGATCTTGAAGTTAAACCAATGTTAGAAGTTTTGGTGGGCAAAACAATTGAGCAGTCCCTACTGGAAGTGATGGAAGAAGAAGAGCTGGCCAACCTGCAGGCCCGCCAGTGTGCCTATGAAGAAATGCGAAATGTTGAATTGGCTGAAGTCCAGCGACTGGAAGAGCAAAAGAGACGACACCAAGAAGAAAAAGTATTGAGTCTATGAATTCTGTTTTTCTTTCTGAGGCAGTCTTATACTTTTTGTTGTTGTTGTTGTTGTTATTGTTGTTGTTGTTGTTGTTCCTAAGATTGAACCCCAGTGTCTTCACATGCCATTCACATCCTCTACCACTAAGCCATGTCCTCTACCCCTCTTTAGTCTTTTGGGTACTTTATGTATATTATGTTTAAAATTACACGTGGTATGTCATAAAGCTAAAGATCTTTGAAAATCTGTTAGAAAAAAACCTTTAGTATTTGTCAGAACTCTCATTTAGATCTTTGCTTTAAGTTCTTTAATTGAAGATGTATAACCAACTGTAAATAACTATCATTATGCTTTTGATAGCATTCAAACAAGCATATATATTTTGAAGTTATTTTCCCTGAAAATGAGTTGGAAATCAGTTTTAAATTAAGTTCCATTGTTTCATTTTGTTTTGTTTCTTTTGCAGGGGCACAATTCAACCCATTCGTAAATGCTAGGCAAATGCTCTAATCCCAGATCAAGCTCCAGCTTTTATATCTTTCTGAGTTTAGTACCCAGTAGTTGTAACTCTTCAAAATCTTGATGAAAACTATGAATGCTTTATAGACGCTTTGCTGTCCTTTTTTTTTTTTTCTGATAAGTCCAAATATTTTGACTTATGTACTTCACTAGAGTCGGGATCTGAGGAAAACATACTACTTGAATAACTGTCCACAATAATGTTTTACTCTTGGCAGGAACGTCGTAAGCGGCAGCAGTGGGATATAGTACACAAGCAAAATGAGACAGCACAGAAGGTAGCTGCCTGTGCCTTTGCACAGCGTTACCTGGCTGACCTTCTCCCATCTGTTTTTAGCAGTCTCAGAGATAGTGGCTACTTTTATGATCCCATTAAAAGAGGTTTGTGGAGATTTTTGTTAGTTTAACTCTATTATAATAAGCATCCTTATAATGGTTCAAATTTCTTTCTTGCCCATCTTTATTTTGAATTAGAATCTTTCTATTTCTGAAACTAAAATTAATTGTATTTGTTTTAAATAACTACTGTTACTAAGAAGAGGTATATTATAGTACTCTATAAATATGTATTATTAAAAAACTAAAATTACAAATTCCTGAAGAGGTATATCATAAAGATCTTGATTTTAAAATGTTAGCATTTCTTATTGAGACATACAACATTGGATAGTAGAAAGAAATATGAACATTATGTCAAAAACATAAGGTTTGATCCTGACTTCATTATTAACTAACTTTGGACCTCCAGTTTCCTCATGTGTGAAATGAAATCTTACAGTATATGAAACTTTGTATAAACAAAGTCCTCTATATGTAAAAAGTACTGTGCTTGTGTAATAGTTGTTATAACTTTTCTCAGCTGACTTTCTGTTCAATCTAAAACCCTTTGAGGACAGATGCTGAGATCATTGATCCATTTAATTAGATACTTAGACTATTCCAGGCACTGAGTTAGGCACCCTGATGTAGCCCACAGCCTGATAGCCATTTATTAGCCTCCCTTCAAAGCCCACTCTTCTAGCCAATCTAGCCAAGTGAAGGAAAAGAAGTGAACATGTTTTCTCTGCCACCATCCTTAATGTAGATAGCATTTACATTTCCAGTGCTTTGTATCCAAGTCCTGCCTCATTGGCTAACAGTATTTTGAGGTAGATGTTAGTAATGTCAATCTTCACCGGTTACATATTCAATTCCATACACGGAGTTGAGATTATAAACCAATGTCATTAATTTACATTTATATCAGACTTTCCAATTTATGTAGTGTTTTTCATAAGTGATATCATTTGATCCTCCCAGTAACCCTGTGGGGTAGACAGGGCAGATATATTTCACATTTTTCAGAAGTACGAAGTGAAGCACAGAGAAGTTAAAGCCTTGCTCCCAAATAGTCAGCAGAAGTGTTAGTCCAAGCCCACTCTTCTTTCTGTGCTACCACACTGTCTTATTTTCTAGTTAGGCCTCTTACTGCTAGTCACAGGGATCATTAACTTTTTTTCTATTATGGTTTATTTAAATTTTTGCAAATGAAATTCATGCCTGAGACTAAAATATTTATAATAACAAACATAATATTTTATCATCTGCTCCATTGTTATCATATTAAAAAATAACAATGAGATTCTTTCCCCTGAAAAAGCTATTTTGAAACTTACAGTGTTATATCATAATAGACCATATGTTTTAAATGCTTCCACAATAGATTTCCATTTCAGATAGAGCAAACTCTTTACTAATGGAAACACCTAGTTTCTAACCCGTTTCATGAAAGCCACCTTCTTGAATGCCCTTGGCCTGCATCCAATCTGCATCTTCTGAATCCCATTAGCTTCCATTAGGCCCTGATGAGGGCATTCTTTGTACTGGTAATGCTCAATTTCAGTATTTCTATATCATATTTCCTTGGAATTCTCCCAGATCCATGTCTTCCTTCTGCCTCCACAATCTGTTTCAGATTGTACTATGAAGCCAATTCTGACATCCTTGACTCCAAGGAAGGCCTCATAATTTTGAGAATATTTCTATTGCAATAGAAAGGAATTTGACCAGGACATACAGAATATGGCATTTGTTATACTATATGAGTCTACTTAACATTTTGTATTGGAAAAAACAATACAGATGAATCTGTTATACTGGGGGCAAAGCACCCTCTTCTGCTTTAAAATGATTAATAAAAATAATTTAGCTGAGGGCCGGGGATTTAGCTAAGTGGTTTTACCACCTGCTGTGCAAGCACAAGGACCCAAGTTTGATCCCCAGTACCAAAAAAAAAGAAAAATTTAGCTGGGTGTGGTGGTACAAGCCTGTAATCCCAACACTCAAGAGACTGAGGCAAGAGGATCGCTGTGAGTTCAAAGCCAGCCTGAGCTACATAGTGAGTTCAAAGCTAGCCTGAACTACATAGTGAGACCCTGTCTTTAAAAAAAAAATGACTCAGTGAAATTTTTTTATTACAGATATTGAGATAGGATTTCTTCCATGGCTAATGAATGAAGTTGAAAAAGCCATAGATTACAGCATAGTAGGAAGAACAGTGCTTGACAGTAAGTTCTTATATTTTATTTAAAAGTCATCTCTAAACTTTTCTATAGAAGGAATAAATTGAAGAAAGATTAATTTTACAGTTTTAATACTTAAACTTTCAGTCTATCAGTTATATTAATACAGATACAAATTTTTACCCTCAATATTATTTTTTATTTTCTATAATTTTATCAATATTAATATCTCTGTCATTACTTTATAAATGATATTCTGTTAAAACAGGCAGAGAATGTGACCTACAGTCAATGCATTAATTGCTACAGAAGTTAAATATGATGACTTTATAAAAGATTATGGTATGGGAAAGGGAGAGGCCTGGTGAATATTTTATATTCATCTATAACTTATCTAAAAAATGAAAAATCATAATGACTTTTGCACTTTACAGTGTTGATTCGTGAAGTGGTTGAAAAGAGACTGAATGTTTACAAGCGTAAGGATACACACCCACCTTCCAAATGGGAAGATGGGCCTGATATTCCCGGAACAATGAAAGATCTCACAGCAAGCTATGAACCCAACGAGATAAGCACATCTCAGGGCCAGAGGCCATTAGCAGACACAGACTACTTGCAAACAACATCAAATGAAAGAGGGCCACCATCCCAAGAAGAATTCTTAGGGCAGGATGAAGAAGCAGAAAGGAGGAGATCCTTAGATATAGAAGAACCAGGAGGAGCATCGGAGCCATGAAACTGATCAACAGCCAGGTAAATGATGCAAGAGGCCCACAGGCTATAGCAATTGCACTGTATTTAGTCAACATGTCTTTTTGTCTATGGACTGAGTAAATCAAACGCAGTAAAATAATAAAATTAATAAAAATGACACTTTAATTCATTTATTCAATATTTAAAGGCTATAATTTTAATTCTAATGAGAATTATTGTCCAGCTTCCCATTACCACTGTATATAACTAGCAAATACATTTTACTTAATTCTCCTAATTTTGATGGCACTCAACTGTAGCATTCACCAGATATTTGATCATACGTACCTCATAAAGACACTCATCAAAGTGGACTTCCAGAACTGTTTCAGAAAGTGGTAAGATGGGCCAGGGATTTAGCTCAGTGCCGCTGTGCCTGCCTCAGAAAGTGGCAAGAACAATGCGATAAGTATGTTCAAAATGAGAAGTATTAATAACAATTTGTCTTTTACTGCAATAATTTTTTTTAATTTAAACATTTTTAATTTAAACATTTTTAAAATTTAAACCATGTATTTTGAACACCTCTTGAAGATTTGCTGTAAATAAAATCAACTCTTCAAGGAACTTTAAAATTCAGAATAAAATATTTGAAAGATTAAAATAACATTCAATCAGGGCAGAGAAGGTGAGCCAGTCCCAGCACCTAGAAGGAAGCTCCCCCACTGCCATCCCAGGCTCCTAGAGCAGAGAAGCTCAGCTGGTCCCAGCACCCAGAAGGAAGCTCCCCCACCTCCATCCCAGGCTTGTAGGGCAGAGAAGGTGAGCTGGTCCCAGCACCTGGAAGGAAGCTCCCCGCCGCCATCCCAGGCTCCTAGAGTAGAGAAGCTCAGCCGGTCCCAGAACCAGGAAGGAAGCTCCCCCGCTCCCATCCCAGGCTCCCAGGGCAGAGAAGATGAGCTGCATGGGCGCCAGAAGCACCCCCCCCCCCGCCGTGGAAATGAGAAAACACATAAACAAGCCTCAAAAACAGACTTCCAGATCACCTACAGCAACCCCAAAGGGAAACAAGATGGAACAATCTGATACTGAACCACCTGGACTCTCTGAACTGGCAACAAAAGAGGATCTGGGAAAAATGAAATCAGAAATAATTACTCAGATAACAGCAAAGATTGTGCTCATGGTGCAAGACATGATTAATAAATCTAGAGAGGACACATATAAAAAAATAGAGGATCTGAGGAACATGATGGAATCCCAACATAGGAAATAAATGGAATCCATAAAACAGATACAGATTTCCAAGAGATTAAAAACTCCATCAAAAGTCTGCGCAGCAGAATGAACCAGTGTGAGGATAGAATTTCACATATAGAAGATAAGATTGCAATTAGTGATGAGGAAAAGAAAAATTGCTTTAAAATTGAAAGGGAACATGAGAAATCAATCCAGCAGCTGCTAGGTGATGCAAAGAAGAATAACATAAGACTGATTGGAGTCAATGAAGAAAGAGGAGAGAATGCAGGTGACATAAAAAAAACTGTTCACAGAAGCGATGGCCGAAAACTTCCCAAGGAGGGGAAAAGAACTGGACATACAGATAAGTGAGGCATATAGGACTCCAGCTAGCCTTAATCAAAAAAAAAATCTACACATAGGCATATAAGAGTTAGGATTCCAGAAATCCAACAGAAGAATAAAATTCTACAAGCAGTGACAGAAAAGAAACAAATCACATACAAAGGAAAGCCCATCAGAATCACAGCAGACTTCTCAATGCAAACCCTCAAGGCAAGAAGAGCTTGGAGTGATGTATTTCAAGCCCTAAAGGAAAACAGCCTCCAAACCAGATGGATGTACCCTGCAAAACTATCTTTCAAAATTGATGGAGAAATAAGATACATTCATGATAAAGAGCACCTCAGGAACTTCATGAATACCAAACCAGCACTCCAAAAAATTTTAGACAATACCCTAGGAAAAGACAATGAGGATCACAACCCCAGGAAACCCAGCAGAATGAATCCATTGGGCGTGACAAATTAAATCCAACAAAAAGAAAAAGTCATGACAAGGCTTTTAAAACTTTTAACTTCATCTCCCTAATGAGTGTATAATTCAATCTTATTATTGTACTCATTAGTATTTTTCTGATTCTAGAGTTGCACACCATTCCTTGTGCTGTACTGGCTATTTATCATCTTCTTATGTCTACATTTTAACTGGGTTGTCTATTAATGAGCTGTAAGAGTTCTTTATATATTCTGGTCATAGGTTATATGCATTGTAAATATGGTCTATTTAAGGACTACTTTTCATTTTAATGATGTCATTTAAGGTTCTAAATTTTGATGGAATCTCATTTATCAATTTTTTCTTTTATACATCATGTTTTTTGTATCCTAGGTAGTTCTTGCCTACCCTGAATTCATAAATATTTTCCCTTATTTTCTTCTTAAAGTTTTATACTTTTAGGCTTTCTTACTTAGGTTCATAGATCCCTTCAAGTTATTTTTATGTATGGAAAAAAAGGGTTGAGGTTAATTTTTTATATACAGAAACCAGGTGTTCTAGTGCCATTTGCTGAAAACACTATCTCTTCCTCGGCTCTTGAATCAAGTTTATATTCTATAAAATGCTAATGTTAAATAATCTTTCAAAACTCAGTGGACCATATACGTGTGGTTCTATTTCTAGATTCTCTGTTTTATTCAAATGATCTATATGTCTTTCCTTACACCAACACTGCCTTGATTACTGTAGCTTTAGAAGAAGTCTTAAAATTAGGTACTAAATGTCTTCCAACACTGTTTTTGTTTTTAACTTTTCTAGGTCCTTTGTACTCCTACGTAACTTTTAAATTTCAATATCCAGTTCTTCATTTATAGCAAGTATACACAGACCTGAATTTTTATATACACCTTGTGTTTTCTAATCCTGCTAAATTCAAGTACAAGTTCTAGGGGCTCCTAGAGATTTCTTAGTATTTTCTCTGTAGATGATCATTTCATCTACATATAAAGATTTTGCTTCTGCTGTGCCAATCCTATCCTAGTTGTGTCATTTTATTGCCAGACTATTTTGATGGGGACTAGGTTTCAAAGTTTAATGGACAGATAAAGAGTAAGCGCCCTTGTTCCCCACCTGAAGGAGAAAGCATTGTATCTTTTCCATTCATACAAGGCGTTCTCACTGGAAGTATGGAGTACATGTCTTTAATCTGTTGAGAAGTTTCTGTTCTACTTCTAGTTTCCTGATAGCTTTTACCATGAACAGCTGTAGAATTTAGTCCAGTACTTTTTCTGCAACTACTGACAGGATCATATGGCTTTTTCCTTTCCTCTGCTAAAATGATGACTTTTGGGGGTGGATCTTCCAATGCTGAACCAACACTGCTGTCCCTATAACAAAACCACTTTCTACATACTGCCAGATCTGACTTCCAATAGTTTGTTTTGTTAAACAAATTTCTATCTATGTTCATACTTTTTTCTTCTGTTATCTTTATCCAGTTTTAGGATTAGCACAATGTTGAGTTCCTAAAATGAGGGGAGAAGTGTTCCTTCTTTTTTCTGCTTTAATTGTTTGATATAATGTATCAGTTAAAATGTTTATGAGCCTGCTGTTGTCATATAGGTAGGTTTTCAAGCTAGGAATATACTTTCTTTGATAGGTACTATTCAAATTTTATATTTCCTCCAGAGTTAGTTTCATTAATTTGTCTTCCAAAGTACTTCTTAGAAGTTGTCAAATTTATTTCAAAATGATTTTTATAATATGCTTTCTATATCCTTTTAAATTCTGTAAAATCTGTGGTAATGTCTCTTAGATCTTAATATTGTAATTTTAAAAAATGTATAACTGATATTGCATAACAGAAAGAAAAGGTCTAAAAGAGCAGGGGAATTAGGAGGGGTAGGGGAAGGGAAAAAAGAGAAAGGAAAAAATATGAGAAGAGAAAAAAAAATGGAAACAAGGTCTTTGCAAATAGGGAAGGGTGGAGGGGGTGAAGGGAGGGCAAGGGAAGGGGAAGAAAAATAAGAACCAAGATACTCATGTAATGGTACAAGATCCCAATGATGAGTGTAACTGTATTTTATACCAAAAATGTACCAATAAACTTAATGGGGGAAAAAAGTAACATTCAATCAATTTAATTCCCTTTCTAAAATATAGTTCATACTTGAAAATACATTTAATCACTGTATTCATTCATGATTTTTATAAAGTGAACAATTTGTGTTAACTGTAGTCTTCTATTTTAGATTATATTCATATTCATATTCACCACTAGGTGTCGGTAAAAACCCATGGCAAAGTTAACTTGTCACCAGCTTCATACATAATTTCATGATCATTAGAGAGCTTGATGGGGAAAGTTCAAAAATATCTTGTATCTCTTGGAGACTCCAGACTCCCATTGAATATTTTATCTCGCCCTGGAGTTATCAACTAGCTGTATGGTGTTGCCAGATCCTTCAAATGCTGGTTTTAGAATGGACTTCAACAGTCATAGACCCATCCTTCTCTCCAATTTAGGTTCCTTAACAGGTGATCATTTAGTCTTTCTTTAATCATTCTGAAGATAAGCCTTTCACTTTATGAGCTACTCATAAAGGTGATGATTCTGTTTTATTTAGTTTTGGCTTCCTAGGCTGGACCAATGAAAATGCTTAGTCAATTATACTGCTGGACAGTTGTCACTAGGAATTTCTTGTATACTGAATCAAAAGCAGTCCCATTTATAACATGTGGTTATTAGTCACAACCATGAAGACCTGATTATGGTGGAGGGAGACAGAATCATTTCATAACCACCTCAGCCTAATCATAGACCCCAATAAGTTTCTCCTTTTCCCCCAAGTTTCTTCCAATGAAAAATCACCATTCTTTCAATTTTCTTCATATAGCATAATGTTAAAGCTTCCCCCTCTCCATCTTAGTAACTTCAAATTCCTATTTGGTCAAAGTACCTCATTTGTATCCTAGAATTTGGTATACTGCTATAGATAATAATCTAATTTAGTGAGGAGTATTATGGGACTAGTATCTCTGGACATCACCAGCTCACTTGCTCCAAATTCAGATATCTAGAAACCACATTCTCCAGAACATAGAGGAAAGGTCAAAATAACTTTCAAGTAGTCACCATGTCACAAAGTCCACACACTTCACAGGGGGCCCTCATAGCCTATTCTAAGGTGTTGCTAACCAATTTTGCTAATTCTTAACCCCATAACATGTTAAAAATGACACAAGTATGAGGTGAGAAGGACTGCTAAGAGAAGACTCATACAGCTAACATTTATAAAAGAAGAGGCAAGAAAAATACAAGAAAAGAGATAACTCAAAAAGTATGGCAATCTGGACAAAAATTGAATATTTTTCAACAGGTGCTAACTATACCATTACATGAAATATACCAGTACAGAAATTGTGTTTGGAGGGAATACTTTTATAGTGGTTCAGTAAGGACCTCTGTCTTCCCATGAAACCAATGAGAGAAGAGGCAAAAATTGGCCAGATCAGCATTTTATAAACTAGAAACTATAAGACTTGTAACAATGGGGAGCATTTATTAATGGAAAATGGTCAAATCTCAGTAAAACAGTAACCTTCATGGCATTTTAACTTCCCTTGTTTCTCAGCTCCACAACAGCCTTGAAAACAAGCAGACTCAGAACCGCAATAACTGAGAGCCACCAGTCCAGTGGCTACGAAAAGGAGCAGAACAGGCTCAGTACTCCGTAAAATGCCACATTCCACAAACAGTTGTCACTATTTGACTATATGGCAATTCCCTGAAAAAGCCACTTGTAGGACTTATCTTTATTTGGCTTGATTCCAAGCTTGCTCATTGACAAAAGTCTTAACACTAGAGCATTTGTTATGCATTTATTAAATGAATAAAATAGCAAGTAAAATCAACTGTAAAAAACAAACAAACGGGGCAATTGTTTAACACCACAGCAGCCTTTAGTGGAGATATCAGTTAGAGCAAATAAGAGATTGGAAAACAAAATCTTGAAAATCTTGCAAGCTAGATGTTCATGGGGAGCTTTGAAAAGCTTTGACGTATTTCTGGGAGCCTATATCTCAAGTGCATGAGTAATACTTTGTACATGTCTAGGAAAACCTGAGAAGGCTCAAATTTCTTATCGTGTCTGACCTCAAGGATCTACACAAGCAGGAACAGAAGGCTAAGGCAGAGTTGTAAACTGCCAGAATATTAGAGGCATGCCACACCCTTACAGAGCCCTTCAGCCAAGGGTGGAAGACAGGGATTCAGGCAAGGCATTTAAAGAAATCTCTAGCCAGGTGTGGTAGTGCACACATGCAATCCCAGCATGCAGGAGACTGAGCCAGGTGGATCGCCATGAGTTCAAGCCCAGCCTGCACTACATAGTGAGTTCAAGGCGATAAACTACATAGCAAGACCTTGTCTCAAAAACCAAAAAGATAAACGAAAGAAGGAAGGAAATCTCTGTCTAATCATTCACTGACTGCTAACATGAGCAGAGACTTCAGTGGCTGAATACAAAAAAGAATACAAATCTCACATAATTTTTTCCAGGAAAGTCATTAAACAAAGAGCAGCAATAAAAAACAGTAACAAAAACCCACATTTGGGGTAGGACAAGAATCTAATATTACGATTATTCAAAATGTCTGATCTTCAGCAAAAATATTCCAAAACATGCAAAAATAGTGAAGTATGAAAAAGAAAAAAAATTAACAAAAATGTTCTACAGCCCAGCTTGTGAACTTATTAGAAAAAAAGGACTTTCATTAGGTTTTATACGTTCAAAGAACTAAAGGAATACATATATAAAAACCATTTTTAAAGTATGAGAATAATGTCTTACCAGATAATGAATATCAATTAAGAGATAGAAATCATTTTAAAAAATGAAACTCAGGGGTTGAAAAGTGCAACAACCACTTACCTAGCATGCTGGAAGCTCTGGGCCTGATTCCGAACAACACAAAAAGGAGGAGGAGGAGGAGAAAAGAGGCAGGGAGGAGGGAAAAGAGGAGGGAAAAAGGAAGAAGAAAGAAGGAAGGGTAAGTACAATAACAAAAAATGAAAAACTCAACCTGTCAGAAGAAAGACTCCCAAAGTTGAGGTTAAGACACACAAGATAATCCATTCTATGGAACAGAAAGAAAAATGAAGAGACCTTCAGCCCTGTGCAGTACCATCAAGCATACCAATATGTATATAATAGGACTCCCAGAAGGAATGAGGAGAGAGAATGCCAGAAAGAACATTTGAAAAGACCTGACCAAGAACTTAATAAATTTGGTGAAAAATACTGATTTTTCATATCCAAGTGATCCAGTGAACTCCACATACTCTCTTAAGATACATGAAAGAGATCCAAATCTAGACCCATCATAGTCAAACTCTCAAGAGACAAAGCAAATAGAATGTTGAAAGTAGCAACACAAAAATGACACATCATGTGCCTGGGCTCCTTAATTAGAATATTAGCTAAGTTTGCATTAGACCCCATGGAGGCCAGAAGACAATGGTATGATATTCAAAGTGCTGAAAGAAAAAAGCTGCACAAGAATTCTATATCCAGCAAAACTATCCTTTAAAATGAAAGAAAGAATAAGACATTCAAAGATAATTAAAAATTGATTCATCCCTAGCTCACACACACACTCAAAAAAACAGCCTGAGAGAACTTATCGTTAGCAACCACCCTATAAGAAATACTAGAGGGTGTCCTTCATGCTGATATGAAAGGATACCAGACAGTAACTCAAATCCACATGATAAAGTAATATAAAAAAATTTAAATGTGCTTTCCTTTGTAATTTTTCTTCTGTTATGATAACCATGTCATAAAACAATCATTATAACACTGTATTGATGGGCTTCTAATCTATGGAGAGGTAATTTGTAGAGCAGTAATAACACAAAGGAGGGGGATACAATAGAATGATATGAGAGGACAATTTAATTATAATAATTTAAATATATTCTATTTAAATTAGTATTAACTGAAACATATTAAATAAGATGATGTTATAATCCCCAGAGCAACCACAAAGAAAATGACTTTTAAAAGTTAGAAAATAAATGACAATAATATTAAAAGTATATACTAGAAAATGTCTAATGCAAAATGTGGAGATAATTGATGAGTCTTAGGAGAGAAATAGAAATGATTAAAGAACCAAGTGATATTTTAGATCTGAAAAATAACATTGGGACAGACTCCACATCTTGACCCCCCACCCACCCACACACACCATTTAGCTACTGAACAAACTTCCCACCATTAAGTACTCAGCTCCAGCGTTCCCACTTTTTGAAGCCTTCTAAGGGCTCCAGCTTCCTGGAAGTGAGCACAGCAGGCCCGGGCAGTACTGCATTCAGGGAAGGGGATGATAAGGTAGAATGAGTAGTTGAAGGTCCAGAGCTTCCTGGCTGCCCATCACAGTCAGCTGAGTGTGACTGAGAAGAGCTGGACACACTGGACTCCAGAAGAGGAACTTAAGCCCTACATTCTTATAGGCACATTATTTGCTACAAGATAGGGGAAGTACCAGGCCTCCACGAGTCCTCCAAAGCTGGAACTCCAGCCTGATAGTTGCAGCTATGTAACTCAGCCTCCCACCAGGATTAACTTCACTGCCATGAGCCCCTTGCTAGAGACAGTATTCATGGAGCAGAGGTTAGATCTTAATGGCTGTGTTCCCTAGAGGCCAGCTCCATCTCTGAAAGGCCAGTTTGCAGAGAAAGAGTCCTGGACAAGTGGCATCTCCTCACAGTTCACCCCTGAAATTTAAAGGAAGCTCATTGTGTATTCTGTCATCAACTTACTGTTTCAGCCATGGAATTCAGAGGCCTGTCATTCACACAGCTCTTAAGGAGGTGCAGCAGAACAGACCAGGAGCCCTTGGAGCTAGAAAACCAAACTCACTTCTTCACTGTTTTCTGTTTTCTCCTTGATTTGCATCTATCCAGGCTGATAACTCACTTCATTTCATAGTTCACATTTTTAGTTTATGAACAAATTGTTCCCCAAATGACCAACATTTTGTTTACTGTTTTCACATTTTGTTTACTTTTCTTTTTAGCTCGTAATACTTTTGTGTCCACATGGACCAGAGCCAGTGTCATAGATACCAGTCCCGTGCACCACATAGGACCTAGTACTCATAAGAGCTTCAAACCTGATTCACTGCTCTGCTGTCACTGTCTTGAAAATCTTAATTTTTTAATAAGGAGCCCCACATTTTCATTTTGCACTGGGCTTCACAAATTATATAGCCAGGCCTGCTCAGGGTATCTATGGGGACATCATAAACAATCATCTTCTTGAATTTGGGAAGCTGATTTTTCCTCCCAAGTACTACCTCCCCCCAAGTAGTGTTGATCCAAGGAGCACATGGAACCATGGCTGGCCAACCAAGCCAGGGGTGATCCTGTTGTCTGGAGCCACCTGGCCAAGGAGATAGGCCAATCCATTGGGTCTTAATGGCTTGGGAAGTCTCCCTGGCTCTTTGGTCAAACACAGCTGAGAGACTGGTGTCACTACAGTCAGCTCAGTTACCCACACCCAAGAATGAAAACACTTGTGAGATTGTGGGGTCTCCTGTATTCCACCAGGATATTCCACCATTCCACAGGAGGTTGCACATTCATACTGGGACCAGAGGGTGGCTATCGGGACAATGCCATGAACAGTCACAGGAATCAATCAGTGAATAGCCATTCTCCTATTAGTGGGCACAGTGTTGTGAGGAGCTGAACACAGCTGGGACCTCAGAAGCCACAAGAGCCAGCTCACTGTGGTCTGCACCATTCTCCAATGGCATCCTGACAGCTTGCCCGTGGCCTGCTCAGCCAGAGTACATCTCATCTCAGCTTCAGCCCCATCACCTGCTGTTATCACCATTTACCTGCCAGTTTCTACCATTCATCTGTGAATTCCTTGAGGACAAGAATGTGCTTTATATTTGAGTTTCCAGTTATCTACATAGCAGGGATCAACAAATATTTGTTGAATGGAAAACTAAGGAAGGATTAGCCAGATAATGTTGACCTTAGTTTGGTTTGGACTTTAACAGAGCTATTATATCAAGTATAATTCATTAAATTGTTTTCTGTGTTTTCCTAACTCCTTGATTTGCAGATAGCCAGACTTATAACTCACCTCGTTTCATAAGTCATATTTTAGTTTCCAAACAATAGTTGCCCAAATGACCAATATTCAGTTTACTTTTTTCATATAACTTGTAATATTTTTCTGTTGACTGACCTGGTTTTGAGGTCTTTCCCGTGACTTTGGTTTTTCTTGAATTTATTCTCCCATTGTTCTTGTGAGTGAGATGAGTTAATAAGATACATTATTTCAGATGTTGTTATTAATAGCATCTAAAATTTTCTTTCAAAAGTAATTTTATCAAGTAAGTCAGGTAATGCCTCATTTTTGTTAGTCATCTTGTGGAAACAAAACTATGTTGTTCAGTGCTTTAAAGGTCCTTTTGAACTGCTACTGGGTTTCGTTGTGTTTGTTCTCCATGGTGCTGTCATGTTGCAGAATGTTTGAATGGGACTCCTTTCTCAGAGGTTAGGCCAAAGCCCCCGAGCTGAGAATGCTCACCAGTGCCTGGCACTGCTCTGACCTGCAGGAAGGCACCAGCTGGAGGCCTGAGGCAGAAGAAGAGGAGAAGGAAGACTGGGCTAGGGCCTGTTGTGGTGTTGCTGGTGTGCTGTGCAGTGTCCAGGCACAAAAGAGGCCTCAGGGACAGCACTCCAGAGTTTAACCTGTCTTTTCTGGAGCTGGAGTTAATTGCCCTTAAAAGAGTTTATTACAAAATGTAAAGTAGCATCACACAATGAATAATGGATTCACACATCAGGTAATAAACAAGTCACCCTAGAAAGACCATTCAAGCTCCTCTCAGGACATTCCACAGCAGGACTTGCCTCCATTTCTCATGAAACTAACCTACCATTCCCAGTTTCCCACTGACTCCACAGACCAGCAGTCTCTTGATTTTGGTCTTCTCCCAGGCAACTGTACCTGCTATTGCTCCCTGGCTGGTGCACCAAGTGATCTGCTGCAGCACAGTATCATATACTACTCAGACCAGCCCTGACAGCCAACTGATGTCAGAGCATGATTCTTTGTTTTATTCTGTTTTGTTTTGTTTAGTACTGGGGATCGAACTTGGGACTGTGCCCTTGCGAAGCAGGTGGCAGAACCAGTGAGCTAAATCCCCAGCCCCGAGAACATGATTCTTTAATCAGTGTGTGGCTTCAAAAGACCCATAGGCAGCTCCTTCCCAGGGTCCTATACCTACTACCTAGAGGGCCCCGGTGGCAGTACTGGGTGGTACTATCTGGGCACATTCTAGCCTCTCCCTGGCCTAGCTTCTTCTGATAGGGTCAGAAGCAACAGTTACCCACAACAAGTTGGCAGAGATGGGGAGAAAAGAGGAACAAGACAGGCATATCCCAGCTGAAGCTGACTGGATGGGGAAAGGGAGGTGCTTCCAACTGGATAAGACTGCAGCATTTTGACTATTGCCTATATTAAAATCACTGATTTGCTTATGTGAAATATCTGAAGTAGTCAGATTCATAAGGACAAAGTTGTTGCCAGGGGCTGGAAGGGAGGGGAAATTGGTTAATGAATACACAGCTTCAGATTTACAAGATGAAAAAGGAGATTGGTGGGACAACTCTGTGAATACACTTAACATTACTGTACTGTTCACATGGAAATGGTTAAGATGGTAACATTCATGGCATGCATTTCTACCACAGTTTTTTAAAGTATCCAGAAAATATCTGCCAAGGCTTCATCTAAGAGCAAGGAGAAACAAGTCCACAGGCTGGGCCTAAACAGTTTATAGGAGATAGGCTGAAGCAGGAGGATCTTGAGTTTGAGGCCATCCTGCTCTACAAAGCAGGAGTTAGGCCTGGCCCAGACTACAGAGCAAGACTCAGAGAGACAGGAAGGAAGGAAGGGAGGGAGAGAGAAAGGAAGGAATAAAGGAAAGGGAGGAAGGAAGGGAGGAAGGAAGGGAGGAAGGAAGGAAGGAAGGGAGGGAGGAAGGGAGGGAGGAAGGAAGGAAAGAAGGAAGAAAGGAAGGAAGGAAGGAAGGAAGAAAATAGAGGAAAAAAAGAGAAAGAGAAGAATGGGAGGGGAGGAAGGGTCCATGGAAGAAAAAGCAAAGTTGCATTCTGCTCACCCTTTGCAAGTCCAGCTTGCTCAATACTCTGTCATATCATGTGGAGTAAGTTGTATTCATTAAATGCTATGAAGGTGAAATTAGCATGTACCTTCTGCCTTAATTTCATTTCTTTTGTTCTTTGTTTCACAGTCATTTTTCTTTCTCTAAACATAACAGGAAGGGAGAGCAAACAAACATTTATACAGCACCAAGTTTAAAAACAGCACTGCCAACCTGCCACCCTGCTATAAATTTTAATACTTGGCAGCCAGCAGCATCTCAGTGGATCCCTGAATTATGACTGAAGCCTCTGTAATCAATAGAAAGTACAAAGTGATGACTTCACATTTTTTATAATGATTCCTTTTAAGAAGGATATTTAGAAGTTTTAAAAGCCTCCCTAGCAACAGGAATCCAAAGCATTTTGCACAATGCCATATTGAATTAATTAGTTGAGAGGGCTCTCATAATTTGTCTTTGTAGAGCTCTGATTATCTTGTTTTTTAAAGTCTAATGGAAAATAAGAACAGGTTTTTATCAATACAAAATTGCAGTAACTAAAAGGCTTGCCTGGACAGAATATTATAAAATTTAAGTTCTTACCAGGAGAACATAAGATTATTACATTAAACGTGCTCATGATTTCAGATGAAATCCACAACAGGCCACCACCATGCTGGGTTTGGCAGTAGGTCGTAAGAATTCAGCATCAGTGTGCTGACACCACACCAATCCATGTCATGGCACTGCCTAGCATTACCCTGAGACTAGGACTTGTTTAACTTCAGGAAGTAAAGCAGTGAAACAGCAGGGTTTTATTTCCACAAGATCTAGAAATAAACCAATATGTCTGTAGACTGTCTCAGCCTGATTGGTTATGCAAGACCATTCTAGCACCTTGCATGTATTTGACAAATGTTTGGTGAGTGTTAGTATGAGAATAATACCTAGTGAGAATTACTGTCTAGCTGGACACACCAGACCCAAACAACCGCATCTTATGGACAGACGTATTTCTTATTGCTGTTAATTCCTCTATCCACATAAAATGAATGCCACATGACACTTTGCATCTGTCAAATAATTATGCAGAAAAATAACATGGTGCTTTCAAACAATGTTGAAACCATACTACCTACTCCACGAAGGCTAATTGAAAATTGTGTATAAGTTGTCTTTACTCTTGAATCTGCATTATAGAAATTATTTTATTCTTGCTTTTGTATTATCATGACTGACTGGGCAAAGATGAACTATTTGGGATTCAGGGAACCATAATAGTTTTTGAGAAGGAAATGACATCAAACTTCTGCTTTTTGAGTACAATTTTAGCCAGGCATGGCGGCACATACCTGTAATCCCAGCACTGGGGAGGCAGAGGCAAGGAAATTGCTGCAAGTTTGAGGCCAGCCTGGGCTACATAGTAAGTGAGTTCAAGGCCAGGCTGGACTGCATAGCAAGAACCTGTGTCAAAAAAACAAAGAAAAAAATGAAGATAAATTTATCAGAACTATAAGGTAGCTTTTTGTTAAGCGTAGAAATAGGAAGTTTGATTAATAGAATAAGGAGGGTAGAGTTGAAAGTCAGGATTCTCTTGACAAGCAAAGCCAGGGTGAAAGTATAGATGAAGCAAAGTCTGTAAGAAGCAGGAGACAATGAAATCAAATTCAGGTTTAAGATGGACTAACTACTGAGTCTCTGTTTTCACATTTCTAAAGTAGAAATGTAACAATATACTTCCTCTGCTTCACCACAAATTTTTGCAATAAATAAAATGGGTGCTAAATGTAGTTTCAGAAGTGATCCAAAAATGTTGGTCATTATTTTCTACTTTAATGGATTTTTAAAAACCCATGTGTCAAAGTAAAGGTCTGTCACAAACAGACAGAGCTGACTGTCCTTTGTGTGGTAAATACACACCACGTGTTTGACCCGTGCTAAGTGCCACCCGTCTGGTCCCTGGAGTGACAGCAGTGACCACAGTGGACCCATCCTTGTGAAGAAGGGTACTGTAGAATCCCAGGCAGTGGGGACAGCACTAGGGAAACTGGCTTCTGCCAGCAGAAATTATAGAGGACTGAAAGAATGGGGTGCTTGTGACAGAAATAGGGCACCAGGAGAGCAACCGCTGGTTTGCCAGCGAGGGAACGTGGCAGGTGTGATCTGGAGCGTAATCAGTTTGAGTTGTGGGAAAAATGCTCTACAGATAGGGCATATACTAAGGGGTGACAAAGGAGAGTTTTGGCTGGAAAAAAAAATGGATTGGTTCAAGGATGTCACCCCATACAGGTGAGAGCTGAAAATGTGAAAATGAATGAGATCTCAGAGATTGAAAACATAGAGAAATTCCCAGGGGGACAGTTGTGAAGGCAGTGAAAGAACAAAAGGAGTGAAGAAGAGACAGTTAAAGGAAGAATGACATGATCAGAAAAGTTGGAGGAAAACTGAAGAAAGAGGATGGTAGTCTAGAAGGCAAGCTGTATCTTTTAACAAATCACTGGAAGGATTCCTTTGGGCAATCTTTCATAACTTTAAAATTAGGGCCAGGGATTTAGCTCAGTGGTTTCACCGCCTGCTACGCAAGCGCAAGGACCTGAGTTCGATCCCTGGTACAAAAAAAAAAAAAAAATTTAACACACAAAGTCAAAGTTTATGCAGACTCTAGACATATGTAAACGTCATATAAGAAAACCACATGTCACATTTTTTAGCCCAAAATAATGTTCATTCATAGTAGAGTATAGAAAGAAAATTATATACTTTGAAATGAGTATTGAAACCTGACTGGTTTCTAAAAAAAAAAGTGTCAGTAGCTGTTCTGTGATTTATTTCACACAATGCTTACATTTCACCCATCCTTCAGGGCTGAGTTATCCATTTACTTTTTCTGGAACACATATACCCAAAAAAGAAATGCCTGCTGTGGTAGGCTAAATAATGCCCCCCAAAAGATGCCCACATTCTATTCCCAGAACCTATGACTGTTACCTCCAATAGCAAAAAGGACTTCCAAAGTGATAATGTTAAGAATCTTGATGGAGGGCCAGGGATTTAGCTCAGTGGCACCGCCTGCCTCGCAAGCACAAGGTCCTGAGTTTGATCCTTGGTACCAAAAAAAAAAAAGAATCTTGATGGAGAGACGATCCTAGATTATCCAGGCGGCCCAGTGTACTCAGAAGGGTCTTTGTAAATATTTATTTAATTTATGCATGTTTACAGTACTGCAGTTTGCAATCATCTTGGGGAGTTGGTATGTGTACATAATATAACTTGATTCTTTTTTTTTTAATCTCCTTCCCTCCAGCCTCCCTCCTGTCTCTTCTAAATCTCCTTCCCCCAGTTTTATTCTTGTTGATATTATGAATCTTTCTCATGTTTATGACCTATAATGTTTATATTCGTTGGGGTTATTGGGTTTCATACATGATATATATTTATTCTACTTTTTTCACCTTCCTCTCCCCCATGTTCTCTTCAACCCCTTCCCATTTGCAAGAGCTTTATCCCCTTTCTCAGAAGGGTCTTTAAAGAGGGGAACACATAGGTAGAGGCAGAGAAGGCAATGTGACAACAGAAGCAGAGGTTGTAATGCTGCAGGGCCACAAGCCAAGGAGTGCAGGTGGCCTCTAGACATTGGAAAAAGCAAGGAAGCAGATCCTCCCTGATCCTCCAGAGGTAATACAGCCCTGCCAATACCTGAAGTTTAACCAAGTAGACTGATTTGGAGCTTCTGACCTCCAACACAGTAAGATAATAAATTTATGTTGTTCCAAAGCCACTGAGTTTGTAGAAATTTGTTACAGCAGCAATAGAAAATTCATGCACTTGGAATTTTTATAGAGACCCATAAAGTAGGATGAATAAATTATCAAAATTCCTGAATCTCAAGGATTATATACAGAAACTGCCCCCGGGAGGGGAGAAACTGTGCTCTATATTATGAATATTAATAATCACCACACCTACTATCCTGTTAATATTGATGGCAGAGTGATAGCTACTGTCAAGGCCCCTCCAGAACTCTGTGCACATGGGCCCTTGGATATTGGCATTTGTTTTGCTTTTGCATTTATACAGATTCTTGCCATACTTTTTCTTCATAGTTCAAGTATTGTACATGACATTGAAAACACTAGATGTAAGCCTCATCTTAAGTTCAGTCTCAAACATAGTGGGTGCTCAATAAATGTCTGTTGAAGCCAGGAATACTGATGCATTCCTATAATCCCAGCTACTCAGGAGACTGAGGCAGGAGAATCAAAAGTTCAAAGTGAACCTGGGAAACATCAAGATCCTGAATTCTGTTGAATGAGTGGTACAAGCCCCATCCAGGAGCACTGGGCTATTGTCTTAGCCCCGTCAGATTGCTAAGTAATGGTAAAATATTAAGGTTCTCCTGCTTTGTTTCCTTCATTTGGTAAGTGAGGGCCTCACTAAAATCTATTCCAAATTTGTGACTACTATGAAAAATAACATTATCACTCTTGTTTCCTTCTTGTCAGTGATAGATGTAAAAGGCAGTATCAAAAATCCTCCACTGTTTTCACCTGTGATCCACCACTCATTTTCCCCCTCTGGTTCAAGGGATTGAATGCAAGCCCACGTGCACGGTAGGCAGCCATTCTCCTATTGAGCTCCACTCTCAGGCTCAACCCACTTTTTAACTCTATGCAGATGTCATGCTCATTGAGTCTCCTAAACATCTTCCAAGGAATCTTCTTTGTAGGACTTAGAATATTGGTGCAGTAGAACATCAGCCACAACACCAAACATGACAAGACTCAGCTTCTCCGGTCGCAGATGTGTACCAAACACAAACGCAAAATGCCCAGAATAGAAGCCAAAGCATATGAGGCTTTGTCGAGTGTGGGGAGAGACTTGAAGCAGTGCTGAGTGCTCTGTATTCATTACGGCACGGTGGCCCCCCGAATGCCTCACATGTATGGCATGTGCTGTCATTAGCCCCCTCTGTACAAAGGAGAAACTTAGACTAGCAAGGCTAAGTAATTTGTCCCAAGCTCAGAATTATTCAGAGCTGGGGGCGGGGTGGCTCCAGATAAAGCTCCCAAACATATGTCCTTCCACTGAGCAGGGCAAGGACACTCAGCTGCACAAGTGCCATCTAACTGGATTAGGAAAATAGGAAATTTATTCACAGAAATTATATTTCACATGTGAATTTTTGAAAGACCTGCCCCAATGCATAAAAAGAAGTATCAGTAGTTTGGTTTTCAGATTATCCCTGATACTACTTTGTTGGCCATATTTAGACCAAACATAACATCAGAAAGCATACATCACTTGAAAATTAGAAATGACTACATTCACATATTTCACACAGGATTTAATAAGCTGTGGAGCTACTTCCACATTAGTGAGGAAAATGGAGTAATGGTTTACAAAATTCTGGAACCGTCTTCTCAGAATATCAAGAGGGAATATTTTGTTGGTATGGCTGTTTGTTTGTTTGTTTTAGTAGTTATGGCCAGTAAGTTGCTGCCTATTTATACTTTTTCTTATATTTATAAACAGATTAAAAAGTCCCTAATTCTTAATGAGAATTTATCATTTAAAAATTTTTAAGTTTTGTCTTTCAATTTTTCAATTAATAATAGCAATAAAATATCCCTGTAATAGCTCATCTACTTATGACCAGTGTATGTGTGTGTGTATGTGTTTTATTTACTCTTAGGGAAGTTTAAAATGTTTAATGATAAGCAAACTATTAAACTATTTGTGAACTCATCAATACACAAATTTGTTGTTTCTAAAACTTTTCACTTCTTGGTAGTACCTGCTCAAATTCTTCCTAACAAAATCACAAATAAGTGACAAATGCTTAAATGGCATAAATATTATAAATTATAAAATAGCTTTAACAGATCTACAGGTTAGTGTTAGAACTTCTTCAGTTACTGGGCATGGATGGTGGCACATGCTTGTTATCCCAGCACTCAGAAGGCTGAGGCAGGAGGATTGTTATGAGTTTGAGGCCAGCCTGGGCTACATAGTGAGTTCATCAACCTGAGACCCTGTCTTAAAAAAAGAAAAGAATTGCTTCAATAGCACTCATTATAAAGTATTAGTCATTATTTTAATAATATTCATGTAAATTCTTTGATAAAGTATCACTTGTTTCTCTCTGTTGAAGTAATTCACAACACACTTCCATTAAACTCCCTCAACTGAGCACTTCTGTTTCTGAAATGCAGGACTCATGGCAAATCACATTATTGAATCAGTGTTTTGTTTCTTCAATGAGACAACTGCCTATATTCAGTAAGATTTTCAAGTCTTGTGTGTGTCTACATAGGAGACCAATTTTATCCATGATCATTCTTTATGTCTTGCATCAAGAAGATTTTTACCTCAACATTTTGATTCATGTGTCCATTTTGGGGGGAAGAAGGAGATAAATGAAAATGTGAAGATTTCTATTTTGTGATTTAGTTTATCTACTCAAATCATAGATTATTCATTAAAATCCCTTTTATAAGCATTATCATTTTCATTTGTTACAAAACACATAAAGCACCATACACTCTTTACAAAATGAAGGAACATAAACACAAAAGCATAGTATTTAATAAGAAAAGGCATATAAGATATTTCTGTCAGACAGATGACAAATTGCTAATGGAATACTTAGTGAGAAATCTGCTGCACATTTGAGGAAAAAACTCAGAATGTGTTTCTATACTGTGGGGAGAAAAGTTTGATCTTTAGAGTTTCTCTTTAGTTATTCAACAAATATTTATTAAGTATCTACTGTGTACCAGGACAATTTTATGAGTAGGAACATGACAATGAATAGGTAAGATGGTTACCCTGACTTTTGCATCTCCTTGAAATTAATAGTCTTGCCTCCCTTTTTGGGCAAACTCCTTCAGCCCCATTATGATGATGGTGAGAGACACCTAAAAGTAATGGGGGGGTTGCAGGATATTGAACCCACATACATGGCCACATACATGCTAAACACACTACCACTGAGCCAAATCCCCAGCCCCTAAAAGTATGCAGGGTGATCCAAACATACAGTAAATGCTCAAATAAAAGTTTAAAAGTTTATTGCAGTAAAAGACACAGTGCCATTAATCCCCCTCAAAATATTCCCCCTCACTTCAAATACACTTATCCTATTGTTTTTGCCACTTTCTGAACCAGTTCCAAAAGTCCTGTTTCATGGGTGACTTCCCCAAAGTCCAAATGGCCATGAAAGGTAAACATTCTGAATCAGTCTAGGACATTAAGGCAGCCACAGCAGCACAACTAAAGACATGCACAAAAGAGAACTTCTGGAACTGCATCAAACAGTGGCAAGAATGGTGGGATAAGTGTGTCCAAAGCAAGGAGGAAAATTTTGAAAAGGACTAACAGCAATGTCTCCTCTACTGCAATAAATTTTGTATTTAGGGCCAGAGATTTAGCTCAGTGGCACAACACCTGCCTGGCAAGTACAAGGCCCTGAGTTCGATCCCTGATACCAAAAATAAAAAAAATAATAAAATTTTGTATTTAAACATTCACCATATGCTTTGATCACACTGAATACTTTTTAAAGCAATACTTCTCTTTTCTTTTTTTTTTTTTTGCAGTGCTGGAGATTGAACCCAGGGCTTTGTGCATGCAAGGCAGGTGTTCTACCACTGAGCCACACCCCCAGCTAAGCAATATTTGATAAATAGAAATTATGCCCAGTGCAGAGGAGGTGAGCCACTCCCGGCACCCAGGGGGAGGCTTCTGGGCTGCCATACCACCACCACCACCACCACCCAGCGCAGAGGAGGTGAGCCGCACGGGCACCAGCAGCACCCCTCTTCCTCCCCACTCCTGTCGAAATGAGAAGACATGTAAACAAGTCTCAAAACCAGACTTCCAGATCACCTACAGCAACCCCAAAGGGAAAGGAGAGGGAACACTCTGATACTCAACCACCTGGACCCACTGAACTGGCAACAAAAGAGGATCTGGAAAAAATGAAATCAGAAATAATTTCTCACATAACAGCAGAAATTGTGCCATGGTGCAAGACATGATTAATAAATCTAGAGAGGACACAGAAAAAAACATAGAGGAGCTGAGGAACATGATGGAATCCCAACATAGGAAACAAATGGAATCCATAAAACAGATACAAACAGATTTCCAGGAGATGAAAAATTACACTGAAAGCTTACGCAGCAGAATGAGCCAATGTGAGGACAGAATTTCAGATATAGAAGAGAAGATTGCAATTAGTCACCAAGAAAAGAAAAATTCCTTTAATATTCTTAGGGACCACAAGAAATCAATCCAGCAGCTGCTAGACAATGCAAAGAAGAATAACATAAGAGTGATTGAAGTCAATGAAGAAACAGGAGAGAGTGCAGATGACAAAAAAAAACTGTTCACAGAAGTGATGGCAGAAAACTTCCCAAGCAGGGGAAAAGAACTTGATATACAGATAAATGAGTCATACAGGATTCCAACTAGCCTTGATCAAAAAAATCTACACATAGACATATAATTGTTAAGATTCCAGAAACCCAACAGAAGAACAAAATTCTACAAGCAGTTGGAGAAAAGAAACAAATCACATACAAAGCCCATCAGAATCACAGCAGACTTCTCAACACAAACCCTCAAGGCAGACAAGCTTGGAGTGATGTATTTCAAGCCCTAAAGGAAAACAGCCTCCAGACTGATGTACCCTCCAAAATTATCTTTCAAAATTGATGGAGAAATAAGATACTTTCATGACAAAGAGCACCTTAGGAACTTCATGAATACCAAACCAGCACTCCAAAAAATTTTAGGCAATATCCTAGGAAAAGACAATGAGGATCACAATCCCAGGAAGCCCAGCAGAATGAATCCATCAGGCACAACAAGAAATTAAACACAAAGGGGGAGAATCCAACAAAAAGAAAAAGTCATGACAATGTAAGTCAATATGTATAAGTTATAACCATCAATGTAAATGGTCTCAATTCACCAATCAAAAGAAATAGACTGGCAGAATGGGTTAAGAAGCAAGATCTAACAATACACTGCATACAAGAAACACACTTAATTCAAAAAGAAACGCATAGACTGAAAGTTAAAGAGTGGAAACAATACTCCATGTGACAGGACCCCCCCCCAAAAAAAGCAGGAGTAGCCATCCTCTTTGCAGATCAAGTGAATTTCAAATGAAAATCTGAAACACTCTGGTCCCAAGAATTTCAGATAAGGGACAGTCAACTTGTATGTACAAATCTATTGTGAACATGTGTTTTCCTTCCTCTTAAGAAAACACTTAAGAACAGAACTGTTGGTTCTTAATAGTAATACAAGAAATTTCTATATTGTTTTCCAAAATGGTTTTATCATTTTACATTCACAATCACAGTATTAGAAAGTTCTAACTGGTTCACACCTAAGCTGACATTTGTTCTTTTAAAACTTTTAACTTTATCTCCCTAATGAATATATAATTCAATCTTGTTATTGTACTGATTAGTATTTTTCTGATTCTAGTGTCGCATACCTTGTGCTGTACTGGCTATCATCTTCTTGTGTCTACTTTTTAATTAGGTTGTCTATTAATGAGCTGTAAGTGTTCTTTATATATTCTGGTCATAGGTTATATGTATTACAAATATGATCTGTTTAAGGACTACTTTTCATTTTCATGACGATGTCACTTAAAGTTCTAAATTTTGATGGAATCTCATTTATCAAGTTTTTTCTTTTATACATCATGTTTTTTGTATCCTAGGAAATTCTTGCCTACTCTAAATTCATAAATATTTTCCCTTATAATTTCTTCTTAAAGTTTTATAGTTTTAGTCTTTCATATTTAGGTTCATAGATCATTTCAAGTTATTTTTATGTATGGAAATAAAGGGTTGACCTTAATTTTTACATACGGATATCAGGTGTTCTACTACTATTTGTTGAAAACACTATCTTTTCCTCTACTCTTGAGTTGAGTTTATGTTCTATAAAATGTTAGTGTTAAATAATCTTTCAAATCTCAGTGGACCCAATCCCCGGTACCAAAAAAAAAAAAAAGAAAACCTCAGGGGACCATGTACGTGTGGTTCTATTTCTCTGTTTTATTCCAATGATCCGTATGCCTTTCCTTATGCCAACACTGCCTTGATTACTGTAGCTTTAGAGGAAGCCTTACAATTAGGTAATAAATGTCTCCAACACTGTTTTTTTTTTCTTTTTACTTTTCTAGATCCTTTGTACTCCTACGTAACTTTTAAATTTCAATATCAAATTCTTCATTTATAGCAAGTATACATAGACCAGGGCCAGGGATTTAGCACAGTGGTTCCAGCGCCTGCCTCGCAAGCGAAAGGTCCTGAGTTTGATCCCCGGTACCAAAAAAAAAGAAAACAAAAAAAGTATACATAGACCTGAATTTTTATATATAGCTTGTGTTTTCTAATCCTGCTAAAATCAAATACAAGTTCTAGGGGCTCCTAGAGATTTCTTAGTATTTTCTCTGTAGATGATCATTTCATCTACATATAATGATTTTACTTCTATTTTGCCAATCCTATGCTAATTGTTTCTTTTTATTGCCAGACTATTTTGGTTTGGACCTATGTTTCAAAGTTTAATGGACAGATGAAGAGTAAGCATATCTGCCCTTTTTCCCCACCTTAGGGAGAAAGCACTGTATCTTCTCCATTCATATAAGCCGTTTTTGCTGGAAGTATGGAGTACATGTCTTTAACCTGTTGAGAAGGTTCTGTTCTACTTCTAGTCTCCTGATAGCTTTTACCATAAACAGCTGTAGAATTTAGTCCAGTACTTTTTCTGCAACTACTGACAGGATCATATGGCTTTTTCCTTTCCTCTGTTAAAATGATGACTTTTGGGGGTGGATCTTCCAATGCTGAACCAACACTGCCATTCCTATAACAAAACCACTTTCTACATACTGCCAGATCTGACTTCTAATAGTTTGTTTTGTTAAACAAATTTCTATCTATGTTCATACTTTTTTCTTCTATTACCTTTATCCAATTTTAGGATTAGCACAATGTTGAGTTCCTAAAATGAGGGGAGAAGTGTTCCTTCTTTTTTCTGCTTTAATTGTTTGATATAATGTATCAGTTAAAATGTTTATGAGCCTGCTGTTGTCATATAGGTAGGTTTTCAAGCTAGGAATATACTTTCTTTAATAGGTGTTATTCAAATTTTATATTTCCTCCAGAGTTAGTTTCATTAATTTGTCTTCCAAGGTACTTCTTAGAAGTTGTCAAATTTATTTCAAAGCAGATTTTTGAAATATGCTTTCTATATCCTTTTAAATTCTGTAAAATCTGTGGTAATGTCCTCTAAATTTTGATATTTTAATTTTAAACATGTATAATTGATATTGTGAAATAGGAAGAAAAGGCCTAAAGGAGCAGGGGAAGTGGGAGGGGTAGGGGAAAGGAAAAAAGGGAAAAGAAAAAATATGAGAAAAGGAAAAAAATGGAAATAAAGTCTTTGCAAATAGGGAAGGGTGGAGGGGGTGAAGGGAGGGCAAGGAAAGGGGAAAAAAATAAGAACCAAGATACTCATGTAAAGGTACAAGATCCCAATGATGAATGTAACTGTATTTTATACCTAAAATGGACCAATAAACTTAATGAAAAAAAATTATGCTTCATCAGGTACAGGGCAGGGTCTGGCCAGCATTTGTTTTAAAGCTCCCCACCTTAGTGAGATCTGTAGTCAGAGCCGAAAAGTTGAAAAATCCATTTCTTTTCTGGACTCTGCCATAAACACTAGTTTCTTATTTTCATTTGACCCAGAATATAGTTCCTGATTTTACAAAAAAATGGAAAGTGAACTCAGTGTGTTGGATGATGTGACCAGACCCTAGCAATCCCTGCCATTCTCCCAACCCCGAGGAGTCAGAGACTGGAGGTACCAGGGCCGTGTGCATGACACTCAGGGGAAAAGGTTTAGCTCTCTCATTTGCCTCCCCTGACCATCTGCTACAGTAAGGGTTCAGTCAGAGGAATGGATGAGAGCCCATGTCCTTCAGAGGGAAAATGCCCCAAATGTCTTATTTATATTCAAAATAACTATAATCAAATTGTGCCTTATTTTGGTGAATTTTTTAAGTAAAAAAGTCTATAAAAACAACAGCCAATATTTAGAATATAATCTGAATTTTAAGAATATAGCTGTGGATTTATATTCAGATAATACTGACAAAGGCAAAATTCCAATGTTAAAGTATTATTACACACTAAAAATAACTGCAGTATTGAAGCTTCAAGTTTAAATAACTGTTATGTTTTATTTGATCAGTTGTGATAAAAATACGTGTATCTTCACTACAGTCCTTTTTATGTTCAGTAACTAGCCTTGGTTGAAAATGTAATTTTAATAAAAGGTAGTTTATGAGTTTCTAAGTTGATATCACACCCCCAAAATTGTTATGAATCTGAAAGGATGGAAAGTCTCTCAGCGCGTATAGTATAACGCTACAGCTTGTATCTAGATGTCCCCCCAAAGCCTCATGGGGGGGTGCCTTTTCAGAGGTGCTGGAGTTAGGGTGTGAGATGCTGGGATCAAGGATGTGATACTAGGATTAAGGGTGTGTGTGCTACCTGGCTCCCTGCCCCAAGGGTGGGTAGCCTGGATAAGATATAAGGGACAGAAAGTTGCTTGCTGCTTGGATGCTTTCGCTGCCTTCTGCCTGCCACAAACTGTTTCTCCTCTCTGATGCCCCTCTGCCATGCCATCCTGCCTTGGAGCGAGCCGATTATGGACTGAAACCTCTACAAACTGTGAGCCAAATAAACCTTTTCTCCTCTAGCTTTGGGTGCCAGATATTTTGTCTCAGAAACAAGAAAAAATAACTAAAAACATGTGGTCTGAGCAATTCTGACATTAAGCTTTTTGACTGAAAACTTCATATCATCCTCTTTTTAAATAATTTCATAAGTACTAAGTCATATTCAATGCAGAGTACAGTACTTTTTTTTTGGTACGGAAATTGAACTCAGGTCCTTGCGCTTTCAAGGCAGGCAGCATAACCACTGAACTAAATCCCCAGCCCCTGAGTACAGTACTATTAAAGACAGAATCTCTATCCTCCAAGAGCGTCCAAGTTTAAAAAATATGAATATCATTTTAAATTACTGTCAGACAAGAAAAGGGAGGGTGTAAGTCTTAGTAAAAATCATTTGTGCCTCTGTATTCTATTTAGAATTTGTCACGGATACTAATAAATTCCTTTTCTCACTCATTCCATCTTATTTATTGGGTTCCTAGGCTTTAGAGATACATGAATGAACAAGACAGAGAGGGGCTTTGTCTTTATAGAGCTTAAGCTACTGGGACCTAAGGAAAGACCTCAATATGTGTCCAGAGTGTGCCCACGGTAATCCAACCCACAGAGGTGCTTTTCACCAACGTCCAGCACCGAGAATGGAACTAACATTCGTAAAAAGTTTTAGTTTGGTAGTAATCTCAAAGTATATCCATCTGGAGGCAAAAGATTTACATTGTTTGAATATACATAACTACACTTAGAAGGAAATAAAGTCTTCAGGGGATGGTATCATACATAGTATGGAAGTAGGTCTAGGAGCACACACCTCTCCTCCACCCCCAATTATAGGGATTGAACCCAAGGCCATCACACTGAGCTACAACTCCAGCCTTTAAAAAGCATTGTTCCTTCTTCTTAGACAAATTCTTGTTTACTCAGTTACTAAGTTGTCTAAGCTGAGCTCAAAATTGTAATCCTCCTGCCTCAGCCTCCTAGAGTGCTAAGATTGCAGGGATGTGCCACCATGCCTGGCTAGAAGCACATTCTTCATGATGTTTAGAATATTGTAGATGTTGATTGCATGACTCACAAACTCCACTCTCTCCCAGAGCCCAGGAGGTAGAATTAGAGTTAACTTTTGTCCGTTCAGTTCCTTTACCGATTGCAGAATCAATGTTAAGCGACAGAGTCAATCACTCACTTAAAATAGTCTGCTTCTTAGGGCCAGGAATTTAGCTCAGTGGTTCTGCCGCCTGCCCCACAAGTGCAAGGACCCAAGTTCGATCCCTGGTACCAAAAAATAAAATAGTCTGCTTCTTGCTTCAAACTGCACCAAACACTCCCTAGGAACAGGGCACTTAACTCAGCACATGAACTCTTTCAGACCTAGGAGGCTCATATCGGGTCCAGGCAGGGGGCTGGCAGCAAAGCCAAGTGACCCTGGAAGCAACTCTACCTTGAGTCCTCTCAAGACTGCTGAGATTCTGGGAAAGAAGCCACAGAGAGTTTATTCAATGAAGTTCCATGTCATCTACAGGGCACGGTTAACAAAAGAATGAGAAGTAGAAGTTGCCTCTTTCTCCACAGAGGACATAGACCTGGGACTGAAAATGTGACCCAGAGGCCCTAGTGCACATTGAAACTGAGGGAATGTGGACTTGCCATCATGCTGTGGCTACGTTGTCACCTCTGTAGCAAAGGCTTCTGGAATCACCCAATAATGTTCTAATAAGCATTTGAATCTCTAGAGGCTTAAAAATAATAGAATCTATTTTACTGACTTAAGAAGACAGTCTAATGCACAACTCCATTTTAAAGTGATTTTGTTAAGTGTACACACACACACATATACATATATACATACTGTACACAGAAAGTCTGGGCTCTTACTGTTTCTTGTAATGAATGACATCGATAGATTTTGGTAAAGATAGTGGTTTGCCTAGCATTCGTAATTGAAACCAAAAGCTAATTGTGTGGAAAGTATAAATGAGGTTTTTAGTCAGTGTTTTTACATTTGAAATTTGAACATCCTAAATCTACAGTCCAGTAAAAAACATTCTGGGATTAGGTAAGGAGAGTGCTGTGGGACTCTGAAAAAAATCTCATTGTGAGATTTAGAATTGTTAATGCAAGTATTATTGACTACAGTGAGCTACATGAGATAAAGGAAGATTTTTTTAAAAGAATACATACATCCCCTGGCCACATTCTCCATGATAGGACCGGGCAATGTGACAAACTATTTTAAACCAGAAAATTTTCTGGAAAATTCAAGATGTAAATTTACAATGTGGGTAAATTAAACTTATATGCTTTTTATGATATAGAGACATTGTAGCTTCAGAAGAACACAAAAAAATATTTCAATGTTTTCTTCTCACTGGTCTTACAGTTAATTTAATGCTCATAAATTCTAAAAAGAAAATACTCTTATGTAATAACAAAGTTATTGTGCATTTTTGGCTTTTGAAAAGAGTAAAAGAACACCCCAATCTGGGAGTCATGGTGCATCCCAACATGTGAGAAGGTAAACCAAAGGACTGGACACTCCACCTCTGCCTGGGCAACTTAGTAAGACCCTATCTGTTTTTATTATTATGATTCATTTTATATTATTCATACATTTTATTATTCATGTCATTTATTATTCTCTTTATTATTCATATATATTTATAGTACATAATGATCACATTCATCATAGAGGGTTGGTATATGTACATAATACATCTTCATGGTTTTAACATCCCCCTACTTTCTTCCCCCTCTCTCCAACTCTTTGTCCCTTTTTCACTCGCAAAAGACCTATCTCCCTGTTTTCTATTACCTATCTTTTATTTTGCTCTTTAATTTATTTGTACTTTGGGTTTCTCATATAAGAGAAACTGTGATATTTAAACTTGTGTGTCTGATTAATTCATTTAACATTATGGGGACTCTATCTCAAAATTTTTAAAAACTTTTTAAAGAGCTGAGGAGGTAGCTCAGTGTGAAAGCCCTGGATTCAATCCCCAATAATGAGGGGCGGGGGAAGCTCATCAAAGTAGCAAGACACAAAATCAATATACAAAAATCAATAGTGTTCCTATTGTGTATCCCACTGAGGAAGAAATTAGGAAAACAATCCCATTTGCAATAGATTTCATTTTGAAAATTACTTAAGAATTAACCTAACCAAAGAAGTAAAAGATCTCTACAATAGAAACTACAGTGTTCTGAGAAAAAAAAGATTAAAGAGGACATTGGAAAGTGGAGAGACATGCCCTGTTCCTGGATGGGCAGAACAAATATTGTCAAAATGGCCATATTACTGAAAATGATATATGGATTTTTCCCCCCAATTAACTTTATTGGTACATTTTAGGTATAAAATATAGTTGCATTCATCATTGGGATCTTGTGCCATTACATGAGTCTCTTGGTTCTTATTTTTTTTCCCCTTCCCTTGCCCTCCCTTCACCCCCTCCACCCTTCCCTATTCACAAAGACCTTGTTTCCATTTTTTTCCTCTTCTCATATTTTTTCCTTTCCTTTTTTTCCCTTCCCCTACCCCTCCTAATTCCCCTGCTCTTTTAGGCCTTTTCTTCCTGTTACACAATATCAGTTATACATTTTTTAAATTACAATATTAAGATCTAGGAGACATTACCACAGATTTTACAGAATCTAAAAGGATATAGAAAGCATATTACAAAAATCTTTTTTGAAATAAATTTGACAACTTCTAAGAAGTAACTTAGAAGACAAATTAATGAAACTAACTCTGGAGGAAATATAAAATTTGAATAGCACCTATTAAAGAAAGTATATTCCTAGCTTGAAAACCTACCTATATGACAACAGCAGGCTCATAAACATTTTAACTGATACATTATATCAAACAATTAAAGCAGAAAAAAGAAGGAACACTTCTCCCCTCATTTTAGGAACTCAACATTGTGCTAATCCTAAAATTGGATAAAGGTAATAGAAGAAAAAAGTATGAACATAGATAGAAATTTGTTTAACAAAACAAACTATTAGAAGTCAGATCTGGCAGTATGTAGAAAGTGGTTTTGTTATAGGGACAGCAGTGTTGATTCAGCATTGGAAGATCCACCCCCAAAAGTCATCATTTTAGCAGAGGAAAGGAAAAAGCCATATCATCCTGTCAATAGTTGGAGAAAAAGTATTGGACCAAATTCCACAGCTGTTCATGGTAAAAGCTATCAGGAAACTAGAAGTAGAACAGAAACTTCTCAACAAATTAAAGACATGTACTCCATACTTCCAGCGAGAACACCTTGTATGAATGGAGAAGATACAATGCTTTCTCCTTCAGGTGGGGAACAAGAGCGCTTACTCTTTATCTGTCCATTAAACTTTGAAACCTAGTCCCCACCAAAATAATCTGGCAATAAAATGACACAGCTAGGATAGGATTGGCACAGCAGAAGCAAAATCTTTATATGTAGATGAAATGATCATCTACAGAGAAAATACTAAGAAATCTCTAGGAGCCCCTAGAACTTGTACTTGAATTTAGCAGGATTAGAAAACACAAGGTGTATATAAAAATTCAGGTCTGTGTATACTTGCTATAAATGAAGAACTGGATATTGAAATTTAAAAGTTATGTAGGAGTACAAAGGACCCAGAAAAGCCAAAAACAAAAACAAAAACAGTGTTGGAAGACATTTAGTACCTAATTTTAAGACTTCTTCTAAAGCAACAGTAACCAAGGCAGTGTTGGTGTAAGGAAAGACATATAGATCATTTGAATAAATCAGAGAATCTAGAAATAGAACCACACATATATGGTCCACTGAGTTTTGAAAGATTAGTTAACATTAGCATTTTATAGAATATAAACTTGATTCAAGAGCCAAGGAAGAGATAGTGTCTTCAGTAAATGGCACTAGAACACCTGGTATCCAAATATAAAAAATTAACCTCAACCCTTTTCTTTTCATACATGAAAATAACTTGAAGGGATCTATGAACCTAAGTAAGAAAGCCTAAAAGTATAAAACTTTAAGAAGGAATTATAAGGGAAAATGTTTATGAATTCAGGGTAGACAAGAACTACCTAGGATACAAAACACATGATATATAAAAGAAAAAAATTGATAAATGAGATTCCATCAAAATTTAGAACTTTAAATGACATCATTAAAATGAAAAGTAGTCCTTAAACAGACCATATTTACAATGCATATAACCTAAGACCAGAATATATAAAGAATTCTTAGAGCTCATTAATAGACAACCCAATTAAAATGTAGACATAAGAAGATGATAAATAGCCAGTACAGCACAAGGAATGGTGTGCAACTCTAGAATCAGAAAAATACCAATCAGCACAATAACAAGATTGAATTATACACTCATTAGAGAGATGAAGTCATAAGTTTTAAAAGCCTTGTCATGACTTTTTCTTTTTGTTGGATTCTCCCCTTTGCGTTTAATTTGTCATGCCCAATGGATTCATTCTGCTGGGTTTCCTGGGGTTGTGATCCTCATTGTCTTTTCCTAGGGTATTGTCTAAAATTTTTTGGAGTGCTGGTTTGGTATTCATGAAGTTCCTGAGGTGCTCTTTATCATAAAAGTATCTTATTTCTCCATCAATTTTGAAAGATAGTTTTGCAGGGTACATGCATCTGGGTTCGAGGCTGTTTTCCTTTAGGGCTTGAAATATATCACTCCAAGCTCTTCTTGCCTTGAGGGTTTGCATTGAGAAGTCTGCTGTGATTCTGATGGGCTTTCCTTTGTATGTGACTTGTTTCTTTTCTCTCACTGCGTGTAGAATTTTATTCTTCTGTTGGATTTCTGGAATCCTAACTATTATATGCCTATGTGTAGATTTTTTTTGATTAAGGCTAGCTGGAGTCCTATATGCCTCACTTATCTGTATGTCCAGTTCTTTTCCCCTCCTTGGGAAGTTTCCTGCCATCACTTCTGTGAAGAGTTTTTTTTTGTCATCTGCACTCTCTCCTGTTTCTTCATTGACTTCAATCAGTCTTATGTTATTCTTCTTTGCATCGTCTAGCAGCTGCTGGATTGATTTCTCGTGTTCCCTTTCAATTTTAAAGCAATTTTTCTTTTCCTCCTCATTAATTGCAATCTTATCTTCTATATCTGAAATTCTATCCTCACATTGGTTCATTCTGCTGCGCAGACTTTCCATGGCATTTTTAAACTCTTGGAAATCTGTTTGTATCTGTTTTATGGATTCCATTTGTTTCCTATGTTGGGATTCCATCATGTTCCTCAGATCCTCTATTTTTTTATCTGTGTCCTCTCTAGATTTATTAATCATGTCTTGCACCATGAGCACAATCTTTACAGTTATCTGAGAAATTATTTCTGATTTCATTTTTCCCAGATCCTCTTTTGTTGCCAGTTCAGAGAGTCCAGGTGGTTGAGTATCAGAGTGTTCCATCTTGTTTCCCTTTGGGGTTGCTGTAGGTGATCAGAAAGTCTGTTTTTGAGGCTTGTTTATGTGTCTTCTCATTTCCACGGGAGAGGGGGTGTGCTTCTGGCACCCACGTGGCTCACCTTCTCTGCCCTAGGAGCTTGGGATGGCAGTGGGGGAGCTTCCTTCTGGGTGCTGGGACCAGCTGAGCTTCTCTGCCCTAGGAGCTTGGGATGGCAGCGGGGGTACTTCCTCCCAGGTGCTGGGACTGGCTGAGCTTATGATATATAGATTTAATGCAATTCCAGTCAAAATACCAAAGGCATTCTTTACAGAACTAAAAAAAAAAAATCCTAAAATTTATATAGAACCACAACAGATCCAGAAGAGCAAAAGCAATCCTGGGCAACAAGAGCAGAACAAGAGGTATCACAATCTGAGATTTCAAGTTATACTACAAAGCTACAGTGATAAAAACAGCATGATAGTGGCACAAAACAGACATGCAGATCAATGGAACAGAATACAGGTGCAGAAATAACCCCAGGCACATTTAGCCATCTGATCTTGACAAAGGGGCCAAAAATATATGTTGGAGGAAAGACAGCCTCTTTAACAAATGGGGCTAGAAAAACTGCCTATCCACATGCAGAAGGCTGAATCTAGACCCATCTCTCATCGTGTACCAAATTAAAATTAAAATGGATCAAAGATCTAGATATTAAAACAGAAATACTAACCTTCTAGAAGATAAACAGGTAAAACTCTTGAAGGAATAAGTAAAACTCTTAAAGACACAGGCATAGGCAAGAACTTTCTGATCAGAATCTCAACTGCAAAAGAAATACCACCAAGAATCAACAAATAGGATTACATCAAATTTTAAAACTTCTTCACAGCAAAGAAAACAACCAACAGAATGAAGAGACAACCTACAGAATGGGAAAAATTTTGGCCAGCTAATCCTCAGAGGACTAATATTTAGAATATATAAAGAACTCAAAAATTAGACACCCCCAATAAAAAAGACTTTTCTCCTTGATGCAGTTGTCAATTCAAAAGGCAAAAGCAATAGCTGATGGGTTAAGAATCTGAACAGATCTTTTGGTCACCTCAAGAGTTTGAGAAATAAAAGGTTTTTGGGTAAAGGTTTCTGGATAGAAGTAGACCTAGAAGAGAACAGTCCCTGTAAACAACCTCAGTCTAAACTTTTAGAAGAAAGCTGACCCAAAAAGAGACTAGCTCTTAAAAGATTAAAGCCCATCTATGAATCATCTCTATCTCTAATAAAAATAAGGTGAAAACTAGTAGCAAGTTAAAGAAAAGAAATAATAAGGTCCAGAACAGAAAGTAATGAAAAATAAAATACAGAAGAGAGGAACAAAAAGTCAATGATGCCAAACCTTGGTTCTTTAGAAAATAAAATAAAATAAAATCTTTAACCAGACAGATTAAGAAAAAAAAAAAACACATCAGGAAGAAGAAGAAGGAGATGGAGACAAGAGACAGGTATGGAGACAGAAGAAAGAGAGGAGAAGAGAGGCAAAAAAGGAGGAAGAGGAAAAGAAGGAGATATTACTACAGATCCCACAGACATCAAAAAGATAATCATGGTTGGAGTGTAGCTCAGGGCTAGAGCACTTGCCTGGCATGTGTGAGGCCCTGGGTTCAATCCCAGGCACAGAGAAAAAAGATAATCAAAGAATATTTATGAACATCTTAAAAGTATAATAAGGTAATATTATGAACAGTATTTGTCAACAAATTTAACAAATCTTATGGAAAACAAATTCTTGAAAAAACACAACAAAAGTCAAGACAAAATATAAAAACTGAATAGGTTTATATCAAGTAAAGAATTTGGCATTTAAAGAATAACAAGTCAATGTGATTGAACCAGAGTGAATGAGAAGAGGAGGAGAAGAGGTCAACGAGGTAAGAGGATCTACTATGCCTGGAATTATTATTTTAGTGGCTCTACTGCCTCTTCCCTGGATGAAATGCAGAGTCATTGCAAGATTTTGAGAGTAACTGCTTAATTGTTTATTTCAGTGACATATCAATAGTACCAGTTCCTTAATGAAGAATATGGACACCAGGACAGAGTTCCTGCCAGCTGTCTGCAGAAAAGAGTACAACCAGCTTGCTGCAGTTGAATTTCAGTCAATGTCCTCCTCTTCCAGCCATGAGTGGCTACTTGGGGAGTTTGTGCAGGAAGCAGAGATGGGACATCTGCCTGTTCTCCTCTGGAGGCATTGCAGGAGGCCATGGCCATGCTACAGAAATACCCTGAGGCTGGTCCTGGGACCAGCTTTCTTTAGCCCTGTCCTCCTCCCAACCTGCCTCTGCACACAGCCAATGAGGGTAGCAGGCTACACACACTGTGGGGAAGCAGAAGGGAAAATAATTTGTGGGCTGGAGCAGCCATGTAAGGCTGGGCAAAGACAGGAGATTTGAACCAGACTGGGGTTAGGAAAGAGCTCAGACTCCTGAAGGGAAGCTATGCTTTCTATCCAAGAAAAAGGCTCTGGGACGACAGGGGGAGAAAAAACAAACACCTTTGCACCTCACAAAGCTTAAGTTCAGCTGGAGGAGATGAGCATTAACAACACAGGAAAGAAAGTCTTCAGGGAGGGTCCTTGAGGGTTTCAAGCTTCAGCAGCATTGGCCAGGCCGACTTAAGGTGAGGTTTCCAGCCCAGCCTGGCCAGCAGGGAGCTAAGTAAGAGACTGGGGTGAAAACACAAAGAAGGGCCAGAGGAACATCTCAGGAAGAGGGAATAGTCTGAGCCAAGCCCAAGCCCAAGTCCAGGCAGGCTGGATGTGCAAAGTGAGGCCAGGCAAGCTGAGAGGACAAGAGCCTGAGAGCCTGTGACTGGAGCAGAGCCTTGGGGTGTGAAGCCATGGAGACGAGTTTGGGGAGACCCTAGTCCCACATGAGCACTCTTCTGTCCACCTCTTTGGGTCTAACTCAAAGTTCAAAGCTGGAACCAGCCCATCCTTCCTCTGACTTGTCTGTCCCCACCATTAGACCCTAAGTGGGGGCATTTTGCTGACTTTCATATGTCCTTAACCACCAGAGTACACACACACACTAGCGTTGAGTCTAGGGAGGGATGAAAGCAGGAAAGTCTGGGTCTGGAAAAAAGCAGACTGTCCAGATAAAATGCAAAGCAGGGAGCTAAACGGGGTACTCCAAGTCAGAAGAAAGCCAAAGGCTAGATGTGATGTGGAAGGTCTCTAAACAAAGGGAGAGCTAAATGTGTAATCACCACCCACCCCAACAACTTTGTCATAGTTGCCTGAGCCTGTGGCCCCCAACACCAGTCAGTCCCTCAGAGGACAACTGACCCAAGATAAACTCATCACATTCTCTCACACAGGAACCTGGGCCTTTGAGGAGAGACAGGAAGAAACAGACCACCAATTGTTAGTACAAGTCACATTAAGAGCAGCACACTAAAGAAAGGCCCACAATTGTTCAGGCCTCTAGTGCTTTCACAGGTCCTGCCCTTTTCAGACTATAGTTGTTCAAATGCAGTGAAATGCCTGGGCTTCCTTCCAGTAAATTCTCTTTTCATTCAAAATAATTACAGATTTGGTTTCTGAAACTTGAACCCAGACAGTCTTAGTAATTACAAGCAGATTATTCCAAAGCTAAAACCATGAAATGCAATGAGTCCAGAAATATATTGGAGCAAGAGTGATGTCATGGCTGATCGTAATAATAGCTTAAATAGTCATTTAATGATCAGATCTCTGCCTCCTGGTATTATTTTCTTCAGCAGAAATCATTTAGTAATCCCTTTTGGAAAGTTGAAATAGTCTAGTCCTAGCTAAAATATAATCTCCCATTCTAGCCAAACTTCCATTGTCTGTGTGGTAACATAATCTCATTATACTTTTAAAGGAATCGTTTCTTAAATGATAGCCTGGCTTCTTCGAATTCACATAAATCACAACAGGAGTTGTCATAATCTTGTTATGTTGTACAGCTGGTCACAGTACCATAATGCTCTGGGTCTCTCTCCATTTCAAACAAAAGGAAGACTATTACACACTATTAAAATGCTTAGCTAGCCAGGCATAGTAGTACACACCTGAAATCACAGCACTTGAGAGGCTGAGACAGAAATCCCAGCAACTGAGAGGGTGAGACAGAAGAAACAAGAGTTCAAGGCCAGCCTGGACTATGTAACAAGACCCTGTCTCAGAAATAAAATGCTTATCTAAATTTTCTGGACAAGAATCATGAATTAGAACATTCCATCTAAAACATTGATTTTGTAGATCCCCACTCACTAAATAAAGTTAGTGCCAGCTCAATCCTTTAGTCTGTTCAGCCACATCAAGTTTGAAACATTAAAAAAACAAAGCAAATACTATTTGCTTTAACAGAATCTTTTAAATTTTTTCACATTCAGAAAACAGTGTTTCCCTTATTTTCCAGGACAATTCCCAGTAGACCATCCCTCAGTAAAGGGAATTCCAGCACTTTCCTAATTTCCCACAGTGAAAATTATCAGGTTGCTTATTAACCACACAGCTCCCAGGTGATTGTGATTTAATGCATCCAGATGGAGCTCAGGGACTTGTACGTTAATAGATGCCCAGGTGGCTGTTTTGAGAAAAGCTGGATTCCACTATTGTAATGTTTCTTCTCTGTTGCTATTCATGCTGCTGACATTTCCAACATAATTCTGCAGCTGCTGGGTGTTGTATTCTATCAGTACAAGTTTGACTGTGATACACTGTCAGGAACAATTCTACATGATTTAGGGGGAAAAATCATTTCACAGTAAAATCATGATTAGGGCCTAGTTCTCCTGCCTACAGGCCAGCTATGGCATGTTGAGACATAACTCCGTTTTCGCCTCCAGTCACAGCTAGACCTCAATGGTCTGGTGATGCTGTGATGCTCCAGGACAAGATTACACCAGCTGAAGACATCCTGGGAGGAACAAAATCTTCATCTGCATAGTTCCTCGTTGTTCTAGGATTTTCACAGCCACAGCCTTCCATGTCACCTTTTACATTTGTTACTCTCCTGATCTACTGAACTCTCCGCCCTGAGTCACCTGTTACCTTTGTTTCTCCTGATGAACTGAATAAAGGTGTGTGTGACAAGCTCAGGGGCTTTCATCTTTGCTGCCCAGAGCAGCACTGATCAGACCCAAAGCTCAGCTTCTTCTCTAAGTCTTATTTCTTCTATCTTTTCTGTCTAATAAGTTAATTCACCTTGTGCTATCATGGCTTGAAGGAGACTAGGACCTGATGCAGAGGTTCTAGTAATGTCCCCTTTCCCTGTTCCCTACAATATACCAACATGTAGTTCTCTTGTTTTTATCCCTTTTGGCATTCCATGAGCATCTTGGATCTGTATATCAATATTTATCATCAAATTTGAGGGACCATAGACATTGTTTCTTTGAATAATTTTTCAGCCACTCTCTTCCCACTTCTATAGGGATTCTAATTATATATATTTTAAACTACTTGAAATTGTCCTACAGGCCACCAAAAAGCACTGCTTATTTTTTTTAAATCACTTTTTCTCTTTATTCCTCAGATTTGATGATTTCGTTATTTTTTGTTTGTTTGGGGGTTTTTGTGGTACTGGGGATTGAACTTGGGAATGTGCGCTTGTGAGGCAGGTGGTGGAACCACTGAGCTAAATCCCTGGCCCTGTTATTCTATTTTTAAATTCATTAGCACTTTCTTCTGCAGTCTGCTGTTATACGGTGAAATTTTCTTTTTATATATTTTGCATTTAGTTCTAGAATCTCCATTTGGTCCTTTTTATAGTTCTATTTCTCTACTGAGATTCTTTATATGCATATTCATGAAAACCATCTTTTACTTTAAGTCTTTAATATTTGTATATTAGCTGCTCAAAGTCCCTCCCTGTCTGCTAAGTTCAACATCTGGATCAATTTAGAGTCTGGTTTTTTGACTGCTTCTTTTTCTTGATCATGGGTCACATTTTTCTGCTTCTTTATATGTCTAACTTCTTATTGCATGGTGGGCATTGTGAATGATATATTGTAAGCAGTTTGGATTATATCATCTGTCTTTGTAGGATATTGAATTTTTTTCTGGTAGGCATTTAAGTTATTGATGTGTATTACTGATCAGGATAGGGCAGTGTTATTTTTTGTTGATTGGATTAAGAGACACCTAGAGGATTTTGAGGGTGCTAACTGTATCAATGCATTAATTTACTGTTGAGCTCATAGCTGAATGAGCTCTTACGAGGTGGAGCCTCATTGGAAGAAGTGGGTCACTGAGGGAGTGCCTTTGGAGAGTGTATCTTTCCCACTCCCTCTGCTTCTTGACTGTCGAGGAATGTGCAGATTTCCTCTCCCATTATGCATTGCCTTACCACAGGCTCAGAAACAGTGGAGCTGGTGACCATGGACTGAAACCTCTGAAAGTGTGAGCCAAAATAAATCTTTGCTCCTTGAAGTTGTTTTTCTCAGATATTTGGTCACAGCAATGAAAAACTAATGTACCACAAAAACTTCTGCCTCCTGTATTCTCCCTTCTTCTCTGGCACCCTCTTTTGTAAACATCAGCATCCCCAATCCCTGATCTCTGCTTTCACATCTCAGGAACTCACTGCTCAGCTTGGGATCCATCTCCCCAAGCAGCAGCAGGCAGAAAGTCAGGGTGGTTGTGGGGCTCATCCTGTATTTTTCCTGTCATGGCTTGTATCTAGATGTCTCCCCCAAAGCCTCATGTGGTCATAGGAGGAGTTTTTTGGAGGTGGCTGGTCTAGGGTATGTGATGCTGGGATTAAATGTGTGATGCTGGAATTAAGGTTGCCCCACTCTGGTCATCTTGAGTGTTGCTATTTTTGGAGTCATTTTATTAAACTGCAGCATAACCACACATTCTACCATCCCAAGGGCAGGTAGCCTAGATGAAACATAAGGGACAGAAAGAGGGCTTCTGCCATCAGTTGCTACTTCACTGCTTTGCTGCCTTCTGCCAGCCATGAACTTTTTCTCCTCTGTGATGCCCCTCTGCTATGCCACCCACCTTGGAACCAGCCAGCTATGAACTGAAACCTCTACAAACTGTGAGCTACAATAAACCTTTCCTCTTTAACTTTGGGTGTCAGGTATTTTGTCTCAGCAAGAAGAAAAGTAACTAAGATATTTCCCATATCTCAAAAATCAAGATCCCAGGTCAGCACTGCCTTTTTTCCAGTTCAGTCATACATTTGGTCATTTTTACTTATTAATGGTAAAGAGAAATTTATGCCATTTTCTCTAGAATGGCTACAAGTAGAAGCTGAGCAAATGCAATAATGAGTATGGTGACAAAACAAAAGTTCTCAACCATGGCTGCATATTTCAACACCTTGAGATTTTTGTTGTATTTAAATAGTAGTGCCCCAGAGTATGTTTTATAAGTTCTCCAAGTGGGCTGAAGGGGCAGCCAAGGTTGAGAAACAGTCTAACACAATGTTTCTACTCTGACTTCTTTCATAAATTTCGGGTTTGTTTTTTTTTTACTGGAGGAAAAACAACCCCCTAAATCTCTATGGCCTCTGAGAATCAGCCTATGAAGAGAATGTTGATAGCTTCTTTTATGGCTCAAGGACAGCTAGAGTCCTGCTTTCTGTATAAGACTTGCTTGGTCAGCTGCTTCTGGAACCTGTACCTCCCAGATGCCATTGCCCTGATTAATAATTTACAGTCATCATGAGTGTTGCTATTTTTGGAATCTTTTTATTAAACTACAGCATAACCATATATTCTAACACGATATCTTAATGTGATTGCTGAAATCTTTGGAGATTCCATGGTCCTGAGACTGCTTCAGTAGAACCAAGACCGAACACTGAATTATACATTACAAACTATCTTCAGAATGAGACTACGTTTAAGCAGCAAGCCAGGCCTATTCCTGTGAATTCTAGTCACCAGCTGTGGCCAAGAGCAGCAGCCAGGGGTGGGGAAAGTGCTTGAAGAATGAGAATTTCTTCAGAACATCCCTAGAATAGAGCTTATTATATTTATTCTGTATCTTTATTAGTGCATGTGTTTTCTAAACCAATGCTTTATATTATTTATTAGTAGTACCAAAAAAACTTTTTATCATCATTAAGAATAGTAATGAGGGGCCGGAGATTTCGCTCAGTGGTTTTGCCGCCTGCTGCGCAAGCGCAAGGACCTGAGTTCGATCCCCGGTACAAAAACAAAACAAAACAAAACAAAAAAAAAACAACAACAACAAAAAAAGAATAGTAATGAGGGGCCGGGGATTTAGCTCAGTGGTTCCAGAGCCTGCCTCACAAGCACAAGGTCCCGAGTTCGATCCCTCGTACCAAAAAAAATAGTAATGAGTACCCTCTATTTGAAATGCTTGAGATCAGATTTCAAACTTTTCCAGGTTTTGATATATTTGCATATATATAATGAAATATACTAAGGATGGGACCAAAGTGTAAACCAAAAATTCATTTGTGTGTCATGTACACCTTATACACGTCGCATGAAGACTATTTTATACATATTTTTAGTGTACCTGCGTTTTGACTAAGACCCATCAGGTGAGATCAGATGTGGAATTTTCCACCTATAATGTCATCTCAGAGCTCAAAGTGTTTCAGATTTTGGAGCATTTCAGATTTTGGATTTTCACATTGGGAATGTTCAATCTAATATATACATATATAACATATATAGGATATACATATAATATATTAATGTTTTAGAGCAATGTGATTTTAGATTTTTTTTTTTTTGAGACAATGTCTTGCCTCACTATATATAGTTCAGGCTGGCCTTGAACTCACTATGTAGTCCAGGCTGGCCTTGAACTCCTCCTGCCTCAGCCTCCCAAGTGCTGGGACTACAGGTGTACACCACTACACCCAGCCTTTAGAATTGGTTTCTAAATGAGTCATTTTTTAAAAGTATTGGTTTACTACTTTATGATAGACCAATTGGAAAATCTAGTTTTAAGTTCGCTTTATTTCCTTAGTTTTTACTGGATGCCTTAGCTAAAAAAAAAAATCTCACAAGGAAGAGTAGAGCAAAGTAAAAGGACACATCATTAATTGTGTTTATTAAATTATTTTCTCATTCACCAATCCCATTCACCAATTATACAGAAACTGGTGACAAACAAGTAGCAAAACAGCTAGAACATTAAATCCTCTCACATACCAATCATTTGTTCTTGAAAACTCATCAGAGGGTATTCCATTTTTATCATTTTAATAAGTAGTTTAAAAGTCTGAAAGTTTAATTTGCATTTCAAGCAAGTTATATAATTCTGTTCCCACTTTTTTTTTTAATTACCGGGGATCAAACTTGGGACCTTGAGCTTATGAGGCAGGCACCAGAACCACTGAGCTAAATCCCCGGCCCCTGTTTCCCACTTTTGAAGGAAATAGGAAATTTTTTAAAAGTATCACATAACTCTCAGCAACAAAATCACCTAGCAATAAAAATAATTCAAATGTTCTATTTTTCAAATGCTCTATTTAACATTTCTTTTTTAAAAGCAGTTACTGACATACTTGATGTTACAATGTCTCCTTTAGCCAGAGAATTAAATTGTGCTTTTATTGCTTGTTTTGGTTTTCAAAAATATCTGACAGAACTTCTATCTCTAAGAACAACTTACCATGTCAGAAAATGTCAGCAAACCTGAAACATTATTTATGTAAGAAAATTGTGTAATTCACCTTTAATAGCTCTTTTGAAAGACCTTTTCATGAGAACTAGTGAATACTATGTGGTACAAAATGTTTGGGGTTTTTTGTTGTTGTTGTTTGTTTTTTGTTTTTTGAGACAGGGTCCCACTATGTAGTTCAAGCTGGCTTTGAACCATGTAGTCCAGACCTGGCTAAAATGTTTGTTTTTATGGACATTCCCTGTCTTGTTAAAAATCACTGCAGAAGCTGAGTGTGGTGGCACACACCTATAATCCCAGCACTCAGAAGGCTGAGGCAGGCAGATCACTGCAGGTTCAAGGCCAGCCTGGGCTACATAGAGAGACTCTATCTCAAAAAACAAAAACAAAATCACTTCAGAGTATGGGAAGGGGTCCAACAAATGGAGGAGAGGGGAAAGAGATTTTAAAAAGAAGAATTAGGATGTACTATGCACTCATTATGTGCTATAAATGTGTACTAGTAAAAAAATTTTTAAAGAAGTGTCATTTTTTAAAACTTATTGCATATTACCCTAGTTCTGTCTACTCTTACTAAGGTATAATTGTTATACAATAAATAGCATACAGTTAAGGTATCAATTTGATGTATTTGGACATATGCATATACACATTTAACCAACATCACCATCAAGACAACCACCGTAGCCATCACCCTTAAAAGTTGTCTCACACTCCTTTGTAATCCACACACAGCCCCTAAACCCGAGCCACTACTGATTTGCTTTCTGTTCCTGTAAATGAGTTTGCATTGTCTAAAATCTTACAGAAATTCGATAATATATATGTGGTGTTGGTCTGGCTTCTTTTACTCAGAGTGATTATTTGAAATTCATTCACATTTTTCTCTCCTTTTTTATTAGTACATGTTTGCAGTATATAATGTTTACATTCCAGTGTGAGTTGGTGCATGTACACAACACCTATTAATTCCTTTTTTCATTCCCTTCCCCCTCCCCTCTCAGATCGCTTGATCCCCTTCCCATTTGAGAAAGATTTATCTCTCTACTTCCTATTATCTATCTTCTATTTTGTTCTTTATGATTTGGGTTTCTCATATAAGATAAACTATGCCATATTTAAGCTTGTGGGTCTGATTTGTTTCACTTAATATTATGGTCTCAAGATGCATCCATTTTCCTACAAATTACTCAAGTTTATCCTTCCTTATAGCAGAGTAGTGCTCCATCATGTATAAACACCACACTTCTTTATCCATTCATCTATTGATAGACATATAGGCTGCTTCTAAGGTTTAGCTATTATGACTTCTGTTGCTATAAATATGGTATGCATGTATTATTGTAATATCTTTTATTTGTTCAGAAGATTTCTAGAAGATTAATAGCTAGGTTAAATGGAATTTCTAGCTTTAGTTGTTTGAGTAATTTTCGTACTTATTTACATAGTGATGGTCTAGTTTACATTCCCACCAACATGTAGAATGCCTACTCTCCAGCCTCACCAGAATTTGTTATTATTTGATTTCTTGATGATGGACATTCTTTCTGGGGTAAGAGGGAATCTCAGCATTGTTTTAATTTACATTTCTCTAATGGCCAGCGATGTTGAACATTTCTTCATGTATTTATTGACCAATTGTACTTCTTCTGAGAAGTATCTATTCATTTCAGTTGTCCATTTTTGATTGGATCTTTTATTTAGGGGGTGGTCTAGTTTTTTTGTTTTTTATATATTCTAGATATTAGTTCTCAGTCTATGAATAGCTGACAAAATTTTTTTCCGTTCTGCAGGTTTCTCTTCATTCTGTTGACTGTTTCTTTTGCTGTGCAGAAGGGGTTTTGTTTAACAAGAAAATATTTTTCACTTTTATTTTTGCATGTTATTCTCAAGTATACATTTATAATAGTGTCACACTTCTTACATGTTGTATGTCAGGCATTTTACAATGTGTACAGAGAAAGGGGCATACAATACTCAGTAGGCAATTTCAATGAAACAATATCTTATGTCCTTACAAGAATTTGTACCTTTTTAAAACTTTGAAGCAATATTTTTAAGCAATATTTTTGCTAATCAAATTTAAGCATTAAAACTGGCCTATAGCTAATAACATATATAAGTCAGTACAATTTTGGTTTTCTTTATACAAATGTATTTGATGATTCTTATTTAAAGTCTTACTTACTATCTTTTAAAGGTTTTAATATTGTGCTTAAAAAATAAAATCATGGGACTGGGGATGTAGCTCAGTGGCGCCACACCTGCCTGGCAAGCACAAGGTTCTGAGTTTGATCCCCAGTGCAGAAAAATAAATAAATAAAATCATGTAAGACTCCAGACTACATGACAAATAATAAATATGTAAAATATTGTGTTCTTTATCTTTCAATTCATTTAAAAAAGACATAAATAAGCTATCTGTATTAATTTTACAGGATGTTTTTAAATTCCTAACTTTAAATTTTTCATTAAATATTTTCATTTATTTTACTTAAATGAAAATCAAATTCAAAGGAGGTTTAAAAGATTCTCAAACTCACAAAAATGAGTTTTCAAGGGCTGTTCAGGTTTTTAATTTGATTCTCAATACTATTTCCTGTGCAACAAGGGTTCCATTCAGAAACTCCTTGCCTGCGCCTATGATTTCAAGTTTTACCTATTTTATCTTCCACCAGGTTAAGTGTTTCTACTTTAACATTTAGTCCTTTGATCTATTTTTATTTTAGTTTAGTACTTGGTAAGAGATATGAGCCTAGATTCAATCTTCTGCATGTGGGTAGCCAGTTTTCCCAGCACCATTTATTAAAGAAGCTAACTTTCCCCCACAGTATATCTTTGGCCCCTTTGTCAATGATCAAATAGTTGAATGTCATGCATGTTTTTCCATATACACAATAATTTATTCCTCTTATTGCTGAACACCATTTCCGGTTAGTGGCCTGATTAAAGAGGCTCAAGCAAGCTCCCTCATCCCCACCCACATGTGAGGGAGCATCAACAAGGCACTATCGTTGGAGCAGAGTGCCATCCCTAACCAGACATCCAGTTTGCCAGCACTCTGATCTTGGACTTCCTGGCCTCCAAAGCAGTAAGAAAGTTCTGTTGTTTATAAATTACCCAGACTAAGGTATCCCATTATAGCAGCCTGAAAGGACTAAGACACACAGTCCCATGGTCCAGACCTTACTTGAGATGTGAACTTATTTTTTTAAGCTGCTGGGAATTGAAGCCAAGGCCTTCACACTGAGCTACATCCCATCCCTTTTAATTTTTTCAGACAGGGTCTCAGTAAGTTACTAAGTTGTTCAGGCTGGACTTGAACTCATGATCCTCCTGCCACAATCTCCCTAGTACTGAGATGACAGGCATGGCCATCATGCCCAGCTAAGATATAAGCTTCTTACTGCTAGTAAACCGAGTCAATCAAGATAGGAATAATAACTCATTTCCTCTTTGATGCAGGGTGGGGACATGCCAATACTTAGATCCACTGTCAAGTGTGGCATACCATTCCTCCATATTCTTCACTTCAGCAAGAACAGTGCAGGAACAAACAGCCAGGATGTTCCTACCTGAAGGAGAATGATTTCTGGAAAGAGCTGAGCCATCTTGTGTTTGCCACAGATCCCCAGACCTCAGGAGTGAGTTCCTCTGGTCTCTGTGAAACTGAGCCATGATTTCTTGTAAAACACCATACATCCTGAAGGGAAAAAAAAGTGGCAGCTAATAAACAGATGACAGGTAGACAGCTGAGATGAGATACTTTATGCTATCATTCCTCAGTATCCATGACAGATTGCTTCCAGGACCCCCACCCCATGCCTACAGATGCTAAATTCTTGCTCTGCTGAAGTTCCTTATGTAAAAATAGCATGGTGTTTTCATAAAACCTATGCAACAGCCTCCTGTATACTTTAAACCATTTTTGGATGATTTATAATATTTAATACAATGTAAATGGAATGTAAATTTTTATACTTCATTGTTTAGGAAATAATGAAACAAAGAATGTCTATACATGTTCAATGCAATTTTCTTTCAAATATTTTTTATATGTAGTTGCTCAAATGTGCAGAAGCAGAACCAGAAGCTAGGGAAGGCTGGCTATTTGTGTGTGTGTGTGTGTGTGTGTGTGTGTGTGTGTGTGTGTGTGTCTGCCTGTCTGCCTGTCTGTCTCTGCCTGTGTGTATGATCTTGTTTTATGAGATTCTTATCAAGAAATGGCTGACAAAGTTCACGTGACAATGTCCCTGGTGCTTTTGCATGATTTGTCTTGCCATAACCACCAGACCCCATGTTCAAACCCAGGTTGAGGCCCAGCAGTAGGGCTTGTAATTCTAGTGGGTAATTTGATGCAGCTATTAATGGTCTGCCATAATAAAGTGTCATCATAACTGCTCTAAAGCTATTTCTAGCAATGATGCTTCCCCAGGCAGCCACAGCCAACCACACCCACCCAGGTCCTCAAGGATAGGGACAAAGTTTTTTTAATTTTTATTTTTATTGGTGCATGTTTACAGTGCTTAATGATCCCGTCCATCATGGGGAATTGGTACACATACATAACACATCCTAATTCTTTTTATAACTCCTTCCCCTTTCTTCCCGCCCCCCTCCCCCCTTCCTCTATCTCTTCTTGGTCCAAAAACAGGAACAATTAAAACCTGATAGGGCTGGGGATTTAGCTAGTGGTTCTGCAGCCTGCCTTGAAAGCAGAAGGACCCGAGTTCAATTCCGGTACAAAAAAAACCCTGATATACCCGAGTTTTGTATCAACCTCTCTGATCTAAGATAAATTGCCTTAGGGGAATTCTGATAGATAAGGCCTCATTCTCCTCTCCCCAGGCAATGATAGCACTCTTAGGTAATGTGCTCTTTCACAGCTCTAATTCCTGGCCATGCTCTGCCCTGAGGGGAAATGGAGGGAGAAGAAGAAAAGGGAGGAGGAGGAGGAGGAGGAGGAGGAGGAGGAGGAGGAGGAGGGGAGGGGAGGGGAAGGGGGAGGAAGGAGAGGGGAGGAGGGGAGGAGAGGAGGAGGAGGAGGGGATAGAGTGGAAATAGGAGAGAGAAAGAAGGAGAGGAGGAGGGAAGAAGGAAAGGGGAGGGAGGAACTAAGAGGTAGAAGGAGGGGCTTCAAGAGGCCCTCAGCCCTATTTCTTTCTTTGGGCCAAGAATTCAATTTAAAAAGACTTTTAAGTCTGCCTAAGTATATATTTCAGAGTTCCTATCATTTGCCTGCATATGAACTGACTACAATGATATGGAGAACTACTGCTTAGAGCCCATCCACGGTAAGTATCTGTTTGGATGAGAACAGGTCTTCTGCACGCTGTGTGCAACAGGTGGTTTCTCTGAGATGTCCAAGAAGAAAGTTCTTAGCCCAAGACCATTTTCAAGCTTCTTCTATACAGTGAGGGGGTGGGCTGGAAAACCTCATGCTCCAACATTCTTGCTCTAACATTCTTTTATTTGATAGGAAGAGACCTGGAGAAATCAGAAACAATTCTGTACAGATATTCCTTCTAAAGGTATTACTCAATATTTGTTCAAGTCTTGCCTTTAAATCCAAATACAGACTTTGTTGTTAAATTTTATTCATTGCTGCATGAATACCATCCCAATGGCCTAGGACTGTTGTGTTCATCTGTATGTCTCTATGATCCTGTGCAGTGCCTGGCACCAAGGAGAAACTCAGTAACAAGCTGTTGAACGCATGACTAAAGACATTTCACTGGATAGATGGAATGATGAGTAGATGGTTGGATGGATGGATGGATGGATAGATGGGCAGATGGACAGAGTCTGCTGCTAGGAGAAATGGGTAGAATAACTCGGGGATGACCCACTGGAAGCTGGAAAAGAGGACTTCTAGAAACAAATTAAAGGCACATGAGAATGTGGCTGAAGAACAGAAGTACAGCTTCTCTGTCCTAATTATTACAGGGTCTGTCCCACAAGTCCCTCAAAGTTCTTGGTTTCTAGTAGAGTAGTCTGTGATCTTCTGGTGAGCAATTTCTCCTCCAGAAAGCAGTTATCTTTGTCTGTTCTGAGTAGCTGCTATGTGCTGTCTATGTTCCTATTATGAATATCATTGTACTTCCTGTGTCTGGCACACTGCAAACACACAGGGGACACTCAAGGGATAGCTGTTGAATAAATGAGTGTATTCAAGGTGACAAAGGCAAGAACAATCACTTTCTGATGGACCCCACATTTTCTGAGACACAGAGTGGCTGCACATTTTGAAAACATTTTGAGCTTTGGTGTGAGTTATGTGAACTAATGACTCAAGAGTCTGCCAGGAAAAACACCTCAAAGGTGGCAGCCAGTACCCAGGCCAGGCCAATTCTGCCAGCTATGAGCCACTCTTCTGGTCCAGTTTCCTGCATCTGGGTGCCTCTGTCCTCTGGAGCGGTGTGAAATTTAGTAATAGCACCTTCCGCACAGGGCTTTCATGAGGGTTAAATAAATTCATAGGCATAGATCACTTAAAGCCTGCTGCATCCTATTAAGTACCATATATGTGACATATATGCCTGCTGGTGTGGATCCTTTGGAGTTGCTGAAATTGTGTGCAATCACTAGGTGAACGAAGACTGTTGGATTCTTTCAGCAATATGGACCAGGCAGGTACTCAGTTCACATCCAGATGGCTTCACTTCTTGTCAGCCAAAAGGGTCTGAAGCAGAGCAGCTCTGATGACCTGCAAAGGTGTTTGCAGCCACACCGCTTTCTGGCACTGTTTGAACCAAATGTTTTTTTGTTTTGTTTTGTTTTGAGGGATTTTTAAAGGTTTTTTGTTTTCTTTTGTTTTTTGCAGTATTAAGGATTGAACCCAGGACCTTCACATGGATGTACATTTCCAGCACCCCTCCCCCTTTATTTTTTGGTACCGGAGATCAAACTCGGGACCTTGTGCTTGTAAGACAGGTGGCGGAACTACTGAGCTAAAACCCTGGCCTCCTTTTTTATTTTTAAGATATGGTCTTGCTAAGTTGCCCAGGCCTGACTCAAATTTGCAATTGTCCTGCCTCAGCCTCCCAGAGTTCTGGAATTACAGGTGTATGCCACCACACCCAGCTCTGACTCCCTTTTAATTGAAGCTAATGTATGGCCAAGGATTCTCCAAAGAAATCCTCACTGAGGAGGTCAATTTGGGTCAATTATCTCATCTCTGTGAGCTAAGAAGGTTTTCCTGGCACTTCTCTAGCCTTCACTACCCGAGACTGAAGACCCCTGTTATGGTTTGTGTTTAGATGTCACCCTAAAGCCTCATGTGGATGAGGTGGGACTTTCTTTTTCAGAGCTAGGTGAATCTGGAGTGCGTGATGCTTGGGTTAAGGGCATGTGATTACTAAACCACTAAGTGTGAGTGATTAGTTTGGCACCACCCTAATCATGGTAGTCTGAATAAGGTAAAAGGGGCAGAAAGATGCTGTTAAACTATTTTCCCCTTGTTACCTTTGCTACCTTGTGCATGCCATGTTGTTTCTGTTCTGCCATGTCTGTTTGTCATCTCTGCTTTGGAGTTGGCCAATTACGGACTAAAACTTCTATGAACTCTATGAACAAATAAACCCCTTCCCCTTCAACTTTGGGTGTCAGCAATGAGAGAAATGTAAACAACTCAACCCTATAGGCTCAGTGGTTGAGCCCTGTTGCAGGAACCAGCAATCTGTGAGTTCTGCTCAGTTCCATCACTGTTCTATGACTGATCAGGGCCAAGGAGCCAGTCTATCCTCCCTCCTCTGTCCTAAACCACCATCTCACCTTGCTCTGTCCCTAAGCCATGCTCCTCATCCCTCCAGGGCCAATATTCTTAAAATCAAGGGCTTCCTCAAAGGAAACAGAGAGACACAAGACACAACAGGCCTCCTGACCAGAGGCGTGGGGATGGTGTTCATCCCATGGCTGGGAGGGCCTGCTCCTGTGTTAGGGCCAAGGGCTGCAGAAAAGGCCACCAGGGGTCACTGGACCTTCAAATGCAGGGTGTTCTACCTTTCTGAGAATATTCACTATATTCTCAAATCAATGAGTGAGACTATGTAAGAACATCCGAATACAAAGCTGCTCACTCAAGCATAAAGCTGGAAACTAGACAATTTCTTCAAACAAAGTTTGACAGGCCTATGTAATGATGATTAGATTGATATTTATGAGAATGGGAAAATGTTCAATACATAATAAATATTTTAAAAGCAATGAAAATGTGTGTGCTGTACAATATCATTTCTTGAAAATGAAATAAAACACACACACACACACACACACACACACACACACACACACATGCATAAACTTCCAAAGACAAAACTGAGCAGAAGAAATCCGTTTTTTATAGTTTCAAAGCAGAAATCCCTTATTCTCCCCACCCTCCACTCCCCACTCCCAAGCTTCTCCAGAACCCAGCTGTCACCAAGGTGAGAACCATGGCTGGCATGTCTCAAACTGGAGTCCTCAGAGTCACTCTCTGAGCCACGTGAGAGCAGGTACCTTTTTCCACCTTATTCCTCTGTACTCAGCAGCCAGACCAATGCTTGGACTCAAAGAGGTAACACCCTGTAAAAAAGAAGCACAAAGCAGTAATTATCTTGGATGACCTCCAATACAGACGTGGAGAAAGAGGCCAGGCCATACAGAAAGGACAAGCAGCCATGCCTGGAAAAGCAGCCTCCACCGGGTATCCGGTGCTAAACTTGATCTGTCACAAGCATCACTGAAGAAGGTGGCTCGGAGGGCATGTGCCAGCTATAATTAATAGCTAGCCATCCCATCTCGGAAGCAGGTTCTCCTCCTTCAGTGGAATATTCCATTAGACTTACTAATGATATTTTACATCAAGCAAGTTCTAAATCAGGCTGAAGTCAAGGCTGTGAGGGTGTAAGAAAGGAAGGCCAAACGGAAGTGCAGAGAGCACACAGTGTGATACAGTATTAACATCCTTGGCATAATAAATTCCTCAAAGGCATCAGTAAACATCTTTGAAACTCAGAATTCAAGAAAAGCAGGGCATTCTTGGCCCTTATTGAATTGCTACGTAGAAGAACAAACCAAACCACTAAGAGACTACGCCCTTAAATTCTCTTCCAACTAACCTTTCCAGGGCCCTAAATTTAAACAGCTGGATTATCATTCAAGCACCATCCACTCAGCCTTTTAGAAATGAGAGGCTCCTGATGAGAAATGTGCATTTCATTTCACCAATAGGACACAGTGTTCTGGCCCTCATTTTTTCTCCACTTAAACAATCTTTTTTTGAGAAGCATGTGTTTAGCATATACTGCTGGGGTCACAGTAAATTCATTTCTGTCATAGAAGGTTTCAAGTAAGCAGAGAAGGTTAAGAAGAAAAAACACCTACAACAAAACAGCCTCTGCTCCCGAAGTTCTAAGTTCAAGAAATGAAAACTGAGGTGTGAAAACATCACTAAATTCCATTTTAAACATCTGAATTACACAAGGACAGATTCAGTTAAGGAAAGGGGAAGTATTAAAATAAATGAGGGAGCAATAAAACCTTAGTGGCTCAGATATTAGAGATTAAGCAATGCATTTGTACAAGGAAACCAGGCACCTGTACAATTTCCTTAATTCTGCCTCAGTTGGAGAAACCAATGTAAAACCTGAAAACCAACCTCAAGTACTTGAACAGGAGGAGGAATCCTTTGTATAGTAAACCCTGACTCTCACCACCCATGTCTTCAGGACCCTCAAGCTTTCAAACCAGTTCCCAACCAGGGACTGTCAGGCATACCCATGTGTGCTGATGTACAAAAATACCCAGAATATGTTTGCATATTTCTTTTTCTCCAGTCAATCTCAGGCTGCCAAACTGGGTATGTGCCTGGCAGAAAACTTAGAGCTAGGTTTTGGGGGCTCCCTCTCTATACCCCTTTGGGCTCACACAGCCATTCTAGGGCCTCTGTAGTCCAGAGACCTGGAGGAAGGACCTGTAGTGCCCACCCATGACCCACATGGCCCTCACAAAAGTGCGTTACACCACAAGGAAAGAGCAATGGAGATAGAAATTAGAAGCCAGAGAAGAGAAGCCCCAGGTGAGGACATTACCTTGCCAAGACCAGTTTAGAGGAGGAGTGAGCAAAAGCCACACTCACTGATGAGCTTGGGCTACAGAAGAATGAGAAACTAAGCCTCAGGGGGGACCAGGACCAAAAGAGGAAACATTTCACAGGCACTTGAGGCCTGAAGTCAAACTCCAGGATGGCAAGAAATGAATGGCAGCTGGGTATGGTGCTGCACACCTGTGATCCTAGCACTTGGGAAGCTAAGGCAGGAGGATTGCCACAAGTTCAAGGCCAGCCTGGACTACATAATGATTTCAAGGCCAGTCTGCACTACAAAGCCAGACTCCCTCTCAAAAAAAAAAAGGGTTGGGGATTTACCTCAGTGGTGCTGCTGCCTGCCTCGCTGGTGCAAAGTCCTAAGTTCGATCCCTGGTACCAAAAAAAGGAAAAGAAAAGAAATGAATGGAAGATGAGAAAATGGAGACAGGGAGACAATGGACACCTTTGCCAATACCTTAACAAACACTTTTAGTATGTAATTTCAGGGCCAAACATAAGAGTCAAAAATTTGAGTGTGGTAGTGCACACCTGTCATCCCAGCACTCTAGGAGGCCGAGGAAAGAGGATCACAAGTTCAAGCTCAGCCTGGTCAACTTAATGACTCAGCAAGACCCTGTCTCAAACTTTTACAATTTTAAAAAAGGTCCAGGATATAGTTCAGCGCAAGGGCCCTGGGTTCATTCACCAGTATGGGGAGGGGAAATAAAGAAGAGTCAAAAGCCACTGGGAGCCTAATCCAAAGGACACATGCCCATAACATGCAGCAGGTTTGGTGGAGCATGGACCACCCATCCTAAGCCTGCCTCTTCTCCAGCCCTTCAGCAGCATCACTAGAACACTCGATCCTGTGAATACATTTCCTGCCTGCCAAGGTGCTGAAAGTGTATTGGCAAGTATAATCTGGTCAGCCACGTGCAGCAGCCCTGTAAGGAACAAAGTTTGTCCTGTGTTTGCTGATCTGTCGAGAACTGCAGTCGCCACACAGCATTGCTGACTTCCACGTGTCCACTGAAAACCTTCTCCACAAACACACCAGTGCATCTGAGCCTAGGAAACATCTTTCCTAGTTACAAATCTAATTTCCCAGATCCTTAACCTATAAGTTTGTTTTTAGAAAGCAGCTGACAAAAATCCACATGCAAAGATCCACTGCTACCCTAAACACACACACACACACACACACACACACACGTAAAACTGGCTGCCCTTATCTAGCTTCCCCAATTCTGACGAACACTACAACTAGCTTCACTGTGAAATCGGAAAAGGAGAAAGGGGTTTCTTCTCTTCCCCTCCTCCAATCAGGCTAACGCATTGTTTTAGGCAAAGAGATCCTCATATTTTCCTTCCCTAAAGGGTTAGATCCAAGAAGTCAAGATAATGTGATTACTAGAAAAGAGCCTTTCTTTGTTACTTTATCCTTTCTCTCTTCAACTCACAGCTCTCCTCTCCTGGAGGAAGTCCACAGAGCTGGACAGATAGAAGAGACAAAAGAGGTAAAGAAAAATCTAGGGCAAACACAAAAGTGGAAACTTCTCGGCAGCGTACTTGAATGCTAAACTAAGCCCTGGTCAATCAAACACTTTTGAATGTGATCCCTAATATCAATCTTTTTTGTTCTTTAAAAGAAAATACCCACCGTCTTTTATACAAATGGAATTAAAAAGGTGATTTCGAAAATATTTTACATCTAACTGAAGAGATAAAAAATTTAGAGAAATGAAAGCAACAAAATTAGGCTTCCCCATCCCTTTTTAAATACTTGCTAATATTGGTTTAGAAGTGAGTGAAAGGATGCAGTACGAAGAAGGGGAGCAGTGCTCTAACCCAGCCTGTGAGAATCCAGTCTGAGAGGAGGGGACAGGGAGGCCGCTGGTCCCCACACACACACACACTCCTGGAGCCCGCCAGCTCCTCTCCACTGCGCTGCCCTTCCACATTAAGCTGGTCTTGGGAGGGTGCGTTAGGGTGCTATCGATCAGGAACTTCCCAGATTTCCTGGGTTCCATTGCTTCTTGTCTTTTTAGATGTTAATTTTAAGATCCACTCTAAAGGCTCTCAAAAGAAAGAGGCTTTTAAGTAATGAAAGAATAAAATCAGGTTTAAAGTCCTGGCCAGCTGATACGGATCAGTCTCAGGAAAGGCACAAAAGCATGTTGCAGAACAAGTTTGCCTTGGAACTGAAACCACACGTAGAAGTGTTTGCAATAGAGGGAGGTGTCACTTCCAGAGGGAGCTTAGCAAGGGGCCCCCTTCCCAGTGTAGTTTATTTATCTCAAGAGATTTCTTCCCCATCCATGGCTTATTGTCTAATGAGACTGGAAAGAATCATCAGATGAGAATGCCCACACATATTTAAGATTCATATCAAAGCAATACAAGTTTTCCATGCTCAAATTTAATATATTAAGTTTCAGTGTACAGCTATTTTTAGCCAGGCTTGTCCAAGACAGGGACTTTTAGATGACCTTTATACTTTACCTTCCATTTGAGAGTTGTAAGGGTTTAACAAGTATTTAATGGTGAACAGATTAACAAAAGGAAAGATGAGTTACGCCAGAATCTGTTCACCTACCAAATGGCTGAAATAGAGGAAAAGTGCCAGGAGCAGGTCTTCCCAGGGGCCAAGTTTCCATCCCAGACTCCATCAAAGCCCAACCACACCCAGCCCAAGACCGAACAGTTTCAAGTGGCTTTTCTTTACTTTCTTCCTTCTAAAAAAATATTTCACTCGGGCGTGGTGGTGCACACCTGTAATTCCAACACTTGGGAGGCTGAGCCTTGGAGGATCACTGTGAGTTTGAGGCCAGCCTGGGCTACATAGTGAGTTCAAGGCCAGCCTAGACTACACAGCAAGACCCTGTCTCAAAAAAATAAAAATAAATATTTCAAAAATACACACACACACAAAAATACACAAAGGCATAACAAGTAATATAATGAAGTTTTTATTTCCCACCATCCATTTTTAAGAAATAAAACACTCCAGAAGTTCCCAGTAAAATCCCAGCCTTAATTTCTTCCTCCCTCTTCCAACTGATTATTCTTTTTCATTGATTTGCTTTATTACCTATGTAAATATTATTAAGCACCATTTATGTATTACACTATACACTTCACGGCTTTATACTGCAGGGCTGCCTAAAGGTATGGGGAAGAGGGGTCACCAGGAAAATATTTTCTGCAGGGTTCCTGTCTATAGAACAATTTGAGTTACCCATAGCAGTGTCAGTGCCATTCCAGCAGCCCAACCTTGTGTTATGCTGCCAACCGACAGGAGCCCCAGCAAAATGCCAGCCAATGGGAGCAATCTACCTGCAGTCCTTCCTGGAACCTGGGCTTGGCCCATCTATAGCTGCAGGGCATCTATTCAACCCTAGTCATGGTTCAGGAGATGGAGAGGGAGGCAAGTCCATGCAGGTCTCAGTCAAAGCTCAGAGCACCCAGCTGGGAGTGGCCACTCATGCCTGTGAGAACTGAGGGTGAGGTAGGAGAATCTCAAGTTTGAGCTCAGCCAGAGCAACTCAGCAAATTAGAGACCCAGTCTCAAAATGCAAAATAAAAAAAGGTTGGGGATGTAGCTCAATGAGAAAGTCTTCGGTTCAATCCCCAGTACAAGCAAGGGAGGGAGGGAGGGAGGGAAGGAGAAGAGAAGAAAAGAGAAGAGAGAAGAGAGGAGAAGAGAGAAGAGGAGGAGAGCAAAGCTCAGAGCACCCTGCCCAGAGAGCAGCCAGCCCAAGCCCCTGAGCAGGGGAGCCCAATGCAGGGTTCCACTGGTCCCAGCCTAAGGGAGTACACTTCGGGAATTCAATTCCCAGTTGAAACTGTTAGATTTATCCATATGGACCACCACAGCTTAGCTCATTCGTTTTCATTGTTATTTAGCATTCTATTGTATGAATGAACAACTTATCTCTCAGATCCTCCTGACAATGGGCATTTATTTCTAAATTTCCACTACAAAAGAATGATACTAGCCAGTGTGGTGGTACACTCCTATAATCCCAGCACTCTGGGGGGTCGAAGCAGAATGATCTCAAATTAGAGCCCAGCCTAGGCAATTTAGTGACTTAGCAAAATCCTGTATCAAAATTAAAAAATTTTAAAGGGTGTCACACAGCTCACTGTGAAGTCCCCAGTACCAAAACAAAAAGGTGGGGAGGGAGTTAGTTCAGATATTCCTTTACATGTCTCCTATTAGAACTGGGGGAAAACCTGAATAAACCCTCCAGATTTAACACACTCCATTTGCTTTTACCAGTAGTTACTTGCTTTTAAACAACTTGTTTATAGTTGGCCTTAAAAACACCACTTTTGAGGTCACATAAGTAGCAATATGTTGTTAGACTCCTATTAGCTTTGCCGTAGACAACACCTCTGATGGGTCATGAAGATAACAGTTGCAAAGTTAGCTGCGGGGGGGGGGGGGGGGGGGACATTATCTGGGCCTGTGCAAGTGTGCCATGGGGACTTCTCTGAAGTCAGAAGACAGAAAACTCTACCCACAGATGATGCTAAATCATTTCTCCTTGCCTCCAATCACCTCTCCCCACTTTAGACCACCCTGCTTCTTTATCCCATGAATAGCCCTAAACTATGCTTGAAGAGGTGGATTTGAGACTTGCTCTCCCATCTCCTTGGCCCTTTCTCCCTTTCAGTGACTGGCATACTGCACCACGGACAAAATGGGCCTGGTTTTTTAATGCTGTTGTGTGCAAGAGCTTCTTGAGGGGGCTACAGTGGCTTGGATGAGGTTTGGGTATCCTCCAAGGGCTCATGTAATTTTAAGCTTGGTGCCCACTGTGGTGCTATTGGGAAATGGTGGGCCTCTGAGAGGTGGGGCTTGGGGGGAGATTCTCAGGTCACTGGAGGTAATTCTGCACCACCCCTTAAAATTCTAGGGAGAGTGTTGTTATATGAAAGGAGCAAGCCTGGCCACTTCCCTCTCTCTGCTTCCTCCCTCACCATATAACCCTTCTGCCACCCATGCTGTCACCATCCACCTTGGGACCTTCACATAGCCTGCATTATGCTGTGTGGACTTTCCACCTCCAAAACCATAAGCCAAATAAACCTCTTTTCTTTATGAACTCAGCTGCCTCAGGTATTTCACTGTAGTGATGAAAAGCTGACTGATACAGGTTCATACCTAAAAGAGGAATTACTGTGTATTTTCAACCTTACTGAAAATTTCAAATTATTCTATCAGGTGATTACCCACTTATGCCCTCATTAGTGGAAATTGCTCCATACCCACACTAGTTGAATTTTTGCAATGTGAAGGACATGAAATATTTCATTGTGGCTTTAATGCCATTTTTTTGATTGCTGTTACTTTTTCTATGCTAATTTAACAGTTTGCCTTTTCCTTTAGTGAACTGTCTATTGTGTTACCTTTGTGTCACTCTGACAAAATACTTGAGATAAACAACTTGAAGGAAAGATTTACTTTGGCTCACAGTATCAGGTTTCTGTCTATGGTCAGAGCTGGCTCCTTTGCTTTGGGTCTGGGGCCAAGTAGAATACCATGGTGTGTCGGGGGAGAGGGGTTAACAGAGGGGATTGCTCACCTCATGGTGGCCAGAAAGCAGAGAGAGACTGGAAGAACAGCCAGAGAGAAAGGAAGGACCCACTGACAAGATATACCCTTCAAAGGCACACTTCTAGTGACCTACTTCTTCAACTGGGCCCCACCTCCTAATAACCCATTCAGCTATGAACTTGTCAATGGATTAATCCATTGATTAGTGTCCTTATGATCCAGTTACCTCACCAGGCTTCACCTCTGAACATAGCTGCAATGGTGATTGAGCCTTCAATACCCAAGCCATTGGGGGACATTCTAAATCCAAACCATAACACCCATCTATTTGATTAGTTTTTTGTTTGTTTATTTGTTTGTTTAATATTAGGTCTTCATATATTTTGAATACTTCATGTCAACTAGAAAACGAAGTCTGGAAATTCCAAGAAGCCAGCCCTCATGAACCTCCTTGGTCCTTTCGTGCCCTTGATGAAAGAATTCAGTCAAGAGACCCAGTCGGCCATGCAGGATATAGGTAGAGTTTATTTGTAAAGCAGATATGGAGAGATCTATGCCTTTGAGTGAGAAGGTGGGCAATGTCAGGTAGACTTCTTCACTGAGTATTAGTTTGGTTACTCTTTTATGTACACAAGAGTTACTCCTAGGTCCAGGGAACTGTGGTGATTAGAGATTAGTTTGGAATGTTGATACCTCAAAAAAGTCTTGTTCTTTTTGTATGGCTAGTGTTCCCTCAGGATTCTTAATCATATAAAACATTTATAAAAGAAAAAATTTCTAATCTAAATCAGGTCTCAGCACAAGGATAAAGGGTCTTTAAAGAAAGTTCCTTTTCAGTTCGGAAATCATGGCACAGGAAAAGGAAGATGTTAGAGATTACAATTTAACCGAAGACCAGAAAGCAATCAAGGCCAAGTATCCTCCAGTCATTCAGACATACGAATATTTGGATCATACAGCAGATGTCCAGTTACATGCATGGGGAGAGACTCTGGAGGAGGCGTTTGAGCAGTGTGCCATGGCCATGTTTGCGTACATGACAGACACTGGGACTGTGGAGCCCCTCCAGACAGTAGTAGAAGCCCAAGGAGATGACTTGCAATCTCTTCTGTTTCACTTTCTGGATGAATGGCTTTATAAGTTCAGTGCTGATGAATTCTTCATACCCCGGGAAGTGAAAGTACTTAGTATTGATCAAAGAAATTTCAAATTACGTTCCATTGGGTGGGGAGAAGAATTTTCACTTTCCCAGCATCCTCAGGGAACAGAAATCAAACCAATAACATATTCAGCAATGCAAGTCTATAATGAAGAGAAACCAGAAGTTTTTGTGATCATTGACATTTAAGACACTAAAAAAAAAAAAAAAAAGAAGAAGAAAGACCTATTAAAAAAAAAAGAAAACCTTTCTTTTCCTGATATCATTAGGTTATAGGCTATGGCAACCAGGAATGGTAGGTACCTTTTTCTAGAAGTAGAGGTCCTGTGTCCTCAGGTCTGAAACCTAATAAATAATTATAAATGTACCTTGAGGTCTTTCTTAACTATAACTCCCAAAGTGTGCTATTTTGGACACCCCCATTGTCCCTCAGGCCTACTAATATCTAACCACCAGCAACATTTCATATAATCTGTTCTGAAAATTTCTGAGTAAAATGTGTTGCACATACCTACTCAGAACCAATGACTACTCTTAATTTTGTCTTTTGATACACAGGTATGAGCAAAGTTATCAATATTATTTCTGTTGTGCTTTTTATGATTTGTTCAACATGCTTCCATAACCTGAGGTTGCAGTATTTACTCCAAAGAATTAGAAGTTTTTGTCTTACTTTTTGAGATCTTTACCCAGGAACTGATTTTTACTTATACTATTAATATAGATAGTACAATTGGACCACTTCTCTCTACTCATCTGTGTTGGGAGCTGCCACAACCAGGAGGCATCTTGCCTGCCTCCTGTACTTCATGACTTCCCTCCTTTTGTGCCCCGATTTACCCTCCCAAAATAGATACCCCAGAGTGCAAAAAAATGTTCCTTATGCTCTATTTATTATAGTCCTAGTTGACATGGTCCTAAAAACAGCAAGCTTGCATGTCCCTGTTCCCACCAGCCTTATCAGTCAGCCAGTCTCAAAATATATTAAAGCAACAAATTACCAAGAATACCCTGCCCCATCTCCTTGTTTGTACCTCCCCTCCTCTTGCCTTAAATAAAGTAACACACAGACTATAGTGTTCTTCTCCACTCAACAGGCGGGGTGCCCCTTTATTCTTTTCTGTTTTCTGCATCTCCTGTCACCCTACTCAGGCCCCAGACCCTTGCGGCACAGGCCATGGCATGCCAGAACGTGGGCAATGCCCCAGGGCCAAACAACACCCCCCACCTTGGTCCTAAGGCCTACTACCCAGGAGGCAGAGATAAAAACAAAGATCCCTGAGCCTACCTTGGAAAATTCCTAAATTCCTAAAACCAGGATGCATGCAGGTCAGACTTGGTGGCATGACCTGCAATAACCTTTCTTCACCTGGAGCTCACTGAAAGTTCATGCATATGGACTGTGTCTCATACATCCAATTATAACAGAGTGAATTATGGAAAGGACACGCCTCCTAGATACAGCTAACATGACCCAGTCAGGTCAGGCATGCTCTGGACAACCCAATGGGAGGCATCATAGGCCCGGGGTCAACATTTTAAATTCTTAAACTCGACACCTTCAGTGCTCATGCCATTTTCCTTTCTGCCAGCTCACTAAGAGCATACTGACACCTAAATTAAACTTTGCTGCTTTTTCCTTATCATCGCATGCCATGTCCAATTCTTTGTCACGCACAAGAATCTAGAAACCCGTCTAGAACTTATCACCCATGCTAACAATATAGAGATTCGATCTTATTTTTCCCATATGAATAATTAGCTGGGCACTGTTCTTTCCCCACTTTTTTTCATCCCTCTCTGATGTTTACCAATTTCCATATATGCATGGACATTTTTCTGTCCTTTCTATTCTAAACCATTTATTTACTTGTCTATTCTGTCACCAATACTATTCTGGATTCTTAGATCATTAAATAGTCATACATGGTGAGAGTGATTCCAAACTTTCTGCTTCTTCAAAAGCAGTTATTCTTGGCACTTTGCTTTTCTATAGAAATGTAAAATCAGCTTTTCAAGATCCAAGAAAAGTCCTGCTTAGATTTTAATTACAAATGAACTTTTAGATTGGAGAGCTGACATCTTTACAAAATTGTGTCTTCCTAGTATGTGTTTTCTCATCCTTTTACTTTCAACGTTTTGCTGTCTCTAATAAATAGCATACAAATAGACTAGTCACAAATCAGTTTGAAAATCTGTCTTTTCAGAGCCATTTGGTCTATCAAGCCTCATTATAAGTACTGATGTATTTGGAACTATTTTCTATTTTGTTCTTTCTTTTACTCTGCTTATTCTATACTTCTATCCTCCCCCAAACTTACTTTATATTGATGAGGAGTTTGATTTAGTTACTGCTACTCCCACATTGAATTCAAATACACAACCTTTAATTTTGTGGTTCTCAAATGTTAAGTATCAGAATAACCTGGAGGGCTTGTTAAAACAGATTGCCCATCTCCACTGTAGAATTTCAACTCTAGATTTCTGAATTTATATTTCCAAAAGAAGTCCAAAATGATGTTGAGAGTGTTGGCCCACAGACCACTCTTTGAGAAACACTGCTTTAATTCTATTCTTCTAGTGGTTAGAGTTTGACTTTCAATATTCCCAACTAAATGTAAGGTTAATATTATTATTCTTCCTAAAAATATGAGGTCCCTCAAATATTTTAACTCTGATTTTTATCTATCATATCTTGGATGTTTTTGAGATCTAGAATTTAATTCTGCTTTACTTTTTTAACTTCCTCAATATCAGAGGCTTGCTTTTGTTTACTTATTGATACAGGGTCTCACTATGTAGCTCAGGCTGGACTTGAACTCACTATGTAGCCTCAGCTGGCCTTGAACTTGCAGTGATTCTCCTGCCTCAGCCTCCTAAGTGCTGGGATGACAGGCATCTGCCACCATGCCCAGCTGCTATTACTGGTTTTAGATTGAGGTTTGTGAAGATTTTCATGTATGTTTACTAATATCTTTGCTCAAGTTGCTTATTTGTTTGTTTGGTTTTATTTTGCTTTGTTGATGTTTTGCAGTGCTAGGGACAGAACCCAGAGCCTCACAAATTCTAGTAAGCCCTCTGCCACTGACTATATCTCCAATCCAATTTTCCTTCTTGCATTTCTCAATTTCTTTCTGTAGTTATTTTCCCTCTACATAAAATCTGTCCTTAGAAGTTCCTTGAGAGAGGTAACAGATAATCTTTTTTGTTATTATTGTTTTATTATGTGTATTTTTGGTTTTGTTTATTAGGTCATTTTATTTGTTGCTTTGGTTTTTGGGTTTGGGGAATTTAAATTTCTTTTTTTTCACCTACTCTTCAATGATAAATTAGCTAGACATATAATTTTATCTTAGCAGTTAGTTTGTCCCAGCATTTTGAACCTATTACTCTTCCAGTGACTTTTACCTTCTATTGTTACCTTTGGGGAATCTACTGTTAATCTTACTATTGTAACTACATTGTCACATGTTTTCTCTGTGAGTACCTAGTTTTCTACTTTTGTTCTGGAACCTTATTATCACTATGATGTATCAAGTTTTTTGTTTATTTTACTTGTTTAACTTAAGATTCACTATTATCCCTGAAACTAAGGATACATAACTTTCAACAATTCTGAAAATGTCAACAAGACATTATATTGTTGAAAATCACATTTCATCAGTTCTATTTTCTGCTTATAGAATTTTACCAGAAGCAAGTTAAATCCTCTAATTTTATCCACCATGTCATTTAACTCCTGACATTTCACAATCATATTATCTGTACACTGCAATCTGAAAAATGTTTTTAGTTCTAATCCAAGTAATTCCATGTCTAACTTTTCTGTTTACTTACGGCAAATCTATTTAAACATTTGATGCTTTCTTACTTATAAAAAATATTGATGATATTTCTTTTCAGAAATTCTATTTAGTGCTTTTCCAAATCTATCTGAAACTAACCTATGCTATTAGAACTTATAACAGTAATAGCCAGGCATGGTGGTACAACCCTGTAATCACAGTACTCTGCAAGGCTGAGGCAGGAGGAGTATGAGATTAAATTCTAGCCTGGGCAGCTTAGTGACTCAGCAAGGCCCTGTCTCAAAATAAAAATAAAAGCTAGGCATGGTATTGCACACCTGTAATCCCAGCACTTAGGAGGCTGAGTCAGGAGTTTTGCTTCGAGTTCAAGGCCAGGCCAGCCTGGGCTACATAGTGAGTTCAAGGCCAGCCAGAACTATATAGCAAGATCCTATCTCAAAACTAAATAAATAACAAAAATAAAAAAGGCTGAGGATGTAGCTCAGTGTGAAGGCCCTGGACTCAATTCCCTACACCACAATAAATAAACAAATAAATAAATAATACATAAATAAATAAATAAAGTTAGGACAGTAGTCACTCCTGGGGTTTAGGAAATGATGGCAAGCAAACATGGGGTTGGGGATTTGGTGTTATGGTCACTGGTTAGATAGATGTGTTCAGGTTGTGGAAAGCCAATGAGCTATCACTTATAATTCATGTACTTTTTGGTATGATTTTCATTATATTATACAATATATCTTGTTCCTTTCTTGTGTGTTTTTAAAAATTTAACGAACCATTTTTGGCATATTTGTTTTAAATTCTAAACTGCTAAACTTCCTTACGTTCATAGGAGTTTTTGCTGATTCTAATTTATGATAGACTGTTTCTTTGTGGGATTCTTTTTCCTTGAAAAGTTATATGCAGCTAGGCTCATCTAAGGGAATCCTATAGGACCTACATTGAGACCATGTCCCTCCAGAGGATCTACACTATTTCTATGCATATCCAGACACACTATCAATTCAGGATCCTAAAATTAACTGCTTAAACCACTCAGTGTAGATTCAAATCCCAAACCCATGAAAGTGGAGATGGGTAGTTACAAGTTCTTGCAGCTACTTTTTGTCTCCACTCTGAGCACAGGTAAAGATGTTTCCTTATTATTCCTCTCAGCTAAAGGTCAGATTTTTTTTTCTTTTATTCAGTCCATTCTTTTACTGAGGCCACAGACCTTTGAATAGCTCATGCTCCCCCTCACCCCCACAGCATTATCTGTCAGGCCCACATCCCATCCAGGAATCCAGGCTACTGAGACTGGCAAACCCAGCATTATGGGAGCTCCAACATTGTCTTACAACTCCATTTCCTTTCCATTTGTGACCCATGAGAATTTCCTCTGACCTACTACAGGTATTTAAAACAATGTTCTTTGTATATAACCTAGCATTTCTAGGTACTTTGAGTTTGGGTTGCTTTCATTTTGTTGTCTCTTCTGGTGGAAGAATTAGCAGAGGTTCCCATCCAGTTTAATAGCTTGGTGCATCTTGGGAGCAGGGCACAGGGCCTGATTTTTGTTGTGAAGCTGTAGCAGACCTAGTGTGACTCAAGGATCAATGATTGTGGCGGCAGCAGCCCAATAGCTAGAGAGAAGCTGACCAGGGCAGAAGTCATAGCTTTTTTTGAATCACCAGTTCTAGGGTGTTCTACAGTCATTCTTGGAGACCACTTTTGATCCTGCTCCTCAACTCTTCCAGTAATTTTTTAGACACTCATTTTCTTTGTCAAACTCTCCTTAAAATAGGAAGTGATTTCTCAACCCTGCCTGACATGGACATCAAGGGTCTCAAGACAAAAAAAAAAAATTAAATGTAATAGAGGTTGACCAAATTTATAATCGAAGAAGTACAATTTTTTTTTTTTTTTTGGTACCAGGGATCAAACTCAGGACCTTGTGCTTGCAAGGCAGGCGCTGGAACCACTGAGCTAAATCCCCAGCCCAACAAATTATTTTTAAGGTTTCTCCATTTATTACTATTTTTTACAGATATATTTTACATATTACGTTGGCAAAGATTCAATTAGAAGTAGAAATGATCCCATTTGCTGTTGCTGCTAATATAAAATTGGGACAACCTTTCCAGATAACAATGCTTTAAAACAAGCACAACCATTGACCTAGTGATTCCACTTCTGGGAGTTTGTTCTAAAAGAATAATTAAGGATGTGCACAAAGATTTCACTGTAAGACTGTTCAGTGAATTATTTATCTGTAATGTTTAGAAAGAAAATATCTCATATTAAGGTAACTGAGGCCTGGCCAAATAAATTATGGCACATACATTAAACATGATGCAGACTTTAAAAATCTATACTAAAAGAATGCTGACATGGGAAAATGTTGCCAATGTATTAAATGAAAAGACTTTATAAATAATGTACACAAAAGGATTCCACTTTAGGTAAAATAGAAAGTAGATTAAATAATATTTTCAAAATGCTGACAAACAACATGGATAAATGTTACAGACATTATTTTTAGTGAAAGATACCAGACATAAAAGAGTGCATGTTGATAGAAGTCAAAGTAGTGTTGACCTTGATGCATACGTGGAGGGCAAAGTAAGGCAGTGGTGGTGCAAGGATACTAATAGCAGAGGAGCATGGGGAAAGTTCCATGGAGCTGAAATGCTTTCTATCCCATGGTAGTATTGTGGAATGAATGTCTGTGTCGCCCTCAAAATGCATACTGGCCTTTTGCTTTGTTGTACCCCTGAAAGCAAAATGGGTCACCAGCAGTTGTGCTAGAGCCCCAGGGCTCTCATTCTCTTTTCATCTGCTCATACCTGATCCATGTCTGATCAAGAAGTATTGCATCGGTGGGTGGGTGCACCCTATCTGTGAAAGGATATAGGCTTCCTTAAGTCAGACTAAGTGATCTTCCTTGAATCAATTATCCAAAAAATCTACCCAATGAATGAAACCATGCTAGTTCTTTGTGCATGAAATATAAAATAAAATTTTAAGTTGGGCATGATGGTGCACACCTCCACACTCAGGAGGCCAAAGCAGGAGGATCACTGGAGTTTGGGGCCACCTGGGGTACATAGTGAATTTAAGGTCAGCCTGACCTACATAGCAAGACCCTGTCTCAAAAAACCATAAATAAATAATAAAAAATTAAAAACACTTTTTTGTAGGTGCTGAGAATTAAATCCAGGACCTCACACATGCTAGACAAGCCCCACCACCACGGAGCCAAACCTCAATCCCCTAAGAAACCTCAACACCCTCCCTAAAATGTACATGTTGAAATCCTAACTACAAGGTGATGGCATTGGAAGGTGGGCCTCTGGTAGATAATGAGGTGATGAGGGCAGAGCCCTTGTAAATAGGGTTAGTGCCCTTACAAGAGGAGACAGAAATGACTTTTTTCTCTACCATGTGAGGGCGCAAGGAAAATACGCTGACTATAAACTGGGAGGAAGGCCTTCACCAAGAACCCAACCATACTTCACCTTGATGATGGACTTCCAGCCTCCAGAACCGTGGGAAATATGTGTAAATGTGTGCTGTTTAAGCTTCCCAGTTCATGATACTCTGTTATTGCAGCCTAAATTGGCTGAGACCCTTGAGATGCGCCAGTGAGTATCCACAAATGAAAACTGTATTAAGAAAGGTGTTCTTTGTATACTGTATTAGAAGTACATTAAACCTCAATAAAAATGTAAAATCTTTCTGCTAGTATGTCCCATTCCCTGCCTTATCCACCAATACCATCATTTTGGAGCAGAGGGTCAGTGTCATCTGTCTGGAGTAAAGGGTAATAAAGCAGACAGGGCAAACACTCAGGGAGTCTTCAGCTTCTTGCAATCCACATTCCTCCCTTAGCTGAGCCCAGGGTTATACCAGCCACCAATGAGGACGTTCCTCAGGCCATCGGCAGTGTCTTTGGTAAAGTTTATCTTCACACTGAGGTTTGGCTTTGCCTCTTTCCCCACCCAAATGCATGGTCCCCAGTTTAAATCATCCTAGTGCAGTGATGGTGAACCTTTTAGAGTTTTCAGTGATACAAACAGCCTGCTGCAGCACGCATGCCATAGGTTTGCCACCACTGTCCTAGGGCATGAAAATGACACAGAGAAGGATGATGTCCTAGGAGAGGGGGTAGGAAGGAAGAAAAGGAGGGAGGAGGGAAGAAGATGTACAAGAAGTCAGCACACTTCTGTAATCCTACTTATTCAGGAGACTGAGGCAAGACGATTACAAGTTCAAGACTAGCCTAGGCAACTTAGCAAGACTGTTGTCTCAAAATATTTTTGTTTTTGGTACTGGGGATCAAACTCTAAACCTTGCATTTGCAAGGCAGGCGGCAGAACCACTGAGCTAAATCCCCAGCCCTCAAAATATATTTTTAGGGCCAGGAATATAGTTTAGTGGTGCTGCACCAACCTGGCAAGCACAAGGTCCTGAGTTCAATCCCCAGTACTAAAAAACAAAATTTTTAAAGGGGCTGCAGATATAGCTCAGTGGCAAAGCATTTGCCTAGCATGTGCAAGGCCCTGGATTAAATTCCCATCACCAAAGGAAAAAAATATACAATATATACATTAGAATATGGTGGCATTATACATTATTTTTGGCTTCTATTTTTGAAATTTTTTATGGCAAATGTATATTATTTTTGCAGTAAGAAAAAGAGGATGTTTTCTTTGGATTTTACAGTAGTGAAACCACTTGCTACAGCAGGAAGAGGACAGTACTCAGCAGCTCCTAACACATCCTGTTCAGTTTTGATCTTGGGCCAATTTGCCCTGTTATTAGGTGATTTCAGACTTCAGACCTCTCTTCATCCATGATGATGCTGGGTAATTTATCACCTTTAAGACTGTGCAAGCCAGGTATGGTGGTACATACCTGTAATCCTAACACTCAAAAGGCTGAAGCAGGAGGATTGCCCCAAGTTCGAGGACAGCTTGGACTACATAGTGAGTTCAAGGCCAGCCTAGACTACACAGCGAGACCCTGGCTCAAAATATATATATATATATATATATAAAAAAACTTTGCAAGAAATGTGATTTTCAAACAACAAAAAATACAAGAACCTTGAAAAAAGTCTACCCGCTGATTACAAGAAAATGACAAAATTTTTAAAAAAGAAAGAAACATGATTTTCTCGGGAGTCTTTTTTCTGGATAACAAATGGCCAATGAGGTTACCAAGAAAGAAAATGTGTTGTTCCCTTCCTATTGGACTGTGCTGAGTAGGAAGTAGATTACCACAGGCACCAGGGCCTCGGGAAAGGCTTTGTAGCCTCATTATGCTGAATTTAAAAGCCTTTAGAGAGGGATTTGAGCTTTAAAAATCTCAGAATCTAGCAGATTCTCTAGTTGGTAGGTATTTGCAAGTAGAACCACCAGCTGCACAGGTGTTTTAAGGATGGAATAGGAAACCGCATGATGCCTTTAACATCATACAAGTTTCCACCTCCCCTGCTACTCTAGACTCTGCTGCAACCTTGACGCAACTATCTCCCACCCTAATTATTGCTCCTAATTACTCCCTGTTCCTGCCTGAGATGGCCCATGGTTGTTGCTACAATTTATAACCACGTCAACATTAGCTGGACCTCATTCTACATTGAGCTTGGTGACCAAGATTTCCATGACCCAATGCTACCACTGAGAAAATGTGAGGTGGCCTGGGATGACTCAGGAGGCTTCTCCAAGAGACATGGGCTAACTGAGTCCAGGAAAGATGCAAGCAGCTGGGATGGGCAGGGAGACAGCTTGGGTAAGGGCTCAGAGGCAGGCCTGGCTTGGGCAGAGAATTCTAGGCAAGACTTTCTCCTGATTAGAGTAGATGCTCAAGACACAATTTTTGAAATGATGGGCAGGATCATAGGAATGGAAGAGCAAGCTGATTAATTCGGATTTTACCTTGGATGTTATGTCTTTCAATGATACAAACAGCCCACCGTGGCACATGTGCCATAGGTTCTCCACCATTGGTCTAATCAAACGCAAGCTTCCTGCCAGGCATGGTGGCACACATTTGTATTCCCAGCACTGGGAGGCTGAGGCTGGAGGATTGAAAGTTCAAGCCCAGCAAGAGCAATTTAGAATTTAGTGAGCTGCTGTTTCAAAATAAAAAACAAAGAGGCCTGGGATGTAGCTCAGTGCAAAGGCCCTGGGTTCACTTCCCAAGACAGAAAAACAAACAAACAGAAAGTATCTACCCTCAAGAAGCTCATAGCCTAAGCAAGAGAAGAGCAAATCAGCAGACGGCTATAAAAATGTAAGGGAGCTGGGTATGGTGGTGCATGCCTGTGATCCCAGCACTCGGGAGATTGAGGTAGGAGGATCACCAACAGTTGGGAGACCAGCCTGGGCTACACAGCAAGTTCAAGGCCAGCCTGAACTGCCTATCGAGACACTGTCTCAAAAAAGCAAAAGAAATAAAAATGTCAGGGAGATGCAAGACTAGCAGTTAGTCCACCATACTCCAGAGCATGGAGGGAGGTCTTTAATCATCCAGGACAAGTGTTCCCATGCACATCAACACTGCTGCCCAGCACCAGCCCCTTCTGCCAAGGCTTTAGAGATGGCAAAAGACTGGAAAATCTCCAGTGGGTTGAGGTCATGTGAGGAGCACCCTATAGGTCAGAAGGAGACCCACGGCCCACGAAGGCTGTTACCCTTTTCAAGCAAAAGGTGTGGTGGGCAAAACCCAACAGCACCAGGGCACCACACATCTGATGAGATCTCCGCTCAACATCACCTTCCTTCTTCCCACGGCTCTGAAGATACTGCTAAGAAACCTGGATGGAAGAGCTAGAAAAGGTCAGTTGATACACACTCCCTTATTTTTCAGAGGAAGAAACTCCCTTGGCAATATTTCTTATTCTTCATACCTCTCTGTTCTGCCAACAAAACAGGGGGGTGGGTGTCATTAAAGGCTAAGTGGTAAGTACATAATAATGCACTAATAAAGTCACAGACCAGTGTTAAGCACTGGTAATAATTTCATGTGTTTTCCTTCTAGGGTCATTTACATTTTATTACAGGAAGTTTTTTTTTAAGCCCTCAAAAACAACAAAACAAACACAAGCAGGAAGGAATGCATGCCCCCAGGTGGAGTGTGTGGGTAAGAGCAGAAGCTGAGAAGGGCTACCTGCAGTGAGGGGTGAGCATGTCTCAAATTCACCCTCCATGTTCAGGTCATGAATTCTTGACCTCTGAATGCAGAGGATCCTGAACATTCAAAGCCTTCTCACAGGGACCAAGCAGCTAGAAGTGGGTTGGGGGGTAGGCAAGAGACAACAGTGATGCAGATAAGAGGAGGCCAAACGGATGCGAGACAGAAACAACAGTAATCCTCCACTCATCTTTCCTAATATTGGGATTTGAAGTTATTTCTCAAGCAAGTGAACAATGAAATATCAGTAACTATCAGAGATTGAGATAGATGATTTGGATCAGAAACCATGTAAAGCATCAAAAATCTGGTGCTTGCACAGGCCTTGGGTTTAATACTCAGTACCACTAAACACTGTACATACTACATACATACATTATATATACATACATATGTACATACATAAAAATAAATATAACAAAAATCTGATACTCTGTTGCTCAGAGCTGATCTTGAAGCACTGAGACCCGCCTCCCCAGGGGAGGTTAGTTGGGTTTTCTGATCCTCTAGCAGGACTTCCTCCCTACAACAGTGTACGGTGTGTGCACTATGGGTCCAGCTGAAAGGACAGAGAAGTACAAATCCAGTTCATGCACAACTCACTGTGCCCTGAGACATGGCCAGGTCAACAGCAGTACAGAGACATCTTTTTTAGTGGAGTGAGCAAAGAAGTATCTGTTGCTAATAAACACAAATGCATTATAGGATTAGGGGCATCCACCTACCTCCTGCCTCCATGAAGCCTGCAAGAGTTCAAGTTGTTAGGCCCACATCAGACCACATCAAACAAAACACAGTACTGTACTAAGTGAAAATCACAGCAGAGAGCAATCTCCTTCATGCTTTCAAATCCTTTGAAGAGTGTTCACTCTCACTACTTCTACACAATATTGTACTGGAGCCCCCAGACAGTGCAGAAAGGAAAAGCAACTGAAGGGGTTCAGAATATGCCACTCAAAAAGATGCACACAGATTATGGCCAAAGGCAATTGAGAACTTCACAGGAAAAGCCCTTTGCCTCTCTTTTAACTCTCTAAAATAAAGCATAAATGTTCCCTTTTGTAAAGGAAACTTCCATTAGTAAAGGTACATAGCTGCAGCAGGAAGAGAGCTACTCTGAGATAACTTTTGTCCCCTGAAAGACTATCATCTGCGTAACAAGATAACCTTTATTCACCTTACATTTCTTCCCTTCGCCTGACAATAACTTGCCTCCATTGTCCCCTAGAAGTCTCAAACTCCTACTCCTATCTGTACTCGGGATGATATCTAAGCCTCAGACATCTGGCCACTTCTTTGAGTCTAATATTTTTGAAACAACCACTTGTAAGTATGCAATTAAAATTTTTTTCTACTATTAATATGTCTTGATTCAATTTAATTCTTAAACCAGCTACAGAACCTTGAAGGGTAGAAGGAAGCAATTTTTCCTGGTCAAAGAAAGACACAATTCCTTACAAAAGAAAGAAATAATGATTGGACAGGAAGAAGTAAAACTGTACTTAGGTGTAAATGACAGGATCACATGCACAAAAACTGTAAAATAAATTACCATTAGAATTAATAAACTCAGCAAAATCTGCAAGCATTAATGAAAAGAAAAAGCAATATTTTCCTCTATTACAAACAATGCATCTAGTATTTTCTATTATCTTCTATTTTATATAAATTTTTATATGTTGAATAAAAAATAAATTCAGTGAAGTCACAGGCCATAAGTTCAATATATGAAAATCAATTGTATTTTCATATATGAATAACAAAAATATGGAAAATGAAAATAAAATTTAATTACCATTTATAATAGCATAGAAAATAAAAACCTAGAAAAAATGTAAGAAAAATATGTGCCCAGTCTCTATGCTGAAAATTGCAAAACATTTCTAAAAGAAATGAACGACCTAAATGAATAAAGAGCTATTCCCACAAGGAGGAGGAAGAATAAAGTGATCTACATGGTGATAAGTTTGCTGCCAGGTCACCAAAATTCTGCAGACCAAAGGATTCTTGAAAAAAAGGGGGGGAGGGGTTCTTGACCCCTTACAGACACTAGTCCCCAGTAAAAATATTACAGGCAGCTAAGTGAGATGAAATTAATATACAGCCAGAGGGGGAGAGGGGGCCCTCAAGGAAGTCAGCACAAAAAAGAGACCTCAAAATTGTGGCTAGAGGCAAATCAAAAGAGAGCCAGGCCTCAGGATGGAGATGAGATGCAATAGCCAGGCTTGCAAAATAAACAGCAGTTTGAGATTACAGTATACTGTAATTAGAACCGCTGGTCTAGAGGGGCCAGATAGGCATCAGACCTACAGATGAGTGACCTGATCATCTGGACCCATTCTCCCCTCCCTTCCCAAAAAAGCCTTTGTTCCTTCCCTGTACCCTTGCTACGTGACTCTTTCCCTATTGGATCAATATTAGCTAAGCAGCTATACTTGTAATCCTGTTGGTTGATTATGGTCTGACCCATGTTCTACTCACATTGAGATTTTGCTGTATAAACTACCACTGACAAGGGCCTCCTTTGTGGCCACCCATTTGGGTCCACTCCTGGAAATCCAGGAACTTTATCTTTCCCTTATTTCCAACAAAATTCTCCTAACTTCCTCCTTTGGTTGGTGATTTTACTTGTCGATGTTGTGGGACCACAAGTTCAGCACATTTGGCATCTCACAGGTCGGGAATTATATTTTTCCTATATCAAAAAGGCCAGACTATCTGCAGCAAGGTTAGGTAGCAGTTGGAAAGATGACTGCCGGGCCAGAACTAAATACACTTTTTAATTTGAGAATTTGGAGAAAGAAGGTATAAGTTATTTACACTGGCTATATATAAGAGGGATGGGATGGCATAAAGTAGGGAAAGCTTTGGGATTAAAGGGCAGTTCACAAGGACTGGCTGGGATTAACAATCTAGAAAGTTTATATGTAAACAGGGTGTAATGGCCTCAGCAGACAACTTGTGTGTGTGTGTGTGTGTGTGTGTGTGTGTCTGTGCGTGTGTCGTGCTGGGGAATGATCCCAGGGCTGTGCAAAAGCAAGACAAGCATTCTACCATTGAGCCAAATCCCCAACCCTGTAAGGATGGGATTTAATTCATGGTTTCAATAGTCTTTTTGTTAGTTTTGGGCCATAACTATAACTGATTCACTTCCCTCATCCACCTCACCTCTATCCTGCCTCCTATCCTTAGCCATTGTAATTAAATTCAGGACATGTCAAAATTTTTCTTAGATCACAATATTCTACTTGAAGTGATGAAATATTAGTTCTAATTAGACAGTGAGATGTTAAGAATATACACTGTAATATTTAGAGTGACTACCCAAAACACAAAGAAATAGGATAAAAGTCAACAGTTAAATTGAGGTGGAATACTAAAAATAATTCATGTCATCCAAAGCAAGGTAGGAAAGAAGAAACAAAGGAATGAAGAGCAGAACAAATAAAAAAGAAGCAGTAAAATTTTAAAATAAATTAAATCCAAAAATATCAACAACTAAACATAAAATACATAAGTAAATGAACATGGCTTGCTGTGGATTTTTTTTTTTGAATGGGATCTCACTTTGTTTCACAGGCTGGCCTTGCACTCACTATGTAGCCCAGGATAGCTTCCACCTTGTGGTGATCCTCCTGCCTCAGCCTCCCTAGTGCTGGGATTATGGGCATGTGCCCCTACACTAAGCTTTGGATGTGGTTTTTTGTTTTGTTTTGTTTTTTCTTTTAAAACAGGGTCTTCCTATGTAGTTCGAACTGACATTGAACTCACTACATAGCCTAGGCTGGTCTCAAAGTCACAACGATCCTCCTACCTCATGCTCCCAAGTGCAAGAATTATAGATGTGTGCTACCATGCTCAGCCTGGCTATGTTTTAATAGAACTTTGTTTACAAAACAGACAGCTAGTGGGCCGAGATTTAGCTCAGTGGCACAGCACCTGCCTTGCAAGCACAAGGTCCTGAGTTCGATCTCTGGAACCAAAAAAAAACCCAAAACAAAACAGACAGCTGGCCAGATTGGATTTATAGGTACAGTTTTGATAACACCTCATCTAAACACACCAACTGAAAAAAATAAAGATTTTCTGAGATCTGTTTTGGTTTGGTTTGGATTTTTTGAGATAGGGTCTCTCTATATTGCTCAAATTGGACTCAAACTCATGATATTCCTGACTTAGCCTCTTGAGTGCTAGGATTACAGGCATATGCCACCATACCTACCCCAGAGTATATTTTTAAAAGACCATACTATATACTATCTACAAAACAAAACACATACATATACAAAAAACACCTTAAATAAAGTGATATAGGCAGGTAAAAAAATGAAAGAGTAGAAATCATATATCATGCAAACAAAAAACAAGAAAAGCTTGAGTGACTATGTTAATATCAGACAAAATAGATTTCAGAGCAAGAAAAATTACCAGGGATTAACAAGGGCCATTATTGTTGGAAGACACTTCTCCAAAGGCTCTCACCTTCTGAACATCTTGTGAGCTGAGGGAATGTCTGCTGCTGACATAAAATAACAACTCTGCCTTAAATAAGAAAATAGTTTATTCTCTTCTGGGAAGATGGCAGAGTGGTAAACAGCAGGGAAACAGCCTCTCCAAGATTTGGTGTCCAGGGCCAGGGATTTAGCTCAGTGGTTCCGCTGCCTACCTCGAAAGTACAAGGACCCTAGTTCAATTCCCAGTAGGAAAAAAAAAAAAGATTTGGTGTCCAGGCACTGGAATATAGCAAAGTAAGGAAGAGATGAAGGAGGGAAGGGGGTCCATGGGACCTAGCAAGGATCTGAAGTGAGAACTGAAGCCCATGGGGAGAGCAAAGGGAGAGACTTCAAAAAAGAATGAGGCAGCAAGTGGCACTTTCTCCCTCAGCTATAACTCACTGGGTGGGAAAGGCAGCTCAAACCTGAAGATGCACAGTGACTACTGGAGACACCCAGAGGCCCCATGGAGAAAAGCAGTGGAACAGAACAGTGGATCTAGCAGACCGAAGTGCCTGGTGAGTTATTCAGATTCAGATGTCCCCCAGGAGAGGGCAATTGGCCAGTAGCCATCTTGGAGAGAGCCCAACTGAGTTTGGAAGTCAGAGCAACTGCAGGCTGGTTCCATCAGGGTGAGGCAGAACTGAGTTCAAATTGGCAGGAGGTCAACGAGCCAAGTTCAAGCTGGCAAGAAGCACATAGGATATTACAGGCTGAACAAAACGAGTTCCAGCCTCACAGCCAGAAACCAGCCTGAACTTCAAAACTAAACATGCAGGCTTGCTGGGATTATCCACTACCCTGATAATCTATGGCTGGCTTCCAGGGATTAATCAACATGGATCTAGGCTCTGTCTACCCAATTGGATTATGAGCGACAGCTGAGATATGCCTTAAACTGGACTTTTCTTCTCTTATTTTCTTTTAATTTTTTTCTTTTCTTGTTTTTGTTTTAGTTTTGTTTTCCTTTTTTATTATTTGTTCTTGTTTGTATGTAAGTCTGAACACTGTTTCTAGTTTTGTTTTGTTTTTTTTGGGGGGGGGGGTTTGGTACTGGGGATCGAACTCGGGTCCTTGAGCTTATGCAGCAGGTGGTGAAACCACTGAGCTAAATCCAGGGCCCCTGTTTCTAGTTTTTTTGTTGTTGTTGTTCTGTTCTGTTCTTGTTTTTATTTATTCTTCTTTTTATTTCTTTCTTCTCTCTTTCCCTCCTGTTTTCTTCACCAGTTTCCCAAAGTTTGCATAATCTTCCTGTTTCCAGCCTCATTTTTAATCTCTTTCTCTTCTTCTAGTTCTCTATTTTTTTCCCCTGTAACTACATTTTTTTTTTTTTTTTTGGTACCGGGGATTGAACTTGGGTCCTTGAGCTTGCTAGGCAGGTGACAAAACCTCTGAGCTAAATGCCGGCCCCCTCTAACTACTTTTAAATGTTATCTCCTGAGGGTAAAATATCCATACTGAGGGCATAATTAAAGTATACAATTTTCTGGTTTGTTTTAGATTTTGTTATATAACCACAAATTTAGTTCATACAATTAAAGGTGGCAAAATGATAGTTACCATATTTTGTCATTTTCTAGGCTGTATTTGATGATATCTTCATTGCTGATTGTACTACTTTAGCCAAGGTGACATAGTTGTTCTAATCAGTTGTTCTTCCTAGTATGCCAAGACTGAGATTGTCTCAGGGTCATAAACAATGCTATAGGCCACGGCCAAAAAACCAGGGGCCAGGCCAAATAGGCAGCAACTTCTCATCCCCAGTAAATTGAAGAGGTATGATCTTGCAACAGACTAAAAACCCAAAAGCCAGCTACATTTGGAAGACAATTAGTTTCTCAGATAATTATAAAGATGGTGACCAAAAGGAAAGACATGGTTAGTGACTCTAGAGCAGATACAAATAAAAAATTAGAGGAGTTTAGAAAAATGAGGGCAACCATGAACACCCAACATAGAAAAGAAATAGAATCCATGAAACAGATTCCAACAGTTATAGAGGAGATTAAAAATTCCATTGAAAGTATATGCAGCACAATGAGCCAATGTGAGGAAAGAATATAAGATATAGAAGACAGGATTATGGTTAGCGAATATGAAAAAACGATTTCTTAAAAGTAGCAAGGGACCATGAAAAATCAATCCAAAAGCTGCAAGATGATGCAAAGAAGAATAACAAGATTGACCTAAGTCAATGAAAAAACAGAAGATAGCACAAATGACATTTTTTAAAACCTGTTCATAGAAGTAATTGCAGAAAACTTCCCAAGGAGGGGAAAAAGAATTTCACATATAGATAAGTGAGGTATATAGAACTCTAATTACCCATGATCAAAAAATCTACACCACGACACATAATAGTCAAGATTCCAGAACATCAACACAAGAATAAAACATTAAAAGCAGTTAGGGGCTGGGGATTTAGCTCAGTGGTTCCACCACCTGCCTCACAAGCACAAGGATCCAAGTTCAATCCCCGGTACCAAAAACAAAAAAAAAGCTGTTAGACAAAACAAACAAATCACATATAAACGCAAGCCCATCAGAATCACAGCAGAGTTCTCCACGCAAACACTCAAGTCTAGGAAAGCTTGGAGTGAAGTATTTCAAGCCCTAAAAGAAAACAACCTCCAACCCAGACTGATGTACCCCACAAAACTATCTTTCAAAATTAATAGAGACATAAGATAATTCCATGACAAAGAACACCTAAAGAAATACATGACCACCAAATCAGAACTCCAAAATGAAGGACGTCAAGAAAGAGATAATTATCAATGTAAATAGTCTCAATTCACCAATCAAAAGAAACAGGCAGAATGCATCAAGAGGCAAGATCCAACAATATGCTACATACAAGAATCAGATTTAATTCAAAATGAAATTTGTAGACTGAAAGTCAGAGGATGGAAAACAATACTCCATGTGACAGGAAACTGGAAAAAAAGCAGGGATAACTATTCTATTTGAAGACAAAGTAGATTTTAAACCAAGAATGATTAAGAGAAACAAAGAAGGTCACTACATCCTTGTAAAGTGAACAATTCAAGAGGAAGAAATAACAATCATAAATATATATGCACCAAATACCAGCACATCCAACTGTATAAAACAAATATTAAAGAACATGAAAAATCAAATAAGCACTAATACAACTGTAATAGTAGACTTCAATACCCCACTGTCACAGATAGATAAATCAACTAGACAAAAAAATCAATAAAGAAATATCAGAAGTGAACCAAACTTTTCAACAAAAGGATTTAGTAGATATCTAACAGAGTGTCCCAACCCACAACATCAGAATACACATTCTTTGCAGGTGCACACAGGATGTTCTCCTAAATAGCCCATGTAGTAGCTCATAGAACATGCTTAAATAAATGCACAGGAATTGAAATTATTCCATGCATATTACCAGATCGTAGTGCAATGAAACTGGAAATCAATGACAAAAGAAACCACAAGAACTTCAAAACACATGAAAATTAAATAACACCCTCCTGAACAACCAATGAGTCACAGATGAAACTTAAAAAGAAATTATTCAGTTTCTGCAATTAAACAATGCCAATACAACATACTGAAACTTATGGGACCCAATGAAAGTAGTCCTATGAGGGAAATTTATATGATTTATATGAGTGAATTCCCACATCCGAAAAACAGTGAGGCCCGGGGATTTAACTCTGGTTTCGCCACCTGCTGCACAAGCGCAAGGACCCAAGTTCAATCCCCGGTACCAAAAAAAACAGAAAAACAGAGTGAGCTCAAATAACCTAATGTTGAACCTCAAGCTTCTAGAAAAAGAAAGCAAGTCAAGCCCAAAGCTCATACAAGAGAGGAAATTATAAAAATGAGACAAGAAATTAATGCAATGGAGACTAAGAAAACAATAGAAAGAATCAATGAATTGAAGACTTGGTTTTTTGAAAGATTAAATGAAACTGACAAACCCTTAGCCAACTTTATCAAAACAAGGCAAGAAAAGTCTCAAATCATTGCAACTAGCAATGAAAAGGGTAAAATCACAACAGATCCTGCAGAAATCCAGATCATCAATATCTACTTCAAGAACCTATATTCTAAGATGGAAAATGCAGAAGAAATGGACAGATTCTTAGACACATATGAATTACCAAAGCTGAATCAAGAAGATACAAAAATTCTAAATAAGGCAATATCATTCAATGAAATTGAAGATGTAATTAAAAACCTCCCAACAAAGAGAAGCCTGGGCCCTGATGCATTCACTGCTGAATTCTAAAAGAAATTTAGAGAAGACAATGCCACTTCTTCTTAAACTCTTTAATGAAATTGAAAGAGAAGCAATACACCCAAATTCATTTCTGGAAGCAAGCATTAACCGAATACCAAAACCAGAGAAGATCCAAGCAAAAAGGAGATCTACAGGCCTATCTTCCTAATGAACACACACACACACACACACACAAATTCTCAATAAGATACTGGCAAACAGAATGCAGCAAATCATCACGAAAATTACTCACCATGACTAACTAGAATTCATCCCAGGGATGCAGCGATGGTTTAACATACACAAATCAATACAAATGTAATATATAACAGAACTAAGGACAAAAACTAAATGATCATCTCAATAGATGTAGGAAAAGCATTTGACAAAGTCCAACAGCCATTCATGAGAAAAACCCTACAGAAAATTGGAATAAATGGTCTTTATCACAATCTGATAAAAGCAATCTATGACAAACCAACAGCCAATATCATACTAAATGGACAAAAACTGAAAGCTTTCACTCTAAAATCAGGAACAACACAAGGCTGTCCACTGTCAACACTCCTACTGAATACAGTTCTGGAAACATTAGCCAGAGCATTTAGACAAAAGAAAGAAAAGGAAAAAGGATAGGAAAGGAAGAAGTTAAATTATCATTATTTGCAGATGACATGATAATCTACATAGAAGACCCCCAAACTCCACCAAAATACTTCTAGATTTAATAACCAAATTCAGCAGTGTAGCTGAATAGAAAGTGAACACTCAAAAATCAATAGCATTCCAGGGCCATGGATTTAGCTCAGTGGTGCCAGTGCCTGCCTGGCAAGCACAAGATCCTGAGTTCGATCCCTGGTACCAAAAAAAGGAAATTATAAAAATTAATAGCATTCCTATACACAAATAACACCCTCACTATGAGAGAAATTAGGGAAACAACACCTTTCACAATGGCATCCCCCAAAAATGAAATACCTAGAAATAAATCTAAGGAAGGAAGTAAAAGAACTTTACATTGAAAACTACAGTACTCTGAAAAAGCAGAACAAAGAGGATATCAGAAAATGCAAAGATATTCCTTCATCTTTAGTAAGAAGAACCAATATAGTGAAAATGGTCATACTTCCAAAATTGATATATAGATTTAATGCAATCCTGATCAAACTTCCAATAGCATATCTAACAGAATTAGAGAAAACAATGCTAAAATTCATTTGGAACTAGAAGACATCTAGAATAACAAAAGCAATTCCAGGCAACAAAGCCAAGGCAGGGGGCATCACAATCCCTGACTTTAAATTATACCACAAAGCTTCTATGATAAAAACAGCATGATACTGGCAAAAAAAAAAAAAAAAAAAAACCCAGACCTGAGGATCAATGGAACAGATAAGAAGATGGAGAAGCAACTATAAACATACTCAGCCACCTTATCTTTGACAAAGATACCAAACACCTTCACTGGAAGAAACATAGCCTCTTTAAAAAATGGTACTGCAAAAATTGGCTTTACACATGCTGAAGATTAAAACTAGACCCATATCTTTCACTGTGCACTGAACTCAAATCAAAGTTGATTAAAGATCTAAATAGTAAAACAGAAACACTAAATCTGCTGGAAGGTAGTATAGGTAGAAACTTTTTTTTTTTTTTTTTAGTATATATTCTGCCAAAGCGAGCACAAGGTAGAACTCTTGAAGACGTTGGTGTAGGCAAAGATTTTATGAACAAAACCCCAATCTCACAGGTAATATCACAAAGAATCAACAACTGGGATCTCTTCTTTTTAAAAACCTTTTGCCCAGCAAAAGAAACCATGAACAGAGTGAAGAGACAACCCACAGGGTAGGAAAAAATTTTTGTCAGCTGTGTCTCAGACAAATAGAATATATAGAGAACTCAAAAAAATCAGAGACCCCCTCCCCGAGATGTAAAGATCCAATACAAAAGTGGGCATCTGTCCCAGCACTCAGGAGGCTGATGCAGGAGGCTTGCTGAGAGTTCAAGGCCACCCTGGGCTACATAGTAAATTCAACGTCACCCTGAACTATGTAACAAAACCCTGTCTCAAAAAATAATAATAAATGGGCATCTGAAGTGAATTAGAAACCGCAAATAAATATATAAAAAAATGTTCAACATCACCTGTCATTCATGAAATGAAAATTAAAACAATGCTGAGATTCCATCTCACTCTAGAAAGGATGGCTATTACTAAGAAATCAGCCAGTAACAAATGCTGTCAGAGCTGTGGGGGAAAGGAATCCTTCTCCAATGTTGGTGGGAGTGCAGAGCGGTGTAACCACTGTGGAAATCAGTGTGCAGATTCCTCAGAAAACTAAAACTTGAGGTTCCATTCAACTCAGCTATTCCCCTTCCAATATCTTCCTGAAAGAATTGAAAGCATCATATCACAGTGATATATGCATACCTATGTTTACAGTACCACAGTTTGTGATAGCTAAATCTTGGAAACAGCCCAAATATCCATCAACCAATGAATGAATAAGGAAGATATGGGTTTTTTTAATGGAGTACTACTCAGCCATAAAGAAGGATAAGCTTGAGACATTTCTAGCTAAATGGATACAACTTGAGACCCTACTCTCAAGTAAAATAACTCAGACACATATGTTTAATTACTGCATTGTTTCTCTAGTGTGAGAAATGGAAAGTGGAAATAAGGACCAAAATGTATAACAGACATTGGGAAATGGGAAAGAAATGTTCAAATGAGAAGGGGAACAAGGGAGTGGGCAGGGCAAAAGGAAAGAAAAGACAAGAAAAAAGGAAAGAATAGAAGGAAAAATGAAAACAAAACTTTTGTAATAAGGAAGGACAGGGGGAAATGGAAAAAAAAAGAAGCAAGATATATCATGTATAGGTACAAATTCTCTATGATGAATGTTATCATTATGAATATCTAAAAAGTACCAATAAATGTTTTGCTTCAAAAAAGTCAATAAATAAATATTAGTACAATAAAAAATAGTTCAATAAAAGCCTTATAAGAAAAAAATAGTTTATTCTGAGCCAAATATGAGTGACCATGGCCCAGGTACACAGAATCAAGTTCCCCGGAATAACATGTTCCACTGTGGAAGCAGTTGCATGAGCTTTTACAGTCAAAGAACAAAGGAAATCTGTAAGTCTTTTACCACTTGCATTTACAAAATGCATTTACCAAATGCACTGGTAAGAGTACCAGGAAGACAGACTACAGCAAGGCAGAAAATTTGCTTCTATAGGATTCAGATGTTATCTTTATCATTTTCTTATTCTTTTAGAGTTTTGATTTGGGGGGATTAAAATAGGATCTCATTATACAGTTCAGGATGGTCTTGAACTACTATGTAGCCCAGGCTGGCCTCAAACTCCCAGCTATCTTCTCACCCCTGCCTCCCAAGTGCTGGGATTACAAGCATGTGCCACCACACCTGTCTTTTTTAGAGTTTTGAGAAAGGGTCTTGCTGTGTAGTTGAGGCTAGCCTTGAACTCACTATGTAGTTCAGGCTGGCCTTGAACTCATGCCAAACCTCCTGCTTCAGCTTCCTGAGTTCTGGGATTTCGAGTGTTCATTATCATGTCTGGCTCATTTATCATATTCTTAGCTTTAGGGTTGGTGGAAGCTGGAGGTGTGGCAAGCTTAGCTATACATTCCAAGAGTTTCACCTAGGGTGTTAAATCAGACAGAGACCTTACAGTAAATGACTATTAAAAGGGGCCCAAGATAATTTTGGTTCTTGATCTGGAACACCTGCAACATTCCATCACTCCACAATCATGATATTCTAGTCAGCCAAGGTGAAGCAATCTATAGTCTCTTGAATATCACTGTGGCTTCTTCAGAGAACTTTAGTCCACCCTGCTTTAGATCTGGAGTGTCTTTTTAGAGATGTTTATAATATCAAGAGCATTGGAAATAGAAATTGTGATTCAGAATACTAAAGATAGTGTCTCCAACCTGGGCAAAGGTGAAGAAGGCTTATGGTGTGTTATACAGTGGCACCTCAGTTCACGAACTTAATTTGTTCCATGATTCTGGTCGTGAACCGAATTGATCACAAACTGAATCAAATTTTTCCATAAGGTTCAAGGCCAGTCTGAACTACATAATGAGACTCTGTTCTCAAAAACCAAGAAATAAAAATTAAAAATTAAAAATAAATAAAAGCAGGGCTGGGGATTTAGCGTAGTGGTTCTGCCACTTGGCTCGCAAGTACAAGGACCCAAGCTTGATTCCCAGTACCAAAAAAATAAATAAATAAATAAAAGCAAATAAGACCAACTATATGCTGTCTACAAGAAACTCATTAAAGGGATAGACAGAGATATACCATGCAAACTGCAGAACAAGGAAAGTTATCAGGGACAAAGAAGGGCATTCTATAAAGATGAAGAGGTCAATTCTCCAAGAAGATATAATAGTTCTTATTGCATATGCATCTAACAAAAAAAACCCACACATGAGGCAAAAATGGACAGTCCTCCAGAAACAAATCCACTATTCTAGTTGGAGATTTTAACATCCCTCTATAAGTAACTAGCAGATCTAGCAGTCATAGGGACACAGCTGAAATAAACAGCACCATCAACTTGTCAGAACTGACATCTATAGCCAGGGATGGTGGTACATGCCTGTAATCCCAGCACTCAGGAGCCTGAGGCAAGAGGACTGTTGCAAATTCCAGGCCAACCTGGGCTACACAGTGAGTTCAAGGCCAGCCTGAACTACAAAGTGAGACCATGTCATACACACACACACAAAAAAAATGACATCTATAAATTATTTCCAACATTGGAAAACAAATTCTCAAGATTTTTTTTTTCTTCTCAAACTTAAGTGGAACATTCACCAACACAGATTACATTCTGGCTATAAATCACATCTCAAAAAATTAAATGAGTAGAACTCATACAAAATTATGGTGGCTCACACCTAAAATCTCAGTACTCAGGAGGCTGAGGCAGGAAGATCGCTGCAAATTCAAGGCCAGCCTGGGCTACATAGTGAGTCAAAACCGTCCTGAACTACATAGTGAGACTCTGTCTCAAAAAAAAAAGGTGTTCTGAAACGACAGTGGGTTAAATTAAAAATTAATAACAAAAAGATAGCTAGAAAAGCTGAAAATATTTGAAAAGTTGAAAATCTAAATATGATCTTGGTAAAAAAAAAAACGAGAAATGTTTAGATGTCTAGAACTAAATAAAAATAAAAATAAATTTATCAAATTTATTATATCTATTAACAGTGGTGCTTAGAAAGTCATTTATAGCATTGAGTGGATAGATGTAGTAGGAAAAAAGAAAGCTCTAATATTAATAATACAAGTTTCCACTTTAGAAAACAAGTATAAACCAAAAGCATACAGAATAAAATAATAAAAATTAGAACAGAAACCAATGAAATTAAAATAGGAAATTAACAAATAAAATCATCAAAGTGAGTACCAGGAATGAAGGGCATGATATCATCACAAGCCCTACCACCATTGAAAGAACAATAAAATAATGATACAAATAACAGTACTATAAATTTGACAAGTTAGATAAAATGGATCAATCCTTTCATGGCCACAAACTACAAAAACTCATCAAAGAATAAATAGAAAATCTAAACAATCCTGTATCTGTTAAAGAAATTTAATTTCTAGCTAAAAATAAACCTTTCTTAAAAGAAATCTGCACCCCCAAATATTTTCATTAGCAAATGATGCCAAATATTTAAAGAAGATATAACATAAGCTCTACACATTCTTCTAGAAAATCAAAGAGAAGGGAATGTTTCCTAACTCATTTTTTGAGATGAACTGATTCTAAAACCAGACTTAAAAGTACAAAAAAAGCCAGGCATGGTGGCATACGCCTATAATCCCAGCACTCGGGAGGCTGAAGGAGGAGGATGCCCATGAGTTTCAGGCCAGCCTGGGCAATATAGTGAGTTCAAGGCCAGCCTGAACTACATAGCAAGATCTTCTCTCAAAAAACCAAAAAAGGGGCCGGGGATTTAGCCCAGTAGTTCCACTGCCTGCCTGGCAAGTGTAAGGTCCTGAGTTCGATCCCGGTACCCCCCCAAAAAAACAAAAAAAAGTACAAGAAATGCCCCTCATGACTCACATCAACAGCCCCTATGAACACAAATAATAACAAACAGAATACAAAAATAAAAATAATTATATACAATTATCAAATGGGATTTGTCCTGAAAATACAGTATTTGAAAAGCAAGAAATGTAATCTGCATCAGAACCATTCCAACTGATATAAAAAAATTGATAAAATGCAACAATTCAAAATACAAGCAATCATTAAAAAAGGAGTACAAAGGAACTCTTAATCTGATAAAGCTCACTGCTATGGTTTAGATATAGTTTAAGTATGTTCCCCAAGTGTTCACAAGTTGGAAGCTTGGTCCTGGGTAAGTGAGGCTAAAACCCAGGCGTGCAGGCTGCCAAAGCTTTTGTTTCTCCAATCCACTCTCCCTGGAAACGTCTCCCATCCTAACTTGGTCTCTTCCTCTTGGGATGGGCGTGTATCTATCTCCTCAATGTGGTGCTATTGATAGGTGGGACTATTTAATAAGGCTTAGTGGGAGATCCTGTAGTCAACTCCGGATTCCCTCAAAAGAGATTGTGGGACCCCAGTGTCTAGCTTCCTGCTTGGCAATATGATCTCTTGCTCTTGAAAGCATTCCTGTCATGATGCCATTAGCCCCTCATCAGAGGCCAAATCAGTGTAAGAAACCAGACAAAATAAAGCACACTGCTTGATTGCTATTATATGAAGTTTAAGAAGGGGCAAAGGCAATACATAGTAATGGAAGTTCCAATGTTACTTTGAGGTGATAGGTATTGATCGGCAAGGAAACCTTGGGTGATGAAAATGTTCTATATATTGTTCTGGAGGCTGATTATTTGTGTGTACTTAGAAGTTCAGCCAGCTGTCCTAAGATCTGTGCAGCTTACTGGGTGTAAATTGTACCTCAGAAAAAAACAAAGATGAACGAAGGAAAACAGAAAGAAATGGAGAAAGTGAGGGAGGAAGAGAATTAAGTGAGGGAGAAATGAACATGAGCACAGCGATCAGAGGCACCTCAAATACTATATACGCCAGCAGGCATGTAGTCTCATCTACAGTTTACAGTTGGGGAAACTGAGGTTGGCTGACGTGTTCGGAGTCACAGACTGGGTAAGTGAGGCTAAAACCCAGGTGTGCGGGATGCCAAAGCTTTTGTTTCTCCAATCCACTCCCCCTGGAAACGTCTCCCATGCTGAATTGGTCTCTTCCTCTTGGAACTGGCGTGTAACTATCTCCATCGCCCATAAGTAGGCATGGGTCCTCTGTGTCCCGCCCTATTGAGAGTCTGCCCTCAGAAAGCAGAAACACGTTTATTCATTCTCAGACTTCCTCAAAGGCTTAGCGGGGGCTAAAATGTTTGTTCCTGTAGGACAAGTCACCACTGGAAACGCGGTTGCGGTCGGCTCTTTGAGCGGGCCCTCCGGTTACGCAAGCCTGCCACTTGCGAATGGCGTTTCTTTCTGAAGAGGAAACCAGTTGGGAGGATGAGTTATGTTTAACCGGAGACCAGCCGCATCCGCGTTACTCATAAACTCAATGTTTCGTACCTGAAGCAGTTGACTTCCGGGTTCAAGTCGGGAGGGGGGGGGCGGAAGCAGGTGGGTGGTGGGCGGACCCGCCTCTCCTCTCCTCGCCCCGCCCCGCCCCGCAGGTGGCCCGGTCCCGCCTCCTCACCTGCGCACGCAACTCCACCCCAGTGCTTAGTCGGCAAGCCTGGCATCCGTCTGCCTGCATTTATACCGCGCTATTTTGGTCGCACACCCTGATTGGCCAGCGGCTGTGACGACACGCTCGCGCGCCTAGGGGAGTTGCTGCGGTCCACCATAGAGGCGGTCCCGGTGGCCCAGCAGAGTGGCATGCTGCAACTGTTGTGGGATCTCCGTAGCTACTGCGCAATCTGTCTCAGGGGCTGTATTTTAATAAAAGAGACTCTGTGTCCCAAAGGGACTCGCTAAAAGCCAGACTCATCCTCTTGAGAGACAATTGCCAGATGGCGGAACAGACGGCGCTGCCCGGAAGCGCTTGCCCGCCAGTAATCTGCCATCCTTACGTGGCCTTTTGCTAAGCGGCCCTTTAGTCTCTCCTTGCCTCACGTCAGGTAGTCGCGGGACCTTCCTTTCTTCCCTTGGTTTTGACATATCTCCTTTTATAAACCCAGATAAACAAACAGTAGTCATCTCAAAAGGACCTCATCCCAAAACGTGATCAGAGGAACCGAGCCTACCCTCGCTGTGATGATTGTGGCGGTTCATCAACTAAGCAGTGTTACTTCTGAGTGAAGATTTTTAAATTTCTTTCACAGACTGGGTTTGAACCCCTAGTTTTGAGCTTCTTTGGTGAAAGTTATTTAAAATTCTCAATCATTCTTGAAGAGATAAGCAAAAAAGGACCATTGGAAGCCTACACTCCGTAATAAATGGGAACTTAGCTTGAGAGGGATGCTGTTAAGCAATGTGTTGCCTCCTCAGAATCACAAATATCACCTCAGGCTGCAAAGCTGGTAAAGGCCTCTGAGATTTCCTGAGCGCAGAACCTTGAAGGTCATTTGCAGTTGAACTCAGAAAAGACATAACGAATCAACTTAAAAATTTCTGAACTCAAATGTAAATATTAATGATAAGAATGAAGATTCTTGCAGAGCATGGTGGCACACACCTGAAATCCCAGCACTCTGGAAACCGAGGAAGGAGGATCACCATGAGTTCATGGCCAGCCTGGGTCACATGGTAAGTTCAAGACCAGCCTGAACTGCATAGCAAGACCCTGTATCAAAAAAATAAATAAAAAGAACATTCTCCACGTACTTTCTATGTGCCAAGTATTAAAAAATGCCTAACAGTGACTTCATTTAATCATCTCAAAACCAGTTTTTAATATCCAATACTATTTTTAATATCCATTTCACAGAAAGGTAGACAAAGCCCTAGAGCCTTTGCATAACTTGATTGAAGCCATGTACTAGTATGATTGATGCCAGTGCCAGGATGCATAACCAGAGTTGTCTGACTCAGCTGCTTTACTACTGAACTCTGCAGCCTCTTCTTTGTCATCTTATTTCATTGGAAATTCAGTCTTAGGCTGGCACGAAAGAAGTCAAGATCAGGAAAACATTTGTCTTGCTGCTGGTTTAAGACAAGTTGTGATAGAAAAGAAAAATTACTGTATTCATTGATTTGGAGACAAATTATTTACAAAGTGGCCTCATTAAGATTTACTTGGCCCATTAGGAACCAGCAAATTGGTCATAAGAATGACTTTCGGGGCTGGGGATTTAGCTCAGTGGTTCTGCTGCCTGCCTCACAAGCTCAAGGTCCAGAGTTTGATCCCTGGTACAAAAAAAAAAAAAAAGGAATGACTTTCAGACTTTATTATATACTTTCTTCCAAAGAGCTACTTGAGGAAAGTTCCAAATACAGTACAATGGAGACAGTACAGTGGAAACTGCCTTGCTACGAGGCAGGCCTGGGTTTAATCCCAGGTCCCTTTCTGTTGGTTATTGTGTGAATTTCCACACTTCTCTGGCTGCTTCTTTATCTGTAACCTAAAATGATTCAGTGAGATATGTGAAGTACCTGGATTAGTGAGTGACATAAGTAGGTGTTCAAAATCTTATTTCTCTTTCTTACTCCTTCCCCTGAATGATTAAGAAAAAAAAAAAAAGTGACAGTTACAGTGTTATTGTTGCTTTTACAGAGATACAGTGATTGTCCTGAGTTTCATAGGTAGAAATTCACAGTAAGACAGTTTTCATCCATAATTTCAAAGTCCTGTTGCCCCAACAATATTTATTTGGTTTTTTGTTTTGGTTTGGTTTGTTGTTTTTTGTTTGTTTGTTTTTGGTACAGGGATCGAACTTGGGACCTTTGCACTTGTGAGGCAGGTGGCAGCACCACTGAGCTAAATCCCCAGCCCCTGTGTTTTGGGCTGGTTTTTGAGCCAGGGTCTCACTATGTAATTCAGGCTGACCTTGAACTCACTATGTAGCTCAGGCTGGCCTCGAACTTGAGGCAATCCTTCTGCCTCAGCCTCCCACGTGCTAGGATTACAGGCATCCACCACCATGTCCTGCTTATTTGGTTTTGGTTTTACAGAGTCAAAATGAAGATTCTTCATACAATTTTACTTTTCTTAAACATCCTATTGAAACTCTAACATCATTAATGTCATTATTTCTAAATACCAGATTTAATTTTTTTGCGTGTTTTGTTTTTTGTTTTTGTTGTTGTTTGTTTTGGTTGGTTTTTTCAGACAACATCTTGCTATGTAGTTCAAGCTGGTCTCAAACTCTCGTCAATCCTTCTACCTCAGCCTCTTGAGTGCTGGGATTACAGGCATGTGCCACCAGACCCAACATCAGATTTAGTTTTAATTGTGCCTGTCATTTATTTAACAAACATTTACTGAAAATCTAAGGTATAAAACATCAGTTATTTTTTAATAGAACTTTCTGAAAACATTTCAGCAAAATAACCTGGCTCAAAAATAGGCATTAGAAAAATAAAGGGTACTTTTAAATTTTTTAATTTGTATTAGTATATAATGATTACATGTATCATGGGGAGTTGGTCCATGTACACAACACATTTTAATTCTTTTTATGTCCCCTACCCTTCTCCCTCCCTGCTCCTTCCATCTCTCTATTCTCTTCTCATTTCCAAAATCTCCATCTCCATTTTTTTCAATGCTTTTTTTAACCCGTTTTCCCTCCCTCCTGCCTCTCCCTCCATCTCTTGTTTCCCCTCCCATTTGAAAAAGATCTCCCTCTTATATTATCTATCTTTTATTTGCTCTTTATATTTTGGGTTTTTCTCTCTCTCTCTTTTTTTTTTTTGGTACTGGGGGATCAAACTCAGGACCTTGCTCTTATGAGGCAGGCAGTAGTAGCTCTGAGCTAAATCCCTGGCTTTTGTGTTTTTCTTATAAGAGAAACTATGCAATATTTAAGCTTGTGTGTCTGATTTATTTCACTTAACATTATGGTCTCAAAGTGCATCTATTTACCTATGAATAACTCAAGCTTATCCTTTATGGCAGAGTAGTACTCCATTGTATATAAATACCACATTTTCTTTATCCATTCATCTGTTGGTGGACATATAGGCTATTTCCAAGATTAGCTACTGTGAATTGTGCTGCTATAAACATGGCTATGCATTCATCACTGTAATATGTTAAGCAATAACCTGTTCTGTCTTACCCAAGCCTCAACTCTGACCTTAACTCTTTTTTTTTTTTCTTGATCTTAACTCTTGAAGGAAATGATTTGGTCTAACAAGACTAAATATAAAGAAAAACAGTTTTATTTTAAAAAACAAATCACAAAAAAAAACAAGAACAGAAAATAGACTTTAACAAAAATTGAAAATGATCCTTTTAAAATATAATTTAAGCCATGAATGGTAGTGCATGCTTGTAATCCCAGCACTTTGGGAGGCTGTGGCAGGAGGATCACAAGTTGGAGCAATTTAGTGAGACTTTGTCTCAAAATAAAAAAATAAAATGGGCTGGGGGTGTAGCACACCATAAAGGCCTGGGTTCAATACCCAGTACTAAAAATAAAATAAAGTAAAATTTAGAGGATGTTTTTCCCTTCAAAGCCATGCAATTTTCTTGTCAACTGATTTTGTGTAACACATATACAGACCCATTTTTAATGCTGCTAGATAAAGGGATACTTTTAAATCTTCCTTTCAAGTACAGGTATAAAACATACTGTGTGTGTGTGTGTGTGTGTGTGTGTGTGTGCGCGCGCTGCACATGGTGCAGTGGTGGATGTCGCTACTAAACTGCAAACTTTGCAAACAATTATATGTCCAAATATGTTTAAGTGAACCAATTTCCAGAAATTTGCAAAGTATCAACTAAATGGCTTGAATTTCAGTGGAATTATTTTTTCCTGGCTCAGAAGCACATGACTTGAGCAACATGTACTTGATACCTATGTTCCATCTGGGTCATTTGATTCAGTCAAATAAGCAACCAATTCAATAGATACACTCATTTTTTTTGACCACATTAACCTATACTTTTAGATTTAGCAATCTTTCATATACTATAATTTATATCTTAGTGATGAGAAATTAACATACAATAATATTAGCTACAAAAAAAATTAGCTACAAAAATTACTATTACTGAACCAAATATGGAATATAATAGATGCTGATGCCAGTGTGACTCAATATAATGGTTTTGAGTCTCTTTTAAACTCCTGTCGTTGTCAGCAACAGTGATTTAGGGTGTGGTTAGCTCAGATTAGTGTTTGCTCCAATAGTTGAAAACCTGCCTGTCCCTTAACTCTTTACAACATCTTCTGTTGAACAAAACTGAAGAACCAAACAGTAACAGGGAGTGAAAGTGTCTTCCACTGTTGTTAGGTAAGTGAACACAGCTTCCATCCTGGAATCTGAGCCAACAAGAATCGACATTTCGAAGTCACCCCTTTTGAAGCAGTCATTCATTCATCTATTCATTCAACAAAGATTCTTGATCTCTTTCTGTGTCTAAAACATATGTAAATAAATATGAGTGGTCCACAGTCCCTGCTATAGAAGAGCTTGAAGTATAGTGGAAATGAGAGATGAGTAGTCAAATAATGCAGCTGAGAACAAATTACAGTACTATGATGGAGGAATTTAAGTTTGTGTGTAAAGATGTAAGGATGGAGAAGGTAATGGAGTAGGAAACACCAAGCACAGGGCTTAGGATCTGGGTGTGTCAGCAAACCGGGCAGTCAGAACACAAATGGCTTCAGGCCTACCCCAAAACATATTTGATGCCATCTTCAAGTCAGTATGGAGCCTGATAAAGGGAACACAGAGGTTATCAGAAAAGCCACTTCCGAGAGTCAGCTGACCACCTTTTCATAATAGATGGTGAGATATTGTGCTAGGGTCTCCTGAATGGTGATTTTCCCTAATACTTACCATAAGATATTTTACCATCTCTGATTTACCACAGAGCAGAGAACTTCAGGAGAATTAGTGGGGTTGTAGGAAAATCACTCTGCCAGAAGTTATCAGCCATTATTCTTTGATAGTAAATAAATGGCCCCAGCACCCTACGGGATAATCACTGTATTAAATACATAGGTGTTCTACTGTAGGTAGACTTGGCTTTCTAAGAAATGCAGGTCTGAGGATTGCAAAACACAAGATGAAGTTCTTTGCTGGGACCCACATGGCAGCTTACAATGGCTCATTAAAGGCCCTGGCCATGGAGGCTACATTACAGAATGCCACAGTCACTGAAGAAGCACATCTAACATAAACATCATTGGTTCTAGGAATGCAGCATTACTGGCAAAAGTATCAGTAGAGTATGAGAAATGCCTACCATGGACTGAACAACTGAAGATCAGTTCCAAAGTACATGTGGGCCTGGAAAGCTGTCAGATACTCATTCCCCAAGAATGGCTGTCTCCAAAGAATATGTTACTCAAAATCTATCAGAATAAAATTCAGAACTGCTCATGGCCATTCAAGAAGACCTGCACTGGGGAATCTTGAATATTCCCTTGATAGTAAAACTAAATCTGAGCAGGATGGCTCACCATATGAGCATTTTACTGCAGGAATTCTAAAAATGTGTGCAATACAAAATAAACTCTTGTATCTTTGGGAGGACGACTCATTAGGAACATTCACATTGCCCTTGGCCACACCCCTACCCCAAAGCTGTTGAGGCCACCATATGCATCTGCCATGGTCATCTAACGATGACTGAAATGGGTGCCTGAAACTGTGGTGATTGCTGTGGAACTTGAGTTAGCAGCTTCACAGAGGTATATAAAATGTCATAGGAAGGAGCTGTTTCATACCACTGAGAATAGATATCAGGACAGGACGATCTCAAGAAAACCTGAGGTCTTCCTCTTTTCTAGAGGTTTCTCAAACATTCTCTGAGAACTGGAGGTCCATTCTAGACCTACCACAAAACAAGTCACCTGCCAATTAAAGTATATGCCTCAGTGGAATTTCTCAGTTAAACTATCTTCAAACTAGGTGTCCAGGTTGGAAATTTCTAGTGATAAGGTGGACAATCTAACTTAAAAACATTTTCACTACAATATGCCTCAAAATGCTTGATAAAATATAGCAAACTTCTCTTTCAGTGCATATCTAAATTAGCAAGGCCTAATAGTCTCAGAAACCTAGGAGTCTGGGATTTCAAGAAGTTCTATATCATCCCTTCATATAAGTTTGTCATAAACTTTGTTAATGAAGAATGTGAGACATTAAATCAAAATCTCTAAAGCCACTTTCTTTTTTGTACCAGGGATTGAACTCAGGACCTTGTGATTGCAAGACAGGCACAGTGCCACGGAGCTAAATCCCTGGCCCTAAAGCCACCTTCTTAAGCTGATTCTTGTTGCTGGTATTACTGATCTACAAATATATTAAAATCCAAGATATTCCTCTTCTAAATACAAAGCAGGGCTTCCTATTCTCTTTCCTTAATAATTCAGTTCTTTAACCCCTGAGATCAGTGGCCCACATAAAGAAATAGTGATAAGCAGGACAGTGGGCTGAAGTCAGACAGGAGGTTTTATACAGAGAGACTGAGCAAATAAATAAATATATCAAGGATAATGGGAGTCAGATTTGACATTGTTGAAAAGGAATGTAGGGCCGGGGATTTAGCTCAGTGGTTTCGCCACCTGCTGTGCAAGCGCAAGGACCTGAGCTCTATCCCCGGTACCAAAAAAAGAAAAAAGAAAGAAAAGGAGTGTTACAAGATTGGTCATAGTGGCACATGCCTCCATTCCCAACACTTAGGAGACTAAGGCAAGAGGATCACCATGAGTTCAAGGCCACCCTGGGCACATAGTGAGTTCAAGGCCAGCCTGAACTACATAATGAGATCCTGTCTCTAAATTAATTAATTAATTTAAAAGAGTGTTACAAATGTGGACAGCAGAGAAGCTATAATGAACCATGTATATTGCACTGAAATTGTAGGTTATCAATAATACTAAAGATTTTCAGTATCTGGGGGGGATGCGCATATATACATATATTTTCTAGTTCTGACTAGTAAGAATGCCTTAGCAGTTAGATCCCAATAGAGATAAGCACACTTAGCACCAAAATCTTGTTTTCTAAAAATAATTCTCCATCAAAAGGAACTAAGACTCCCTGATTGGAGGGCTAAGTCAGGAAAAGTACACAATGAGCTTGGAACATTTTGTTGGGCTAGAAAGCTAGGAAGTTCTCAAAGTACAAGAGAACATAGAAAGCAACTTGAATGTGCTCCCACTAGCCAAATCTGGGTCAACTCAAGCATCAAAATATATAATGGTAGTAAATCTATTAAAAAAAAATAGGAACCTATGCATTCCTACCTTGAGAAAAGGAGGGAGAGGGAGAGAGATGGAAAGAAAAAAAGAGAGATAAAAAGAAGAGAGAGATAAAAAGGGAAAGAGGGAGAGGGAAAGGGTGGGAGAGAGAAATAGAGGGGAAAGCTCAACCTTACAGTAGCATGGTGACAAATAAATGTGAGTGGAATTAAGGAATTAGAAAATCACATTTTGGTAACCATCGTAGTCATTAAGCAAGAGACAACTGAAAGGTGGATAAGGGATGGGATATTTCCATAGTCTCTAATAAGTCCTTATTTAGAAACAAAGAAAAAGTAAGTAACTTAATGGTAGAAACACCTGACAGATACCACCTGAATTGAGAGGTCACAGTTAGCATCATTGGCCAGCTACGGTACAGGAATAGCCAAGTTCAAGAACCGAACCACAAACATCTAGTCCCAACAAAGGGCACCAAGAAACCACTTAACTGTTCCTAATCAGGGTGTGGTGGCACACATCTGTAATCCCAGCACTGGGAGGCTAAGGCAGGAAGATAAAAGTTCAAGCCCAGCATGGGTAATTTAGTGACTTAGTGAGGCTTGGTCTAAAACTAAAAAATAAAAGGGGTTGGGGATACTGCTCAGTGTGAAAGCCCTGGGTTCAATGTCCAGGAAGGAGGGAGGGAGAGACAAAGGGAAGGAAGAAGAAACTGTGCTGAGAAATGTTTGGCCAAGAATCAAAAGAAGGGCCTGCAGAATATGAAGCCCAGTGACAGCAAGGCCACAGGTGCTATCAGGACTCTTGTAAGTCCCAAGGAAGTCAGGCCCAAGATCCCAAAAGACTTCAGCCACAAGGTCAGCTGACCTGTCCATATTGCCCACCCCAAGCTCAGAACTTGTGCTGGTGCCACCACTGCAGGGGGCCTATACCACCAGTGCCCTGGGTGGTACTGGCCAAAATCCAATGTCAAGTTTGAGACTCCAACCAAGCCCCAGGCTACAGCCCCAGCTTCTTCCAGCTCAGGTCCCCAGGGTGCTTAGGCCCCAGGATAGCTCTGGACAAAACATGAGGACAGAAGGACTGTCTTTCCCAGCTGCTGCCTACTTCAGAGTTGGGTCCTTTCATGCTGTTTATATGAATACACCTGAGTCAGGAGCCATCAAAGAAAAAAGTTAACAGCACTGATAGTGGGACAGGCAGAGTCATGTGCCACCTGAGAAGAAGCATGAACCGTTTCTGTGAGATTCCTACCAGAGATGATGCCTACCCTGAACTGATAAGAAAACATCGACTATAAGCCAGGGGTGGTGGTGCATACCTGTAATTCTAGTACTTGGGGGGTGAAGCAAGAGAATCATCACGAGTTCAAGGCCAGCCTGGGCTACATAGTGAGTTTGAGGCCAGCCTGAACTATATAGAAAGATCCTCTCTCTAAAACAAACAACAGAGAAACCCAAAATGTGAAACATTCTACAAAATAACTGGACTGTAATCTTCCAAATGTCCATGTTCTGAAAAAAAAAACTGGGGAACATTCCAGCCTGAAGGAAATCACAGAAACTCTGCAAAGTGCTTGATCCTGAGCGCATTTGATGATCAGGCTCAGAAAAGATTACACTATGTGTAGGCCACTTATACTACATGTTTTACGGGTTAGAGGAAATCATCCCTGCAACTTACTCTCGAATTATTCAAGAACTCAGAAGTTCTTTGAATTATTTCTGTAACTTGTTTTGCGAAATTATTTTTTTTAAATCTCAAGGAGTCCAAGCACACCCAAACTAATAAGTTTTCCCACAAAGGTTACCATTCAGTTAGGCAAGAATGTCTAATTACCCTTTCTGTAGCACTGAAAAAAGAAAAAGAAAAAAAAAGGTTTGAAGCATTGGACCTGGCAGCACAAATTTACATTTTTTTCTTTTTTGAGACAGGGTCTGACTGTGCTACCCAGGCTGGTCTGGAACTGCTGGACTCAAGGGATCTTCCTGCCTCAGCCTTCCAAGAAGCTGGGACTACAAGCGTGTGACACCAGGCCTGGGTTTTACACTTGAGGTCAAATGTCTATGGAGCTAAGAATGTATAGCACTGTTGTTACGGTGTATATCTAGATGTCCCCCAAAGCCTCATGCTCTCATAGATGGGAGTTCAGGAGGTGATTGGATCATGGGGACGTGATAATCATAAGTGGATTGGTCCACTGATGAATTTATAGCTAAATATGGTGTTGGGAGGTGAAGCCTCATTCAAAGAGGTGGGTCACTGGGGGTGTGGCCTGGAAGGGTCTGTCACCCTCCCTCCTCCCTTGATCTCTCTCTGCTTCCTGTCTGCCCTGCCATGAGCTCTTACTCCTCTGCCATGCTGCTCTGCCATGCCCTTCTGTCTTGGAGCCAGCCAACAAACTGTGAGCCAAAATAAACCTTTCCTCATTTAAGTCCTGGGTGTTGGGTATTGTGTCTCAATGACCAGAAAGCAACAAAAACAACCATAAATACAAACCCTTCATTCTTCACATTGAAGCCTCCTAACAAGTTAGGAGCCACACTGAGTCACAAGACACTTTGCATTCCAAAGACCCTAATTGGAAATATATCTATATCCAGGGGTGGGTTTGTGTGTGTGTGTGTGTGTGTGTGTGCGCGCGTGCGCGCAAATCCAGGCTTTATGCTCTACCTCATATAAAAAATATATAAAATTATGGGAAAAAATGGAACAGGACCTTGGAATAGGGCCATGCACATGAAGGACCCAGCATTTAGGCTTTATTTGCTTCCCAGTGAATGCACATCTGATCATTTGCAATTCAGACAGATCTGGGCTGGGGTATAGCTCAGTGGCAGAGTGCTTGCCTAGCATGTTGGCAGGCCCTGGGTTCAATCCCCAGTAAGAACAACAGCAACTAAAATCAGGCAGATCTACTTTGTCTTAAGAGTCAAGTCCAAAGAGTTCCTCAGTGGTGTCTTTTAATCTATGTGAGCCAAAGTTCTTCTAAGACTTTTCTGTCACAATAAACCTAAGCATTTCTTTGGACAACCTCTTTGTGTCAACAGAACATCTAGACCTACTTTGAGAGAGAACGAGTCTGCTAGTTTTGCTATCCAGTCAAGCCCATTGGGCTTGGGGTCATGCTTCATGTATAGAGATGAAATAATACTGTGAGGCCAGAGAGAACAACCGTGGACTTTACATTGGAATCTGTAACAGTCACTCTGGAGAATGTAACAAGGTCATGAAGCCTAGAAAACTTTTACAGCAGTATTTCTCTCACCTTTGTACTACATCAGGCAGCATTGCCCATGACACACAATCCCTGGCACACCTGGACGTATGTGCTACTGCGCTAGGTACTTCTCTCTGGGGAGTCCCGAGCCTCTTCTCCATCTGATGAACCCTGACCACAAACACTCCAAATCCTCTCTGAGGTCCCCATCTGTGCTCCACAAAAGGTCCCTCCTATTAGTTCCTTGCTGCTAACAGGATGGGCTCTAGTTCTTGCATGGGGCCAGCCAGCTCTGTTGTATCTTTTGGCCTCCCCTTCTCCTCATCTCTCATCCCCTCCTCTCCCAGAAGAGGCCCCATTCTTGTTTCCCACTCTTGGCCTTTACGTACTCTGCCCCTATGTTTGGCCTCATGTATCCTTTTCCCTTCTCCCTCCTGCAAACTCCTACACAGCCCTGAAGAGACAGTTGAATGTCATTGTTATATTTTGTGTTTAATGTCCCCCTAAAGCCTAATACAGTCATAGGTGGAGCTTTTTCAGAGGTGGCTGGATCTAGAGTGTGTGATGCTGGGATTAATTCATGGTGCAATGCTAGGATCAAGGACACTAGGATCAAGGGTGTGTCTGCTACCTGCCGTAAGCAGCCTGGATAAGATATGAGGGATAGAAAGAGCTGTGGTCATTCATTGTTGCTTTGCTACCTTCTGCCCACCGTGAACTGTTTCCCCTCTGCCATGCTGCCCTGCCAGCTGATTATGAACTGAACCTCTACAAATTGAGCTAAATAAACCTTTCCTCCCTTAACTTGTGGGTGTTGAGTATTTTGTCTCACCAATGAGAAAAGTAACTAAGACAGTCACCTCCTGGCTGAAGGTTTTCCACCTCTCAGAGGCAGAGTTGGCCCATCCCTCATGTGTGCTGCAGGAGGGCAGGGAGGAGGGCTGTTCTCACTCCTACTTTCATCACCCCAGCACCCCATTGGACGTTCCCTACCAATCATCCCCAGCACCCTGCAGACAGCCAGAGGCGGGGCCACACCTCCTCACCCCTGTAGACCCAACACTTAGCACAGTGTCTGGAATACAGCTGGCCTCCATTGTTTCTATTTGCTCCAGATGATTGGAGTAAGAATAGAACAAGTATTCTATTTGCTGACTGCTTATCCCTTGCCAGCCTGTTTGCTAGATGCATCAAAAAAGGTGGCCAGTAAAACATATCTGTGACTCAAGGAGAAGGTAGGAACCTTGGGGAGGCCTCCTGCCAGTGAAAGACAGTGGGGTGCCATCGTGAGATGTGGGATGAGAAAATTCATGGGAGCGAGGGGCTCCAGGCCACAGTTAATTTGCTCTCTGAGCCCACAGTGGGAGCATCCAGGGAGTTCTGTCTGAGGTGGGGTCCTCAGGACAGCAGGGCAGCGTCGGGCTTCTCAGGAGGAGCACTGAGCCAGGGCAACAGGCTGTGGGTAGTGGGGCTCTGCAGTCAGTGCCAGGGTGGACAAGGGACCCATGGTCTGGTGAGGAAAGAAGGCTTGCGCTTCTTTACTTCTCAGCTGGGAAACATGGCAAATAGCAAAGAACAGAGCAGCATCGTGCACTGCTATAATAAGGACTTGTAACAAATTCATGGTTTCACATACTACCCATCTGAATGAAGGAAACACAGAGCATTGCCAATCGGCCTGAAGGTCATTTGCTCTGCCCTGTTAGAAAAGAGGGAAAACAGAGATTAAGAAGTGCCAGAAACTTTGGGAAATAAATCATGGCTGTTTAGATTCATGCCATCCCCTCCACATTCCCAGCTGCCCTTCCTAGGGGCCTAACCCAGCTGGTGCACGGCGTTGCCTGATACCTTCTGGTTGTTTTATCTCTCAGACAGAATACTTGGAAAGAGTGAATACACACCATCTGCTGCCAGCACTGTGGTACCTCTGCTCAACACAGCTCTGGGCTCCTATGCCAAGCCAGGCTGGGGACCCAGGTGTTAAAAAACCAGACACTCCTGAATTCCTACACCACGGCTTACAGCACATGCTGGTGTACTTTGGCCAGAATATAGCCAGCCTGCCATACCATGACATTCCAGTGGAATGATGGCTGGTTCAGAATATTTTAAAATAATTTTTTCCATTTAGCTTGTCTTGAGAACCTTGATGCTCTCCCATTTCCACCCAGGAACGTGGCAGTTAGGTTCTTCTCACCTTAAGGGACTGAGGCCTTGCTACCCTCTGGCAACACTGTCCTGTTCTCTGCGCACCCCAGGGTCACTGCTGCCTGACCCCCTGAGGGCCACAGTGGGAAGAAAAGGGCTGCTACCTCCATTCAGAGTCCCTTGTCTTGGAGTTTGTCAACCAGTCCCACAGAAGTGAGCAGGAGACACAGCACTCCTTTGCTTCAGCTAATAACAACCGTGATGACACCATCAACAGGTATTCTGTGTACTGACTGCTTCTGCTGGGCCAGGCATTTTATGTATCATCTCACCCAACCCTCACCCCATTCTATAGGATTGGTGTTATCCCCATTTTTCAGGAAAGACTAAATGTTAGTGAACCTGCATAACTGCCCAGCTACTAAACAGCAGAAGCCATTTTCCAAGTCTCTTTTCTTTTCTTCTTTTTGGAGACAGAGTCTCACTATTGAGTCCATGCTGGCCTTGAAGTCACTTTGTAGCCCACGTGATCCTCAAACTCACAGCAATCTTCCTGCCTCAGCCTTGCAAGTAAGTGCTAGGATTACAGGTGTGCACCACTTTTCCTGGCTCCAAGTCTTACTTAACTTTCCAGCCTTTGCCCAAGAGTCCTTGGCCAGCTTATCCTAGGCCTTGAATGGGGGAGAGTGACCTTATACAATGAGGAGTCATCAGGTCAAACACTGCCCTACACAGTGGATCTGGGTATCATCATTCCCTTCCCCATGCAGCCTTATCCCAAGACCCAGCTCAGCTCCTCCCCCAGGAACCCGCCTCTCCTCTCCCAACACTGCCTTACCAACCCCCTTCCAAGTCTTCCCTGGTGCCCTAGCTACCTGCATCTGGCTTATAACTAAGCCCTTCTTAATTATCAATAGTTTCCCACCATTCTGGAGCTGTTCTGTAGGTGGGCTCATTGTCTTTTTGACTGTAAGTGGAATGTCAGTTTGTCCCAAACCAACCCCTGAGACTGTCCTAATGGCATTCTGGATACAGTACAGCAGGCAATTGGAGGATATTGGCCAGGAGTGATTAATCACAGCCCCACTGATGATAGTGTGACTCTCAGCATGGCCCCAGGGACTCCAGTGTCTCCCAGGGCCCATCCTCCCCTGGCCTTTCCTTGTGTCCTGAAGGTGCATAAACAAGTGTGAAGGGACTTCCAGGGCCCTGCTGGAAGTTCGAGGAAAAGTGACCCTTAGCTTTTCTTAAGATTAAAAGAACACAGGCCCAACCTTGGAATTCTTCCCTAGAGCTGCCTCTCTTAGCCTGCATCTCAGGTGTCCCAAGTACACCAAGGCTCAGCGCATTCTTGGAGGCACAGCCCCACTGCATCAAAGAGGCAGCCACCTCCAGCAGACTCTGGAATTTCAGAGCCCTGTTCATAAAAGACTTTATAGAAATCCTGCAGTCTCAGGCCCCTGCTTCACTGTGCTCCTCCAGAGCTGTCACTACCTCTTAAACAGCACTCTCCCTTTTTAATTACTTAATGAGTGCAACAGTCCTGAAAGAAAAACTATATATTTGCTCTCTCTCACTTCCTGTGGGAAGGGCGGGCTGTGCTGCGCCTGAGTTTGGCAGTTGCTATGATTCACTGTGGGAGTTGGGCCTTCCTTCCAAGGCAGGGGAGTGATTTGTGCATCTTTGGAATGTAGGTATGGGCCATTCCTCCAGAAGGGCTTGGTGATAAAGGAGAGTTGTGGGACGGCACACCTGTTATGTGAAAGCATGTAGTGTGTGTGGTGTGTGGTGTGCATCTGCATGATGTGTGGTAGAAGTGTGTGTAATATGTGCCTGCTCCCCTCACTCCCTCTCAGGACTTTGGCAAGACCAGCATCAGAAAACTCCCTCTGTCAGGAGTGTGGGCTTCTTGCAGAGAGTCCCCGAGCTGTGTTGGGTGCTTGCGCTTACTCACTCTCATGGGCAATATCCTTGAGTTTTGGTTGCTGTGAACCATCAGGCCCAGCTCAGCATAAGGTCAAAGGAGAGTGCAGCTATGAAGGGCAGCAGTCAGACAACTACTCCTCCAGTGTTAGGACTTCCTTTGATTTCTGGATTTGAGAGGTGTGGTCCTAGAAGTTTTATAGTGTGATTTCTAGCCTGTCCACGTGTTAAACTTAGGCCTGCAACCTACTAGTACAGAGTCCTTCAGCAGGTGACTCAATTTCTTTGCACCTCGTTCTTCTTCTATCACTTGTGCAATAAAAGCATCCACCTCATAGGCCTGTTGTGAGGAGCAAAGGGATTCCTTTATGGAAAGAGCTAAGATCAGTACTTGGCATAAAGTGATACCCAATGTGTATTAACCATTACACATTTATATTCTTTGGGAATATCAATCAGTATCCTAGACTATGGCAGCAATGGGTTAGGGGACACAGTTTAACCCTCTGAAACCTGGGAGACAAAGTTCATCCAAAGATTTCCCTACATTATCAAAGGAAAAGACGAGAACATCTCTCGCTTCCCTATGGCTGCGGATACATTTTCAGAGCTCTCCTAGCATGGTAGCAAAAGGTATGTATTTAGATTTCTGTTTTTATACCTATAATACCAAGCACTACTTCATGATTTTCAAAGCCTGTCTTGAATCTATTTAAAATCCATGTAATAGGAAAGTATGACACTAAATAATCATTTGCATGTTCATTCATCTATTCAACAGTCCTTTATATATTGTTTCTCCTTTTTTTTTTTTTTTTTTTTTGGTACCAGGGATTGAACTCGGGTCCTTATGCTTGCGTAGCAGGCAGCGAAACCACTGAGCTAAATCCCCAGCCCTATATATTGTTAACTATATGCCAAGTGTTATGTTAGATGATATAAGGCTGTAAGAACACAGGAAATAGAGTCCCCTCTCTAAGAAACTATCAACAGTATATGATGATTTATATTATGATAAAAATCAATAAAAGAAGAAACACAGATGATGCTATAACATATTTACATCAGGATTTGCTAACTAAGTGGAAATGGTAAGATCCAATCTCATAACACCTCCAGATGTAAACAGGTTCTCTGCTGAGATGCTCAGAAGCACATTTGCTCTCAATGGAGGCAATTTAGAGGCTTGGAGAAAATCTCAGTCACATGCACACGACAGCCAGACAAGCCAAACAACAGATATCATCTGAGAAGAGACAAGAAGCAGCCTGTCTCCCTAGGCAAATGATTTCTAGAGGTAGCAATGGAAAACAAACCAAAACATTCAAAAATAGAATAGCATTTCTTTTCCTAAGCACTGTTTACTATAATACCGCACATTTGTGTAAACTCTTTATGTACTTCTTGTACCAAGAAAATGTGCTGCTTTCATTAAACAAAAAATGCACTCTAGTTCTTTGGAGGAAAGGAACTGTTGTCACATAAAACCTATCACCTAGCAACAAAACAGGGACTCATGACATGGTTCTTCCACCCATAGGCACACAGCCCCACCCCCTTGCAGGCTCATTTCTCTTGACCTGCAAACACAGGGTTCTTTTAATAGGACTTGCGGTTAGAATAACTGGATTTTAAGTTTCTGGTTTAAAATACCAATGAAGTTCTGCCAATTTCTCAGCATAGTCAAAACCTCTGGAAAAGCCACGACATAATAAAATAGGAGGACCTGTGGGCTGGGTTTCCTTTTCTTTTTCCTATCCTGAAAGCCTGTCAGGCAGTGTTGCTGTTTTGCCCCTTCACCAGAAGCCCCCAGAGTTGTTCTCTGGCTTTCCATGCTTGGTATGAAAACGGAATCATGCAATAAATACAGCATTGCTTTTCAGAGTCAAACCCCACTGGTAAAAACCCAAGTCTGTCTCATCGCCTAGTGTTAAGTCAAAAGGAATAATGCATCTCACTTTCCAATGCTATGTAGAATAGAAGCATGGGACACGATGTTTGGAAGTCAGTTGCTAGCCAACATTCTATAGAACAGCGTGTATTCAGTGATATGACTCACAGATAAATGACTTCACCCTGGTGGACCTCAAACTGGGTGTGCCATTTGCTATACACTGACTCAGGGCTTAACCCTTCCAGATATGGGAAATTCCACTCACCTTCTTTCCCCACAAAGTCTCATATATTTCTGAGTGGCCACAGGGATGTCCACAGGAGGCAGACATGGCCAGGTGGCAGTGCAAAGGGGCTGCCATGTCAGAGTATAATTCAATGTTTCTCAGTAGATGTTTCAGCTACCAACAGGGACACTGATCCTGGAGGGAGGCAAATTTCAGCAGCTGAGTGACAAGGTACAAAAACAGGAATAACTCTTGTGTCTTTTGTGATGTAGGCAGCTTTACTTTCAAGAACAGCTCAATATTCTCTGAGCTTCAGTGAGTTGTGAAATCCCATTTATTACCTTTTGTTTATTCCTGTGGTGCCGGGATGGAGCACAGGCCTTGCATACGGTAGGCAAGTGCTCTCCCACTGAGCTACACTCCGCCTATTGCCCTTTTTTGTCAGCCTTCCAAGATCTTAAACACTGATGTTAGTCAATGGCCTGGATAAGAGGGAGAGGTCTGTATACCCCACCTACAAGTTTGTAAATGTTCATGTGTGTAAATAAATAGCAATATCAATATGAATGCATTCTGCTCCAGTCATTGAAGACATATTCCCCCAAATTCTTTGTGATTTGATGATCTGTCATTTTCTTCCAGTCATCTTTTTCTGCATTTAAGGACAACCTTAATAGGAGTACAGTGACTTACAACAATAGCAAAGGCAAAAGTGTTCCACCCTGGCTCTGAAATGTTGGTGTGGTCTTAACACTCCTAACAAAAGGCTTGATGATTTCAGTGAGAATTGAGAAGAATCTAGGCTGGGCATAGTGGCATAAGCCAGTACTTAGGAGGATCTCAAATTTGAACCCAGCCCCAGCAACTTAGCAACTTAGTGAGACTGTGTCTCAAGAAAAGCAACAGAGGCAGGGGTCCTTGGGATGTAGCTCAGCACAAAGACCTTGGGTTTACTCCCCCGTACCCCTCCAAAAAAATCTGGAGTCACAAGCAGAACTTAGAGATGGGGAAAGATCTCTAAAGGGTCAAGTTCATTTCTTCATCACCTGAGCACCCAGCTGTGTCAGTGGCACCTTCACTCCATTCAGTGCTGTGAGGCTCTGTCCCCAGAACCTGTCTCTGAGTCTATGGGGAGACTGAATGGGAGACCCTCAGCTCTGTGCCTTCCCTCCTAACTGACTTCAGGCAAGTTATTTCACATCTCTTAATCTCAGGTTTCTGATCCATATGATTTAAGACCATGACAAGCCCTAACAGGATTTGTACAGGTATTAAAATACTAATAATACTGGCTGGAGATGTAGCTCAGTGGTAGAGTATTTGCCTAGCATTCATAGACATCCTGAGTTCTTTAAAAAAAAAAAAAAAACAAGATAATGATAACACAGTTTGCACAGTGTCTGACCCATAATTAGTGCTCAGGAAACAAACACTAGCTGTTGTTAGTAATGAACTCCAGCTCTGACAATAGGCATATTGGCTAACTTGGTTTATGTATTAGTTTCCTGGGGCCACCATAACAAAGACTACATCCAGGCTCACGCCTGTCATTTCAGCACTCAGGAGGCCGGGGCAGGGGGGTTCCACAAGTTTGAGGCCAGCCTAGGCTACATAATGAGACCTTGTCTCCAAAAAAATAAAGACCATCAGCTGGGTGGCTAAAATGATAGAAGTCTATTTGTTCATCATTTTGTCGAAGAGAAGTCTGAGACAAGGTGCCAACAGGGTTGGTGTCTCCTGAGGTCCCTGCGCTGGCCTTGTAGATGCCCTCTTCTTGCTGTTGTCTTCACATGGTCCTCTCTCTGCACCTGTCAGTGTTCAAATTCCCTCTTCTCACAAGAACCCTGGGCTTACTGGACAGATTAGGATGCACCCTAATGATCTTATTTTAACTTAATCACATCTTTAAGGACACTATTTACAAATATAGTCACCTTCAGAGGTACTAGGGCAGGGATGCAGCTTCAACAATAAGAACTGTCTTTGGTGGAGAACATAATTCATCCCGAAACAGTTTGGAAAACCTATTTATTTTGGTTGGACCTTTTCCAGAAAGTGAGATAACTGTTTGTTTGTTTGTTTTGTATCACTAGGGATTGAAACAAGGAGCTGTACCCCTTAGCCCTCTTTATTTTTTTAAATTTTGAGACAGAGTCTCACTAAGTTGCCTTGGGTAGCCCCAACTCAATACTCCTGCCTCAGCCTTCTGAATTCCTGGGAGCACAAACATGTGCCACCACGCCCATTTGAGATAAGTTCTGAAGAGACTAGCAAAGGAATTCTCTGCTCCCTTCTACCACTTCCTGGCTTCTCAGGGTGTGTGGCTCATGACAGGGCTATCTGGCTCCTAGCCTGAGCTACCTTACTGTTAAATAGACTCATCTAACACCAACTGCTACCAAAATGCAGGGTCCTATGCACAATAAACTGAACTGTGTCCTCTCAAATTCCTATGCTGAAGTCCTAACACCCAGTACTTCAGAATGTGACCTGTTTGGAGATTAGAGTCCTTACAGAGAAAACTGAGTTTAAAATGAGGTTATTAGGATGGGCTCTAATCTATTATAGCTGGTGTCATAAAAGTGGAAATTTGGGGCTGGGGATTTAGCTCAGTGGTTTCACCACCTGCTGAGCAAGCGCAAGGACCCGAGTTCGATCCCCAGTACCAAAAACAAAATAAAACAAAAAGCCCCCAAAAGTGGAAATTTGGACCCAGAGATACACTAGAAGATGAGGATATAAAGACCCAGGGAGAAAATAGTTGAAGGAGCCAACCTTGCCATAACTTGATCTTGGACTTCAATCCTGGTTCTTTCTTATGACAACCCTAGCAAAGAATTCATTTTCCTTCACTTATTTAACAATTATTTGATCAGCATCTATGGTATCTTGGGCCTAAAGATACAATGATAAATAAGATACATTTCCTATCCCTAAGAATCCTGTGGTCTTTTGAAGGGAGCAATTACTTTAAAATATCATTTGAGTTCAATGCCATTAGCATTCCATTTTTTTGTATGGTGGGAAATATATTTTTAGCTTCTATTTTAGTTTTGTTTTTGGGGGGGTTTTTGGTGTTTTGTTTTGTTTTTTTGATACCGAGGATCGAACTCGGGTCCTTGAGCTTGCTAGGCAGGCGGCGAAACCACTGAGCTAAATCCCCGGTCCTTTTTGGGTTTTTTTGGACACAGGATCTCCCTATGTAGTTCAGGCTGGCCTTGAACTCACTATGTAACCCAGGCTGACCTTGAACTCTCAATGATCTTTCTGCCTCAGCTTCCCAAGTTCTGGAATTACAGGAATCCACCACCATGCCTGGCTATTTTAATTTTGTAGCAAAACATCAACCTTGGCTGAGAAGGAGTCATGCTTCTCAGGGTCAGGGTGATATTAGTCTCCCTCAAGTCTCCCATCCCACTGCCCAAGTCACCTAACTAGCCATCCAGTCCAACCACTCTCTAGTCCTTCCTGCACCCAGGATCAGAGCATTTCAAGGGAAGGCAAATAAGATCTCACCACGGCTCAACCCTCTCCCAGCCTTCTCTAGCTAAAAGCATTTTGGCAATTTACCATTTTGTAAGGATGAATGAAATTTCTTTATCTGGCACCTGCTCTGGTGCATCCTCAGACCTTCACCACACCAGAACCTTGTCTCTCTTGCTACCCAAATCTCTCTTCCCTCCTTTCTTGACCTGATTAATCTGCCACTCTCCAGATCTCAGTTTATTCATCACTTTTTCTGGAGAGACTTAATTGCATACCCAGCACTTCGAACAATACACTCATCGCCTATCACAGCAGACAGTTTCCAAGTATTGTGCAGTTGTGTGTAACTCTGAGCCGCGTGAAGGCATCTCTCTCTTTGCTCACTATACTATCCTTGTACTAGATGGAGCACACCATCTGAACTCAATAAACATTGTTTGAGTCAATGAGTCCCCTCGAATTTCCAATTCCAGTACTGCCCCCCAGGATCTCCAACTTGGGAAGCAGTATTTAAAAAACAATAAAACATTAGTGAACATAGGCAAGATCAGTACATGTTTGAGTATTATTGTGGAAACAAATCTTTTGCAAAGTTGTTTATCATTACGAAGCTCCTCTTCTGTGTGAAAATTAAATTTCTCCTATCAAATTCAGAGTATAGTTCCTGAATATTTATTTAATATTCTATTTTCTACACAATCTCCTATTACACTCTTAGAGTATTTTTAAGTACCTCTAATCTCTCTCTCTCTCTCTTTGTAAACAACCAGACACTAGTTGACTGGTGACAAACAACCAGGTTTCACTGGAGATTAAAGATTTTCTAGACCTTCTGTATGTAATTTAAATTAATTGAATATTGAATGAGTTCAAAGGAACTGCAGAGCAAAGGTGCACCTTTCTGTGAGGACCATAATTGATCTCCCAAGTGTTTAATGGGTGGTACTGGTATAAAGAGGATTATGAGTCCAGGGGCCCAGGCCCAGAGGAGTTTGTAATCTAGCTCAGCACATAAGTAGAAACAAATACTGCAGGCCAGCAAGATAAGTGCTCCCAGAGGAATGCTCAAAATGCTATCAACTTCACACAACCAATGGAATTCATAAAGCTTACACAACTACCTCACTGCCACCTTTCAGAGGGTATTACAACTGAAAAAGGAAATCTACTGAATAATAAATACTTAATCATACCAATTGTCCACTAGCAGAACAATCAATTTTATATTAGTCTTTCCTGACTTTTTAGAAAAAATAAGCGAACATGTTCCCTTATTCTGTCAGCTTTGGAGAGACAGTCACTTCCTTTGTTCTTGTCATGACCTTGTACTTGTCCCTCTTCTTCTACTCCCCAGGTCCTCTCTACCCCCACTCCCCCCACCCTGGTGTATAACTCATTTCACTTTATGGTTGGCCTTTTTTTTTAATTCTTTGAGATAGGATCTTGCTTTGAGATGGAGTCAGGCTTTAGTTCGAGGCAATCCCCCTGCCTCAGACTCCCAAGTGCTGGGATTATAGGAGTGTACCACCATCCCCAGCTACAAGGTTCCTCAAGGAAGATGAATTAACATTCCCTAAATCTTCTGACTCTGGAGATATTCCTCCTGGATTTCTACTTTTCTTAAAAATACAAAATAACCAGTTTGGAGTAGTCAGACATGGTGGCATAGGCCTATAATCCTACCACTCTGGGAGTCTAGGCAGGAGGATCACAGGTTTGAACCTAGCTTGGGCAATTTAGTGACTTATTGAGATCCTGTTACTTATTTTAAAATAAACAAAAGAGCAAGAGGCATGGCTTAGTGCAAAGGCCCTAGGTTCAGTCCTAAGCACCACAAAGGAAAAAAATACAAAGAATTTGGAGTAAGCAGGGAAGTCACACTCCTAACATGTAGGCTCTACCTTTCACTTAGGTTTGGGGTATATAAAATGCAGTTATCTAAACAAAGTAGAAGTCAAGATAGGAAATAAAAATTTTCAACTACTGTGTACAAATGCTCCTATAGCTACAAGTTTAATATTTCATTAACATCTTCTCTTCTGACCCCATTGAATAAAACTGTCCTGTTGAATCAAAATGGTTTCTGCTAGTGGGGGGGGGGGGGGTCTTGGCCTTGAGATACATCCCTGTGCCTTTTAGTTTTAATTTTGAGGGAAAAAAAATCTTACTAAATTATCCAGGCTGGGCTTGAACTTTCAATCCTCCTGCCCAAGTCTCCCAGAGTACTGGGATTACAGGCATACGCCACCATGCTTGTCTTATATTTTTTAATTCAAGTCCAATAAAGTTCTAAAAATATTAACAAGTAGGGGATTTAGCTTAGTGGTGCTGCTGCCCACCTTGCAAGCACAAGGTCCTGAGTTCAATCCCTGGTACCAAACAAAACAAAACAAAAATATTAACAAGTAAAGCTAATATAAAGTATCTGCATTCACAATGTTCACAAGTAGAATTTCCAGTCATTTTATTTAACAGTTTAACAGAGGTCTCTTCTAAGAGTAGAGGTAGCTGTACAGATGACCTACAGGTAGGAGCAGCACTTCTTTCCTTACTAGTTTTCTGTTTCCTTGAACCACAGTAATGACTCCTTAAACCAGTCATATGCGGACTATATGATAAGTCAAATGGTCATTGGTCCATTCAATCATCCATTCACTAATACTTACTGAGTACCTTCTGCATGCCAGGCACTGTCCTAGGCCCTGGGGAAACAGCAGGGAACACAGCAGGCATAGTGCCCTGCCCTCTTGGGGTGTAGGTTAAGGCAAACAACACAGACCATAAACATGTGAGCAAGTCCTATGTACCCTAATGTCCCATAGAATTGAGTGTCCTGAAGAGGACAGGGTCAGAGTTGTCAATATGGATTTGTTAATCTAAACAGATTATTTTCTACTCTTTAATATCTTCCAGCAGCTCATATGTGTAGGTTGGGAGGTTGGGACAAGTTCAGGCCAATTGTGAGGGAACAGAATTTGCTGGGTAGTACCCTAGGAAGACTCCTTAAGACAGAGTCCCTTGGCCTGGGCCTTTTCACCATGGGTCCCTCCCTGTCTTCCTCCCCTGAACACAGACCTGATGCTAGAAGCAGAACATTTACCTTACAACCTCCTAGTGACAGGCCTGGGGACAACAGTCACATGCAGAAGATTACTAGCCACATGCTAGAAGCAGCCAAGGACTAACATCTCCCCACGGGTTGTGCTCATCTGAGGACTACCAGTCCACAGACCTAGCTGTGCTCAGAACAAAAGGCAAAAGAAACTCTTGACACTGCTAAGCCAGTTAATTCCTCATATGTCCTGCCACCCTCAGCCAAGTGGGATACAGCTGAATACATTATTATACAGAGAAATACTTGTCCAGGGTTGAATGTCAACTTGGTTATTAATAGAATATATCAGAGAAGTTATTGAAAAAATATTAACTGTTGAATGCAAATTCATGTGCCACACTTCAGACAGAAAGGAGGAAGGTGTTGAAAGAGTATCTAGTTCTTGCTCTTCCATTTCCATGAAATCCAGGGAATGGTCATTTGTGTTGGAAGCCAAGGACCCTGGGTCCTGAAAATAACTCTGACATAGCCTCTGTGACACCAGATTTGTATCTGCAGATGACAATGACTCAAGTCCACTTCCTTCATTATTTTTCAGGTATCTAAGTGTAGCACTGTGGCATAACACAATTTACATATTCTAAAGTGGCTTGCATATTTAACAGTGCCAAGAGCACTTTTGTCAGGTGTAATTCTTTTTTTTAATCCATTAAGTTTATTGGTATATTTTAGGTATACATTATGATCACATCCATTATTGAGAATTTGTACCTTTACATGATATACCTTGGTTCTTATTTTTTCCCATTCCCCTTCCCTCCCTTCAACCCCTCCACTCCTTCATATTTACATAAGCTTTTGTTTCCATTTTTTTCTACTTTTTTCATTTTTTTCTTTCCCTTCTTTCCTTTCCCTTGCCCCTTTCCCTAGCTCCCCTTCCCCTTTGAACATTTTCTTCCTATTTTGCAATATCTATTATACATTTTGGTCCTCATTTACACTTTCAGTTTCTCACACCAGAGAAACAATTTCGTATTTACACATGTATGTCCTATTTATTTCACTTAAGATATGGCCTCAAGGTACATCCATTTAGCTATAAATGTCTCTAGTCTATCTTTCATTATGGCTGAGTAATCTCCATTTTATTTTTAAACAACACATCTTCTTTATCCAATCACCAGTTGATAGGTATTTGGGCTGTTCCCAAGATTTAGCTATTACAAACTGTGCCACTATAAACATGGGTGTGCATGTATCACTGTGGTATAATGCTTTTAATTCTTTCAGGGAGATACCCAGAAAGGGAATAGCTGGATTAAAAAAAGAGACATCTAATACTAGTTTTTGAGGAATTGCTGCACTGATTTCCACAGTGGTTGCACCAGTCTGCACTCCCACCAACAGTGAAGAAGGGTTCCTCTTTCCCCAAAGCCCCACCAGCATTTGTTATTGGTTGATTTCTTGATAGCAGCCTTTCTATCTGGAGTGAGATGGAATCTCAGTGTTGTTTTCATTTACATTTACAAATGACCAGTAATATTGAACTCTTTTCATATGTTTATTTGCTGCTTCCACTTCTTCATCTGAGAAGCATCTATTCATTTCAGATGCCCATTTTTGGATTGGGTCTAAATTTGGGGGGGTCTGACTTTTTAATGTTCTTTATATATTCTCGATAGTAGTCCTTTGTCTGAGGGACAGCTGTTAATTTTTTTCCCACATTGTGAGTTATCTCTTCACCCTGTTGATGTTTCTCTTGCTGTGCAAAACCACACCCCCACCACCACCAGGGATCAAACTCAGGACCTTGCACTTGAGAGACAGGCACAATGGCAAGACCTTTTTAATAAGATGAGATCCCAGTTGTTGATTCTTTGTGCTAGTTCCCGGTGTAATTCTTAAAGCTATCTTTGCACAACTTTCCTTGTATGTAAGGTTTAGGAATTAGAGATATTCCTCTTCTTATGTGTGGATGAAATGAAAGGCTTGCAGTAAATGCCAGGATGATACTTTGAGAAAATTCTAGAAAATGTCCTAGAAAATTCTTGGGAATTTTAGATTTTGTTTTGTTTTGGTACTGGGGATCGAACTCTGAACCTTGCGCTTGCTAGGCAGGTGACGGCACCACTGAGCTAAATCCCCCAGGCCAGGAATTTTAGATATTATTTACTCAACACTTAATGATTTGTTCCCTTTTTATTTATTTAATTTTTTTGATACCTGGGATCGAACTCAGGACCTTGTGCTTGCGAAGCAGGTGTGGCACCACTGAGCTAAATCCCCGGCCCCTTGCTCTTTTTAAAAAGTAGCTCCTACTGCTCAGTCAATGTGTGCTCAGAGAATTAAACCTGAGTTCACTTGTAACTTAATTAGAAAGTTAATTTGCTAAGCGAAAAAATAATTGTAATGAAATCCAAAGTACGTTCAAGATACTGATTTATTTTTTAGGCTTTGGATTATACACACATTTAAATAATATGTGTAAAGTACGTGGAAAAATTCAAAGTGCCCTGAAAACTTAAGGTTCACATTAATTGTTGTTGTGTATGTTTTTAAAAGATTGGCTTATATTTTTGTCCTTTAAATACCCTGTCAATGGAAGCAGTATTAGCAAAATTAAATTATTAATTTCCTAGTTTAAGCTCTCCTTTCAATGTCAAACCTTTTTTAGTTATAAAGGCACTGATACACATTCTAAATGTTCTTTCATAGACCTCATAGGATATATTATTTACATATCACAGTTTACAATGAAGAAAGGGGGTCACAAAAATGTTCTGGATATCCTGCTGGTTGCCTGATCATACAAATTTATATCCAGGTCACGATTGGCCACAACCATTTCTAGTTGAGTTTTTTGAAAGGCACTGTACTTGGCCATTAGAGAAAAGCAAATTAAAACAACAATGAGATTCCATCTTACCCCAAAAAGAATGGCTATTGTCAAGAAATCAAATAATAACAAATCCTGGCTAGGTTGTGGGGGAAAAAATGAATCTTTCTACATTGTTGGTGGGAATGTAAACTAGTATAACCATTATGGAAATCAGTATGGAGATTCCTTTAAAAAAAACTAAAACTAGGAATTCCATTCAACTTAGCTATTCTCCTTCTAGATATCTTCCTAAAAGAGTTAAAGACATCATATTACAGTAATACATGCTTATAGCAGCACAGCTCCTAATAGCTAAATCCTAAATAGCTAATCTAATACAGGAAGTGGCCTATATGCCCATCAAAAGCTGAATAATATTGGCATTTATACCTAATGGAGTACTACTGTGCTGTAAAGAAGGAAAAATTTGAGTCATTTGAAGGAAACTAGATGCACCCTAAGGCCATAATGTTAAGTGAAGTAAATCAGATGCATAATCTTAAATATCGCATAGTTTCCTTATATGAGAAACACAAAGTACAAATAAAATTTTTTCCTTTGGTCTTTTGAGACAGGGTCTTGCCATGTAGCTCAGCCTGGCCTTAAACTCACTATGCAGTACAGGCTGGCCTCAAACTCATGGCAATCCTCCTGCCTCAGCTTCCCAAGTGCTGGGGTTATAGGCATGTGCCACCCCACGCCTGGCAGTACAAATAAATTAGTGAGTAAAATAAAAGATAGATAATAGGAAACAGGGAGATAGGTATTTTGCAAATGTAAAGGGGACCAAGAAATGGGGGGGAGGAAAAGGAGGAGGAGGAAAAGTTAAAAGAAGCAAGATGTCTTATGTACATGTACCAGCTCCCCATGATGAATGTGACCATTATGCACTGCAAACATATACTAATAAAAATAAAATTTTAAATTTAAAAAAGGCATCATACTACCTGGAATTCCTGGTTAAGATCAACAGAAAACTTGACTCAGCACAGTGAAGAAAAGGAATTAAAAAAAAAAAATTTTTTTTTGATGGTACTGAAGATTAAACCCAGGTAGCACTGAGCTACATCCTCAGCCCTTTTTATTTTATGTTGAGATAGGGTCTTGCTTAACTGCCCAGTTTGCCTTGAACTTGTCATCCTCCTACCCCAGCCTAATGAGTAGCTGGGATTACAAGTGTGCACCAGCATGCCCTTCAGAAAAGAAAATTCTTGAGAAAGAAATAAAAGGAATGAAGATAGGAAAGGAAGAAATGAAACTGTCATTATTTGCTGATGATATGATACTTTACATAGAAGACCCAAAGAACTCAGTCAAAAGTCTTCTAGACCTAATTGACGATTTAGTACAGTAGCTGGAAGCAAGGTCAACACTCAAAAAACAATAGCCTTCTTATACACAAATAGCAGACTCACCGACAGAGAAATTCAGGAAATAATTCCTTTTACAATAGCATCTAAAAAAATGAAATATCTAGGAATCAACCTAACAAAGGAAGCAAAAGACCTCTACACTGAAAACTACAGCACTCTAAAGAAGGAGATTGAAGAGGATATAAGAAAATGGAAAGACATCCCTTGTTCCTAGGTAGGAAGAATCAATATAGTGAAAATGGCCATACTTCTAAAACTGCTATAGTGATTTAATGCAATACCAATTGAAATTCCAACAATATACTTCACAGAACTAGAGAAAACAATCCAAAAATTCATTTGGAAGCAGAAGAAACCTACAATAGCAAAAGCAATTCTAGGCAACAGAGACATGGCTTGGGGGTATCACAATTCCCAACTTGAAACTATACTACAAAGCTACTGTGGTAAAAACAGCATGGTACTGGCAAAGAAACAGACCCGAAAATCAGTGGAATAGATTAGAAGATGCAGAAACAACTCCAGACATACTCAGCCACCTCATCTTTGACAAAGGAGCCAACCACCCTCATTGGAGGAAAGATAGCCTGTTCAATAAATAGTGTTGGAAAAACTGGATCTCAACCTGCCAAAGATTAAAACTAGACCCATACCTATCACCATGCACTAAACTAAGGTCAAAGTGGATTAAAGAGCTAAATATCAAGTTAGAAACACTAACCTTGCTGGAAGATAAGTTAGGTAGAACTCTCAATGACATTGGCATAGGAAAAGACTTTATGAACAAATCTTCAGTAGCACGGGAGCTAACACAAAGAATCAACAACTGGGATCTCATTGTATTAAAAAGCTTCTGCACTGCGAGAGAAACTACCAACAGAGCTAAGAGACAACATACAATATGGGAAGAAGTTTTTAGCAGCTATACCTCAGACAAAGGTCTACTATCTAGAATATATAAAGAATTGAAAAAAATCAGACTCCCCAAATTCAAAGATCCAATTCAAAAATGGGCATCCAAAATGAACAGACATTTCTCAGACAAAGCAGTAAAAACAGCAAATAAATACATGAAAAAATGTTCAACATCACTGGTCATTCAAGAGATACAGATGAAAACAACACTGAGATTCCACCTCACCCCACAAAGAATGGCTGCTATCAAGAAATCAACCAATAACAAATGCTGGTGGGTGTGTGGAGAGAAAGGAACCCTTCTCCATTGTTGGTGGGAGTGCAGACTGATGCAACCACTGTGGAAATCCATATGGAGATACCTCAAAGAACTAGGACTACAGGTCCCATTTGACCCAGCTATTCCCCTACTGGGTATCTTCCCCAAAGAATTAAAAGAATCGTACCACAGCAATGTATGTGCACCTATGTTTTTAGTGGCATGGTTTGTAATAGCTACAGTTTGGAAACAGCCCAAGTGCCCATCAACTGGAAACTGGATAAAGAAGATGTGGTTTTTTTGTAAAATGGAGTACTACTCAGCCATAAAGAACCAGAAACTAGAGTCACTTATAGCTAAATGGATGCATATTGAGGCAATACTCTTAAGTGAAATAAACAGGACACACATGTGTAAATACCGAATAGTTTCTCTAGTGTGAGAAACTGAAAGTGTAAATAAGGATGAAAATGATTAAAATGAATAATTGATAATTTGAAATAGGAAAAGGTCCAAAGGTGTAGGGGTGGTGGGAGGGGAAGGGGAAAGGGAAGAAGGGAAAGGAAAAACTATGAGAAAGAAAAAAAATGGAAACAAAGTCTATGTAAATAGGGAAGGGTGGAGGGGGTGAAAGAAGCACAGGTAATGGGGAAAAAATAAGAACCAAGATACATCATGTACAGGTACAAGCACCCAATGATAAATGTAAATGTACTGTATACCTAAAATGTACCAATAAATATATAAATAAAAAAAAGAAAAGAAAATTCATTATTTCTCTCAACAGACAGATTCAAGGGATGACAAACTAGATCAAGGAGCTCAGTGTCATCTAGAGCCAGCCTCCTTTCCTTTTACCTTTGGTTTTCTCCTCCAGTTTACTTCATTTTTCAACCAAGATCTCCCCAAATGATTTTTCCTGGCAACACCAGCTGACATCCTAGTAGTTAAGAGCTCATTTCTCAGTCTCAATAATTAAAAAAGAAAAATTCCAGAACTAAGTCTCTGTGGAAGAGCTGATAATCACTGCAGGCAAGCAGATTTGAACCATCTTGTCTTTGGACATGTCTGGGTCACAAGCCCAGACTTCAGGCTACGGTTTGCATCAGCTCAGCATAGTTCAGGGACGAAGACTGGGGAGTGAATGGATCCAAGGTAAATATTGGTTCTGAAGGGGGAAAGAATGTTGGGTAACTAAAAATAAGAAATGTCTGTGATGGATTCAAATAGCACTTTGTACATCCAACATCTCCATAATACAATACTGTATTATGCTTTTTTTCTATTCCTCATTAAATTGTAAATTCCTTGAAAGAAGGGACTAGGATTATTTGATTATGACCTTCTCTTCCCTCCCAATTCTCTGCTTTGCCCAATACCTAGTACTTTGCTGCCTTTCTTTGTATGATTCTCAAATGAACAGTAGTTGATACCAACAAGAATTATTTAAGCTATTGCTGCACCTAACCATTAGATGAGTTCTATTAAAAGCCTTGTTCAGGGGCCAGGGATTTAGCTCAGTGGTTCCAGAGCCTGCTGCGCAAGTGCAAGGTCCTGAGTTCAATCACCGGTACCCCCCCCCAAAAAAAAAGCCTTGTTCATTTTCAGTTCATACTACCTCTAAAACCCTTGCTTCTCTTTGAGGTATACTGAGTATCTTAAGTGTGATCTTGAAGTGATTTAACATTTATAAGTTACAGGGTTTATCTTTATAGGTTTTCAAAATGTTAACATTCACCAAACCAAACAGAACAGAATTAGATACACCCATAACTAGCACAAAGAATCGACAACTGTTATCTCATCTTATTAAAAAGCTTCTGCACTGCAAGAGAAACCACCAACAGAGCTAAGAGACAACCTACAATGTGGGAAAAATTTTTTAGCATCTGTACCTTAGACAAAGGACTACTACTGAGAATATATAAAGAACTGAAAAAAATCAGACCCCCCCAAATTTAAAGACCCAATCCAAAAATGGGCATTTGAAATGAACAGACATTTCTAGACAAAGAAGTAGAAGCAGCAAATAAACATATGAAAAAATGTTCAACATCACTGGTCATTCGAGAGATGTAGATGAAAACAACACTGAGTTTCTACCTCATCCCAGAAAGAATGGCTACTACTGAGAAATTAACCAATAACAAATGCTGGTGGGGGTGTGGGGAGAAAGGAACCCTTCTCCATTGTTTATGGGAGTGCAGACTGGTGCAACCACTATGGAAATCAGTATGGAGATACCTCAAAGAACTAGGATTAGAGGTCCCATTTGACCCAACTATTCCCCTGCTGGGTATCTTCCCCAAAGAATTAAAAGAATCGTACCACAGTTATATATGTGCACCCATGTTTATAGTGGCACGGTTTGTGATAGCTAAAGCTTGGAAACGGCCCAAATGCCCATCAACTGGAAACTGGATAAAGAAGATGTGGTTTTTTTATATAATGGAGTACTACTCAGCCATAAAGAATGGGAAACAAGAGACATTTATAGCTAAATGGATGCATATTGAGGCGATACTCTTAAGTGAAATAAATAGGAAACATATGTGTAAACACCGAATAGTTTCTCTAATGTGAGAAACAAAGTATAAATAAGGGTTAAAATGATTAAAATGAATAATTGATAATTTGAAATAGGAAGAAAAGGTCCAAAAGGGTAGGGGAAGTGGGAAGGGAAGGGGAAAGGGAAGAAGGGAAAGGAAAAATTATAAGAAAAGGGAAAAATGGAAACAAAGCCTTTGTAAATAGGGAGGGGTGGAGGGGATGAAGGAAGCACAGGGAATAGGGAAAAAATAAGAACAAAGATAAATCATGTACAGGTACAAGCACCCAATGATAAATGTAAACATATTGTATAACTAAAATATACCAATAAAAGAATTTAAGAAAAAAAAAAGAATTAGATACGCCCATATTTGCATTTAGTGATAGAAAATAGACAAGGACAAGAAAAAAATAACCGTTAAAATTAGGAAAATAGAGTCACGCGGAAGACGCCGAATCAGCCCGCTGCAGAAAGGCAGTTCTGTGCACGCCCTACCGAGGTCCTGAGTCACGCAGAAGACGCCGAATCACCCCGCTGCAGACAGGCAGGTCTGCCCACACCCTGCCGAGGTCCCCAGTCGTGTGGAACACACGCCGAATCAGCCCGCTGCAGACAGGCAGGTCTGTGCATGCCCTACCGAGGTCCTGAGTCACGCGGAAGACACCGAATCACCCCACTGCAGACAGGCAGCCACCTGATTCCACATTACCAAGGCGCAGAGGACACCAGACCACCAGACCAAGGTACTGAGTCCCACTGTTCCCAGCCCAGAGGTAGGGGCTTCTGAGCTGTCGTCCCACTGCTCCTGGTCCAGAGGAAGGGGCTTCCCAGTCACCATCTCTCCCACTGCTCCCAGCCCAGAGGAAAGGGTTTTGGGCCACCTTCTGTCCCGCGGCTCCTGGCCCACAGGAAGGGGCTTCCACGCCACCATCCCTCCCACTGCTCCGGGACCAGAGGCAGGGGCTTCTGAGCCACCATCCCACTGCTCCTGGTCCAGAGGAAGGGGTTTCCCGGCCACCATCCCTCCGGCTGCTCCCAGCCCACAGGAAAGGGCTTTTGGGTCACCATCCCTACCGCTGCTCCCAGCCCCTGTCGCACCTCACCCAGCTCAGAGGAGGTAATCCGTGCAGGTGCTAACAGCCCCCCGCCCCAGTCGAAATGAGAAAACATGTAAATAAGTCTCAAAACCAGACTTCTAGATCACCTACAACAACCCCAAAGGGAAATGAGATGGAACCCTCTGATACTCAACCACCTGGACCCACTGAACTGGCAACAAAAGGGGATCTGGAAAAAAGGAAATCAGAAATAATTTCTCAGATAAGAGGAGAAATTGTGCCCTTAGTGCAAGACATGATTAATAAATCTAGAGAGGAGCTCAGGAACATGATGGAATCCCAACATAAGAAACAAATGGAATCCATAAAACAGATGCAAATAGATTTCCAGGACATGAAAAACTCCATTGAAAGTCTACACAGCAGAAGGAGCCAGGTGTGAGGACAGAATTTCAGATATAGAAGATAAGATTGCAATTAGTGACCAGGAAAAGAAAAATTGCTTCAAAATTATAAGGGAACATGAGAAATCAATCCAGCAGCTGCTAGATGATGCAAAAAAGAACAACATAAGACTGATTGGGCTCAATGAAGAAACAGGAGAGAGTGCAGATGACATAAAAAATCTCTTCACAGAAATAATGGCAGAAAACTTCCCAAGCAAGGGAAAAGAGCTTGACATACAGATAAGTGAGGCATATAGGACTCCAAATAGCCTCGATCAAAAAAAATCTACCCATAGGCATATAATTGTTAAGATTCCAGAAACACAACAAAAGAACAAAGTTCTCCAAGCAGTCAGAGAAAAGAAACAAATCCCATACAAAGAAAAGCCCATCAGAATGACAGCAGACTTCTCAACACAAACCATCAAGGCAAGAAGAGCTTGGAGTGACATATTCCAAGCCCTAAAAGAAAACAGCCTCCAACCCAGATGGATGCACCCTGCAAAACTATCTTTCAAAATGGATGGAGAAATAAGATACTTTCATGACAAAGAGCACCTTAGGAACTTCGTGAATACCAAACCAGCACTCCAAAGAATTTTACACAATAGCCTAGGAACAGACATTGAGGATCACAACCCCAGGAAGCAAAGCAGAATGAACCCATCTGGCATGACAAGAAATTAAATGTAAAGGGGGAAAACCCAACAAAAAGAAAAAGTCATGGCAATGACAAGTCAATACATTTCAGTTATAACCATCAACATTAATGGTCTCAATTCACCAATCAAAAGAAATACACTGGCAGAATGGGTCAAGAAGCAAAATCCAACAATATGCTGCATACAAGAAACACACTTAATTCAAAAGGAAACTCATAGACTGAAAGTTAAAGGGTGGAAAACAATACTGCATGTGACAGGAACCTGAAAAAAAGCAGGAGTAGCTATCCTTTTGGCAGATCAAGTAGATTTCAAACCAACACTGATTAAGAGAGACAAAGAAGGACACTACATCCTTGTAAAGGGAAGAATCCAACAGGAAGAGATGACAATCATAAATATCTATGCACCAAACACTAGTACACCCAACTATATAAAACAAATAATAACGGACATGAAAAGCCATATATGCACTAATACAATTGTAGTGGGGGACCTCAACACCCCACTGTCACAAATAGATAGATCAACTAGACTAAAAATAAGCAATGAAATACTAGAACTCAATCAAACTCTTGAACAAATGAACTTAACAGATGTTTACAGAGTCTTCCACCCCACAAAATCAGAATACACATTCTTCTCAGATGCACATGGGTCATTCTCCAAAATAGACCACATACTCACACATAGAACATGTGGAAGTAAGTGCAAAGGAATTGAAGTTATCCCCTGTATATTATCAGACCATAGTGCGATGACATTGGAGATCCATAGCAAAAGAAACTCAAAAAATTTCATAAACATGTGGAAATTGAACAACACACTTCTGAATAACCAATGGGTCACAGAGGAAATTAAAGAAGAAAACAGACAGTTCCTTCAATTAAATGACAATGACAATACAACATATTGAAATCTATGGGACACAAGGAAAGCAGTCTTACGAGGGAAATTCATAGCAGTGAATACGCATATTAGGAAAACAGAATGAGCCCAATTAAACAACCTGATGCTGAACCTCAAGCTTCTAGAAAAAGAAGAGCAGGACAACCCCAAAGCTCATACAAGGGAGGAAATTATAAAGATCAGAGGAGAAATCAATGCAATGGAGACTAAGAGAAGGATACAAAAAATCAATGAAGCCAAGAGTGGGTTCTTTGAAAGAATCAACAAAATTGATAAACCTTTAGTCAACCTTGTCAGAAAAAGGGAAGAAAAGGCCCAAATCCTTGCAATTAGGAACGAAAAGGGTGAAATTACAACAGACCCAGCAGAAATCCAGATGACCATCAATACCTACTTCCAGAACCTATATGCCAATAAGATGGACAACACAGAAGAAATGGACAGATTCCTAGATACATATGAATTACTAAAGTTGAATGAAGAAGACCTAAAAATTCTGAACAACCCAATATCAACCAATGAAATTGAAAACGTAGTTAAAAACTTATCAACTAAGAAAAGCCCGGCCCTGATGGCTTCCCTGCTGAATTCTACAAGACATGTAGAGAGGAACTGCTGCCACTACTGTTTAAACTCTTCAATGAAATTGAAAGGGAAGCAATACTCCCAAATTCATTCCTGGAAGCAAGCATCACCTTGATCCCCAAAGCAGAGAAAAACCCAACTGAAAAAGAGAACTATAGGCCAATCTCACTAATGAACATAGATGCAAAAATCCTTAATAAGATACTTGCAAACAGAATGCAGAAGATCATCAAGAAGATCATACACCCTGATCAAGTGGGATTCATCCCAGGGATGCAGGGATGGTTCAATATACGAAAATCAATTAATGTTATACACTATATCAATAGAGCCAAGGACAAAAACCATATGATTATCTCCATAGATGCAGAAAAAGCATTTGACAAAATCCAACATGCATTTATGATACAAACCCTACAAAAAATTAGAATAGATGGTCTCTACCGCAAACTGATAGAAGCCATCTATGAAAAACCAACAGTGACCATCACACTAAATGGTCAAAAACTGAAATCCTTCACACTCAAATCAGGAACAAGACAAGGATGTCTACTATCACCACTCTTCTTCAATATAGCTCTGGAAACATTAACCAAGGCAATTAGATAAGAGAAAGAAATAAAAGGAATAAAGATAGGAAATGAAGTCAAATTGTCATTATTTGCAGATGACATGATACTCTATATAGAAGACCCCAAGAACTCCACCAAAAGTCTTCTAGACTTAATAACCAAATTCAGTCAAGTAGCTGGTTACAAGGTCAACACACAAAAATCAATAGCTTTCCTCTACACCAATGACAGACTCACTGAGAGAGAAATAGGGCAAACAACTCCTTTCACAATAGCATCCAAAGAACTGAAATACCTAGGAATCATCCTAACGAAAGAAATCAAAGACCTCTTCTCTGAAAACTATGGCACTCTGAAAAGAGAGATTGAAGATGATATCAGAAAATGGACAGACATCCCCTGCTCCTGGGTAGGAAGGATTAATATAGTGAAAATGGCCATACTTCCAAAACTCCTACATAGATTTAATGCAATTCCAATTGAGATCCCAGCAGCATACTTCATAGACCTCGAGAAAACAATCCAAAAATTCATTTGGAGCAAGAAGAGACCCAGAATAGCAAAAGCAATTCTAGGTAACAGAGACATGGCAGGGGGTATCACAATCCCCAACCTGCAACTATACTACAAAGCTACTGGGATAAAAACAGCATGGTACTGGAAAAGAAACAGGCTTGAGGACCAGTGGAACAGATTAGAAGATGCAGAAACAACGCCAGACACACTCAGCCATCTCATCTCTGACAAAGGAGCCAAACACCCTCACTGGAGGAAAGATAGCCTCTTTAATAAATGGTGCTGGAAAAATTGGGCTTCAACTTGCCAAAGATTAAAACTAGACCTATATCTCTCACCATGCACTAAACTAAAATCAAAATGGATTAAAGATCTAAATATTAAAATAGAAACTCTGAACCAGTTGGAACAAAGGTTAGGTAGAACCCTTGAAGACATCAGTGTAGGAAAAGATTTTATGAACAAAACCTCAGTTGCCCGGGAACTAGCACAAACAATCAACAAATGGGATCTCTTCTTATTAAAAAGCTTTTGCACAGCAAGAGCAACCACCAGCAGTGTGAAGAGACAACCCACAATGTGGGAAACAATCTTCACTTGCTCTTCCTCAGACAAAGGTCTACTATCTCAAATCTATAAAGAACTTAAAAAGATCAGACCTCCCAAATTTAAAGACCCAATCCAAAAATGGGCATCTGAAATGAACAGACATTTCTCAGACAAAGAAGTAGAAATAGCAAATAAATACATGAAAAAATGTTCAACGTCACTGGTCATTCAAGAGATGCAAATGAAAACAACACTGAGATTCCACTTCACTCCAGAAAGAATGGCTGCTATCATGAAATCAACCAATAACAAATGCTGGCAGGGCGGTGGGGAAAGAGGAACCCTGCTCCACTGCTGGTGGGAGTGTAGACTGGTGCAACCACTGTGGAAATCAGTATGGAGATACCTCAAAGAACTAGGACTGGAAGTCCCATTTGACCCCCCTATTCCACTGCTGGGGATCTTCCCCAAAGAATTAAAAGATTAATACCACGGCGATATATGTGCACCCATGTTCATAGCAGCACAATTAGTAAGAGCTGAAACTTGGAAACAGCCCAAATGCCTATCAACTGGAGACTGGATCAAGAAAATGTGGTTTTTTTATATAAAATGGAGTACTATTCAGCCATAAAAAATGAGAAATTAGAGACATTTATACCCAAATGGATGCACATTGAGGCGATACTCTTAAGTGAAATAAATAGGACACACATGAATAAATACCGAATAGTTTCTCTGGTGTGAGAAACTGAAAGTGTAAATAAGGACTAAAATGTATAACAGATAATGTGAAATAGGAAGAAAAGGGGCGAAGGCGAAAGGGAAGTGGGAGGGGTAGGGAAAAGGAAAGACGGGAATGGAATTAATATGAGAAAATGGAAAATGGAAACAAAATCTTTGTAAATAGTGAGTTACAGAGGGGTTGAAGGGAGGGCTGGGCAAGGGTGAAAAATAAGAACCAAGAGAGATTATGTAAAGGTGCAAATTTCCAATGATGAATGTCATTATATCATTTACCTAAAATGTACCAATGATTAGAATGAATAATCGATAATGTAAAATAGGAAGAAAAGGTCCAAAGGGGTAGGGGTAGTGGGAGGGGCAGGGGAAAGGAAAGAAGGGAAAGGAAAAATGAGAGAAATGGAAAAAATGGAAATAAAGTCTTTGTAAATAGGGAAGGGTGGAGGGTGTGAAGGGAGGGCTAGGAATGGGGAAAAAATAAGAACCAAGATGCATTATGTAAAGGTACAATTCCCAATGAGAAATGTAAATGTGTTGTATACCTAAAATGTACCAATAAATGAATTTAAGTAATAAAAAAAAGAAGTCTTTCCATTTGCCTATGTTTAAATTCTTACAATATTTCATAGTTTCAGTGATAAGTGTTTCACCTCCTTGGTTAAGTTTATTCCTAAGTATTTTATTCTATTTAATGTTATTTTAAATAGGACTGTTTTCTTAATTTCATGATTATTCTTATTGCTGTAGAGAAATGCAACTAATTTTGTGTGTTCATTTGTATCCCGAAACTTTACTAAATTTGTTAGTTCTAATAGTTTTTGATGTAGTCTTCATGGATTTCTATTTATAAGATCATAGCATCTGTACACAGGGTAAATTTAACCTTTTTTCTTTCCATTTTAGATTCTTTATCTTTTTTCCCTTGCCTAATTGCTCTGACTAGGCCTTCCAGTACCATTTTGAAAAGAAGTGCTGAAAGTAGACACTTTTTTTTGTTCCTGATCTTAGACAATGTTATAATATTAAAATGTTAGCTGCAGGCTTTTCCTATGTGGCCTTTATTATGTTAAGGTAATTTCCTTCTAGTCCTTGTTTGTTGAATGTTTCTGTCATGAAATGGAGTGGGATTTTGTCAAGTGCTTTTTCTACATCCATTGAAATGATCATGTAGGGCTTTTCCTCCCTTTATTCTGTTAATGTATTACATTGATTGATTGATTGATTGATTGATTTTTCAGTTTAAATCATCCTTACATTCCAGGAATAAGTCCCAGTTGTCATGGTTATAATCCTTTTCATGTACTGCTAGTATTTTATTGAATTTTTATCAGGGATGTTAGTCTGGAGTTTTATTGTTTCTTTATTGGCTTTGGTATTACACTAATGCTAACTTCAAAAGTGTTTTGAAAGTGTCCCTTCCTCTTTAATTTTTTAGAAAAATTTAAAAAGTGTTCATTCTTAAATATATGGTAGAATTCTCTGGTGAAGCCATTTGGTCCTGGCTTTTGCTTCGCTATAGATTTTTGACCACTGATTCAAACTTCTTACTCATTGTTGGTTTGTTCAGACCTTTTCATTTTGTCATGATTTGGTTTTGATAGACTGTATGTTTCTAGGAACTTATCTCCTCTAGGCTGTGTCATTTGTTGGTATATAATTGTTCACTGTAGTCTATTATGATCCTTTTTATTTCCATGGCATCACTTGCTTATATCTTTTATTTCTGATTTCTGTTATTTGATCTTTCTTTCTCTCTTTCTTTCTTTGTATAGCTAGAGGTTTTCAAATTTAGATTTTTTTCAAAAATCAACCTGATTCCAGTAATTTTTTTCTATGGTTTCTACTCTTTATTTCTGTTCTAATATTTGTCATTTCCTTCCTTCAGTTAACTTCAGGTTTAGTTTGTTCCTTTTCTAGCTCCTTGAAGCATAAAGTTAGTTTGCTGACTGGCGATCTTTCTTCTTTTTTAATGTTGGCACTTACTATATCTTACTATATATAGTAAGTATAGTATCTTACTATACTTATTATATACTAAACTCCCCTGTTAGAACTGCTATGCTATATCCCATAACTTTTGGTATGTTTTGTTTTCATTGTCATTTGTCTCCACATATTTTCTAATTTTTTTATTTACTCCTTGATTAATTAGTTGTTCAACACTGTTGTTTTATTGCCACATATTTGTGACTATGTAGTTTTTCTTTTTTATTACTTACTGATTTCATTTCATTGTGGTCAGAGGGCAGGGATTTAGTTCAGTGGTTCCAGCGCCTGCCTCGCAACCGCAGTCCCGAGTTTGATCTCCGGTACCAAAAAAAAAATACTCTCCTTGCTTCATTGTGGTCAGAAAAAATACTTAGTATGATTTCAGTCTTCTTAAATTTGTTGACTTATTTTGTGGTCTAACATCCTCTATTCTGGAGAATGTTTCATGTGTATTTGAGAACAATGTGTATTCTGCTGTTGAATGTAGCATATTATATATGTCTGTTAGGTCTATTTGGTCTATAGTGTTCAAATTTGATGTTTCCTTATTAATTTTATTTTATTTTATTTTTTTTTTTTTTTGGTACCAGGGATCGAACTTGGGTCCTTGCGCTTGCGCAGCAGGTGGCGAAACCACTGAGCTAAATCCCCAGCCCTCCTTATTAATTTTATATCTGGATGATATACCCATATTGAAAGTTTGGATATTGAAATCTCCTACTATTATTGTGTTATTGTCTAGTTCTTTCTTCAATTTTCTCAGTGTTTGATTCATATTTTGAGTGTGGTAATATTAGGTGCATATAAATATTTATAATTGCTATATCTTCCTGGTGAATTGACCCTCTTGTCATTATATAATGTCATTTCTTGTGACAATTTTTGACTTATAGTCCATCTTTTTTGACATACGTTGAGCTACCTCTGCTCACCTTTGGTTACTGCTTGTTTGGAATGGCTTTTTTTATCCTTTAACTTTCAATCTATGTGTATCCTTACATCTAAAGTGAATTTCTTTTTTAAAAAAATGAATAAAGTGAATCTCAAAAAAAATTAAAATGAGGGCTGGGAATTTAGCTCAGTGTTTCTGCCGCCTGCTTCAAAAGCACAAGGTCTAGAGTTCATTCCCTGGTATCTCTAATAGACAGCATGTAGTTGGATCCATCCATTTTTTCATCCACTCAGTAACTGTCTTCTGATTGCAAAGATTAATTAATTCACATCTAATATAATTACTAAGAGCCGAGGACAATGTTGCCATTTTGTTAACTGTCTGCTGTGATTCTTACCATTATTTTGTTCCTTTTTTCCTCTTTTTCTGTCTTCCTTTGCATGTTGTTGATTTTCTTTGCAGTGACATGCTTTGATTTTGCTCTCATTTTGTGTATCTTTTACAGGTATTTTCTTTCTGGTTACCATGAGGATTACACAGAACATTTTATAACAACCTATTTTTAACTGATAACTACTTAACTTCATTCTCAAACAAAGGCTCTTTTTCTTTCCACTTTGTCATCCATATCAAAAATTAAATATTCTTATGTATTTTGTGTCCATTAATGTAACTTTACAGTTACAGCTCTTTTTTAACACTTTTAGCTTTTAAATTCTATATTAGAAATAAAAGTTATTTAAGCTCCCAACTTCCATCCCAGGCTACTAGGGCAGAGAAGGTGAGCCGGTCCCAGCACCTGGAAGGAAGCTCCCCTGCTGCCATCCCAGGCTCCTAGGGCAGAGAAAGGGAGCTGGTCCCAGCACCTGGAAGGAAGCTCCCCTGCTGCTATCCTAAGCTCCTAGGGCAGAGAAGGTGAGCCATGTGGGCACCAAAAGCACCCTCTCCCCCCACCGTGCAAATGAGAAGACACATAAACAAGCCTAAACAACAGACTTCCAGATCACCTACAGAAACCCCAAAGGGAAACAGGATGGAACAATCTGATACTCAACTACCTGGACTCTCTGAACTGGGAACAAAAGAGGATCTGGGAAAAATGAAATCAGAAATAATTACTCAGATAACAGCAAAGATTTTGTTCATGGTGCAAGACATGATTAATAAATCTAGAGAGGACACAGATTTAAAAAATAGAGGATCTGAGGAACAGGATGGAATCCCAACATAGGAAACAAACGGAATCCATAAAACAGATACAAACAGATTTCCAAGAGATTAAAAACTCCATCGAAAGTCTGCACAGCAGAATGAACCAATGTGAGGATAGAATTTCACATATAGAAGATAAGATTGCAATTAGTGAGGAGGAAAAGAAAAATGCATTTAAAATTGTACGGGAACACAAGAAATCAATCCAGCAGCTGCTCGATGATGCAAAGAAGAATAACATAAGACTGATTGGAGTTAATGAAGAAAGAGGAGAGAGTGCAGATGACATAAAAAAACTGTTCAAAGAAGTCATGGCAGAAAACTTCCCAAGGAGGGGAAAAGAACTGGACATACAGATAAGTGAGGCATATAGGACTCCAGCTAGCCTTGATCAAAAAATATCCACACATAGGCGGTTAATAGTTAGGATTCCAAAAATCCAACAAAAGAACAAAATTCTACAAGCAGTGAGAGAAAAGAAAAAAATCACATACAAAGGAAAGCCCATCAGAATCACAGCAGACTTCTCAATGCAAACTCTCAAGGCAAGAAGAGCTTGGAGTGATGTATTTCAAGCCCTAAAGGAAAACAGCCTCGAACCCAGATTGATGTACCCTGCAAAACTATCTTTCAAAATTCATGGAGAAATAAGATACTTTCATGATAAAGAGCACCTCAGGAACTTCATGAATACCAAACTGGCACTCCAAAAAATTTTAGACAATACTCTAGGAAAAGACAATGAGGATCACAACCCCAGGAAACCCAGCAGAATGAGTCCATTGGGCGTGACAAATTAAACACAAAGGGGGAGAATCCAACAAAAAGAAAAAGTCATGACAAGGCTTTTAAAACTTTTAACTTCATCTCCCTAATGAGTGTATAATTCAATCTTATTATTGTACTGATTAGTATTTTTCTGCTTTTAGAGTTGCACACCATTCCTTGTGCTATACTGGCTATTTATCATCGTCTTATGTCTACTTTTTAATTGGGTTGTCTATTAATGAGCTCTAAGAATTCTTTATATATTCTGGTCATAGGTTATATGCATTGTAAATATGGTCTGTTTAAGGACTACTTTTCATTTTAATGATGTCATTTAAAGTTCTAAATTTTGATAGAATCTCATTTATCAATTTTTTTCTTTTATACATCATGTTTTTTGTATCCTAGGTAGTTCTTGCCTACCCTGAATTCATAAATATTTTCCCTTATAATTTCTTCTTAAAGTTTTATACTTTTAGGCTTTCTTATTTAGGTTCATAGATCCCTTCAAGTTATTTTCATGTATGGAAAAAAAGGGTTGAGGTTAATTTTCTTTTTTTTTTTGGTACTAGGGATCGAACTCAAGACCTTGCGCTTGCAAGTCAGGCGTCGGAACCACTGAGCTAAATCCCCAACCCAAGATTAATTTTTTATATACGGATACCAGGTGTTCTAGTGCCATTTGCTGAAAACACTTATCTCTTCCTCGGCTCTTGAACTGAGTTTATATTCTATAAAATGCTAATGTTAAATAATCTTTCAAAACTCAGTGGACCATATATGTGTGGTTCTATTTCTAGATTCTCTGTTTTATTCAAATGATCTATATGTCTTTCCTTACACCAACACTGCCTTGATTACTATAGCTTTAGAAGAAGTCTTAAAATTAGGTACTAAACGTCTTCCAACACTGTATTTGTTTTCGTTTTTGGCTTTTCTGGGTCCTTTGTACTCCTACATGACTTTTCAATTTCAATATCCAATTCTTCATTTATAGCAAGTATACACAGACCTGAATTTTTATATATACCTTGGGTTTTCTAATCCTGCTAAATTCAAGTACAAGTTCTAGGGGCTTCTAGAGATTTCTTAGTATTTTCTCTGTAGATGATCATTTCATCTACATATAAAGATTTTGCTTCTGCTGTGCCAATCCTATCCTAGTTGTGTCATTTTATTGCCAGACTATTTTGGTGGGGCCTAGGTTTCAAAGTTTAATGGACAGATAAAGAGTAAGCGCTCTTGTTCCCCACCTGAAGGAGAAAGCATTGTATCTTCTCCATTTATATAAGTCATTCTCGCTGGAAGTATGGAGTACATGTCTTTAATCTGTTGAGAAGTTTCTGTTCTACTTCTAGTCTCCTGATAGCTTTTACCATGAACAGCTGTAGAATTTAGTCCAATACTTTTTCTCCAACTACTGACAGGATCATATGGCTTTTTCCTTTCCTCTGTTAAAATGATGACTTTTGGGGGTGGATCTTCCAATGCTGAACCAACACTGCTGTCCCTATAACAAAACCACTTTCTACATACTGACAGATCTGACTTCCAATAGTTTGTTTTGTTAAACAAATTTCTATCTATGTTCATACTTTTTTCTTCTATTATCTTTATCCAGTTTTAGGAGTAGCACAATGTTGAGTTCCTAAAATGAGGGGAGAAGTGTTCCTTCTTTTTTCTGCTTTAATTGTTTGATATAATGTATCAGTTAAAATGTTTATGAGCCTGCTGTTGTCATATAGGTAGGTTTTCAAGGTAGGAAAAAAGATTAAAGCTATAAAGCTATACTTTATATATTAAAGCTATACTTTCTTTAATAGGTGCTATTCAAATTTTATATTCCTTCCCAAGTTAGTTTCATTAATTTGTCTTCCAAGTTACTTCTTAGAAGTTGTCAAATGTATTTCAAAAAAGATTTTTGTAATATGCTTTCTATATCCTTTTAAATTCTGTACAATCTGTGGTAATATCCCCTAGATGTTAATATTATAATTTTAAAAATGTATAACTGATATTGTGTAACAGGAAGAAAAGGTCTAAAAGAGCAGGGGAATTAGGAGGGGTAGGGGAAGGGAAAAAAGGGAAAGGAAAAATTTGAGAAGAGGAAAAAATTGGAAACAAGGTCTTTGCAAATAGGGAAGGGTGGAGCAGGTGAAGGGAGGGCAAGGGAAGGGGAAAAAAAAATAAGAACCAAGATACTCATGTAAAGGTACAAGATCCCAATGATGAATGTAACTGTATTTTATACCTAAAATATACCAATAAAGTTAATGGGGAAAAATAAAGAAATAAAAGTTATTTATATGCCATCATTACAATATTACAGTATTTTGTCTATATATTTACCCTCCCCAGAGAGCTTTGCATTTTCACATGCTTTTATTTTGCTGTACAAGTTATTTAAGAGGAAAGAATTTATATTTTTTGTTCATTTTTTGCAGTACTCAACATCCTAGTACTTCAGTAACCTCACAGGTTTTTGTTGTTGTCATCTTTACACACATAATCTTTTCCTTCAAGATGAATCATTTCCAGCTGGGGATTTAGCTCAGTGGTTCCGCCACCTGCCTCACAAGCACAAGGACCCAAGTTCAATCCCTAGTACCAAAACAAACAAACAAACGAAAAAAGATGAATCATTTCCAGGGTGCTTCCAGTCTCTGGCTGGATTTTTTTTTTCTAGCACTTCAGGACATAAAGACCTAGTCTTTGAATTTAGCAAAGACAAATTTCAGCCTTCATGTATTATAAAAGCCCTAATGGAAAAGGGTCTCAAATAAATTGTTTTATTCTCAGCACATGGCTGTTTTTGATCACACACCCAGTACTCCCTTGAAATCTGAGAACTCTGAACATCCATGTATAGAGAGCACTTGTCCAGGCTGCCTAGCGTGGTCCCCTCCCTATGGCATGTCATATTTCAGAAAGCAGAGGTCCTGCAACATGGAGGTTCTGTCATTACTTCCTAGAAAGATCCCAGACTGGATAGTCCTTTGTCTAATGCACCTTGTACAACTCAAATGGGAAAACCCCTTTCTCGATGCTGAAAACAATTTCATCATGCAGACAGTGAGATAAAGTTTGAGTGTTTTTTGTTTTTGTTTTTGAGACAGAGCTTCACTTGTGCAGTTCAGGCTGGCCTTGAACTCAATATGTAGCCCAGACTGGCCTCAAACTCGTAGCAATCCTCTTGCCTCAGCCTCCAGGCATGCACCAGAGTGGGTTTTTTTTGTTGTTGTTGTTGTTTTTTGGCTTGTTTGTTTGAGACCACAAAGTTATAAATTAATGTAAAGGTTTGAAGGTGAAAATATATTGCAATGGTTTTCTAAAGGAGTTGTCATGTCCTCTTGAGGTATCTCTGCGGTGTTCTGACTGCTACCTTGAGGATCTCTTCCCTGGCTGCCACTGAAGCTCCAGGTGAAGTTTTAGGTACTTTTTACTGCAAATTAAATGCTTTTCATACCCTCTGCATTTGTCATTTGGTTTATTGTTGAAATTATGGAGCAGTTTTCACTAATAATTACCAAGACTGCTGAACCTAGAATTCAGCATTTTTACAACATACCACTGAGATTGTATAGTTCACTAGAGAAGATAATTGTGTGCCCTGTATTGCAGAGTTGCTTTATCTAGATAAATGCAAGTGCAATAAATAAATAAATATGAACTAGAATACAAACAACTTCTCTTCCCTCCTCCTCCCCCCCCTCCTCTTTCTCCTCCTTTTCTTCTTCACCTCCCCCTTCCCCACCTTCCCTCCCTCTTCCCCTCCTCTAGCCTCCCCTGACCCCTTCTTCCTATCTCTTCCCACCCCACCTTCTCCTTTTCAGAAGGATCTTGTTATGTTGCCCAACTTGTCTTGAACTCCCAGGCTCAAACGATCGCTTGCCTCAGTCTCCACAGTGCTGACACCAGAGGAGAATGGAAACTGAACGCAGCAAACGCTACATGAATTAGGATACAGGCCACAAGAATTGGAGCTTGCTTTCCTGCCTCACCTTCTCACCATAGTTTATTCCCTTCTCTTTATCCAACCCCTGATCTCTCCCACACAAAAGAGGACTTCAGGTACTCTCCTTATTGCCCTCAAGAATGTGAGCTCTTTATTCTTTGACCTTATCACACTTTGTACTCCTCTCTGGTTATCTATGTTCATCTGATCCTTAGCCCTCATTGCTAGGTTGGAAGTTTTAAATTTACTACTAAACTACCCGTGTTTTGGGGTGTGTCTGAATGTTGATCTGCTACACGTTTTTAAACATGTTCCTGGTTAAAATTATATCACTGTCTTCTTTCCTATAAATCTGCACCGCATTTGGGTAGGTCTCCTTGAAGCTATTTCCCTATAAACTTCAAGGGGATAATGATTAGTTTCTATGATGGAAGAATATGTCTTGTTTAAAGTCTAATGAAGGCACATGCCACAACATAGTTTGTACTTAAGAAAAAGCCCTTGAAACCGAGGCTTGTAATTTGGGGTGTTATGAAATATGGAGAGGAAAAGGGAGTGCCAGTGTGATCCTGCTGCAGGATCAAGTCAAGCCTTTGATTTGTCCTCTTATTTTTAGCAGTAACTCATATTTTTTTAAAACTTCTTGTTATGTAAATGAAAACCGAAACAAAGCAAAGCTATGAAAGCACTTTGTAAACTTCACTGTGCTCTGAAATATATCTTCAAGAGTTGGCCACAATGGGACATAAATATTAACAGCTGAAATTTGTATCATGTCTCCTCTGATAGGGCAGATTTTTTCACCCCCATTGACAGGAAACTACAGTCATTGAGATCATCCAGCTACTCAAAGGTAGAGTTCCATTTCCAACTCAGGCCTCTGACTCCAACTGCTGGGCTGTGTCTGCGTCCCACCCTCTCTCTGCAGGAGAATCTGGGTCTTCATAGAAATTGGGAGAACCACAAGGTCAGAGGTTGCTTGAGTCACGGTCTTTCAATACAACCTGAGCTAAATTCCTGCAGGAGGCTGCTGGGCTTCTCTGCCTCTGCCTCCCAGCAACTACACACATACACACACACATGCACACACACAGACATTCGGTCTCAGAGAATAGACAGGGGGGTGTGAAGTCCCTGCTTGTCCCACAGAGCCAGCCAGGATTCCATGTTGTGGGAGTGAGAACCAGAATCTCCTTGCTGTCATGACAAGAAGAGGCAGTGTCACATAGTCGCCTCAGCAGTTCCCATGATGCTGGGGGTGGGATAGAGTCTCTAGGGCTTGCTGGCCATGGCTTCTCTTTCCTTTGAAAAAACTCACTATCAGCCCAGGTGTTCTACAGCTGCTAATTTGTCCATGTCTGTTAGGAGAAGTTATTCATTGAGCACCTGCTATGTTCAATACAATAATAATAATTACAATTTCCTGAGCACTTATGGTATATATGAGTGGACTGTAGGAAATATCACAATAACTCTGGGCATTGTGGTTGCCTTACAGGTGAGCAAAGACAGATTGCTTAGGGACCTTGCTCAGGTGTATACAAGTGGTAAGTGGAAAACACACATCTCTTTCTAAAACCATTGACTGCAGACAAGGACTTTGGTGTTGAAAGGATACAGACATGTTGTATACAGCTAACCCTAAAACCTGGTGTTTTGGGTTCCCTGTGTTGCAGTCCTAAGCCTCAGTACCTCAGAATATGACGTTGTTTGGAAACAGGGTGATAGTCGATGTAATTAGGGTAGAATGAGATCACATTGGAGTAGGGAGGGCCCTTAATACAATAGAGCTCGTGTCCTTATAAGAAGAGACAAAGAGGGGAAATGACAGTGTGACAACAGAGGTAGGGAGTAGAGAGAAGCTGCCATGGGCCAAGGAATACCTGGGGCCACCAGAAGCTTGAGGAGGCAAAGGATTCTTCCCTGAGGTTTTGGAAAAAGTGGAATGTACTGATGCCTTGATTTTAGACTTCTGGCCTCTAGACATGAGAGAACAAATTCTTATCGTGCCCCTCTCAGCTCGTAGTACTGTTACAACAGCTTTAGCAAACTGGTAGACCAGGCAAGAGGGGGAGTTGTATTTTTATTGTTTGTTTGTTGCAGTACTGAGGATTGAGTCCAGGGCCTTCAATAGAGCCGTGGGCTCTGCAAGGGAGCCCTTTTTTAATTTTTTACTTTGAGACAGGCTCTCTCCAAATCACTTAGTTAACTGAGCTGGGCTTGAACTTGTGATCCTCCTGCCTCAGCTTCCCAGAGTGCTGGGATTACAAGGTATGGAACATGTTAAGAGAGGTACACAGCCAGTATTACAGGAGCTAGGAGAGGGGAGGGCTGGTTCATGTATGCTGGGAAGACCTGGCAAAGATAAAAGAAGTTTTGTACTCTTAGCACTTGGTCTTAGGTAAATGGGGTTCTGAAAGTGAAGAGGCCAGGGCCTAGGGTCTACAGAGTACCTGGCAAAAGTTCACACAAAAGTGAAGCAGCAGGTAAGTCCACCAAACCCTGGGAAAGATAGGCAGCTTGTGTCACTGAGGCAGAGGTACAAGGAACAGAGGGGCTTGGCTGGGCCATGGAAGTCATGAGTTCTTCATATTGGACTCTGGATGGGATTCAGGAGCCAATGGGGCAGTGGTCAGGCCATCTGCTCCTCAGCATTGCTTGGTACCCACTTGTCAGCTCTCGAGAGCCACCCACATTGTCTCCTCTGGGCCCAGGACCTTCCTTCTTGAACCAGCTACCTTCTGCCAGACATGACCCAGGTTGACCATGTTTACTCCTTTACACCTCCATGTCTCTGTGCTGCTGGCTGCAGCAGCCTGGTCCAGGGGAGGGACCATCCACACACTGTATCAGAACTCTCCCCTTGGAACTTCCCTGAGTCTGCCCGGCTCCCTGGCCCACACCCCCAACACAAAGGATACCCCTTTGCTGAGCTCAGTCATCACCATCTGTTGCTATGACCTTTGCACACTGCCTTGGCCTCCCCTCTTATCTTCTTTGCAGAGCGAACAGTCCTGAGCTATGTCACTGACTATCGGGAAACCCCGGCAGCTAAGTCAGTACTCAATAAGTCATGTAGAAGCGCAGCCCAACACAGTGACGTACTTAATGAACACCTGTTGGTAGATGAATGGATAAAGGGATGCTGTGTGGAGGTTAATATAATTGTCCAGGGCAGAGGAATTCAGCATCTCAACATAACCTGACCCCATTTCAGATGCAGACAGTGGTGAGGTGGGGCCTGGGGCAGGGGTGGTTCTGTGATGTTGGCAAGAGGATGAGGGCTTTGCCATTCAACAGTGTAGGTTCAGCCCTGGCTTCCCAGCATCTGGCCATCTGCCTTGGGTAAATTGTTAACCCATGAGCCTCCAGTTCCTCACCCATGGCAAGGAGGTGTTAATAACCACCTCTCAGAGTAACCTAGAAAGTAAATGTGAAACAGTTAATTTTTAAGCTCCTGGTGATCTGTAACCAGGGAATGAGTGAACAAGTGGTAGGACCCTCATCCCAGATTCCAATTCCTGGAAGAATGAATGAGAAAAGCAAAGATCACTCAGGTGCTCAAAGACCCAGGTCACCTGGGGAGAGGAGTTACCTGGAAGGCACCGATCAGGGGGAAAAAAATAAAGCTCTGATAACAAGGACCATCCTATGTCTTCCATAGAACTGACACTTAATAAATAAGAATGAAGACAGCATGGTTGAGAAAACAATGATCAGTGGCGTCCATGACCAGATAGAGGGTAAACGTGAGGACAAGTGGGAGCATGAAGCCAAAGCTGGACCACCCTGCATGCCACAGTGCTAAGGCTCAGGGTGCTGGGTGGGCATGGCCCTTGGGGCTGGCTTAGCTCAGGCTGGGGTGAGGAAGGGCTGTGGAAGCTGGGAAGTGGGCTGGGAAAATAGCAGTCAGATGGGGCTACAAAAGAGGAGGTAGATTCGAGAGTGAAATAGTCAGGGATGAGACCAGAGGCTGTGAGATGGAGGGGAAAGGAGTGGAGAATGATTCCAAAGTTTGTAACCTGTGTGAGTGCTAAGCAGGCACTAGAGAGCCTTTGGGAGAGATCCAGCCCTGCAGCCTGCCTGGCAGAGCCTTGGAGTGGAAACAAGGATTCTTGTCCAACTCCATGAGCGACTGTAGGTGTGAAGAAAGCTAAGTAACACTGCTCAGTCATTTACACAATGAGAAAGTAAGGCCATAGTTCTGGCCAGCTTCCAAGCCCCTAAGCAGCACATGGAGGCCCTTCTCAGAGGGCACAGCAGGCTGTGAACACTCTGTCAGCCAGGCACAGTGGTGCAAACCCATAATCCCTGCACTCTGGGAGGCTGGTACAAAAGGATCTCAAGTTTGAGCCTAGCTGGACAACTTGCCAACTTAGCAAGCTCTTGCCTCAACAACAACAACAACAACAAAAATTCTGGGGATATAGTTCAGTGAGAAGGCCCTGGGTTCAATCCCCAGTACCAGCTCTGTGTGGTAGTGCACATCTGTAATCCCAGCACTTGGGAGGCTGAAGCAGGAGGATTACCATGTGTTTGAGGCCAGCCTGGGCTATATAGTGAGTTTAAGTCCAGCTTGAACTACACAGCAAGACCCTGTCTCAAAAAAAAAAAAAAAAAAAATCCCCAGTATCAAACAAAAGAAAGCAAAAAAGAGAGGAAGAAAGAAAGGAGAAAGAAGTTCACAACTATGTTAACTAATTGACTAAAAATGAAATACCACTCTGATCTACAACAGAAACTCGTAATTTTTAAAAAATACTTTAGAGATCAGCAATAAACATGATAATAGGAGACAGAAGTTAAGACAAAATGACTAGTTAGTTTATCCTGGAAGTGTCCTAACAGATCTTCATGAGATTCATTAGTTTATCATGAGTTCTCATGAAGATACCTGTTGAAAAAGAGGGAAAATGTGGAGGACATTTTTGCCCTATGGAATATTAAAATCTACCTACTACTAAGCCATCATGCAATAAGATGCAAGAACAGAGACCAGTGGAGCGGAACAGAGAACTGGCAGCACACCAGGTACAGGAGTGTACTTCATACACCACAGGGCCACACCACAGCATGCAGGAGAAGACGGATGTTGAAGGAAAAGGAGCTGGAAAACTGGTCCTTAGTATGGAGAAAAATAAAACTGACTACTGCTTAATTCCACATGAGGGTGAACTCCGTTTCCAGAGGGAAACAGACTGTAGTCCACGATGTGGCAAATAAAACAAAAAAGAAGGAAAATGTCTTCCAGAAATAGGGGAGACAAAATACTTCTAAATTGACTGTTATGCTACGATTTATTTAGGGTAAATTTCTAAAACTAGAACTGCTCAATCTAATTGCATTGGCATTTTTAAGACTTTTGATATGTGTTATCATAGTACTTTCCAGAAAAATGTTACCAATTTAAAATCTGAGACCTTTGGTAGAAGCACAAATTATTTCAATAAAACATAGACCTCCTAGGCTGGCTATAATAAGAAAAGTGGAAAACAAGTGTTGACAAGTACATAGCACTTGGAAACATCACGATTGTGGATGAGAATGTAACATGGAATAGCTGCCTGGAATATTATTTGGGAGTGAAGATAAATGAAGCATTGACATATGTTATAAGGATGAACCTTGAAAACATGACCCAAACACAAGAAGCCAGTCACAAAACCCTACATAATGTGAGATGCATACCTACAGTGACAGAAAGTGGATCAGTGGTTGGTTGGGCCTGGAGAGAATGAAGATGGGATGTCATAACTGATGGGTATAGGGTTTCTTTAGTGAAGATAAAAGTCTTCTAAAATCATGTTTGCACAACTTTGAATATGAATACATAAATCATATTATATGTGAATTATATCTCAACAAAGCTGTTAAAATAAAATAATAAATTGAGTAAAACTATAAAACAAAAAACTATAAACCAAAAAACTAATGAGGTTGGGCCAGGCTGGGTGCCACACCTCTATAATCCCAGCACTCAGGAGGCTGAGGCAGGAGGATTGCTGCAAGTTTGAGGCTAACCTGCACAACATAGTGAGCTCAAATCCAGCCTGAAATACAAAGCAAGACTCTGTCTCAAAAAAAAAAAAAAATGATGAGATTATAAAGAACACCATGGATAAAATTAACACAACTGACAAACAGGATATTTGCAATGTCTAAAACTAACTGGGGACTCATAACTAGAAAACACAAACTCTTGCAAATCAACAAGAAAACCCCAACAGAAGAGCAGACAAAGATCTGAGCCATTTCCAAATAAAGAAATCCAAAAGGCCAACAAATACAGTAGAGATGCTCAAACGTGTTAGTAAGCAGAGGAACAGAGTAAAACAATGGGCTGCTCTGCAGTGATCATGAGACCACAAAGTAAGAATGGTGAGTGACAAACAGTGGGGTGGCATCAAACAGATGTGAGACCCCATGCCCTGCGGGGGCAATGCCTTAGTCAGTGTACCTGTGGTTTATGCCCCTTGTCCTCATGTGATTATTAATAATGTCCCCTTTCATTTTCTAAATTGTTCTTGGCCAAATGATATGTTATATGGCTACCTTCTGATGACTCAATGATTTCACTTGTGGTTTTATCTCCCAGTGAAATTCGCAGGCCAGAGGGAGGCAGACATAGACAGATGATTTTGGTGTTATTGGTGCAGGGACTTGGAGGTAACTTGAATGTCAGCCTGGGAGGGTGACAGGTGAGAGAGGCACACAATATGCAGGTGGGAGAAGTAACAAATCTGAAGAATGCATGGCAATAGGGGTAGAAACTGTATTGAGTCGGAGGATAGGAAAAGCAGGAGATACATAACTTTATATCATTTATATAAATCAAAAGTATGTGTATGAAAAACTATACATTTTGCAGAAAATACGTATAAACAAAAATATGCATTAAACAGATCTAGACGATGAGAAAAGGGGGAACAAAAGGAATAATTGCAACATAAAGAGCTAGGTTCAATTTGAATAGGTAGACTCTGGTAGAAAATGTCTCTAGGGATAAATGTTTAGTTGAGTCAGCCAGTGCTGTGTCTCCATTGCTACTGTTTGCTGAGAACTTTAGTGCTATACAGAAAACTCAAGGAAAAAAAATCCTGGTTCATCCAATCACAAGGATGGAATAAAAATGTTGATTAAACTCTGCTGTGTCAGATACTCAGGTAGATCCCAAGGAATAAAGATAAATGTCTTCAAGGAGACATAATCAAGTTCCTGCCTTAGATTAAAATATTTAGCAATGAAAAAGTCTCTGATGTAAATAACTAAAACCAGAAAGATGTCAGGGCTCAATGGCACTTCACCTGCCTTGCCAGTGCAAGGTCCTGAGTTTGATCCCCAGTAAAAAAAAAAAAAAAAAAAAAAAAAAAAAAAGACAAAGAAAAGTTTGGGCCAAGTAAGTTTAGTCTAGTCTAGTCTCAAATGGTACAATATTTGTTACCAAATATTTCATTATTTAGGAGAAGCTTTGTTCCCGAGCAATGTTTTTATTTATTTTTTTAGTTTTGGTTTTTTGAGACAAGGTCTCACTATATAGCTCAGGCTGGCTTTGAATTCACTACTATATCTCAGGCTGGCCCAAACAGTGCTGGGATTACAGATGTGTGCCACCATGCCTGGCTCCCGAGCAGTATTTTAAGAGGGGAAAGTTACTGAAGATATTCCTGAAGAGTTACTGAAGGTATTCCTGATTTTTTTTTTTTTAAAAAAGAGAACAGAGAACATGGTGGGGGGAGGTGGTACTGGGGGGCAGTTTGAGGTGAATTTGCACATTGATCAGAGACTAGAGTCATGGAGATTGCAGGTATCAAAACCATCTAGAGGACCAGGGGTTTAGCTCAGTGGTTCTGCCACCTGCCTTGCAAGTGCAAGGCAAGTTCGATCCAAGTTCGATCCCCGATACCAAAAAAAAAAAAACATCTAGATTTAAAAAAAAAACTCACAGGTGCAGAGGATCTTGACATCTTTGAGAAGTTTCTGTTTGTTCCAGGAGGCATTGGGAGATGAATGGTACTGATAGGGCACCTGATGGATGATCAATCTTTTCAGTCGTGTGGAAGAGCCAGGCAGAGACCAGAACACTTATTATAGTTTGAAAGCGCCTAATAAATAACGCTTCTCTGCTCTGCCCCAGTTCTGAGACAACTGAGACAAAACCCCCAAGTTTCATCGCTGATAAGACCACCATTGGAGGATCCAGCCAAGGGATGTGGCCAGGACAGCCTAGGGCTAAATGGCAGAATAAAAGGGGTGTGCTTCCTCCTTAGACAGGGTCTCCTGTGGGATGGGCAGGGACAGGCCCTAGAATACTAAGGCTAGAGATGCCAAGCAGCCCTCAGGGGCTGTATCCCAGAGAAAGAGCAGACTCTGGTGCCCAGTGAGTCCTTCCCCAGTGAGGAGTGGGGCAGGGCTAGCTGTTGCCCTCCAGAGGCCCCTCAGAGGGAAGGAAACGCAGTATCTTCCACATGGAAGACCAGTCTCCTCAGTTAGGGTAGCTTCTCAGTTCTGGAAGACTACAGCCAGGCCTTGGTTAAAAAGGAAAAGCATGCAGAAGAGCTGGAGAGAATCAACAGCACCAGAGTTCTGAGCTCCAGGAGATTCGTAAGACCCAGTTTGTCAACATTCCTATAGGCTTCACCCCCACCAGCCAGTCAGCACTTGCCCCAGACAGACAATGATTACCCAGGTGAACTCCACTCTGAGATGCAAAATAGCTTTCCATTGGGGGTCCGCTGTTTTATTTGTTCTTAAACATATTTTCAAGCCAGGAGTTGTGGTGCACACTTGTAATTGCAGCACTCAGGAGGCAGAGGCGAGAGGATCACCCCAAGTTCAAGCCCAGACTGGACTACATAATGAGTTCAAGGCCAGGCTGAACTTACCTAAATAGGGAGACCCTGTCTCACAAAAAAATTATATATATATATATTCAAAATGTATAAATCATTTAAAAAGCACGAGAGGTAGAGAGATAGACCTTTTGCAAATGGGAAGGAGATGAAGAGATGGAGGGAAGGGAGGGGATGGGAAGTGAAAAGAATTAAGATGTGTTATGTACATGGACCAACTCCTCACAATCCACGTAATCATTATATACTACATATGTGTACTAATAAAAATTTTTAAAATTTAAGCATATTTTCAAAATGAAAGCAAATCTCAGGAAATGTGTGCCTAAGCTCCCGGTTTGCTGTAGGTAGATCCAGGAAGAGAAAGGTGTTCTAAAATGCTCAGGTGTGCCTTTGGCAGAAGCCAGCTGCCTGAAGTGGTGATGCTCTGCACCCAACACCCATGGGTGTTCTTGGTAGTCATGCCACTGAGTCTCTGAGCAGGTTCTGCAGCCTGGTGAAGAGGGAGACGGGACCTGGCTGGTCAGAGGAGCTCATCAATGTAAGGCGGTGGGGCACTGCCAGGCCAGAAGTGGAACACAGCTCTGCTTTTGTGTTTGGTTCGGGAGAAAGGGAACATAAGGGGCTTGGGGCACATGGCACAGACCAGGCCTGCCAGGGAGGAAGGGCCCTGGCCAGCCATGCAGGGGTGCACTCACCACACACCAAGGGAAACCCCCTCAGTCTAAGGCCTTGAGTTACCCACAGTGACAGTTTCCAAAATAGAAAGTGTAACCACAAGACCTGCCTTTGTGCATGCACAGAGTGGAGAGGCTGTGTGCACGGGGCCTGCAGCCAGCCTGTGTGTGTTCTGCCACCCCCAACCCCCACCCCATCCCCAGACATGGAGGGAGCAGTCCCAGTGTCACCTGGGAGTGTCAGGCATGCCCAGAGTGGCTGGAGTGACCAACTCTAGAGCCTGGGGGCATATATAAGTCAGCTGGTTGAATTCAAGGCATACAAAAGATACTACAGCAGGTCCGCAGAGCATAAGACAGAGGTTGTACTCACACCTGGCCTGTGGGCATGCTGCATCTGCTTTACAGAGGGTTCTGAAAAACATTGCTAAACTCATTACCAACACTGATTTATTTATTTCATTATTATTTTTGTTTTTTTGAGACAGGGTCTCCCTATGTAGTTCAGGCTGACCTTGAACTTGATATGTAGCCCAGACAGGCCTTGAACTCATGGTGATCCTCCTGCCTTGGCCTCCCAAGTGCTGGGATTACAAGTGTGAGCTACCATGCCTGGCTAATTACCAGCATTTAAGAAGTGGGAGATTTGGCATAAATATCAGGATCCTAGGCTTTTCTTTTTTTCTTCTTTCTTTCTTTTGGTACCAGGGATCAAACTCAGAATCTTGCACTTGCGAGGCAGGTGCAGTGCCACTGAGCTAAATCCCTGGACTTCTCTTTTCTTTTTTTTTTCCCCTAGGCTTTTCTTGAAAATGAGACCTGTGGCAGGACAGGCCCACATTACAGCCCTCTCACCATCCTGCCTCTCCAGGTGCCATGGCTCCTTCCCTCCGCGGCCTTCTATGAGCGTCCACTTCTCTTAGCTGGCTGGGGTCAGAAGTCCCTGCCAACACTCTCACTTAAAGAGGGAGCTGGGCCCAACCCTGGCCACACAGCTGCCTTAGGACTTCAGACAGGTGTCCATGCATTCCTGAATAATGGTCTTGGGGTCACCTGAGGACCCAGCTGTGGAGTTGGCTTTCAGTTGCAAATCAACCAAAGGCCAATGCTGATTTAGGGAAAGGTAAGGAAAAGACTGGTAAACCCTAAACAGCCAAAGGCTAAATTTCAATTAAGTGTAAACTTCGGGGCTCCTCCTTGTATACCCCATGGCCTAAAGAGGGGTAGCGGCTCAAGAAAGACTTGTGGAATAAAGTAGGTGGTCCCTGTTTCAGCCTAGGGTAAAGCACTGCTCAAGGAGTTGTAAAGATATAAGGAAGCATTCATCCTGGAGTAAGTCCTTTTGATATTCAGTAAGATCCAACTCCGGTCACCCAACATCATATGCTACAGAAATTTATTTGCCCTCATTATCAAAAGGATTTTTTTGTTTGTTTGTTTGTTTAAATTTTATTTTATTGGTACATTTTACATATACAATATAATGACATTCATCATTGGAAATTTGCACCTTTACATAATCCATCTTGGTTCTTAATTTTTCCTCTTCCCCTCCTCTCCCTTCAACCCCTCCATCCCTCCCTATTTACAAAGACTTTGTTTCCATTTTCTCATTTTCTCATATTAATTCCATTCCCTTCTTTCCTTTTCCCTACCCCTCCCACTTCCCCTTCGCCTTTGCCCCTTTTTTTCCTATTTCACATTATCTATTATACCTTTCAGTCCTTATTTACACTTTCAGTTTCTCACACCAGAGAAACTGTTCGGTATTTACACATGTGTGTCCTATTTATTTCACTTAAGAGTATCTCCTCAATGTACGTCCATTTGGCTATAAATGTCTCTAATTTCTCATTTTTTATGGCTGAGTAGTACTCCATTTTATTAAAAAACCACATTTTCTTTATCCAGTCTCCAGTTGATGGGGATTTGGGCTGTTTCCAAGTTTTAGCTATTACTAATCGTGCTGCTATGAACATAGGTGCACATATATCACTGTGGTATGAATCTTTTAATTTTGGGGGGAAGATTCCCAGCAGTGGAATAGCAGAGTCACATGGGACTTCCAGTCCTAGTTCTTTGAGGTATCTCCATACTGATTTCCACAGTGGTTGCACCAGTCTACACTCCCACCAGCAGTGGAGCAGGGTTCCTCTTTCCCCACCGCCCTGCCAGCATTTGTTATTGGTTGATTTCATGACAGCAGCCATTCTTTTTGGAATGAGGTGGAATCTCAGCATTGTTTTCATTTGCATCTCTCAAATGACCAGTGATGTTGAACATTTCTCAGACAAAGAAGTAGAAATAGCAAATAAACATATGAAAAAATGTTCAACATCACTGTTTGTTTGTTTCTGAGACAGGACCTCACTATGTAATTCAGGCTGGCCTTGAACTCACTCTGTGCCCCAGGCTGGCCTCAAACTTGCAGTGATCTTCCTGCCTCAGCCTCCCAAGTGCTAGGATTATAGGTGTACACCACCATGCTCAGCGAAAGGATTTTATTTTTAACTAATTTTTTTTTTTTAATAAAAATAAAGGAGAGATGACAAGAAATTAGGAGGTAGACTTTTGGAGACAGGGAAAGGGATCAGTGGGAGGGGGTAGGGAAAGGAGGAGGGGTGATGGGCTTGAAAATGATCAAGATATATTAAATGCATGCACCAACTTCCTGAAACAAACTCCACTATTCTATAAAATTAACATGCACTAAAAAAAAATAAAATCTTGGGGCAGGGATTTAGCTCAGTGGTTTCGCTGCCTGCTGCGCAAGCACAAGGACCCAAGTTCGATCCCTGGTACCAAAATAAATAAATAAAATAAAATCTTTTTTTAAAAGATGTTAAATATGAATCCTCCAAATTCACATGTCAAGCCGGATGTCATTTGTCTCACATAAGTGGCTTCTTTTCCATGTAAAACGATAACACTTGCATTGGGCAGACACAGCATCTGCAGAACAGTGACCATCCAAGAGCAGCTAGGCTGCCTTTCTTTTCTTAAAAATCTGAAGATAGCTGGATGCAATGGTGCACACCTGTAATCCTAGCATTTGGGAGGCTGGGGCAGGAGGACTGCTGTGAGTTCAAGGCCAGCCTGGGCTACACAGTGTGTTCAAGATCAGCCTGAACTACACACCAAGACTCTGTCTAAAAAACAAAAACAAAACAAAGCAATCCAAAGAAAATAGGATATCTGAAGATACTGAGTATTTGTTAAACCAGATAGCAGGTGAATGGTTATCTATTGAATTACTTCCAGAAGACTTAAAATATTTCAGAATTTGAAAAAGCTACAAAATCACATGCTTTCTGATACTGGAGAGCAGACATAAACACTTTTCCACAGGACACGATCATTCTGAGCATCAGTCGACACCAGTCGGGCTCTACTTAGCGGGCCTGGGCTCCTGAGGAATGTATGTGATACCCACCCCAGTGCTGTGCTCTGAGCTGCTGTCTGCTCTGTGTCATTTTCCCGCCTCTTTTGCCTCTAAGCAACAGATGCCTGTCAGTGCATCTGCTTGTACCTTGCATCCCCCGCCGAATCCACTGAGTCCCAAGAAGGCAGTTGATCCAACTAGTTAGGACCACCATGAGAACTGAAATGAGTGAGCTTTAAGGGAAACCTAAAAGATTCTAAATACATACATGAATTTTTTTTTTCAGTACCGGAGATCGAACTCAGGACCCTGTGCTTGCAAGGCAGGTGCGGTGCCACTGAGCTAAATCCCCGGCCTGAATTATCATTTTTTAACATGTGGTTTGTTTGTTTGTTGTTTTGTCATGCTGCTCTGGGAGTCTGGGTTTCTAAATAAAAAACTTCCAGGTAAAGTGGCCCATGGTTAGCAAGCCAGCAGACAGCAGGACAGTGTACCAGAAAGAAAACTAACCAGAGTACCCTGCTTTGGTACTGACTAGTAGTATTTTTTCACTTGCTTACTCAAGGAATGTTTAATGAACATCTGCTATGCACCAGGCACTGTTGGAGCTGCTGAGGGCCTAGCAGTGAACAAGACAGACACTGCAGTCCGGGGGGCAGGAGGCAACAAATGAGCAAGACAACTGCAGAGGTGAGGGCTCTGAAGTCAGTGAAGCAGGTGAGGGGCAAGGAGCACACTGGGGTGGGGCAGCATTTCAGATGGGTGATTTCTGAACTGCTCTGAGAGGAGGGATCCTTTGGGCAAAGGCCAGGCGGGGCACATCAGGCAGTAGACCCCTGAGGCAGGAAAGGGGCTGACACAGCCACAGAACTAAAATCCAGGTGGCAGCAGGAAGAGAGGGAGCCAAGTTTGGGGAGAGTGACAGACAGGAGGTGCAGCTGAGAAGAAGTGGCACATGGGCCAAGGAGGAGCTGGATTTTATTCCAAATCTCAGCAGCAGAGGAAAGACCTGCTCTGCTAGGTTCTGCAAACGGGGCTGTGAGGTCTGCTGGATGGCATGTACAGGGGCGGGAGGGTAGACTGGGGTCATGCCAAAAACAGGAATTAAGGTCGCCTTCTAGACAGCCACATGGCTCGTGGTGGGGCTGTATGCTGGGAGGGGAGTCGAGAACAGTGGAGAAACCAAGGTTGTGGAGGAGGAGATGACCTAGAAAGGGAGTGTACACAGATAAGAGCCCAGGCCTGTGCTCAGCTGAGTGGCCAGAGGCTGTGGAGGAGGAACAGGAGGACAGTCATGCAAAGCCTAGGGAGAAAATGTGCTAGGGGAGTGCTCAGGAGATGGGGAAGATGAGGCAGGGCGTCTAGCCCCTGATCAGCAAGATGGAGGAAATGGTAATCTTGACAAGAGAAGTTTGGGTGCAGGAATGAGAACAGTTAATTTAATCATGATGGGCCCCCTTCCTCTATAAAATGAGAGATTCCCAACAGATGAGAGTTAAGATTTCTTCCACTACTTGTTATGCTACATGCTTTTAAGATGGAAAATTTTTCCCAAAAAGGGGAAAATGATAAGAGGTAAGAAAAAATACAGAAGCTATGCTATTTGGGAGTTATTAGTCACACAAATTATGTGGTCATTGGTACTCTTTTACACAAAAATTATTAAGAGCATTTATACAAATTATCAAACAAGCCAAGGAAACAATTAAAATAGAACAACTAGTAGCCAGAATTCTTTTTGGCAGACCCAAATTATACAAGGTATACTATCAAAATAGAACCAAAAGCTACAGGTGGCATGAGTCTGTGACTCCAGCTACTTGGGAGGCTGTGCAGCAAGGCAGCAAGTTCAAGGCCAACTGGGGCAACATAGGGAGACCTTGTCTCAAAAAAGGAGGGGAGATAGTGCACAGCTCAACGGATTCAATAGACTCAATCCCCAACACCACACACCAAAAAAGAAAAAAACCAAGAAACTATCCCTGCTTATCGTCCATTAAAATTCCTTAACAATTATTCCCAGAAACAATGCACACTGACAGCCGAGTGGCACCTGCCAGGCTGTTGGAGTCCTTGGCTGTTTATGTATCTCTCACCCACTCTTAAAGGACTAGTCACTCTTCCAGAGGTCAGAAAAAGAAAAAATTCAAAGATATCAGGAATTTGCATATTGAGTTCATGGGACTGTATAAGATTTCATGAAATATTTATTTCTCTGCAGCTATATCTCACCCAGTGAAAACTTACCCTAGTGTTAGGTTTAAAATTAATATCTCAGCCCTACAAAGAGGGAGAAAGGCGGCAATAGAGGGCACCTTTGGACAAACACTTCGATGAAGTATATTGCCAATGCAGGTGAACCTCCTCAGAGCTTCTCTAAGCGTGTCACCTCCCTGTCCCCAGACATATTCCCATGTCTTGAATTTCCCTCAAGGTTAAGTGCTGAAATTTTACCAAGATCCTTGTTTTGCCAAGGGCACTCTAGACATATTTTCCTATTGCCTATTGACCGTTCTTTTGAAGCAAGTGAGGCTAGAGATTGTCATACTATTTGTGGACTTTGTTAATTTGGTTGATTAACCTGGCCCCTGTGTGGAGACAGGCTCCTAGGTGACTTGATAGAAAAATTAGACCGTGTATCAGAGGGTGTAACTGTTCTGTACCACAGGTCTAGTCCTTGACACTTTCCAAAGCAGTGGTTTGCCCTTGCCTTGAGAACTCCAAGCAAGGTACCAAGGGTCTTTTGCCCGCTCCTGGTGAGGACATATGGTTACATTCCTCTAGCTGAAACCCTGAAATGAGTCAGTAAAGACCAACAGCCAGCAGACGAACAGACAGCAGGACTTCTGGTTCCAGTGCTTCCACATTTCCTTCCACTATCATACATCAACAAACCTATGACTTTCGAACCCAGGAGACAGCTTCACAAAAGGAGGGTCAAGAGGGAGGCAAGACAGGTAATAATGTGTCAGGATCCTGCCACATCCTAAGCCAATGCAAGGAAATTATCTGGAGAGGCTTGTTAAAGACAGATTTCAGGAGCCATCTGGGATTCCCTAAACCCTAATTCCTAGGGAAGGGTCCATGAGAGGTCCTACTGCATACCTAAGCTTCAGAGCCACTGTTCCAAGCAAGTGTCCTGGTCTGCCTTGGAGTCCAGACTTCTACAAGGCAGAAGATTCTAAAGAATTCTAAATCTTCTAAAGAAGATTCCAGATTCTAAAGGCAGGTGAAAATAAATTACCCTTGAAAACTCCTCTAAAGTACTCATAAGACAAAATATAAATGGCTTTATGGGGGTTTACCCCATACAGACATGTTATGTACAATGCTTACGTAGTGTGAGACAAGAGGAATATGTATACATAGATGGTGAACCTGAGTAAGTTAAATGTTAGCATTATGTGACCCAGAGTCCCAAGAATACCATATTTGAACAATTGTCTCCACTTGAAAGATAAAGAGATAGGTGTGTTGGTTATGTGGCTTGTTTCGAGAGACCAAATGAGCAGGGCTGGAACCAGAATTCAGCCTTAGCTCTGTTTACTTCTAAACCTTGTCATCTTTTCATTTTTACCACACTGCCACAGGCCATTTTCAATATGGCCCTGAAGGGTAAAGTTCAGAAATGTTCCAGAAAGTCTAGGGCCACTGCTATTCCAAACATCCATTTGAAAAGACAATATACTGTAAACTGAGTGATAAAAATTAGATTAGAGGCATGTCCTATCAACATAGTTAAGAACCAAAAAAGGCTAACAAGACTCCAGCTACTGATAAGGCACCAGTGGAGTGGGGTGTGTTAGGAGGGATATGTTCAATTTTCAATATGAAACATCACTGTAGGTGATTTAAATATCTTTCGTAATTACTTCCTACTGCAGTTACCATTATACCTTCATTTTAGCAAAAATGAAAATTTATCTTTCTGAGAGAACAGACTTGCTGATTGGAGAACAAAATCTCAGAAAAGGGCTGCCCCTCCAGCAGCTTCTGAAATGCCAGGACTTGCAGCTGAGAAGTTACAGGTGCTGGCCGGGGTGCCCAAGCAGCTGCGTGCCCCACAACAGGTGGGACATCACTATTTACTCAGCAGAGGTATTCAGGAGAAGCTCTGGTGTCAACCTTTAGCCAACATCACAATCATCATGGCGGACCTGTTGACAAATTGCTGGGCCCAGATCCAGAGTTTCTGAACCCCCTAGCTGGGGAGCACCTGTGAACTTCCACGCCTGCAAGTTCCCAGGATGCTGGTGTTGCTAGTGTCAGAACCAGAATTTGAAAGCAACAGCTCCAGCGGGAACTCTCCATCCAGGCGTGACAAATCCTTCTGATCACAAAGGTACACGTGTTCCTTGTGATTTCAAAGTTCCCCTTGAGAACTACTAGCAACAAAATTTAAAGAATAACTTAATTCCTAGAATTTCCGAGACGGCTCCCAATGGAGTTGTTTTGCTAGTCAAATCAAATAAGGCCACAAATTAGGACTTTAACCACAGCCGGCTGTGAGGTAGCAACTTCCACGCCCGGGTCTTCCTCCCGGGAAGGCGGAGGCTGCGCGGACCACGTGCTCAGAGTCGCCGCAGCCAGGTACGGGCGGCCCGGGGCCAGGCTCTCGGGACGCGGCCTCTATCCCGCCAAGGACGGGCGGCCCCACCCCCAAAACGGCCCTGCAACTGTCCCGTGGCGCCCGCCCAGCCTGATTTATTTCCAGTTTCTTGAGTTCCCTGTGTCCGATGTGGAACAATCTCGCACCCCACATCTATGCTCCGGAGGAAAAGCGAATCCCACCAAGTTCCTTTCCCGGGGCCAGAGGACCCGGGGCGCGGAGGGAGAGGGCGCTAGGGCGGGGCGGGGACCCCTCCAGACGGACAGGCCCGAGGCGGGGGAGGGGACGGCCATCTTGCCCGGGGCTCTCCCGCAGGTCGGCGGGCTGGCGGGGGGGGGGGGCGGGAAGGGGCGCGGCCCCGAGACCCCGCGACCCCGCCCAGTGAGGGCCTCTCTGGCGCGCGGCGGCGGGCACGCTCGAAGGAGAGGCCGAGATCTCAGCTGTGGTGAGCCAGGCGCGCGGCCGGGGGCGGCGGGAAGGCCCAGGCGGGGTCGCGCGCGCACTCTGCAGAAGGGGCGGTGGCCGGGGCTGGACCACAGGTGCGGCGGGGCGGCGGCCGAAGAGGCAGTGTGGAGCCGAGGAGAGCGACCTTGGGGGACAGGGCTCGGGGCCCTGGGCGGGGATCTCCGTGGGGCTGCAGGGAGACTTCCCCTCCACTCGGTCCTCTCTGAAGGAAGAACGGAGCGCGGGCTGCGCGAACGCGCGCCTCCTGGCCGGCGCCGTCCCTCCACCACTCCCGGGCGGGTACGGTTTTTAAACAGTGTTTCTCAAAGGTTTGACGGTTGCGGTTGCAGCTCTGGGGCAACGGTTGCTACACAAAGTGAAACTTGCTGGTGTGCGGCCAGCGGGCTGCCCGGCGGACCTCAGCCCTCGCCCCGCCCCCCGCGGCTGGGCGGTGACTCACCCGGCGCCGCCCGGCCGCTTCTTAAACCCGTGCGCTGAGCGCCTCGCTCTGACTGCAGGTCGTCGGAGCCCTTTCAGTCGCTGGAGCAGAGCCGAATTTCCGGGAGATCGGAGCAGAACCCCCCCCCCCCGCCCCAGGAACCGAAAATGCCGAAGCCAGTAAGTTGACCGCGGTCCGGGCCGGGTCACCTGCGCGAGGGTGGGGCTGTTCTCGGTCCTAAAGGGACCTTTTGTAAGTGGGTAAGACAGAAATCGGACGCTGACCCTTTGTGGGACGTTAAGACCACACTGTGGTGATGTTCTCGCTCTAGCCCTGTTCTCTGCGAGCCCCCTCCCCCGAAGTTGTGTTTCATAAAGACCAGAGGGTTCTATCTGTGTTAAAATTGCCTGCGAATGCAACTCCAAGGTTTCTTAACAAAGGTCAAATCTCGGGAAGAGTCAGGTAGCTTCCGACGACCTACACCCTCTCTGTCTCATCAAGTGTTCAAAGCCACATGCAACCCATACGTTCCTGGGGCAATGAGAAGGGCATTTGGAGAGAAGATCGGCTCTGCAGCGGCAGTCTCCTTTCGGACCCCTTCCGGGCTCGTGAGGCGCTGCGCTGTTAACCAGGGAATTTGCTGGTTACACCACGATTCCTATCTCTGAAAGGGTTAGCCGCGGACTTGAATTGCAGATGAGGCAGCCCGGGGAGTTTGATAAGGCGTCTCCTAGGGCTCTGGTCCTGCTTTGCCCATGAATGTCAGCTGAATGAGGTGCTACGTCCCAGCACCTCTGTCCTTGAGTCTGTCTTGAGATTCCTGGCCAGGCCTAGGGGTTATGGGAGCAAGGTGGGTTCCTAGTGAGTGGGCATTTCTTAGAGTATTTAAGAAATGCCTGCTTTAACTCTGATGAGCTGTTGACTAGACACTAGCCAGAGAGTTTTATATTTTTTGAGTTTTAAATCACGATGGAGAAAATAGGATTCTTCAAAGTACGGCTTCTAGTTTTTCAGACATGTTGGTTCCGTAATCATGGGGGGGTTTTTACTATTAAATTTTGTTCTCTGAAAGGATTTCTTCATTAGACGTGTTGCTCCACTGTTAAAGCACTTACTGTTACTGTGGTAAGGATTTAGATCCCGGTATAATTTTAGGCCTAATTTACAACATTAAGACAACTAGTTCCTGAGACAGGGTCTGGGGTGTAGCTCAGTGGCAGATTGCTTGCCTAGCCAAAGTAGTTCATGATTCAGAATTTTTTTTCCCTGCCCCAAACTCTTCATTTCCAACTTAAAAGTGACACATGACTTCCAAGTTCTACAACGCCTGTGACGTAAAAGCCTAAATCTTACAACTCCTTACTGGGGACACGGAGGGGCTGGTCAAAAGATTAGTTCCTGGTGTGGTTTTCCTGATTTCACTAAAGGAGGCAGCACTCAGCTGTTAAGATAGCTCTCAGAAAAAAGGCGCTAACCTGTTTCCATTCACTATTTTTCCTTCTGTCTTCTTCATGAGTTGTAATTTCTTTTATTTTAAAAATTGTAAAATATACATATAATTGATCATCTTGCTCATTGTAAGTGTCCAGTTCAGCGGGATTAAAAATATTCATGTTGTTATGCAAGCATCACCTCCATCCAGCTCTTGAACTACATCCTCCCAAACCTGACCCTCAGCACTGGATAAAACTAACTAGCTAACTCCCCATTTCCCAGCCCCAGGCAACCACCACTGTACTCTTTCTCTGTGAATTTGTCTACTCTCGGAACTCGAATTGGTGGAATCATACAGTTTCTGATTGTCTTTCTGTGACTGTCTTATTTCCTGTATCATAAGTAATGTCTTCAAAGTTCATCCATGTGGCAGGCACTATGTGTCAGATTACCCTTCCTTTTTAAGTCTTATTTCTTATGGGAAGTATGTTTGAATCTTTTTTTGTTTTAAAGGTCTTTTATGATGGGTAAGAATTTAAGTTGTTTCTGACAAAGACAAGTTGTTAAATTGCTCAGGAAGGACAGCAGCCCATTACGGTGTGTATCAGCCTCAATAACAAAAGGAAGTTTTTGAGAGACTACTTTTGATTTGTTTTATGAGAGACAGACAAGGCCTTGCTTTGTAGTTCAGGCTGTCCTTGAACACAAAATGTAGCCCAGGCTAGCTTCAAACTCAGGGCGATCTTCCTACCTCAGCCTTCTGAGTGCTAGGATTACAGGTGTGGGCCATCATGCCCAGCACAAAGTGTTGTTGATTCTAATTATTTTGGCCTAAGCTAAGAATTTCACTAGGTGGTAACAGGATTAAAGGCCAATCACACTTGGAAATGGGTACATCTGAATCCCTGAGGTTTCAGATTTCCACCTAATGATTGTTTTGTCTAAATGGAGTCAGATGGCTTTATTCATAAATAGTAAAAATGAAATAATACTCATTTGCTGTGTTTTCTGTTAATACTGCTTCTTAGAGCACTTTTTAAAAAGACAGGGTGTCTGTTCATTTGTTGTGCAGGGTGCTTTGGGGCTTTTTCAGTGCCTTCACAGGAGGGCAGACTGGCATTCCAGAGGGTACTTAGACCTGTGTCAGGCGAGTCTCCAGGAGTGGGTGCCATGTGGCCTCTTCTGAGGACGGGGGGATTGGCACTGGAGCTAATTAAGGATGCAGTACTTGTGCTACCCTTTCAGGCTGGGTGGCCTGTGGCACTTCTTCCTCCTTCCTGACTTTTTCCCTCTTGCTTTCCTCCTGGGATAAAAAGGAGGTGTGGGAACTTGGGGAGGAAACCCTGAGCCTAGGTATGAAGAGGTGGTGGCCAGCCAAGACCTTGTACAGCTGTCACCAGGGCTCTCTGTTGGTGTCTAAAGTGCTACCACAGAAGTTTCTAATGTAAAAGGTTTGCCTTGGGCCAAAACTTTAAGACAAGTTCCAAGATAACCTTATCGCTTTGAGAATACTTGCTTTTCCACTAAATATTTTTATCAGGGACAGAATTTGCTGAATATACTGATATGTTTTAACCTCTCCTGCCCCCACCCTTCATTGAGAACACTTGGGACTATTTACACTCCCTCCATCTTGGCAGGCCCATGGTGAATTAGGTAACTACAATTTTGGCATGTGGTGGTGAGAAATGCTGGCTAGGGTTACTAGTCTGCCATCACCATGCTGCAAGGCATGATGAATATTTATAGTTCACCCATTAGTTCAGCAGACATTTACTGAGTTACTGAGCCTCCCAAGTGGCAGACACAGAAGTAGGCCCTGTCATCACGGATTTACAGTCTGGCTTGGGGACAGATAGTAATCACAGTGAATGCAGAACTGCAGGTCTAGCAGTTGTGCCTGAAGAGGGGTCCATGGTGTGCATGTTGGGGGTGGGTTTGACACTAAGGGGTCAGGAGGGCGGCCTGGGGAGGTGAGGGCTGCTGTGCCACATAGGGGATGAAGGGGCACAAAGTGGGAAGGGGGCAGGGAGCTGGCAAGCAGAGCAGCAAGTCCAGGTGCACAGCCCAGCAGTGGGGGTAGCGGGGAGTGGGATGGGCCCGGGATCCATGAGAAGGCTTGTTCGGCTAGGGGCTAAGGCAGCAGTCAGAGGTCAGGCCATGACTAGTCAGCCTTGCTCAGGCATTTTTGATCTTATTTCAGGCTTTTGACCTTCTAGAAGATGGTGATGTGGTCAGATTGGCCTTTTGGAAAGCTGACTGCAGCCTATAGTGTGAGACTACAGGAAGAGAAGCATCAGCAGTACATCCTGAGTAGCCTGTAGGAGAGGGTTACAGTTTGGACCAGGGGTGATAAGAGCACAGAAGTGGACGCACTTGGGGGCTCTTGAGGAGGTAGATTGGCAGGCCCTGGTGGCTTGATGTGCTGGCTGAGGGCAGTGTCAGGCAGGATTACAGAACAGAATGGATGGTGGGGCCATTGCTGAGATAAGGAATCTTGGAGAAGGACCAGATGCAGGAGAAGTTTGAGAGTCTGGTTTTGTACGTGTTGTTAGTAAACTTGAGTCTGTGACAGGTGAAAGTTCCTGCCTTCCTCAAGTCTTAGCTTCAGTGCTGTAGCATTCATTTATTGGTATTTGGATTATGACTGAGAGTGGGGAAAAGTAGATTGGAAGACGGGTCTCCACCTCCAGAAGGACAAGGCCAACCTAGATGGAAAGAGTTACCTGTTCCATGCGAGCTTCTGTCCACAAGGCATCCAGCAGCAGAACTTAATGTGGCGGTGACCAGTTGTGTCTCAAAGTTTGGCTGTTTATTTTGGGTTTTTTAGTGCTGGAGATTGAACCCAAGGCCTCACACATGCTAGGCAAGTGCTCTACCACTGAACTACATCCTCAGCCCTTCTTTAAAATTTTATTTTGAGACGGAGATTTGCTAAGTTGCCTAGGTTGACCTTGAACTTGGGAATCCTGCCTCAACCTCCCCAGCAGGTAGCATTACAGGTGTGCGCCACCATGCCTGTCTATTTTGTTTTTAAAGAGAAGGAATCTAGACATTCCCTATAAAGCCAATCCTCATACTTTTCTCTTGCTCCTTCCACACTGGCCTCACTTGTTACTGCCCTAAATGATAGTGTTGTGGTTTCTAATAAAAAGATGAATAATTTTATTAATACTTACATTTTGGGAAAGGAAACCAGTATCACTCAATGAGTTACGATTCTTTTTCTTTCCCCCTCTCCTTTTTTTTTTTTTTTTTTTTTTTTGGGTAATGCTGAGGTTGGAACCTAGGACCTTGAACTTGCAAGCTCTCTACCACTGAGGTATATACACACACCCCCAGCCCAATTCTTTTTCTTAATGTTATTTCTTACTTAGACTTACATTTTTATGTATCTTTCGTAGTTTGGAGATTAGTAAGATGGTTTAGTATGCCTGATTTCTTTTAGTACTTGGATATTTCATCTCTGTAAGCAGAAGCAATAAAATTCACAGTTGGGTTTCAAAATTAGGAATGCTTAAGTTAGCCCTTATGTATTATTTCATTTCAGTATTAACTGCATTGAGACTCCTCAGCTTCTCTATTAGTTTTTAATTTAAGTGCTAAATGTCTGTTACCACTAATTAAATAGGAAATGTTTATTTGAAGAGACCAAAAAGTTGCATTATTTTCCTTCTTAATGTATTCACCAGCCATACCTGTTAAGGAACTTGATGCTTGTGTAAATAGTTTGGAACCAGACAAAGGCCAGGGATTTAGCTCAGTGGCACCATGCCTGCCTCACAAGCGCGAGGTCCTGAGTTCCATCCCCGGTATATTAAAAAAAAAAAAAAAAAATTGGAACCAGAAAAAATACTGTGCTGTAATATAATTCAAATTTTTGAGTAAAATCCTTAACATACATATTTAACATTCATTGTTTTTTCCAAATAAAAGTAAGAACCATAAGAAAAATAATTTCCTTCTTGTACTTGGGCAAGCTATTTAGCATTTTTATACCTCAACTTTGTCATCTGTAAAATGGGAATTTAAAACGGTTTATTTTGTTGGGTTTTTTTGTTTTATATGAGTCTTACTATATTGCCCAGCTGGTCTCAATCTCCTGGCCTCAAGTAGTTCTGCCTCAGCCTTCTGAGTAGCTGGACTACAGGGATGTGCCACCACACCCAGCTAAAAAAAAGTTGAAGTGAGAAGGATGTTACATAAAATAAACTTAAGATAATGCTTGTGTCTGAGATTGAAACAGTTGACCTTCACTTGCTGTGAGTAGTCTCTCTTTCCTGGACATGTCTTAACTGGTTTTTCAGTGTAGCCTGTTAGCTAGAACTTGGAGTTCCTATAAACCAGGTAAAGTTTGTCAAACAGCAACATTTAATGTTACTAGAAGGGGATGCTCTGATTTCTCTTCCTCCATCCTGTGTGTCCTCATTGTTAGAATCCCTTAATGGCTCACATGGGCTCCTTCCTTGTGTGTGGAAGCCCTGGGCTATGCCATTGTGTGCCTCATGCTGGGACAGTGGCCCCTGCCATGAGTTATTCTGGGGCTATACAGGATGCCTTTCTAGCAGCAGAAGTTGGTTCCAGTTTCTGTTCTTCTCTTTGCCACCTATAAATAAATGATAATGCTGTTTCAAAGGAAATGGAAAACTTTTCTAACATATCCTTTTTAATCCTAATATATTTGAGAAATCAAATCCTAAAGACAAAATAAAAAACATCTGACTGACCAACTTTTATTGATAAGAATAGAGGAATGGATTATCACCCAAGGGTCAAGCTACATTACAGGTACTGTATATCAGGTTTTGCCAATCTTTTTGTTAAGTTTGAAGTCACTTTCTAAAACCTATTTTTTGCTTCAGAAATGATCGTTTCAGCATTGCTGTGTTAAAATGACAGTGGCCATATCAGATAGTGTAAATACATAATTGTTTTCACCTAAGAAGGGCAGGGGAACTGCCACCTGCAGGCCCATACTGACTGTGGCCTGTTTGTGTAAGGTCTGCCAGCTGAGGATGGTTTTTATGTTTTTGAAGGATGGTTTTAAAAACAATATGCCACAGACACCAATTAAGGCTCTCAAAGCCTAAAGTATTTACTCTCTGGCCCTTTACAAAAATTTTTTTTTGCCAATCCCTGATTGTAGGATAATGGTAATTATTAGTCTTTGTTATAACCTTGTGTATATTTTATGGCTAGACTAGTATTTGGAAGCAGAGCTACGCTAGTGGTTCCAATTTTTTTTTTTTTAAATCAAGGAACAAAAGATTGTTTTGTGAGCTGGTATGAAATGCATCGTTGGCCCTGAGTGGACATCTGTTGTAAAAACTGTCACCAAGGAGCAAGCATGGTTGGTGCTGAGTTAGTATTTTAAACAAGGCTGGTGTTCCCGCCGGTTCTTTGTTTCGTAGAGAAGTGGCAGTATCTTGTGTCATATTCGTTAAGCTATCATCTAATGACAGATTTCTGGCACAGGCTAAAAGAAAGCAATTTGTATCTGATATTTGAGTTGGAAAGAGAATGTTGTATCAGTGAATTGCCTTTTTTTTTTTTTTTGGTACCAGAGATCGAACTCAGGACCTCGAGCTTGCCAGGCAGGTGCTGGGCTGTGCTGAGCTAAATCCCCAGCCCAATATTGTACAAGAGTTTTTTGGGGGGTTTTTTGGTGGTGGTGGTGTTTGTTCGTTTTTCTCTGGTACTGGGGATTGAACTCAGGACCTTGCACTTGCCAGGCACGTGCGGCACCGCTGAGCTATATCCCCACCCCCTGAATTGGCTTCTTAGTCATTGGTAACAGTATATAAATTTCTGACTGTAGGCAGTATCATAATTCTTCTTTTGTTTTTTGTTTTTTGAGACAGGGTCTTGCTATGTAGTCCAGACTGGCCCTGAATTCACTCTGAATAGCCCAGGCTTGGGAGTCCTTCTGCCTCAGCCTCTTGAGTGCTGGGATTACAGGCATGCACCACCATGCCCAGCTGCCCTGTCATAATTGAATCCCAAATTTAGACCACTCCATCACCATCCCACCCTTTGCTGGATTTTACACTTCACAGAGCTTATCTCCTATAGCCATGTTCACGCTTGTTTATTTGAGCCCTGGCTTTCCTGACTGCAAAGGCAAGGTGGTTTCCAAAAAAGAGCATCATTACTTGTAGAGCAAACTTCAAGTTCTTGCTTTATTGGCAGATAAGTAGGGGATAACCACGTAGGTAAATATGCCTGCCTCACAGTGGGCAATCTTGGGCAGGTTCCTTCTGCTCCCTCTGCCTGCACACCTGCAAACCTGGAGACAAGACCCTGCGTGCCCACCTGTGATGGCTGATGTGCCCACAGGAGGCACCTGGCCCCGATTGGGAAAGGCTGTGTTCTGCTTGTAACTACTGAGTTCTAATCTGATTAAAAGCTTTTCCATCTCATGGTGCTCATTCTTTTTTTTTTTTTTTTCCCATGGTGGTCTTTTCCCTCTGACTTAGACGGTCTAATGAAATAATGCAGTAAATAGATTTTACCTTTTTATCCTTTTGTTCCCACAATGAAGTGTGTCTGCATGCCCCCAACATGTAGAATACCTTCTGTGTCAGGTTTTTAGATCCTAGGGATACATTGGTAAATACAAGGGCCTTCTTTTTTTTTTAAAGACAGGGTCTCACTATGCAATTCAGGCTGCCTTCTCTTGCCTCAGCCTCCTGAGTGCTGGGACTATAGGCACATGCCACAATGCCTGGCTTCAAAGACCTTTTAAGGAATTGCCCCCTCCCCACAGTGATAGCAGAATTAGTTTCATCAGATGTGCATTTCAGCCTTAAATGCACACTAACCTGGTGTCGCCCTAGGTCCAGAGGCCCAGGAGAGCAGGCACAGGTCTAATTATTTAGCCTTTTTGTCTGGTGTCTAAAGGGTGCAGGTCCTCCCAGAGAGAAGACTTGCTTTCAAAAGCTATGTTGTTGTGGGAGAGACTAATATAATGTCCAGAAGGAGTAGGAATACTACATCTAGGCTTTGCCAGGAGGTAGTAGAGGTTGTTTTGTTTGGTACTGGGAATCGAACTCAGGACCTTGCACTTTCGAGGCAGGTAGTGGAACCACTGAGCTAAATCCCCAGCCCTATGTTTTATTCTTTTACTAACTCTTTGTTGGGTGAAGAGTTAAAATTGTTTCACAGAGTGACTTATGATTGGGCAAAGTGTGATATGTTCTAGCTTTTTAGCAAATCACTTCAGTGCTGAACAGGGAGCCACAATGATCTTTTACCAAGACCTTGCTTGCAGTCTTTGTAGATTTGGTGAAAGTCTTTCCTCACCAGCCAGGCTGCCCTAGATTTGCCCATCATTTCTCAGGTGATGTGGACCAGGGAATTTTGGCAGTATTTTGCCTGTTGTTCCATTGCTGCCTGTCTAGGTTTCTTGTACCATGTGTCTAGGAAGGAGATTCAGTCTTGCTCCTTATGTTCCTAAAGAGAAATTTGAACCACAGATCACTCAGTAAAATCTTAGAGCATAAATAGATTGGGATTGGTCTCTGTGAACTGTGTTGCATGCTAATGTAGTGTTCTCATTAGGTGCTGCATTGCCTGAGTTATGGAAGGGAGGGTGTTGCACCAGGTTTTTGGTATTTGCTTACATAATACATGGTTCTTTGGGTGAGACTTTTAAGTGGGTCTTTGAGGAGGAGGTAGGATGGGAAGAGCTTGGTGTCTTATTAAGAATCTGGCTAGAGGGCCGGGGATTTAGCTCAGTGGTTCTGCTGCCTGCCTCACAAGCACAAGGTCCCGAGTTCAATCCCGGGTACCGAAAAAAAAAAAAAAAAAAGAATCTGGCTGGAGAAGGCAGTGTGGAAATAGTGTAAAAATGAGACTACCAGATGGATTATAGGATTTGAACAGATCAACTAAAAAGTTGACGTGGGCCATTGCATCCTCCCTCCCCCGTGCACATGTTTTAAAGGAGGTCTCTTAGAATTGCAGCTGACATGAAAACACATAGAACTCTCGGTTACCAGCTATTCCATTAGTACTTTGTACTCCCAAGGGAGGGAGGTGCTGTGATCCAGTTGGGAACAAGACTTGTCTTTTCTTTTTGCCAGTATTGGCCTTTGCACTGAGCTACATTGGAGTCCTTTTTATTTTTTGAGACAAGCTCTTGCTATAACTAAGTTGCAGGCTGGGCTCAAACTTATATTCTTCCTGCTTCAGCCTCTTGAGTGCTAGGGTTACAGGCATGTGCCACCACACCCAGCTTGAACCTGTGATTTTTATGAGGGGAGAGATTTGTCTGAGAAATAGCACTTGTTGTGTGTTTGGCTTATTTTATATGTCCTTCCCCAAAATAACAGGTTAGCAAAGTAATTATGTAGTTTTGACATTTTTATTGTTTCCCAGGTTCCCCCTACCATTCTACTAGATTAGAAAGGAAAAACTTCAGACTTCTAAATTTACAAAGAAAATAGTGCATTCCAAATGAATAATGAATTTCATTTCCTACATTTTGTGAGTCTAGATTAAAAACCATTGTAGCATGTAATAGCCATCTTGGCTGGTCTCTTGCTTTTGTCTTTTACAAGATCCTGGTGTATGTGTATAATTAACTGCACATTTCAGTGAACTAAATTGGTGCTAAAATATGTGTGGTACAGCTAGTAAAACTGAATTCACATGTTATAGGCTCAGTTTCATGAATTTATTAGATGAGCAAGTGACCTTTAATGAGAACTTATTTTGCCTGCCTTTGGGGTGAGGAAAGGAGAAGAATGTAGGTTGTTTCTTTAAAGAATAATTTCTTTTGCAGAATATAACATCCTTCGATTATTTCTTTCCCTGTTCCTGTGTAAAGTGGTGTCCAGTAATTGCAGTTTAGTTCTCGTGTTAAATTTGCACACGTGACCGGTGTCATTCCCAGCGTGGAAGAAGTGGGTCCTGACTACTTACAGATAGCCACAAAGAAAGCATCTTGCAACTTAACAGGTAGTACAGGGTGCAGGAGCAGCATTTTCACAGACCGTTAGCAGGTCAGGCTGTGTGCACAGGCCTAGAACCTGGGAGGGGCGAGGAGCAGCACAGCCGGGAGATCTCAGAACAGACTGTTCCAGCGACTGTTCCAGCTCAGTTTTGAAGTAGAGAGGCGACCCTCTTTTTAAGCGAATGCTCGGAAAGTTCCCTTCTGGGTCTGAGGTCATGATTTTCTGTGATCATAATGAGTACAAATAAGACTGGTTTGTCTGCTGTTTGTGTTTGTTAAGCAGCCTTAGCATGACAGGAAGTGGGTCTGAGGGCAAGAAGTGGCTTAGTTTCAGAGGCAGAAAAGGAGCTATTTAAGATTTGAAATTTCATTACATATTTTTGAAGTTATGGGATTGATATTAGTTACATGGACTGTCCCTTTATGTAGAGAGAGAGTTTCACATAATTTTCACCCTGGAATTTAGAAATAAAAGTTTACTATTCAAAAGATTCAAATCACTAGCTTCTAACTTTAGGAATAACATCTAAGAACTATATCGAGTATTTTTGATTACCAGAATTTGAGAAAATTGCTTAAACCTTCATTTTTTCTAACATTTTAATAAAGTTGTCAGTCTGGGCATGGTGGTACATGCCTGTAATGCTAGCTACTTGGGAGGCTGAGGCAGGAAGATCATGGGGTCACGAGTTCAAGCCCAGCCTGAGCAATTGAAGAGAGATCCTGTGTTCAAAAAAAGTTCTGAGTTTACACCAAATGATATGCATTCAGAGTCACCCTACAAAATAGTTACTTTGTAACTGTTAGTTCTACTTAAAATGTATACATTTATATAACAATATATCAGTGTAGATACCTGCAGCATAAGTTATTGGAAGACCCAGCTTCTGTGTTAATGCTATACCCTCCTGTGTCCTAATACTTATTAAGAATTCAGCATTTATCCTCTAAAGTTGACTTGGTGGTGGTGGGGGAATCGTGAGAATGGTCTGGAAAAGAAGTGAGGGGATGTGGTGTTGAATTTCCTAATTAAAGTGACTCCAGAAGTTCTTTCAGAGTGCTCTTGGCATCTATGAAACAGGACCAGTGTCTGCCCCATGGTGGGAGAAGGGTCACTAAGGCCTGCCCACCCCCGCCCTGGTCCTCAGGAAACTGGACTGGGCTGGTTGCCCCATGGCAAGGACATAAAATGTATGGGTTTTTTGTGCTTTTACACAAAACGAACTTGTCATGATCAAGTATAGAAATATAAGTATTCCAGAATGAAATTATAAAAAATTGAGTTATAAATAAATAGGAACAGAAAGGTATCTAAAACTTTCCTTACAAAATTATGTGGGTTTTGGTAATCTTTTCATTTTTTTCTTTTCAGCGTATTCCCACATCTTTTTTAAATTCTTAAATTTATTAGTACATGTTTGCAGTACGTAATGATTACGTTCATCATGGGGCATGGTACATGTACATGACACATTTTCTTTTTTTCCCTTTCTGCCAGACCTGCTGGCAGTTAAAATTTGAAACTGATTATTCCAACTCTCTTAAAGTTAAAATTAGTTTAAGTTAAAATTTACAGTCACATTTCTTAAAACTGAGTACTCTGGTAAACTTGACAAAGAAAATAGTTACAGCTCCTTAGGTTTTCAGGGAGAGAAGTTGGCTCCTTTGACTTTGCCCTCTGTGGTGTGACCCCAAATTTCTTACTGATTAGCACTGGGTAAATACTAACCAGAGCGCTTTCCGTGCCTCTCTCAGGAAGGGAGGGTGCTGCAGGGAGGCATTGACAGTGGTGGGTCAGGAGCTCAGTCCTTCCAGCAGCTGGCAGTATTGACCCAGATGGAGGCAAATTTGAATTCTGTGGCTGATTGATTAACTTTCTGCTGGGGAAGAACCACTGTCGCAAGGACGGTGTCCACAGTGAAGGGTCACCGCTTCTCCTGTGAGCACCAGGAGGTCCAAGAGCAGCTCATGCTGGCCACTGGGTCTGCATCCCTGGGAAGTGACCACCACTTGTTCCTAGGAAGGTCGAGGAACAGCTGAACTGCTGTGGCCAGCACTTCAGCCCCTGCAGGGTGCTGTCCAGTGGTTATCAGAGTTGTGACAAGTGCACTCTAATCAGCTGTGACTTTTGATGGCTTTATTGTTATTTAGTAATAGACATGGAAATTTTTTGTCAGACTATGTGTCTATCCTACCCATTTGTCTTTGTTGGTTTGTTGTACAGACATTTTGCCGACATGCCTGGCTTTTTTTTTTTTTCAAAACTGGCCTGCCTGCCTTTGGTCTGACAGATTTCTTAAGCCCATTGATCAAGAAGCTTTCATTATGTGAATGTGCATGTGATTCTCCCTCTCACTCCGTGGTATTAGGGATGAGACTGAGGACCTCACATGTGCTAGAAAAATTCTTACCACTGAGCTGTCTCCCCAGTATTTTTTTTTTTTTTTTTGAGACAAGATCTTGCTGTGCAGTTCAGGCTGGCCTTGAACTCACTGTGTAGCCCAGGCTGGCCCCCAACTCATGACAGTCCTCCCGCCTCGGCCTCCCAAGTGCTGGGATTATGGGCATGCACCACCACGCCTGGCCAGTATTTTTATTTTTGAGACATTCTTGCTAAGTTTCCCAGGCTGGCCTCAAACTTGTGATCCTCCTGCCTCAGCCTCCCAAGCAACTGGGATTATAGATGTGTACCATTACACCCAGCTTCATGATCTTTTTTTCCCCCTATGGTCTTTAACCTTGAAGAGGAAGTAGTATGAGATGATGGTCTGGTATAACGGAGAGCCTGAGAAAGGAATAACAGTATGATCATCTCATTGGACTGCAGATTTGCCACATTTTTACTTCATCCTGTTACTTCGTCTTTCCTACACATCAGCAAGAGAACTTAGGAAGCCTAGCAATAGAGCTTGAATGTGTGTCCCTGGAATTTCTTCTGGCCAGCCTGCCTTTGGGTGCTTGGAGACACATGGCTTCCACTGTGGGAAGAGCTGACTCTCAGTTGATAAGGGGTATGGATGCCTGTGCCAAGCACAATATCAGGATAATGCTGTAACTGTTGTGTACATGAACTTTATTCCACTGTATGAAAAAGTGTTTTAAGAACTGCCATTTAGGGCCAGGGATTTAGCCAGGCATGGTGGCACATGCCTATAATCCCAGCACTGGGGAGGCTGAGGCAGGAGGATTGCCACAAGTTTGAGGCCAGTCTGGACTACATAGCAAAACCCTGTCTCAAAATTTTAAAAAGAGGACCAGTATTTCCGTGTTAGTCATCTCTCTGCAATGATGTTTTGATATTTTGACGAATACCTTCAGCATAGTGGTTCCTGTTTTTGTCCCTCTCTGTCCTTAAAGAGTGAACACAACAGGGAGGGTTCTGAGCTGCTTTTCTGGAGTAAAAATTGAGCCCTCCCAAGTCAGCTTACTAGAAACTGTAACGATGTAAAACATAGTCACTGGCTATTCAGATGCAAATATTTTGTATTGCTTATTTAAAACAGTTGTTACTGGGAGCAGCATTGTACTTGCAAGGAAGATATTTTGTATAATAGTTGAAAACAAATTTATCTTTCATATATAAGCCATTGCTGTGACCTCTCAGAAGGGGAGGTGATATGGAGGGAGAAGAGCTTTAAAAAGCAACCAAACTAGCAAGCCACAATCAGTCTCTCTGCTCCTGGGGCCTTCCGGCTTTGTGCACCTCAGCTGAGTTTGAGCATGTACATTTCTGCACTAGGCTGTTTTCGACTTTGCAGCATTCAGGGTAATGTTTTACAGAGGTTGGTTGGTTGTTAACTAGTACTTGTGGAACATGACCACCGTGTGTTATGGTGAATGCTGATGGTTGGCTATGTGTTTGTGAAGATGGTGATTCAGAAGGTGCTAGACTATGGGCCCATCTGTTGTCCTCTCATGCCAGTGCGTGGAGATTCAAAACAGACCTTTTCCCATGGAGGGTCATAAGCATCAGTGAGTGCGTCAGTCTTTTTGTTTGTGTGTTTTGGTACCGGGAATGGAACTCAGGACCTTATGCTTGCCAGGCAAGTGAGGTGGCACTGAGCTAAATCCCTGGCCTGTGTCAGTCTTTTAAGGAGTGGAGTTCTTTGCATTTTCACCATGCCAGGCTCTGTCCCTTGAGCACTGGTTGTCATTGGCGTCACCCCTGAGCTCGGTAGATGTAAATTCAAGGTCCTGCCCAGGAACAGCTTAATAAGCTCTCCAAGTGATTCTTCCTGCGGGTTCAGTTTGGCCCCATAGGGCTAGAGGGGCACTGAGGCCCGTGACTGGCGTGTGAGTTGCAGATGGCCGGATTTCCTAAGCACTGGGAAGGGATGTGGCTCGGGCTTCCTCCTCCTGGTAACACACATTTCCTTCAGCTGGAGCTGGAGGAGAGGGAGGTAGCTTAATCCAGGAAAGTAAAACATAAAGGAGGTGTTCGGCTAAAACTTTTTCTGTAATTGAGTGCTGACTGTGGTCTGCTGAGTGTCATTCGAGTGTTAAATGTGGAACCGCTGGCCGAGTCCTTGCTTTAGACTTGATCTGGGGAGGAGCAGCGCCTGTTAGGAGAGAAAGCCGAGTCCCCCCGCCCCACCCCCTTACAGCTCAGCAGCTGAGGAACTGTGTCAGACTTTACTGCTAGCCTCAGGACAGTGAGGTGGGAGTGGATATCAGTTGGTTTGGCAGCTGGTACTCTCCCCCCATAAATAGACTGTTTTCACTTAAACCTTTAAAACAGGCCGGGCCCAGTGGCACACACCAGTGATCACAGCACTCTGGTAGGCCAAGGCAGGAGGATTGCAAGTTTGAGCCCACCTGGATAATTTAGCAAGACTGCCTCAAAATTTAAACAGCCCCCCCGACTCCCCGCCGAAAAAAAAGGCTGGAATCTTCACCCCTGCAAAAACAAAGACAAAAAGACAGAACTTCAGGTTTTCTAAATTGACCTCATTTTTCTTTCATCATTGTTTTCCACTGAAGTTTTTTTCAATTCTTATTAAATTGACCCTACGTAGTCTAGTTTGAATGACATTTTTGAGCTGCTTTTTGTTTGCAGTCACTAAAGCAAAGCAACAGGGAGCAAGTTAATAAAATGCTTAACCCAGTGTCCTTCAACTGAGGAATGGATAGACAAGAGTGATATATTCATATGGTGGAATATTTGGCAGTAAAAAAAAAGGAACGGAGTTCTGATACATGCTGCCCCAGGGATGACTCTTGAAAACATGCTGACAGGAGCTAGTCACAAAAGACCATATAGTAAAAGGTCTCATTTATATGCAATGTCCAGATTAGGCAAATCTATAGTCAGATTAGTTGCTGAAATGATTGGAGGATTAAGAATAGTGGGGAATGACTTAGCAATGGGCACAGGGTTTCTTTCTGGAGTGATGAATACTCTAAAACTAATTGGCAGGTATTGGTTGCATTATTCTGTGTACTAAGCATTACTACATTGTACATTTCAAATGTGTGAATTTTATAATATGCAAATTACTTTCCATGAAGCTGTTTTTCCTAAGAGTACTAAGACAGTACTAATGTCTTAACATGCAAGTCAAAATACTATACTGTCTATAACTATTGAATTAGGTGGACCAGAAAAGCTTTTGTAACTTATTTGTCGTTAGATGTGAGCCTGCTCCCTTTTGTGGGAGAGCCTTACTGTATCCACTTCCTATCAGAGCATTTCTAAGCATTTGGAAGGCCTTGTCCAAATATTTGAGAGCTGTTTAAAGTTGCTGAAGTGGCACCTTTGGAAGAAGGCTGGAATGTTGGAAAACAGCGTTGATATTTTCAGTGATACAAAAGGTCAGACTCTCAATGTAATGTTGGGCTTTTTGGGCTCCTTGGTCAGATTAAGTTTTGAGTGAATGATAAAGGTGGGGATTAATCTGTTTTCACTGAATCCACTGCCTGAAATTCAAACATTCAAGCACTGCCATTTGAATTTGCCTTTCTGTTTCAAATAGCTTTCCTGATTGAGTATAGAAGAAAATCACTACAAACTTGTTCCCCCTGCAGTGTTTTAGCTACTATAATTAAATCAGCTCGCCTAGGAGTCTGAGTCAGTTGCCTATGAGTTTGTGGTCTTGGATTTTTCCCTCCTGTCTCAGCTTTTATTGCAATTTGCACTTCCTTTGTAAAAAGTATGAATGAGAGGTAATCTTAAACTGAGTTTGAGGACTTGAGAGGCAAGGAATGACACTTCTCAAAGGAAAACTTGCATAATTAGATTTATTTACCAAAATGAGAGAAAGAGCTGGGTAATAATTTGATATAATCCAAAAGTTCAGTAATTACACATGTGTTAGAAGTAAAATACAGTATTTCATTGTCATCTGAGTCTCTTTTATTCTCAGACTCTTAAAAGACATTTTAGATACCCTTTTGATAATTCCCCGGGAAAGGGAAATGTATTCTGAACAACCCTAGTCCGTGGGGATGCATCTTGGAAAAGCCAACACGAGAGAACAGCCTGCAAAGCCTAGACAGGGTAATCCTGGGAATTCACTATAGCAGTGTAGCGAAGACACAACAAATGCTGGCAGGGCTGTGGGGAGAGAGGAACCCTGCTCCACTGCTGGTGGGAGTGTCGACTGGGGCAACCTCTGTTTAAATCAGTATGGAGAGACCTCAAAGAACTGGCACTGGAAGGGAAGCCCCATTTGACCCAGCTATTCCCCTGCTGGGTATCTTCCCCAAAGAATTAAAAGAATCATACCACAGTGATATATGTGCACCCATGTTCATAGCAGCACAGTTCGTAATAGCTAAAGCTTGGAAGCAGCCCAATTGCCCATCAACTGGAGACTGCATAAAGAAAATTTAAAAAATAAATAAAATGGAGTACTACTCAGCCATAAAAAATGAGAAGTTATAGCTAAATGTATGCACATTGAGGCAATACTCTTAAGTGAAATAAATGACACCTGTAAATGTTGAATGGTTTTTCTAGTGTGAGGAACAGTGTAAGAACTAAAAGGTATAATAGATAATGTGAAATAGGAAGAAAAGGGGCAAATGTGAAGGGGAAGTGGGAGGGGTAGGGGAAAGGAAAAAAGGGAACGGAATTAATATGAGAAAATGAAAAAATGGAAACAAAGTCTTTGTAAATAGGGAGGGATGGAGGGGGTTGAAGGGAGGGCAGGGGAATGGGGAAAAAATAAGAACCAAGATGGATTATGTAAAGGTGCACATTTCCAATGATGAATGTCATTATATTGTATACTTAAAATATATCCATAAAATTCATTTAAAAAAGCCTTTCAGCTAAATCAGGAAAAAAGAAATTTTAACTACTCGAGACTTAGGTGACCTTCAAACATAGCCCCAAACCCCATATATCCTTTTTCCCTTTAAAAGCCTCATCATTTTCCAGAGAACTACATAGCCACTGACCTGGGTGCTGTCAGAAGCCACAGGAGATAGTTATTAAGAGCTGGGAGATCCCTCCCAGGCCAGATGATTTCCAACCGCTAGGTTTTAGAAGTGGGAGCGGCAAGGATCAGCTTCAAGTCCTCCACAGCCCAGGGCTTGAGGAATGAGCAGCAGGGGTGCTGAGTTTATTTGCTTTAACAGGATGAACTGTTACTGAGTTTATTAAAAGCAGAACTAAACAGGCTGGAGTTTAAGGTCTTTAATGTGGGTGACATTGGAGCCATTCATCCCGTGCCATTGCAGGTCCCCTTGAAGAGAACGGTTCTCCTTCCAGAAAAATGCAAGAGCAGCTGCAAGCTCTTTTTTGTGAAAAGCTTCTTGGCCAGCTTCTCCTGGCACCCTAGTGTTTTCTTCCTCATGGTCAGGCAGTGTTATTGGCCATCCCATGCCATGTGCGGGCACCCCTGAGAAGGCAGCCCCAGCCACCCCGCCTGAGAGTACTCAGGGCACACACGTGGCCCAAGGTGCTGGGTGCACCACCTAGCACTGTGGACCAGAAGGGCGAGTCTAGACCTTCCATTCACAGATTAGGTGGACGAGGTCAGGGGCAAGGAGTCATCTGCCTGAGGTCCTTCATAGGTTATAGACCCAGTTCTTGAACCCAGGTCTTCTCACCCTGTGTTCTTCCTGCTGTCCACTGACCCCCAGATCTGGCCTGTGCCCAGAAGCACTTGGGTGACTTTAAGAAACACAGAGCCCTGGCCTGGGGGCCAGAAATTCATGTTTGAAAAGCAGCTCGGGATATTCTAACCTCTGCGGAATATGGCACCTGTGTTCTTTGGTCCACCACTTCGAGGCAGGGAAGTCTGACTGTCCTGTGCTCGCAGTGCCCACAGGTGCCCCTGCACCATCTGCTGTTGGTGTCCATAGACTGAGTGAGTCCCAGGATGTGGGAGGGAGGGCCATTAGCAGGGCTTGGGCCTGCGCACCATTTCAGTAAAGCCATTATGGTCATCAGCTCTTAGTACAGTAGGTGTGAGCCAGGCCCATCTAGGATAAGAACAACAAAAGGTCTTTAAAAGATTTATTAAAGAAAAGGTAGAGTTGGTATTAGGTTTTCATTAACTTCATTGAGGTAGAGATAGATTTATGTGTTAAGTATTTTAAATAGTACATGCTTTATACAGTTAAGTGGCCTGGGGCAAATACCTGTGAAACTCTAGTTTTTCATTTTTTAAAAATGCAGTTTTGCTGGCCAGTTTTATTTTTTATTTTTTAAATAAAATTAATTTCCTTCCTCCTTTTGTTTTTAGGCATTTCTCTTTAAGCATACACTAGTATTTTACTAACATGAGCAGCTCACCTTTTTTACTGAAATAAAAACCAGCTCAAGTTTGGCTACCATCTGTCCCCCTCCCCCACGAAAAAAGGTTTTTCTGTTAAATATGATCAGTGTGACAAATATGCACTCTAGAACGTCACTTTGAAGGGTTAAGGCATCTTCAATACAATACCTGGCTAGTGTTCAAGGTAAGACATCATATACCAAAATTCTTACAATACATAGTTGTGGAAAGACCCCATTATTGTTAATCTGTAGAGTGCTACTTCTCTAAACTTATGTATACATTTCCAGTATAAATAGTAAAGTACGATTATGTCTATTTCCTTATGTTTTAATATTTTAGAACTCTACGTAGGGCTATGTGTCTGTCTTAGTCTTAAATGGAAGAGCATTTGGAAGGAAGACATGAGCTATTGTCTGCACTATTACCAACCTGGCTATGCATGTGTGGGGGGCTCAGGCACAAAATTAAACTTTCATCAGCCCTACTTGCCCCCAAACACGCAAGGAAAGATATTTTCTGGTATTCTGGCAAGCCTGAGATAAATGCTGCCCTTTGGCAGAGGTAGATTTGATTTGCTTTGGTTTAGTTTGGTTTTTTGAGACAGGGTCTCACTATGTAGCCCAGGCTTCCCTTGAACTGTCAGTGATCCTCCTGCCTCAGCCTGCTGAGTGCTAGGATTACAGGTGTGCACTCTCACACCTGGTGGGGTGGGCATAGATTTTAAATGATTTACTGTATACTGTACACACGTGTGAGTTGGACTGCCTTCATTATTGTTTTGACAAAAGTATGCGGAGGGGGAATTGCCAAGACAAGAAAAATTGCAAGCCAGGCACTCTTCTCTAGTCTGTGTGTGGTGATGCATTTGAGCCTGCAGACTTCAGGCTTTGATGGGGCCATCCTCCTACAGTCTCACTTTATTTCTGTGGCACTGTTATAAGTTAGAGGGACCAGCTTGCATCCAACAACTGCTTCCGTGTAAACATAACACTAAGATAATAAAAAGGAAAGTTGAGAGTTAGGTGTCTTTCTTTAATTGCTGACATTTGATTTCTTTTCAACCCTAAAATATGTGTGCAAATGGTCCTATTATTCCAGTAAATATCTCATTTTAAACTTTGCTGTGTTGCAGCACATTATTAAAAGATCTATGAAACTGAAAATAGTAGTTCTAAACATAGAACTGCTTAACATCCTATCGATTGTGTAGTACCATGCCTTGGTCCCACAATTTGGATGGGCCGAGCCCCTTCTTGCCCCTACATAGCCTTTGGAAAATGTGTGTGGTAGGGGGAGGGATGCTCGTAGCTGTTCCAGTGACTGGGGACACCTGGGCTTAGTAGTGGCTCAGGGATGCACGGTGCTCTAGTCTGGCAGAGTGATCACTTGTGCTGTCCAGGATGCCAGTAGCACCCTCTTCAGGAAACACTGGAGAGTCAGGGCTGATAAAGTAACACCCCCACCCACTATCTCAGAGCAGCTTAGGTGCTGACCATTAATATGGTGTTCATTCACCTGTCACTTAGATTTCATTAGTCCTGATATGTGAAATCTTGGAATAGAAATAATAGAGATGTGCTGTGTATGAATATAGATATATTAAAGTTAACTTGATTACTTCAGGGGAGGGTTATTAAAGTAAGAAAGGTCCTGGCGTATACTCAGTCAGACCCGGGCTTGATGCTTTTGATGGAGCCAGTGGACAGAACAGCGGAGGAAAAGCCTGTTCTTGGTATTGCTGGTCCCACTTTTATGTGTTATTGCAGAGCCAGGAAAAATTAGGCGCAGTCTTTAAGCTTCTCTCCCAGATGTCATGATTTCCCTTGGAGCATAGGTAAAGAATTTTGTGGACTGATTGCCAGATGATTTGTGTTGCTGCTGCTGCTCACACCAAGTATATAACAAAGTGTGGATTTATAGATAGATCTATGCAGACCTCAGCAGGTTTCACATTCTACTCGCTACTGGGTCATTATAGTCGACTTCAGTGAAAGTATGCGTTATACCACTTGCTTGCTTTTCCAAAGACTTGTGTGAACTTTTGGAGTCAAATTGTGACCTAATTGAAAACCTTAAAAGTGTACATTTTAAATTCCTATTCTTGTTAATGTCCTTTAGTTTGTGAAAGGGTTAATATCATTTTTTAAAATGGCAGTTATTAGCTTCAGTTTCAGATGATATTTTTTCACAGTCCTTAAACTTAGAAATGATCAAAGTTTATTTTAAAATTTTGGGGTACCTTTTAGATATACATAATAACATTCATCATAGAGAATTTGCACCTGTGCATAATATATCTTGCTCCTTTTTCCCATTTCCCTCCCTTCCCTCAACCTTCTTCCCCCCATTTACAAAAGCTTTGTTTCCTTTTCCCCTTGTCCCTCCCTTCCTCCCCTCTCCGCCCCAACCTTGGTACTGGGGATCAAACTCAGGACCTTGTCCTTACCTTGGCACCACTGAGCTACATCCCCGGCCCTCCCCTTTTCTTTTTGAACATTTTCTTCCCATTTCCCAATATCTAGTCTACATTTTAGTCTTTATTTACACTTTTGGTTTCTCACACCAGAGAAACTGTGGTATTTAAACATGTGTGTCCGATTTAATAAATGATCAAAATGTCGTTCGAGCTGTTTCACATAGAATCTGGCCTTTTCTGTTTGTCTTGCCAGGTAGCAGCTGTAGATCCTGTTGACTTGGTGATTGAGGTTCTGAGTTGGTAACTAGCAGAGAAAGCAAGCGCATCTAGGTCCTGTCTTGTCACTCTGCTGTCCACTTGAGTGCAGAGCATGATGTGTCCTTGTTGGCTTCAGTGTCAGTGATGGGAGTGGTGTTTGTTGTAGGAATATTGGACTTTGACGCTGGTTTTCCCATCTCTAATATATGCTCTTGGAACTGTATTCAAAAGATATGAAAGATTGCTTTATTTTTATGCTTCATAGAAGTCAATTTAAATTTTTTTTTTTAAAGAATAAACTGTTGCCAGCAGGAAATGAAAGAAATTTGGGGTTTGATATTTCAGTATGACTTAAGACTAAAATGTCTCTAATCTTGCTCTTCAGTAAACCTTAGTTCTTTAACTTGAGTTGAGCTGGGCGTGGTGGCGCATCCCTATCATCCCAGCACTCGGGAGGCCGAGGCAGGAGTTTGAGCCCAATCCAAGCAATTTAGCCAGACCCTGTCTCAAAATTAACAAAAAGGTAAGAGCATTGGGAATGTAGCTCAATATGAAGGTGAGGGTTTCACATGTGTGGTGCTCTGGTTGGATGCCGAGACCTCTGTGGGCCAGTACTTGAAGGGTCTCTGTCTGTATTATATCTCTAACTATTGTGTGCCTTGGTAAATCCGGGTTTTCTCAAATCAGAAATGTGAAAACTGCCCTTGAAATCACTTTTCTTTTTTCCTTTTAAATAACTGTATGGCAACATTAGAAACATTTTTAAGGCCCTCCCATCACCTGGACCACCTCGGTTCCCTTTGATTTTATCACCCTGATGCTACCATTTCACTTTGCTTTTTTATCGAAATAGATCTTATGTGTTTGGTGGATAGAGTATGTGCCATTTTGCTTGTCACATTTTTTTATTCTGGACACAAGTTTTCCTGTTTCTGCTGTCTACATAATTACCATTTTAAACAGCCACATAGTATTCTGTTCTTTTTGTGTCTCTAGTCATTTCACCACTTCTTCAGCGTTCAGCCGGTGTCTAATGTTGTGCAAACCTTGTGGTGCTTGGCTTCTCCTCTGTCCTGCACTTACTGCCTGGTCCTCTGGAGCTGCCTGCCTTGGGGCCATGACCGGGTGTGCGGACAAATACATTAACAATTACACAGTAGTTTTTCGAAATGCCACTTAGCCCAAATTTATTGAAGCAGAGAACCCATGCGTGTGAACCCAGCCTCTGCACTTGCTGAGACCGCAGACTCAACTGTCCATGGTCATGGTGTGTGGGTGTGTGTTTTATGACCAGTGTGAGAACAGATGTCGCAGAATACACTGTTGTCGCACTGCCAAGTGGCTTTGAGTTCTGTGGAATGCTCAGGAGGGCACCAAGAGAAGGGAACCCACAGTTAAATGTGATTGTTTTGTTCTGTTTCAGATCAATGTCCGGGTTACCACCATGGATGCGGAGCTCGAGTTCTCCATCCAGCCAAACACCACGGGAAAGCAGCTTTTTGATCAGGTTGGTCTCTGACCTTGAGAGAATTACTATTTAGAAAAAATTTTTTGCAACATCCAAGTCATTTTGCTTGTTAAGTGAATTGCCTTGGTTTGCTCACTCAAGGTAACAGATGAAAAGGATCTTTGAAAAAGGTAAAAAGAACTATACTTTCTCGTGACACCATTACAAAACACTTTTTAAAAGATGGGAGATTTCTGTAACATTTACTGTTGATATTATTTATATTTGGTTTTTTCTAATAACTACTTCAAAACAGTTCTTTTTTAAAAAAATTAAAAATAATTTTTATTGGTACATTTTAGATATACAGTATAATGACATTCATCATTAGAAATTTGTACCTTTACATAATATATCTTGGTTCTGATTTTTTTCCCCATTTCCCCTGCCCTCCCTTCAACCCCTCCACCCCTCCCTATTTACAAAGACTTTGTTTCCATTTTTTTCATTTTCTCATATTCAAATATAGTCTTATCTTAATAGTTCGGTGTTCCCCAAAGTGGACAGAAAACCATTATTTGGCATTGTTTTTACAGATTTATGTCGAAGGTCAGCAAACGTTCTACAAACAGCTAGATAGCAAATGTTTTCACCATGCAGGCCACACATCCTCTGCTGTAACTATTAAGCTTTGCCATCGTAGTATTGAAAGCAGCCATAAACTCATGAATGAAGGGCATGGCTGTCTTCCAGTAAAACTATATAACAACACTGAATTTTTATGTGATCACCCCCAAGCATTAAAAAAATAGAAACCCATTCTTGTGGGCTGCACAAATGGCAGAGGCTGTAGATAGCTGTCCTGTTTTATTTTAAAACCCCTTCTGTGATTGAGATAAGGCCACCATTGCTAATGTGAGCACCGTGACAGCATGGTGAGGACCTTCAGGCTCTGGGGTCCCTCTGGTTTCTTTCTTGACACCCCACTGTGTCTTCTGTTGTGTCTTAACAAAACATTTTCAGTGGTCAACTCCAGGCAAATCCTCACTCCAGAATGCTCTTTGTGGTAAGAAGTTTTTCCAGCATGTATTATTTGATGGAAATGGGGTGGTGCTTCATAGAAAATCCAGTCCTCCCTCCCTGCTCCCTTCTCACTCCTCTGCCCAACTTCTCGGACTAAGTGGGCTCAGATGGTGGTGAGGGACACACCTGAAAAGTCCTTGTGGTGCATGGGTCACTGGGAGGCTGTGGTGAGCACCCTTGAGTCAGCAAAGACCGTTCTGTGTTCTGGAGAAGGCAGCACAGGTGCATCTGAGGTCCCGTGCCTCCCCAGAAACCCAAAGAGAATGGCAGAGGTTAAGAACTGTGAGCTACCGTGAATGTATGACACTCTTCTAGGAAACAGTTCCAAGCTCTAGAGAGTGGGGTCTACTTTACTTTTTTTTTTTTTTTGTATATCCTTTTATTGGTACATTTTAAGGTGTACAGTATATATAATGACATTCATCATTGGAGATATGCACCTTTACATACTCTCTTGGTTCTTATTTTTTCCCCCTTCCCCTGCCCTCCCTTCAACCCCTCCATCCCTCCCCATTTACAAAGACTTTGTTTCCATTTTTTCATTTTCTCATATTAATTCCATCCCTTCTTTCCTTTCCCCTACCCCTCTCATTTCCCCCTCCCCTTTGCCCCTTTTCTTCCTATTTCACATTACCTATTATACCTTTTAGTCCTTATTTACACTTTCAGTTGGATCTACTTTTCTAGGCTAACTAAATTTCACATGAGGGCAAGGATCCTGTGGAACACAGGGCCAGAGGTCAGTTATGAGGCACTTGGACCAGGACCTACTTTCCTAAGAGGCCCCACTGGCAGGAGCTATGTTCTGTGTTCATGCACCAAACCTGAAAATGAGGGAAACTCAGGAGGTGGAATTTTTGTACATTTAAAGAATCCAGGTAGCTCCACCCAGATTTAAGTCTATCTCTGCTCTGGTGGTACAGGCGGCTCTGTACCTGGTTGCAGTGCCAGGATGTGCCAGGCTGGTCCTTCAGAGATGGGTGTGGTCTGGGCAGCTGGTCATCATTACTGCTGTCACTGTTGTTTTGAGGTTTTTCCTTAGGTCTGTGTTTGCCCAGTCATTGCTCCAGGTGAGACTGGATTGAGGGTTAAAACACTAAATGTTTCTTCTGAAACATAATCCCAGAGTGAGTTGAATAGAGCCAGCTGAGCCCTGCATGGATGGCTACACCCCAAGTGTGGACAGTGCCCTGGCTTCCAGGGTTGGCTTTGCTTCTAGCCAGCATGTAACTTGCTCACTTTCCCAGGCACAATAGTCCCTGTAAATGAATGGTGAGGCCTCAGACAAAATTTTTTAAAAGCAGAAGCGAAAACTTTAGGAAGTAGAAAAACGAGACTATAGATACAGAAAAATATCTGGTGGGAAGCTGGTTCATGGGCCAGACTTTGCTTGGCACTGAAATACAACTGCATGGGGCAAGGTGAGAGACACACTGGAGGTTAGTGGTCCTACTCTTCCCCACCTTCCTGTCCTCGAATCTGCTCACAGCAATGTGTCTTGGTCTGTCACTGAGCTCTAGTGCAGGGCTCCGGTTTGTTGGAGAACATCTTGGGGCCAGCTGCCATGGAGTGGGCAGGCAGGGCACAAAGTTGGGGCTGGATGGCCACAAGGCATGTGATGTCCTGAGTGTGGGGATGCTGGGGGCATCAAGGAGGATTTCAGCTGTGGCTTGAAGTCAAGTGAAGCAGGCACACCCTTGCTTTTTCCTTCTGAAACCTGCCATCCAAGCCTTCTGAGGCAGAGGTGGTGGGGTCAGGGGGGTATAACACTGTTGGGGTGCTCCGTGGTATGAGGGTGTCAGTGGGAAGTAAGCAAAGGCCCTTGAGGGCCATTTCTTAGGAATAGGGGATTTTCTCATTTGGATGAACTATGGGATGGTGGTTAGAATGCACTGAGGGAAAGGTTAATTCTCCTGTGCCATTTGGAGAAGCCATGTCACCTTGAAGTAGGGCACTGAAACAGATGCTGAGAAAGGTAGATTCCTATAGTAAAGATGTGCAGTAGGTCAGGACAAGTAAGTCATCTTGACTTGATTGCACAAATGGCTCAAGACTCTGTGACTTGTGCCATCATAGCAGATGCAGGAGCGGGCTGAGTGGTGGCCCTGACAGTTGGTGCAAGCCTGAGTGATGGAAGTGCTTCCCAGCCACTCCAGTCCAGGCTGTGGCTGTGTTGGGTGGGTGAAGTGGAAAGGCTGGATTAGGTGACAAGGTGCTGGTTTGTGGGGAACAGGAGATCAGGATTTGTTAGAGACCTGGTCTGTGCTCTCGGCATTCAGCTGCCATAAACACAAAAGATGTAGGGCTTCACAAAGACCCGGGAAAAGAGCACTTTGGAAGAAACTTAGTTTCCTTCACATCGTCCCACAATGAAGAAAGAGTCCTGGGAATAGTCCATCCTCTTTCTGGTGGGTTAAGAGAGGATGAACATGTCAGTCCTTGGCATTTAATACAGACAGTGAGCTGGGGTGTAGCTCAGTGGCAGTACTTGCCTAGCATGCATGAGGCCCTAAATCCCATCTCTAGCTCCTCAGTCAATCAGTTGAGGCTCCCGGAGTGTTAGCCAGCATTTGGCCTTGTGAATGAGGAAACGGGCCTACACCAGGTGTTCACTTGAAATTTTGGGTTTTGCTTTCAGCAAATGCCACACATGTGGTTTCTTGTGGCTTCAGTCTTCTTTCTCAAGTATAGAAGCCATATATAGGAAAATGGAACATTAAAAAAAAGTTTTATGTGTGGGATTGAAAACCACATGTCAAATCCCTGGGACACAGTCATAATGATGTTTAGCATGCCTATCCCTCCCTTTCTCTCTTTTTTATTTATAATCTCTCTTTTTAACATACTATACTCATGAGAATAACCAAGACTCTTGCTTTGATTCACCATGGCTTTTTTTGTCATGTGAATTTTACACTTGGTCTTAGCCAAAAGGCCGAGAAGCGATGATGTGGTGAATTTTAAATGTGAAATCCTTGCTATGGCCCAAGGTTGGGAAGCTACCTTAGCTGTATCAGAATTTCACATTTCTGGGGGCATAAAAAAAATGCCAGTCACCCCTTGGCATCTATACAGCCAAGTGCCCCCATCATACCTTTACCACTCAAAGCCTGCCATCAGCCACTTCCTGCTTTCTGAGGACTGCTGATTTCCTGTTTCTTAGTCAGAGTCCTCCACCAGAGAGGAGGCTCAAGTGGTGTGCAAGTTATCCCAGCCACTTTCCACCTGGACACAACCATTGCTGCTGGACCGCAGGTCCCACAGTTCTCTGCTCACCTGATGATCTTACTCAGGAAAGCGCCTAATAGTGTAGGGAAGTAGGAGAGTTTATGGGATTTAAAGATAACCCAGAATATGTTGGAATTTCTATTAAAATAGCCTGATAGCCTGTCGGTAGCAGGTTACTTGAGGTGGCATAGGAGAGATGCTGCCAGTGGGTTTGACTAAGCAGGTGGCCGTCGAAGTCTCCTGGGGACTACTGGACATGTGAGTGACTGCTGGTAGCCATTGTCCATTTGAGGGAGGTTTTCATGACTGAGCGCCTCTCTCCCACCCTCTCTTGCAGGTGGTTAAGACAATTGGCCTCCGGGAAGTGTGGTACTTTGGCCTCCAGTATGTGGACAATAAAGGATTTCCGACCTGGTTGAAACTTGATAAAAAGGTAAGTCAAACTTAACTATTTACAGGTTATTAATTGAGTGTTGGTCTACTCCATTGCCATTAAAACCAGCTCAGTTTTAACTCTGAAACCTTTTGGATTTTTGTTCCTATTGGTGTAAAAAGTTTTTACAAAGAGGTTGCAGACTTCTAGTAAATGAAAATGCAGGTTAGGAATTAGATCCTGGCATTCCTCATCACCCTCCCTTACCGGAGCAGAAGGTGGTTAATTACCTATCTTTTAGTTGACCATAGCTTTTTTTCAGTGAGATTGTTAATCTTAGAAACCATGAATCACTCACTGTGTTGTAAGAACCTGTTATTGCTTTGTTTAAACCTGATAGATTATCTTCCAACTAACCCTAAGATTGGGTAATTCCACAAACAATTATAAAGAGAGGTCATCAGCTGAATGCACTTTATTCAAACCCTGAAAACTTTTTTTTCTCTTAACACCCCCTATGTCACTAACAGATTGGGGTGATAGTGGAAGAAATATGGCACTGAGGCACGTGGACAGATTCCAGGACTACAGATCACTGGGGCTGGGGCTGGGTCATTTCCAGATCTGATCTCTCTGGGATTAATAGCCCCTTCCTAGAAATGAGGGCTGTGACAGTCTGCTTGGCAGGTCAGTGACTTAGGATTCTACTGAGCTTTTTTGTCTCTCGAAAGGTAACTTCACAACAAATACTGCCTTCTGAGAGCAGCTCCTTTGGAGCTTTGGTCAGCAGCCTGATTTTAGGGTGACTGGAAATGGCTCCCAAGCATGTAATGAGTGCTGGCTTTTGTTACCCAGGTGTCTGCGCAGGAGGTCAGGAAAGAGAACCCCCTTCAGTTCAAGTTCCGGGCCAAGTTCTACCCAGAAGACGTGTCTGAGGAACTCATCCAGGACATCACGCAGAAGCTGTTCTTCCTGCAGGTGAAGGAGGGGATCCTTAGTGATGAGATCTACTGTCCCCCTGAGACGGCTGTGCTCCTGGGGTCCTATGCTGTGCAGGCCAAGTTCGGAGATTTCAACAAGGAAGTGCACAAGTCTGGGTACCTCAGCTCTGAGCGGCTGATCCCACAGAGGTGAGCAGAGGGTGCTTGGTGCCTGGTAAGCAGTCACCGGCCTTGGGATGTGGAAGTGGTAGATTGAGAGGAAGCAGGGGACTCTGAAGGTCAAGTACTCTTAAGTACCAGAATGTGCAGAGCCAGCAGTTTCAAAGGCATTGATGATTAACTGAGACATAGTCAGGGTTGGCACACTCCCTTTCTCCTGGAATCTGGCAAGCAGCATGTCACGGGGGCGGGGGGCCGGGTCCTCATCCGTCTGGCTTGTTGTGACCTGTCTGCTCGGCTCTTCCTGGCATATAGTCTCTTGCCTCTGCACAGTTTGCCCTTATTCATTAATGGTCAGAAAAGTTACCCCTTTTGGAAGAAAAAGTCTCGTGAAACACCTTTAAAAATTCTTCCAGCGGGACTGGGTTTATCTTCTACAAAAGGCTGACTCTTCAGGGTAATCCTCAAAAATAAAAATGCTACACATTAGAAAGTAGAAACACAAACTTTGTTGTATTTGAAAGGACAGGGTTTAGGTGACAGTATTGTATCCTCCTCTTGCAATCCAGAGTCATGGATCAGCACAAACTCACAAGGGACCAGTGGGAGGAGCGGATCCAAGTGTGGCATGCAGAACACCGAGGGATGCTCAAGTGAGTGCTGGTTGTGTGGCTCAAATCTGGATCATCTTCTGCCCATCCAACCTGTCTTTTCAGGGGCTCTGAATAGTACTTTCAGAGCAGCCAGCCTCAGGCGAGCACCAGCCTGTTGCCAGGGCTTTGTTGGGGGAGGGAGATTTGTTTTGGTATTGTTGAAACAAAGCCAGGTGGTCTTGCCTGAAGAAAGAAGCAGTTTAAGCCTTCAGATCCTAAAAGCTCTCTCTTCTTCAAAGTCTTGGGTCTGAAACTCATTTTAATTGGGGGGTGGAGGAGTCCTATTCACCAGAAATTAGAATGAGGTTTTTCATCCCTCTGTCAAAGAGGTGCTCGTTTTCTCATTGCTTGAAAGATCATTGTCTTCGAACATATGCATAAGTGCAAACAGCAAGTCCCAGGTGAAAAATAATTGCTGTTAGCACATGTGAAGCATGAAGGACAAAAGAACTTGTGGCTGTAAGCCAGCTCAATATGAGAAAGGACCAGGTTTTCTGACTCTAGGCCCTGTTGTCTTTGAGTCCCACCATGACACTCACGCGTGCACACACATAGTATCTCTGCATTTTCCTGGCTGAGGAGTTCCTTTGCAATTTGGGCCTCAGAGATGTTATGCTTCAGAGTTTCTGAGATGAGTTTCAGAGATGTTATACTTCAGAGAAAATGTCTCAAAGCCTGCAGCAGTCATTTCTTCCAGAGAGAGCAGGGTATGTCAGCAGCCAGGGCCCAGGACAGGAAAGAGCCTCTCAGAGCACTGCTTCTAAGCAGATCTGGTCCCTCAGCTGAACTGCCTTCAGCTGCCCAGTTTCTTGCTTGCCTATGCTGTTTTCCCATCTGTGTGAATGTCCTCCATTTTTAACACTGGCAGAAGTTTAACTATGTGAGATGCAGAACACTACTTAAAATTATGCCTGTTTTGCCTCCCTTTTTAGAGATAATGCTATGCTGGAGTACCTGAAGATTGCTCAGGACCTGGAGATGTATGGAATCAATTATTTTGAGATCAAAAATAAGAAAGGAACAGACCTTTGGCTTGGAGTTGATGCCCTTGGATTAAATATTTATGAGAAAGACGATAAGTGAGTTGAAGCTTATAACCGTTGTTAGCTGGTGGGGTCAAAGGCCTGGAAACAATGGTGGAAATGGCAGTAATGTGTGTATTGGCAGTAATTTTGAAGTATCTGTTTAGCACTTAATCAGCCCAGAGTGTTAAAGGTTTTGGGGCTTTGCCTTGGTCATCTCAGCGGTTAGCCCAGGGGAGGGTCCTCCACTCTCCAGTCTCCAGTCTGCCCAGACCCACCAGCTGCCTGCAGGTCCTGGCACATCTATGAGTACTCTTACCTAGGCAGCCCGGCCAGGTGGGCTCATACCTCGAGACTTGTACTAATTTAACCAGGAATATTTATGGTGCAATCAGACACTTGAAGTTTCTGTAAACAGCCTGTATGTGTAAGTAATTAGCCAAGCCCTCTCAGCCTGCGGGAGGTGTCTAATCACTTCATGGTATTTGCGTTGTCAAGTGAGGTCTGTGAGTGCAGAGTGACGCAAAGAGAGCTGCTTGGCCCCAGGAGCCCAGCCTCCTGCTGGCTGCAGGTGCTCACCTGTACCGTCTATCACCCTATTTCCGTGAGGGCCAGTCTTTTGTGGTTGCTCCTGAGATTAAAGAATAAGCCTAGATTCTAGGTGCTTCCAATCAGAAGCTTCTGGATTTAAGAAGCGGTAGGAAGCCACCCACTACTGTTTCTGGGAAGCATCAGGGAGAGGCTCCTTGGGTCCATTCCCTGAGTTCCCCCTTGAATCCCTTCCCTCTGAAGGGGTCCCCTGTAGTGGCAGAAGGCAGCTATGCCTCTAGCTGAGAAGGCTCCTGGCAGGAGTGCTTTGGTCTGTGTGAAGAGCTAAGTGGCCCAGAGTCCCAGGATGTGCCTGAGACCTGTAACATGTCCTGGTCCCTGTGCTGGCCACAGGCTGTCCCTTTAAGTAACACTGTTGTGTACCTCTTGTTTATGGCTCATGTCTCTGCTGTTCTCAGATGTTTTTTCTCTTAGTGCCCCATATCTCACATTTTCCAAAAGCTTCTCTCTGGAGTTATTGAGAGGAATGGCACTGCTTTTTTTGACAGGTGACAGGTACATAAAGAATCAGTCTGCAGTCCCAGTGAATGTGTTCCTGTCAGAGCCCAGAGCATAGGTGTATTCCACTGAGCAGGGTGGGCTGTGCCCATACCTCACACCTTCCCTTGGTGCAAGTATGGACCTGTGTGGATGGAGGCAGGCTCTGTGCGCTGGGAGCTGGCTCCCATCAGGGATGGACGCTTGTCAGAGCATCACAGGGCCTCTCAGAGAACCTAGAAGTGTGCTGTTGAGCTTGCAATTTGCTCTTGTCTGAGGGTGCTAGACGCAGTGTGGAGGAGAAACAAGAACAGTCTGAATAGATGAAGGACTCGGAACCAGCAGCAGTCCTTCCTTAAAGCCCCTGAGTTGGGAGCTGGGGGCTATCAGCAAGAGCTATGCACAAAGGAAGGGAGAGCACCTGTCCTCCAGGGAACATGTGTGGGAAACTGCCTCTGTCTTTGAACTCCTTCCTTGAATGGCCAGGTTTTGTAACAGAGCCATAGCTAGGGCTGTCCAAACAGGTTTTTCAAGCAGCAAGAAAGAGCCATAGGCAGGGACTTGCTGATGTCAGCATGTAACCACCCCAACCCACAGAAATCTTCATTTCTTCCAAGTAAAATTTAAGCTATGAGCCCCCTGAAGTCCCAGTCTTGCTGCTTCTGTCCCTCTCCACTCAGAAGCCAAACTGGCTGCTCTGCAATGAGATTTCCCCACACCCGGTGTGGGGTTCCCCCAACTTGCCTAGAGCCACACCCTCTCTTCAGAGAAAAGGCACTTAGGTAGACATTTAATCAGTTAGTAGGCCCCAGTTCTTGGCCTTTTGAACAGATACTGACAGCGGGATTAGCAGCAAAAGCAAGAGATTGTTACTCACGTCTGAGGACTGCTGAGCCCTTGAGCTGCTGGCTGTTGAGTTGCTGTCTTTACCAGTAGAACTAATGGCAAGAATTAGATAGTCTTGATACATTGTTCAAGGGAGAAATCTAATCTATGATGGAGTATGTAAATTGAGCTATAAGAGATTCAGTGCATTCTGCAAATAAATGTATCTTTATTTTGTCCTTTTTGATACTAAATCTGCTCTGACTAGGACATGTCTCCTGGGGTTGGCTTTTCATGGGAGCCTGGTAGGGGAACTGCAAGCATTTATCACCTCCCCTTTCTTTAAATCCTTAGCTCACAAGAAGGCAGGCAAAAACCCCTTCCTTCCCTGTGGGCAGTAGAAATGGGGGAGGTCTAATGAGCATGCTCTGACCAAATACAAAAACTAAACAATCTAAAGAGAACTGATCCTGCCCCATTTAGTTTAGTCCTTTAAAAGTTCATTTCCCCCTTTAGCCCCAGCCCCCTGGGGCTCACTCAATCAGAAAGTACCTGTGCAGATAGGCAGTTCTGGAACTGGCTGGGCCTGGGGCTCCAGACCTTCAAAGGAGGGGATGCCCAGGGAGCTGGTGGACAAGCTGGGGACTAAAGTGAGGCATGGAAAATGTCTTTTTTTCTTTTTTTTTTGTGCTGTGCAGCTCAGGCTGGCCTCAATGCTCAGCAATCCTGCTTCAGCATCCCAAGTGCTGGGATTATAGGCATGTGCTACCACTCCTGGCTAATGTCGTTTTTCTTTAAACTGTTTTGTATGTAGTTACTCAGGATGGTACTTGCTATATCATCTTTCCACCTCTACTCACTCACTCCAACTTCACATTGCTGAGCCCTTCAACCTCTTACTGATACATTTCAAGAAAATTGCACCATGTGTACATTTTCCCCAAAATGAAAATACAGATCGCTTTCTAGCACTCAGTATGTTACAATATAAAATTTAAGTGCAATGAAATAGTCTTAAGTGTTCATTTGCTGAGTTTTAATAAATATACCTGTAAAATTCTGTAAAATCCAAAATCCTGTCAAGTTGTAGAACATTATCACTCTCCACTGCAGAGTGTGTGTGTGTTGGGATGTGCTGGGGATCAAACCAGGCCTCATGCATACTAGGCAAGTGCTTTCCCACTGAGCTACATCCCCAGCCCCAGCAGATTTGAGTTTAAATCTTTTAACTGTTTTTTCACTTTTAAATCATTACAGACTTTAGAAAGCTTCCAAAAATAACACAAAAAATTCCTGTATGCCCTTCACCCAGCTTCCTCAAATGTTAATATCTTATGTAACCATTGTCCAAGTATCAAAATCAGAGTGTGGACATTGATTCAGTGACAGTAACAATCTGTAGACATTTCCACTTGAATCTGTTCTCCCACTAAGTCTGGTCTCTGCTCCAGGACTCAACTCAGAATCATATTAACATTCACTTGTCGCATTTTTCTGTGTCCTTTCATCTGGGATACTTCCACAGGCTTTGTTATGACCTTTATATTTTTGAATATAAAGTACTGGCTGAATATAAGTACTGGCTAAGTCTGACGTTTGCTCATAATCTGAGTTTTGTACTTTTGGCAAAAGTCCCATAAAAGTGCTGGGTACCTCTGAGGGCCTCCCATGAGGCAGCACATGGTGTCAGGGTGTCTGATCCCTGATGGTGCTGACTGATCACTGGGTAAGGAGGTATCTGCCTGGTTTCTCCATGGCAGTTTCTGACCTTCCCTTTGTAACTGGCAGTATATTTTGGGGCGATACTTTGAAACTATGTAACTGTCCTAATTCTTAAATTTTCATCTATTATATCATTGATTGATGAGATTTATATTAAATACTACTGTGGTACTAGAGATTATAAGAAGTCAATTTCTCCATTTATTGAATTATATTAATATAAACTCACGGATATTTATCTTAAGTCTTTGTGTTATAATCCATTGGTAGTTTTTATTTCGTTGCACAGATTGAGGTTTGGCCCCTTGGACTTGGTGCCTGAGCCCTTTCCACATGGCCCCATTGGTCTGTGAGTGTGACCTTAGCACCTTAGGGTGCTCTGGGCATATCCTGTGTGTTCCCTGCTCCAGCCCTGGGATCAGCCATTTCTCCAAAGGCTCCTGGTCACTGCTCTTGTAGAATCCTTTTTATTTTTTAATTTGAGACAAGCTAAGGTGCCCAGGCTGGCCTAGAACTTGTGATCCTCCTGCCTCTCTGGGATTATAGGTAGACACCACCACACCCAGCCACTTTTTAAAAAAATGTATATCCTAGGAAGGACACTTACAATATAAATCCTTTAGCAGTCTTCTGGGTGGACTATGTTCATGTCCTGCATGTGATCTCTTAAAGGGAAACTTTTTAAAGCTTTCATTTTCCAACTATGGTCAAGAAGAAAAAGTTCTTTAACTCAGAGGTGAGTCATAACCTTCATATTTAGTCCTCATCTTTTGATAGTGCAATTATGTTGTAAGTGGCCATAGATTGTTATGAGGTTTCAAAGTGTTTAAAAGTCCGAACACACCAGAAACCAGAGGCTGGAGGCCTGGCCTGGGTTTTCTAGATCAGAAACTGTTTTGGGAGGCCTGTGTAGATGGGAGCCAGAGAGCAGAGGCTGACTCCTTCCATATCAGGAGTTGGAGATGCTGACCTGGCCATAGGTCTGTGCCTTGAGCAGCAGTCGTTTGAGTTTTAGCTCCTCTTACCAGTGCATTGCTCTTGAGGGTTGGGGCAACAGCTGCCTCCTGATGTCACTCTCTTGGCCTTTCTTTGTAAGGAGGGCATAGGCTGCAGATGGTGTCAGGACCAGGCCATATTATGAGCTTCTCTCTGATGCTCTCAGACCTATAAACAAAAATTCATCTTTAAAAACCCCTAACTCCCATAGATGAAGATAAAATAACAGAAGCATGTTAGCCAGCTGTGTTTTTATGGGTATTGGTGATATCCTGTAGGGCAGAGACATAAAAAGAGGGTGTATACCAAAAGACTTTCCTGTGAAAACCAGTCTGGCCAGAGCTTTGCATCACTCCTACAGCTGTGCCATGACTGCTGTGGCCCACAAGAGCCGTCTGTCAGGCTTAGAAGCCCTCTCACAGCCTTCAGAACCTGCCCACCTGCCTTGACCTAGCTTATGTCACCATAGAAAGACATAAGTCACCTGTCTTTAAATGTATTGGTAGGCAGTAAATTCCTCCCAACCCTGCTATTTTCTGCTGAAGTTACAGAATGTGGGAAAGGACTGTTTTTGATGGTAATATTTGAATGAGAATCTGTCCTTACTTCTAAAATGGTGTTATCCCTGGAAATCCACCGGGAAGCATGAGACAGAACAATGTGGTCCTGAAATCCTATGATAGACTTTCCTGGGAGTGCTCTTTTGTTTCGTTTTTTATGGTACTGGGGATCGAACTCGGGACCTTATGCTTGTGAAGCAGGCGGCAGATCCACTGAGCTAAATCCCCAGCCCTCCTGGGAGTGCTCTTTAAAAAGCCAGAGTTCAGGCCAGTAGAGTGGAAAGACGACGGTTGGGTAGGATCTTGTGGGGCTTTTTTTTTATGTAGTCTCAGGGCCATCTCAAAAGTTGGAGAGTGACATGGGACAGTATCTGGCCAGCCTGGAGAATGCACTTCACTTTGAGAGAGAAGCAGAATCTGAACCAAGCCCCTGGCTGCTCGGAGTATGGCATGTATAGAAAACAAGACAAACCCTTTGCCCAGCTGGTTTCCAGAAATGAAAATAAAAATGCAGTTACTCAAATGAATACAGTAAGAGTCTGTAACACAAGAGACTGCATGGTGAGCAGGAAGAAGCCACTGAGGAAGAGAAGTAAGCAGGCCTGGGGGCCAGGAGGGGAAGGCTGGAGACCTTGTGTTAGAAGGTAGGTTTGGGATTGCGTTAGGCAGCCCTTGGATGCTGAATTGAGGAGTGGGTTGACATACTTGACATGTGTTGACGTATTGAAGAGAGGAAGAAGTTAAGTGAAGTTAGGGAGCTAATCAGATGAGTAGACTGAAAGTAGGGCTCCAGTCATATGAGAGGCAGGTAGGATGGACCTGTGGGGATGAAGGCAGAAGATGTTGGGGTGAATCAAAGGACAGAAGGATGATTAGGAATAGCAATGTATAAGATTTCCAATCCAGGTAAGTAGATGTGGTTAGGTGACCAAACCTAAGGAAAACTAAAGTAAATGGGGGCATGCTAAGATCACACATAGTTGCAGACACTTGACTTAACCTGGGATGTGTAGGGACTATTTGATAATAGTATTTATCATTTATTCTTCTTCTTAGACTAGATTTATATGTTTATATTTTTAAAAGATGAACTTAACAGAAATTAAGACTAGAAGCCAGATGTGGTGATGCATGCCTGTAATCCTAGCACACAGGAGAATCTCCATGAGTTTGAGGCCAGCCTGAGCTACACAGTGAGTTCAAGACCAGCCTGGACCTACACAGTGAGACCCTGTCTCAAAAAACTCAGCAAGAAATTAAGACTAGATTTACAACCCTCTTTTAGTCTAAAGTCATGTCACTTTTTTTAACCATAGGTTGACCCCAAAGATTGGCTTTCCGTGGAGTGAAATCAGGAACATCTCTTTCAACGACAAAAAGTTTGTCATTAAGCCCATCGACAAGAAAGCACCTGTAAGTTCAAGTGGGTTCTACACAGAGTTACTGCATATCATTTTATAGCTAAATTGAGTTTTCCGAGGAACACTCACATTTGTGTATAAGCCAGTGATCCTTTGGGCCATGTGACTACTTGGAGGCCAGGGGTCCATCAAAAAAGCTAGATGACTGCAACCTAAGTTTTCAGGCTGTTTTTGTTCCTTACAAAGAAGAGGGCAGTTCTGTGTCATTGACCTTTGCCAAGCGATGAGCATTTCCCAGAGTGTTGTGTTTCTGCTCTGGCACACCCAGACTCACGAAGCGTTCGTGTTCACATGGAGAGCCATCTTGCCTCCACATGCCGACTTTGGTATGGGTCTGTCATTAACATCTCCCCAGTACCCAGCTGGAGGACAGACCATGAGGGCTGCAAGTCTGAAGGGCCAGACTTTAGAACTCCATTGAACTTACCCACATTACAGAAGGCTCCTTTTGTAGCCAGAGCGTTGCTGGTCCCTAGTTTCTTCTGCCCTAACACCTCCTATACTGAGGTAGGCCTCCACCTTTTCTGTCACTCTGTGACATGGTCTTTGCTCTGGTCTTTCTCATCCTGGGAGGGTAGGGCTAGAGAACAGATAACATTCTTCGAAGATCTTGGAATGTAAAGAATGTGGCTTATTAGCTAAGAGCCGCCAAACACCAGCATATTATGGAAATTGATTTTGGTTTATCCTGTCAGCATTCAAGCTTTTAGTTGTTGTTTGCTTGGAATATTTAAGATGTGTATATATATGACCGTGTGTTGGAAATGGAGTGGGGTTTGTTTTCTAATCATAAATCTGATTTTTTTTTTAAATGCCACTTGAAATTTTTTCTCCTCCATAGAGCCTGTTCCAAATTTATCAGAATTATAGACTGGAAAAGACTTTGCGTTCTCATGTCCTTTTTGTTCCTTAGTTAAAGCGTTAGGTTTTAGTGTGGACAGCAGGGGCTGTGGGTCCTATCTCTGGTGTCCGTTAGGCCTCCTGGGGTTGGGCACTGCTTAGCAGAGCTAAACCTACTTGGAACATGATGTGGCGTTATTGACAACTACTCTTCCCATAGATGGATGGGTTTGTCTAGCATAATTTAAAATAAGCAGTTCTTGACTTTGTGGAAGTATTTTCTTCCTTATTGAAATGTTTCCTGCTGTTTGTCAAGTCTTGACTCCTGCCCCATGGGAGTCTCTGAGTTCTTTAAGATTAAACCAGTGTTTAAGAAAGCCTCTCCAGCTCCCTGGTAACCGCTTCCATTAACATGCTCTCCACCATCCGAGGGTCGTAGTAGCAAACCCACATCACAGGGACAATGAGACTGGTGCAGTTAGAAGAGTGAGGAAAAGTTCTGAAATCTCTTGATAGGTTGCTATCTTTGCAGTGTGATGCTACTAATGTTTTAGAACACTTCTAGAAATGTGGCTGACAGAGTAACATTCTATGCCAGACTGTTTGAATTAGGGTATGTGTATGTTTAATTCGGTAGAAATTTAGCTCTTGAAAAGCTAAAGAATATTTTATAATTAGAAAATCCCAAGCAGAGGCAGTTACACCTGGCTGAGTCAGTTCGTGTACATTTAGTACTACAGAGTAGCTCCATGTGAATCCTTCCTCAAAGGAGTCGGGTTCTGTGCACCTGGACTGTGCTTGGCCTGAGCAGTCAAGAGAAGCCTGCGTCCCAGCAGAAGAAAGGGATGGAAGCCAGGCAAAGACTAGGCTTCCTGGTGATGAGTCTTAACAACACAGCTGTGACGAAGAAGTAAAGCATGCCAAGGAGTTGGAGAGATGGATGGAGGCGGGGTAGACTCACGGGGAACATGGCCTTTGCCTGGGGAATTAGGGTAGAGGACAGTGTTCCCGTCACCCTCCATCTCTCCCTGGGACTGCCCAGTGGCCTGGCTTGGCGGTCTTTCACTTTGGGCAGAAGAAAGCCAGTTTTATGTTTAAGCTTTCATGTAAGAGGAAAGAAACCCCAGGGGTGACGAGCTGTGGGAGACCTAATCTGCTGGGGCCTTTTCTGCAGGGATCTCTGGGGACTGGGCAGTTTATTCTCAAAAGCCAGCTCCTTTTCTGCCAAGTGCCACAGGGCAGTTTGGGCCACATTTTGACTTGGGTGAGACCTCCATCCCGCTGCACTCACAGCCTGCCCAGGTAGGTGGCCTGTGAGAGCCTGAGGCTGCACCCTTTCCTCAGAACAGAGCCTTTTTGTTCCTGTGGCCTAAGGAGAACACAGACAGGACTCTTGGGCAACTGCTTGCTTAACAGCTTTGAAACAGTGAAAAATGACCAGGCTCCTGCTTAGTTAGCTTCATCCTTCAGAGTTGCCCTCTCCAGAGCCCCTGACCAGGCTCTTGCCACTGCCACCCATCCCTGGTCCTGGCCAGGTCAAGAGGGGAGGGCCTGACGGGGTGGTGGGGGTTTCCTGGAGTCTTGCTTGTGTCACAGCCTCTTTGCCCATTTGCATCCAAAGGATCTTGGGTCCTCTTTCCATACACCTTCCTTATACCTAGCTTCCATTTTTAGAAAGTCTGCCCAGGGCTTATCCTGTTCCTGGTTTTGCATCAGGCGGCACAGTCTGGGGACTTGAGGTTTTTTTTTTAAGTCAGAGACTGGCTTCCTTCAAAGGCAGCTGGAGAAAGTCCCTTCTGCCTCCTCCCTTCCCCTCACCCATTAAGCAACAAACCCCTTATTCTTTTCATTTTCCAGTAGTTTGGGGACCTATCTCCTGGGGGCCAGGGGATAGGTTTCTTATGTTAGACTGAAGGTCTTAAGACCCTTGAATCTCTTTGACTGATTTTCTTCTAAAAGGGAGTTAGTGATAATCCTTGTTTCTTTGAAAATAGTTGTGAGTCACAGCCAGAACCTTTATGGGCAGTGTGCCTCTGAGGCCATTGTGCAGGGTGGTTTTCTCTTGTGCAATAGGTAATAAAAACGCCTGTTCCTCTCAGCACTGCCCCCCTCCTGGGAAAACCCAATGACTTAATAACTAGTGTGTGAAACCCTGAGGGGAGCCCCACCCCGGAAGTTCACAGGCTGAGGACTTGGCCTCAGCCTGTCACCCCAGGGTTTCTGGAGCCAATGAAAAGAACTAAATAAGCTCTTCTTGGGTGTGTTGCTTAGCTGATCCAGCGCACTCTATAGCCCTCTGTCATCACTGTGGAGTGGGGCATCCTGCAGCTCTGCTTCCGCCTTTCTCTGTCCCTGTGCCAGGTGCTCAGGATCTGGATACCAAGGGACCCGTGGTTAAGAGGCATTTTAAAATGCATACACACATTTACTTATTTGGTTGGGGGGAGGTTTGAGACATGATTTGGCCTTGAAATCATTATATAGCCCAGGCTGGCCTCAAACCCACCTCAGTTCTTTTACCTCAGCCTTCTGTTGGGATTACAAGTGTGCAACACCATGCCTAGCTTTAAAATACCTTTAGTGAGTTTCTAGACTGTTCCTTTTCTGCCCCCTAAGTTAATTGTGACAGGAGTTCGGAACCAAGGTGATCATCCCTCCCCTAAATCTGCAATCACTGGTTACAGAATTTGTGTGCTCCTTTCCAAGAAGCCTTCCCTTGTGCCAGGTTTGCAGGCAGCTCGAGTTCTGTCAGCCAGCTTTTACTGTGCCAGGTGCTGTTCCAGCTTCCTTATAAACATGACTTAACCTCAGCTGTCCCATTGGATAGTGTCATCCTGTTCCATGGTTGACACTGAGCCTGAGTGAAGTGACTTGCTCAAGGCCATGGAGTGTGCCCTAAGTGGCTGTCACTGGCAGGTTATTTCTTGAGTGCCAGTGAAACACCGAGAATTGGTTTGATTCTGGGAAAACAGATGAGTGAACATGGCTCTGCTCTCAGAGCTGATGGTCTAATGGGAGCGAGAGGTAGCAGAACAAGGCATTGAGGGACATGATGTCAGCACATTGTGGTGGTGGGTACAAGACTCAGAGGCAGAGTGAGGGTCCTTAGGGAACACAGGGTTGGACAATGCCGCTGAGTAGGAGGATGCAAAAGAATGTCGTCCAGTGCACATGCGGGTGGTGGGGGCCAGCACTCCAGACTGGCACTTGCCAGGCTGAGGAATCTGGGGCAGTAGTGGGTCCACATGCTCATAGCAGTGTGGGAGGTGACAGGCTATAGCGGAGGGAGGCCAGGCAGGAATGGGCGAGGGAAGATGATGATGGCAGCTGTGGGGCTTGAGAGGACAAAAATCACCCAAGAAGACACTGGGAAGAGAGGCTGGTTTGTGGACCATACTGAGCTTCCTGAGGCCAGGAGAAGCCTTGCCTTGGAGTTGCTATGCAGTCTTGAGGTTTCAGTGTGTGCACACCGACCACACGAACACATGCATGCTCACACATGGGTGTGTATGCACCTTCACAGACCATAAACATCCACATTTGTACACACACCTCTGAGGTGTAAGCACCTGCACATCTCTGCTTGTCGCAGAAAACTTACATTCCTGGCACTGAAAATAAACATTTCTGGCCTCTTTCCTCTGCCACATTTGTCCTTTTAGCAAAGGTTCTAGAACTTCATACTTTGTGGTTTTGGGGAAGAAAGCCACCAAAGGAGTCCTTGTCCAAGTTGCCCTTCTCTGTTGGCAGGACTTTGTGTTCTATGCCCCACGCCTGAGAATTAACAAGCGGATCCTGCAGCTCTGCATGGGGAACCATGAGCTGTACATGCGCCGAAGGAAGCCCGACACCATTGAGGTGCAGCAGATGAAGGCCCAGGCACGGGAGGAGAAGCATCAGAAGCAACTGGAGCGGTATGTGGCTTGGTGCTGGGGTGGGCATGTGACAGCTGGCCTGCCTGTCAGGTGACCCCCAGTGGCTGCACTTTTCTAGTCAGAAGAGCCTGGAAGAAGCAGTCTGGTCCTGCTCAGAGCCCAGTCACCCACATCCCCAACCCTTTAGTCCCAGCATCAGCACTGAGGAGGGAGCTGGGCTCAGCATCTGCTCCCTTCATCCTCCACCAATGGTGACGAACCTATGGCACACGTGCTGCAGCAGGCTGTTTGTGTCATTGAAAGCTCTGAAAGGTTTGTCATCATCCTAGACCATCCCAAGACAGCTCCTGCAGATATGCCACCACATCCATATGCCAGGCCTGCCAGAGCACAACCCTCTGTGCTTCCTCCTCTTCCATTCTACAGGCAGCAGCTAGAGACCGAGAAGAAGAGAAGAGAGACTGTCGAGAGGGAGAAGGAACAGATGCTGCGGGAGAAGGAGGAGCTGATGCTGCGGCTGCAGGACTATGAGGAGAAGACCAAGAAGGCTGAGAAAGGTGGGACTGCACTGTCCCACGATGGTTCTGGGTCTCTCTTCTCTTCCCACGGAGGCAGGCGGGACCTGGACAGAGCTAGGAAGGGGGAAACTTGAGGAAAACATGTCAGTGCTTAACATGTTACCCAGAAACGGAGACTTGGAGCAGAGAAATGATGATAAGGTGTTGAGACTAGAAAATAACTCTGTACTTTACTAACTTGTATGCTAATTTAGTTTTCCCCTCTTTTTTTTTTTTTGGTACCGGGGATCAAACTTGGGTCCTTGTGCTTACGCAGCAGGCAGTGAAACCACTGAGCTAAATCCCCGGCCCTCCCCTAACTCTTTAAAGTAAATACTGACTCACCCCCATTTTTCCTGATGAGAACGTTAAGGTTTACCAAGACAGTGTCATCAACCCACAGTCACTTGGCCAGTGAGTGGCAGAGCTGTGCTGCACCATGCCTGACCACCTAGACTCAAAACCAAGGGCTCCTTAAAAGCCACATATCTACAGTTGTCCAAACAGCTCAGCACCACCGTTGGTCCAAGGATCACGCCATCAGCTCTGCCCTCAAAGCCTCTGGTGTGTGCCGTAGCACAGTGATGGCTGTGTTCACTGGCAGCCAGGGAAGACCTTGGCAGGGCATTTCAGTGTTGTAATCAAGTGCTGAGGTGATGTGGGAGCAATGAGACCCTTCTGAGCAGAATGGTACCAAGAGGGGTCAGACCGTGGCTGGGAAGACTGATGTCTGACCAGCTCTGTACAGTGGTGCCTGAGCATCTTGGGGAGGTTGTCATAGAAGCATAAGCACCATGAGGTGGCGCTCACCGCCTGTGACTCAGTCCCAGGATCAGTGGTTCTGGAAGAGGCTTCCCCTGTGTTCTTCAGCCCACCCTGGGATGGGAAGGGAAGACTAGGGGTGCCCAGTCCCTGGCCTAGGGCTTCAAGCAGCTGTGGTTTGGTGTTTTCCACAGAACTCTCCGACCAGATCCAGAGAGCCCTCCAGCTGGAGGACGAGAGGAAGCGAGCCCAGGAGGAGGCTGAGCGCCTGGAGGCCGACCGTGTAGCTGCACTTCGGGCCAAGGAGGAGCTGGAGAGACAGGCGGTGGATCAGATAAAGAGCCAGGAGCAGCTGGTAAGGATTGCCTGGGTTTCACGATGCTGAATAATAGAGAGGCTGCTTCTGCACCAACACCTGCCTTGTAATGACTTTCATCAGGGGCTGTAAACAGATCTTCCCAGGGGGACGGGACTCGCTGTCGTCTGAGTCCCAGGCTAGGAGGTATATGTGGGCACCCAGGGTCCCAGAGACACAGGGTGGTACTGATGAGCCTCGTGGCTATGGTGAGAGAGGGAGGGACACAGGGTGTAACGTGGAGGCCATTTACCAGCACACGTGAGCATTCATTCACAAATGGACTCTGCCCAAAGGGCTCCAGAAGCCACTTTAGTGTCTGCTTCCCTTCCAGGCTACGGAACTTGCAGAGTACACTGCCAAGATCGCCCTCCTGGAGGAGGCACGGCGGCGCAAGGAGGACGAGGTAGAGGAGTGGCAGCACAGGGTGAGTGTGCCCGGGTGAGGAGGCCTTGTAGGTGGTTGGGAGCATGGTCTGGCGTGGCCGGCAGCACACATTGAGAGCACCTAGGATGTTTCACTGTTATTTGCCAGACCAGCTGCACTGAGGGAGCAGAAATCCCCCTAGGAGCGGGCTTGACCTTGTACACTAGTGAGCATGGCTCAGGGATTAGCAGAGGAACAAAGAGCCTCTTATTTGTTCCTGTCACTCTGCATGTTCAGCCATGATCAGGCAGTCCTGATCAGGAACTAGTTTTAAATCTGATTACTTGGATATGGCCTGCAACGGGGTCCCAGAGCGTGAAACAAGACAGTTGGTATACATTTCAGGCCACCATGGGAAACCCAGCACCTGGGAGGTCTTTGGACCTGAGTGAGAGTCCCTGCTCGGCCACTCAGATATGTGATGAGCCAGGGAGGTAGCCTTACCTCTGAGCCTTAGTCTCCTTATTGTGGAATAGAGGCAATACCCAACCCCCAAGTGCTCCCTGTAGCTTAGAGACTACACGAGCACCTCACACGAGTTTGATGAGTTGCAGCTGTATTCTTGAGACCCGTGCAGAGAGCTCATCCCTCCACCCAAGTCCTGCATTTCAGACCGTCTAGATGTGGTTCGTGCTGTGGACATAACAGGTGCTCTGGAGGCTCCTGTCCCCTCCATCCCTCTAGCCTGGTGCCTCCTTGTTTTCCACCCCACATTCCTATTCCCCTACAAGCAGAAGATTCCATTTTTGAAAAAGTGAGAAAAGCTAGATGCAAAGCAGGTCAGACCAAGCTCATGTCCAGGAAGGGGATGGAGGTGGTGGGTTTGGGTTGTACCTCATGAAGATGCTGGTTGGATTCATGGGCAGGAAAGTGCTAGATGAGCAGCCCCTAAAAAGAACGAGGAGACTACATGCTGAAACTTCAGTAGTTTCCTCCCATAGCTGGGGGCTTTGTTTCTTTTCCAAAATGTATACAGTGAACACATACTAGGATTAGAGGCACAAAAAAAGAAATGGTACTTGTAAAAATGTCCACCATCTGGCATATGGGTTTTCTTGTGCCATGGACCCTTGTGCTGAGCAATGCTGCAGCTGCCAGGACAGGGGAGAGGGCCATGTCCATTTGTTAGAGGAAACAGTCCCAGCACATGCTTGTGGAGGAAGCCACTCACCTGTTAACTTGCTTTCCAAGGCCAAAGAAGCCCAGGACGACCTGGTGAAGACCAAGGAGGAGCTGCACCTGGTGATGACGGCCCCACCGCCCCCACCACCGCCTGTGTATGAGCCTGCGAGTTACCACGTGCAGGAGAACCTGCAGGAGGAGGGTGCGGAGCCCGTGGGCTACAGCGCAGAGCTCTCCAGTGAGGGCATCCTAGACGACCGCAACGAGGAGAAGCGCATCACCGAGGCCGAGAAGAATGAGCGTGTGCAGCGGCAGCTGCTGGTGAGCAAAGCTTGCCTTTCCATTTGCACTTCCCCCATCCTCTCCTGGCCTTCCCACATCCCCTAGGGGTGGGGTCGCTGGGGTTGCAGGGGAGGGCTGGCACTTGACTGACACTGCTTCCTGTTGTAGACTCTGAGCAACGAGTTGTCACAGGCCAGAGATGAGAACAAGAGGACCCACAATGACATCATCCACAATGAGAACATGAGGCAAGGCCGGGACAAGTACAAGACCCTGCGCCAGATCCGGCAGGGCAACACCAAGCAGCGCATTGATGAGTTCGAGGCCATGTAGAGGCCCGGGCAATGCAGAGGGCGCCTGGCAGCAGGGCTCTGCCTGAGGGTCTGGGCAGCCTCGGCACACTGGCTCTTTAGTGCGCTAAACCCAGAAATCCCTCACCATGTTCAGGTCCCTTAAAGCAGTTACCCAGTGGAAGTACTTGGCCAGGCGCACCCTGGTTATTTTTCCCGGCTGTATCATAGTGCCAAACAGGCCTGATTTTTATAATTATCAAATCATTTCCTGTTGTATGCTTGGAGCAGGACTGATGGAGTTAAGATGCCTGTAAAATCCAAGTAAACTTCACACTGGCCTATGTGATGCGAGGTTCAGTATCATTAAACCACATTGCGGCTTACATCTGTGCCATACTTCTACTTCTGAAATGAGCTTACACTGATTTGATTTCTATGAAGGATCCATCTTTGTATATTTACATGTTTTGAGGGGTGAAAAATTAAGTCTAAACTAAAGCCCTCTTCCACATGCAGTGATTTCCTTCCTCCGACTTTCTGTTCAGCTGGCAGAGATCTGCCATGGTCATGGATGATACAGGAGGACTCCAATAAATAAACTTTTGGTTTTTTGCTTAAACAGTTAGAATACATTGTTGGACTTAACACCTAACTAATAATCAGCTCTAGAGTATAGTATTTATATGTAAGTGATAATATGGGTTTGTAACATTAGTTTTAAAAAGGGAAAGTTTTGTTCTGTATATTTTGTTACCTTTTACAGAATAAAATTACATATTAAAAACCACATAACCATGGCACTTGTGATGGGAGGGCAGTAATGAAACTGATTACTTGCTGTAATCACATCTGTAAAAATTCTTTGTGTTCTAATTGCACACTTCAGTGTTTGTGTAAGCTTGTCAGAAATACACGGTAAGATCGAGCCCTGAAGAAACGGACCTAGAAGAACCTTGTTCTCACCTATTTCCTCCATTTCCACATCAGCTTTCCTAAGCCACTGGCTCTGCTCATGCTTAGCTTTCCTTTCTGTACACTTCTTTGCCCTTTTTCAGTTCGGATGCCATGTGCAGGTGTGAATTCCACACTGCAGACATACAAAATGACACTCCATTGTGCAGAGCTGGAAGGCCTGCCGGGACATCCCCAGGCCCTAGAGCTTACCACCTGGAAACAGCACCCACAGGTGAACGTGAGGGACTGAATCCTCACCAGGCTCGTTTTTTTCTCAGAATTGCACACAACAAAGCTGTGATTTTCCCTGTTTGATTAAACAGATGGGTAGCTGCTGAACATTTATTGAAATCTGGCCATTTTCCATGACCCAAACAGTAATCCAAGACTGCTTTATGCCACACTCAATTGCTCTGTTGAATACAGATATGGAGGGCTATTTTAGGCACTGACAGAACTAAATGAGGGTCTTGCCCAGCGGAGACCCCCACACCCTGCTAACCTTAGCAGGCACGCAGCACTTCAACATGCCCAATTTACCCTGGAGCTTTGAAGCTTTGCTTCAGTGCAGGGTAAGTGTCATATCTGTCCATAAGTTGGGGCTGGAAAGGACTTTCTGCCATTGAAGCTTTGATTGTGAACATGAGTCTGTACCTCCAACAGCGTCTCCCTCTGTAATGTGAGACAGACATGTTAATGATGGTGGCTGAGGATTTCATCCCATCCCTTCCCAGCTTTTAAAAACAAGGACCAATGAGGTGTTTTTCACTTCACCTCATAAGAAAATGTCAAGCACTGAGGAGAAACACCCCCAACAGAACCAATATTGAGAGTAGGGTCCTGAGGTATTCCTTAGAACTCCCCCATTTCCATCCCTGTACACAGGGAAGTCCTTAGCCTTAATACCGTGGCTGTGGATGGTGGGGAACCAGGTTTGTTCTCAGGAGGGAGTTTCTTAGGGAAGAGATGTGCTTTGGACAGCATAGGTCTTGTCTGAGGGTCATCAGACGTGTGGGCTGTCTGGTCACCATGTGTGGGAGACACTATCGGCAGCTGGGGGGCAGGGGTGGGGCACAACCCCCCAACAGCAAAGGGCTGCCCACACTGCCAGAGGCATCCCCACCCATGAGCAACACTGAATAGTGTCCCTGTTTGTCCTCTCAATGAAGTACTTTCTGAATTGCCATTTGTTTGGGTTAAGATGTTTTCTTTTAATAAAATAATCCTCTTATGGGCCGGGGATTTAGCTCAGTGGTTCCAGCGCCTGCCTTGCAAGCGCAAGGTCCCAAGTTCGATCCCCGGTACCAAAAAAAAAATAATAATCCTCATGATTGACAACAGAAACAAAAACAAATACTGTGCCTTGCCCATTTTGAAGCCTATAACTTTTGTTTATCAGCTCTAAATCTGATTTAAATTGTCAAAATACTTTGCTGTATTATAGCTCCCTTGTAGACTAAGGAATTTCTATTTATGGTGGGCAGAGCCAATTAAATTGCTGTTATGGAAGCACTTTTTCTTCTCATGGTACCCGTGCAAGTAAAACAATCATAAGAACATAACAAAGCTGTGATTTCCACAACAGTGGGCCCTCAAGTTAGGACGGGCCTGACATACGAACAACTTGGGTTATGACAGGAATTTTAACTTACAAACAGTCTTGAGTTATGACCTGAATGCCAGCTCCTTGTCCTTCCAGATGGTCTCAGATACAGATTTAACCCATAAAGAGTTCTGGAAGGAACATTACAACATCCTTTCCTGCGTGGTGTTGAGAAATCCTGGGCCAGTGTCTCTCTAAAGACACTGAAATCTGCCTATGTACAGGAGAGACTCTTTGAAGGCTATGTAGAGGAGCCTTAAGTTACAAGCAGCCCCTGAGAATGAATTGAGTTCTTAAGTCAAGGGTCCACTGTATTTGAGAAGCATTGGATGACATATTACCCATGAAATATCTTAGACTTACTTGAACCAAGTCTGGCTCCCCCCAGCAAGCGGTCGTTCATACCAAAAATGGCCTGGTCCCACACAGTTAACTCCAAGCTTGCCTGCCTCAGCTGAGACCTGGTTATACCATTGAACACAAAGGAGTGTTTCCACTGGGGACAAGCTTGCTTCTTCAGCACTGGGGACTTCAGACGCAGTTTTTGTTGGTCTGGCAGAGTAAGACAGCTGAGGGAAAACACAGACCCTGTGACCACTGCCATCAACATGTCCCCTCTTCCACTTGGGTGCAAACTAAACACCAAGTGCTGCATCCAACGTAAATACCATTCTCTGCCATGAACTAGGATGGACATTACAAGGCCATGTCCCTTTTGCTAGGATTTTTCAGAGGTGGATTCTGCCTCAGGTATTACCCTCAAAGTGGATTTCTGAGACCACGTGGTCGTCATAATCTCTACCAATCACTATTTGATGGCACATTCTGTGCTACAGTGACCAGGGCTTTATACATACAATCTCACTTTCCTCTGTTCTCAGGAAAATAAATTTTAAAAAGCTAACTCAGCTGACCCAAGGCCATACAAAGAAGAGACAGGATTAGAACACAAGTGTTCTGTCTTGACAAAGCAGGCTGTCATTTTCTCATTCTGTCAGTGACTGGGGATTCAGCATTTCAATATAATTAATGTTGTTTACTTTACTTTTGGAGATAACGAACACACCTGCACTGACTCAGAATAAAAGGTGGACTCATGCATGTGTCAGCTAATCCAAGAGAAGTTTTAAGCTAAGGAAATATTTACTAACACTACTTTTTTGTACTTGATTTCAAAGCTGATTTATTGATATAACAAGGAGTAAGAAGATAAGAGGTTCAGGTTAAAACACACTATTCCAAATCAAGCCTCAGCATTCCAAATTCCAAGAATTCTTGGAAATCAGGGTCTTCAGTAGCTGCTATGTTGGATTTTCTTAGGAAATCTAAAGTAAGATGAATATAACATGGCTACACTTCCTGGTATTTCTTACACAAGATAATCGATAAACAGTAGTTAGTTACTAATACCTACCCTTTAACAAATGAGTTTAAGGTGCCATCTGACCGCACAGGTAAATTCTTGGCTCCCAGCACCACCAAACAAAGTTGACCATTAAGTGATGGCTGATCTCCTGGAAGGAAAGGACTATCAAACCCACTTCTGAGATGTTAGTATGTAATCCCACCCCCTAAAACAGTGTCTTAAGGAGGCTGACACAGCCACCAAATCCCATGGAGCAGGTGGGAAAATGGGCATTTTCCCTAGAAGATTCTGCTGGCCCTGTTCTCAAGCTACCCATGGTGATGACAGGATTGTCAAAGCCCCAGGAAGGTAAGGGCTGCAGAGTACAGAGGAACCCCCATAGAGAGAAAGATGTGGAAGTTTTTGTCTGGCTATGGCCAGCAGTTTGGGATACCTGAGTGTCCCAAGCCCATTTTAAGGATAGGAATGACCCCCGGGTGCTTGGTGCTGGCCTGCTCATGGCCTAGTAAACTCAGAAGCAGGATTTCCTCTTTCTTCCCACCAAATAGTCTCTAAATGTACGATGGAAATGACTGTTCTCCTTGTCTTCCTTCATCTGCCCTTACAGTTTCCACACACTGCACATTGTCTAAGTTAAATCCCCGTAATATCCTCAAGGGCCTGTCCATGTCACCTGCTGGACAACAGCTCTTTCCTCTGAGCCTCGCAGGTACCAGTGGCCTGAGAAGTTCTCTTGGTTCCTTGTGGGCTAAATTCCTCATCCATAACATGTCCCAGAGTGTAAAGAGGGGCCATGGTAGAACCAGAGACTGTCCAACGTGCCACTAGGAGGAAAGCCTCCAAGCCAGTGTCATTAGAGTGGTGTAAGTAGGCACTGGAGGCCTTGCCTGTTAGGGTACTCCAGTCCCCCTCCCCACCCCTAATCCCTGGCTATGGGTTCTGGGGAACCACCTCCCAGGCTACCTCCACTTCTCTCAGTGAGAGTTCCTGGAGTATAGAATCAGTGGACAGTTAGAAGGAAACAGTAGGAAAGTTTCTGCCCCTCCCTCAACCTACCTTCCCTCCAGGGTTTGGGGATAGTGACAACAAATCCTCAGAGGCCCAGAGTCACCTACCTTCTTTAGCTTCCTGGAGCTTTCTAGGCTCTGCAGGAAGGACCAGTTTGGCCCGAACAGCAAGTTCTCCATTATTCTGAGGAACACTATCTTCATATTTCTCAGCCTACGGGCAACAGACAGAAGTCAGAAGCAGGACTGCCCTCCAGAACCTGCTGTGCACTTGGGTTGTCTCAGCTCTGTCCATATGTGCTCCCTTACCGCCCCTGCAGAGTCTCTTAGGCTCTGGCAGGGGGCCCTGGGATGGAGTGGTCATGTCCATGCTGGATGGCTCATCCTCTGTAGTGACTCACCTCTGCCATCCTCACCACACACCCCACCCCCCAGGGTGGAGAGAAACCACCCCAGCAAATCAGAGGCCAGGCCTATGGGACTAGGACAGTCCTAAGAAAACCTGGCACAATCTATTTTTCAAAAGTAAATAAAACCAAGCCTACCCCATCCTCACTTAGGTCAATAAGATTTCAATCTACCCTTCCATACATGCCAAGGTCTGCTGCAGGCACAGGATCCAGAAGGAGCCACAGTCCATACCCAAAGCCACAATGGCCCTTCAGGCTTTGAGTCTGGGACCACTTTGTCCTAAGCCCCTGCTGAGGGCACCCCTCTCCCTACCAAAGTGTTTTATCTGGTCATGGGTGATTCTGTCAGAAATGAAAAAAGGACCCATAGAAGAGACGATCCTGGAATCTCATCAATCTTTCACTCAGAGGGGTGAGAGAAGTGTAGTAGGAAGGACCTACATTTACTTGGTCTGTATGCTGGGGCAGATCCCACTAGCAGAGAGAAGCAGCCCTCAGGGTAATGGCAGAAGGCCCAGGACTCCTAGAAGGCTGCATGGGCCAGCCTCTATGCTGAAGCATCGTGTTTTGGTTCTTGGGTGCCAGGTAAGATACAGCTGCTGCCACCCTCATTATGCAGAAACCAGGCACCATCACCAGAGCCCTCTCCTGGGAGCAGGCCTATGAGCACACAGTCCCATCCAACACCAGGCCACAATCCAGTAGCTGGCCTCAGGAGAGGCTCCTTTTGCTTGGCACTCTGCTCCTAGTCCACTTGCCAAAGAAGGCTCTGTTGGACAATGTTGGTGGTGGCCTATCTTATACTAGGCCCTGCACCAGGGGCTGTCAACAGAGATCTTCCAGGGCGTCTTCAGGCTGACAACAGAGGAGCAGGGGACAGAGAGTGTACTAGGGGTTTAGCTGCTGCAAAGGGAGACCATGGTCGGGGAGGGGGACACTCAGTCCCAAACCAGACATCACCTTGGCTCGGAGCGGATACCAGTGGAAAGACTGTGTTGCACTGTCTTCAAAGTCCCATGTGGCCAGAGGAACAATCACTTCACCAAGGAACACCCTTCGGGCGAGCGTGCCCACGTGCCACACAGAGACCTGCAGCTGCCGGGTCACCAGCTGGGCAGGGTCCACCTGGTACTGCAGACACACAGGGAGATGGTCAGTGGACTCCCAGGGTTGATCCCCAAGACTCAGCTGAGTGTGTCCAGAACACCGAACTAACCCATTTGTTCCTATGACGCCCCAGTCAGTGACCCAGACAGACCACCAGGCAGTGTCTGCTGCCCTGTGAGAAAGGAGCCTCCCTCCGTGTCGTCCTCCTGAGGCCAGCACCCTCATATCCACTGCACTGCCACTCTCCTGGTGGCCCCTGCTGACTTCCCTCTGACCCTCAGGTACACTTCTTAGGACCTCACCAACTGTCATCCCTAACTGATAAACAGGATTACTCCTTTCTGCTATGTCAAAGAAGACTTATTTTCTACTGCTCTGTGGCCACAAGCCAGCACCAGCTGCCCCTAAGACCACTCCAGACCCCATGGGCTTCTGACACAGGAGGTGCCTCCAAGAACAGGGACAGGCAATATCAAGGCCTCAGACCTGCTACCTCAGTTCATCCTCCCAGGCCCATTCCAAGGCTCCCCGGGTGCGTAGGGTGCTCATCGGACAGGGGGTGCCCAAGGGAGCACAGGGCCCAGAACACTTGAAGGCTGCATTTCTAGATGCTCAACTTGAACACTTTTCTCAAAACTGACTAGAGGCAGTTCTCATGGTCTACCCCAATCTTCCCCTGATGGCCTCCCTAGGGCTGCATAAACCTCCTGAGTGCCAAACCAAGGGATATTTTGAAATACTGGTTTTTATAACCCTTTTTTGTTTTCCCCTCTGGTATGGGGGACTGAACCCAGGACTTTATGTATGCTAAGCAAGCACTCTACCACTGAGCTACAATCCCCACTGTTTTGTTTTCGTTTGGTTTGTTTTTTTTTGAGCCAGGGCCTCACTAAATTGCCTGGGGCTGGAATACATGAATTTCTTTAAGAATTACAAAAAAAAAAGGGCCAGGAGTGATGGTGCATGCTTGTAATCCCAGCACTCTGGGAGGCTGAGTCAGGAGGATCAAAAGTCCAAGCCCAGCCTGGGCAATTTAACAATTTGGCAAGACCCTCCCTCAAAACAAAAACTAAGTAAAAAAAAGACTGGGAATGTAGCTCAGTGTGAAGGCCTCGGGTTCAATCTTCAGTGCAGCTGAAAAAAGAAAAGTTATCATATGATATATATGAATGGTCCCCCAAAATGAATATAATTATTATGTATTGCAAACATATACCAAAAAAAAAAAAAGAGTCTGACCTGTGTTGGGATGCTTTGAATTTAGATTATAGGTATAATTCTTTCAAAAGTATCTGGAAAGTTTCCCAGAACTACACAATATTCACAGGAGTCTTGCTAAAACCCATGGATAAAAATAATTTTAAATGATTGCTCTGAATTCTATGCACAATTTAAAGTAGATAAAACTTTTTAAACTATATAACTAAATATTTATCTAAAACAATCCTCCTCTCTAAACCTCTAGCACAAAACACCTTTCTAAACTTTTGATATCAACTTAAAATGTGTGAGCAGGCATAATCCAGAGTTTTCCAGATCTCCCAACAGGCACAGGAACTGCAGGCCACCCAGCTGGGTGAGGCCAGCAGCATCCCAGCATGCAATGGAACTTGTGGGAACAGTGGCATCTCAGGCTCCACCCACACCCACTGAGTCAGAATCTGCAACTTTTAAAAATTCCCAGGGGATTCCTACACAGAAGAAATTTGAGAAAGGCTGCCAGTTCATCATGGCTTCAAGCTAAGTACTTGTAAGTATTCCCTAAGTCTCGGTTTCCCGGTTGGAAAAGGAGGATTCTGGTGTCTCCCTTAGTGGGTTTATAAAGCACTTGGCCGCAGCAGGAGCCCCGGAAACAATGGCTATTATTATTTAATGAACTCCGGGCTCTGTGCCAGCCGCCCAGATGGCCTCTGGCTGGCAGTTCACAGACACCCTTATTTGCCAAGGCAGGCAAACAAAGCCCTCTCCTGTCCCCAGCCAGCATGAGATGGCGGGATTTCTGGGCTGCCCAGTTCTGACTGGGGTGTCCCCCAGCTCTGGCTGCCCTTCTGGCTGGGGCTCCCACAGCTGCCTCTTCCCCTGCCAGGCTGCACTCTGCTTCTCCAACCCAAACTAGGGTGTGAGGCCCCAGCACTGTTCTAAACCATAATCTCATTTGTTAGCATCAAAGCAAATAAAAAACATAAATAATTCCTTTTAATTTTTTTCATAAAATGCCTTTTTTCATAAAAAATGAAGAAACCTGAGTTTTTCATGTATTACAATACAGACGCACTTCTGCAAAGATAGTGACTCACCTTTATTTCCAGGGGCCCTTGTATGAGCATACCTCTGTGATACTTATACAAATGCAACAAGACAAACAAATTTTTTTTTTTTTTTGGTACCAGGGATCAAACTCGGAGTCTTACACTTAGGAGGCAGGGACTGGAAACACTGAGCTAAATCCCCAGCCCTAGACAAACCAATTTTTAAAATGACTCTGTGCTTAGTTGTCAGCCTGAGACACAGAGGCAGCCAGGTTCTGTCCTCATTTTCTTAGAAATCATTAATAAAAAGCCATTCTTAAGTCTTGCAGACTCTACACTTTTCCCGTACAAAGGCTGCAATCTATTTTCGGCCAACTTGCCAATGACTGACAGAGCCACAAAGAAATGTTTAAGTGTCTGCACTTTTATTTAACTGACTCAAGAGTTTGAAAACACCATTGTTGGACTCTGACCCATGTGGACAGCCTGGGACTGGGAGGGCTCAGGGCATGAATATTTGTCCAGAAAGTACCTTCAAAGTCTCCTGAAAGATTGGGTCCAGTGTGTTCTTCTGGACTCCAGTCTTGCGCTTCCCCTGGGAGGACCTGTCAGGCAGCAGGTAGGTCTTTACATACCTGTGGCCAAACGCAGGACAAAGTGAGAGCTCAGTAGAGGGCTGACAAAGAATCCTAAGAAGTAGAACCCACACATCAGCATTTTCTTTACACTGCTTCCTTCTGGATTTTGAGTTGATAGAAAAGGCTCAGTGACCAAGACTGACATGGGCAATACTAATGAATCAGTGGCTTTGACCAGTGTTGGCTATTTAATCACCCTGGAATATTCCTGGGGGGAAAGAGGGAAGCTCTGCCTACCTTGCTCATGCCCTATTCCTAGAATCTGTGTCCTTTTCTCCTCTGCCACTTGATGAGCACCTTGGAACCAGATTCTTCAACCTGAACAATGGGGCCATGCCCCAGCTTCTCTGCCTCTAACTCTACCTGTCACTATCTTCTAACCCCATAAGAATAAAGAGGAAATGGAAAGCTCAGGGCTCACATTTTGCTTTCTCCTTAAGCTTCAAAGACTGTGCTCTTCTCTACTGAGGGTTCTGTTTTTGAACTTTTATATAAACAAAAGTGCTCACATATAGTCTTCTGCAACTTGCTTTTTTTCCACTCAATATATGAGATTCATCTACCGCTATGTGTAGCAATAGCTCATTTATATTCCTTCATATTGTTGCAGGAAATATGAAATACTACATTTCCCAACCTGTTAACTGTGTGATATGCTGAGTTCTTGTTCTCTAGAAATTGAAGAATGAGTCCTAGGAATGATGGAGGTTAAAAGTAGGAAGATATTTAGTAATAGGAAAGCTCCTGAGGGGCAGGAGGGGTCCCGAGCGGGTAGCCCAGGGACCCCACTTTACAGAGAAGTTTTATAGGGTGAAGCCCACGTGGGTACAATGTGGGCCACAGCCATGAACATCCAATAAGGTTACAAGTACAATCACTTAGGTAATGGTGGTCCAATTGGGAAGCAAGTCACGTAGCTAGCATGGATGGAAAGAACAAGAATTCTCCTAGGGGTCAGTGGGTCCAGAGGTCTCTGGTCACCCCCAGAGTGGTCAATGCCTACCTATACTTCACTAAGCCCAGTTCTTTTTTTTTTTTTTTTGGTACCAGGGATCAAACTCGGGTCCTTGTGCTTGCAAGGCAGGCAGCGGAACCACTGAGCTAAATCCCCGGCCCTAAGCCCAGTTCTTTAAAGGAGTATGTGGGTCTGGTCATCTTGTCTCCATCTTGAGGCCTGGTTTTGAGCTGATGTGGAGGTGTGGTGTGTTTCACCTTTGTCCTGGCCCTCTCAAGAACTTAGCCCTATCTGACTACCTATAATATTTCTACCTAGCTCATCTATCTATAATAATATGACTCCATTGTACAAACCTACCATGAGTCATTTAACCTCCTGAGGAACCTTCGTCTTATGTCTTAGTCTTTGCTATTATAAACACTTCTACTACGACCATTATACTTATTCCTGGTGCACCTATGAAAGAATTTCTAGGCACAAAACCAAGAATAACAGGGTATGTACGTGTGTGTGTGTGTGTGTGTGTGTGTGTGTGTGTGTGCACATGCGTGTAGGTGGCTAGGAGAGTTCAGGGGATTGAACTCAGGGCCTTATGCATGGTAGGCAAGTGCTTTATCTTTGAGCTATACCCACAGCTGGTATGTGCATCTTCATCTTTACTAGATCATACCAAATTACTAATTCAATCTCTTTAAAAGATATAGGACTATTCATGTTTTCTATTTCATCTCAGGTCAAGCTTTGGTAATTTGTGTTTTATAAGATATATGTCTATTTCATCTAAGTTATTACATTTATTTTATAAAGGTTTACATAACGGCCTATTATTTTTTAATGTTGGTAAGTTCTGTCATAATGTCTCTTCTTTCTTTTTTTTTTTTGCCCTGTACCAGGGATCGAACTTAGGAACTTGTGCTTGCCAGGCAGGCACAGCATCACTGAGCTACGTCCCTGGCCTTCTTGTTTCATTTTTTTTTAAATGACTGTGAAAGGTGAACTTTTAAAAAATTTTTTGGTACTGGGGATCGAACTCGGGACCTTGCGGTTGCAAAGTAGGCAATGGAACCACTGAGATAAATCCCTGGCCCTCTTCTTTCATTTTTGATATTAGTATTTGTTTTATCTTTATAAATTTAGCTATGAGTTTATTAATTTTATTGATCTTTTTAAATTTGGGTTCATCAATTTTTCTCTATTGCTTCTTATCTCACTTATATGTGAGTTATCTCTACTATTTCCATCATTTTGTAGAACTAATTTGCTCTTCTTTCTTAGCATTTTAAGGTGGAGGTTTAAAGAGTTTGTGCTTAATCTTTCTTTTCTTTAAGTATGAGCACAGCTTTTACTGCATCCCTCCAATTTTGAGATGTAAAAGGGGTCATTTCTGGAACAAAGACTATTCCAAAGTCCCTGAAGTACCTGTATAAATTGAGGAATAATAAAAATTAAACCCAAAAAGATAAAGGAGACTATTATGGAAAACCATAGGTACTCTAGAAATTTGGTTTTCTGATTTTTTTTGTTTTTGACATTGAAAAGCTGCTGAAGAGTTTCAGAGGAGAATATTTGATTGAATCAGCAGTCCATTCCTTTTCCATCACTCCCCAGCTGGCAATTAACACAGTGTATCAACGGTTTTCCATATAGCAAAAAAAGGCAAAAATGAAGTTCTTGCATTAGACCATACACAGAAAATCAATTCCACTTCTAATGGGAAAGGGTCTGAATTTTTAAAAGATATTTTAGAAGAAAATAGAGGAGAATGTATTTATAACCTTCAGATGGCATGGGAACTCTACACATACAAAAAGCAGGAGGTTTTTTTTTTGATTTTGGTTTTTTTGTTTGGTTTTGGTGCTGGGGGTTGACCTCAGGGACTTGCGCATTCTAAGCATTTGCTCTACTACTGAGGTACACTCCCAGTCCCAAAAAGCAGAGATTGTAAAGGAAGATATTCATAAATTTGATATTATCAAATTCTCTACCAGCAAAACCATTGGAAATAAGTTAGAAAATAAGGAGTAGCTGGGTAACATATGTAAGATACATACAACCAATGAAGAACTTCGAAAAACCTACTTAAGTAGATTTTAAAACCAGGGGTGGCTTTAAATATAATCCCAGCTGAGATAGGAGGATCACTGTGAGAACTTGTTTAAAAACAAAACATGGGCCGGGGATTTAGCTCAGTGGTTTCACCGCCTGCTGCACAAGTGCAAGAACCAGAGTTCGATCCCTGGTACCAAAAAAAAAAAAAAAAAGATAAAACAAAACAAAAAACAACAGCAACAACAACAAAATAGATTTTAAAAGACATGTCTATAGTCTACAGATGTAGCTCAATGGTAGTATGTGCTTTGCATAGGCAAGGCTCTGGGTTCAATTTCCAGTACTACGCACCTGCACACAAAATTTTCCTATAAAAAAGAAAATGACAAACAAATAGTAAAATGGGCAAAAAATACGATCAGAAAGTGAACAAAAATGGAAATCTAAGTGGCTAAAGCATACATGTAAAAAGTTGCTTCTCTTTGCTAATAATCAGGGAAATGTACATTTAAATAATGGTGCTTCATAATTTCATGTCTATCAGTTCAAAAAACATTTTAATGTATTTATGAATTGTGTGAGGCAAGATTTTAATTTTGTTCTTCCTGTATGGAAAGCCAAGTTTTCCAACACCATTTATTGAAGTCCACTTTCCCCCCAACTGATTTGTAATGGCTCCTACCACAGACTGAATGCTTATGTCCCTCTTAAATTGATATGACAAAACTTTACCCCAGGGTGATGGTACTTGAAAGTGGGCCTTTGGGAGCTAAGAGGACAGCCCACATGAATGGAATCAGTACCCTTATTAAAGAGTCCTCAGAGAACTACCATGCTCCCTTCCTCCATGTGGTGACTGAGGCAGACAGCTATCTAGGAACGAGGAAACTGACCCTCATCAAACATAGAATCTGCCAGCACCTTAGACTTCACAGCATGCAGAAGTGAGAGAAATAAATTTCTGTTGTTTATAAGCCACCTAGGCTAGTGCTCGCTTTGGCAGCACATACACTATGCCACCCAGTCCAGTCTTCTTTTATAACAACCTGAAGGGTCTAAAACACCTGTTGACCATATAAAAGTTCCCATACATACTAAGGTCTGTAGGTGGACCTTTGATTTTTCTCTTTTAACCCACTTGTCTATCCTTGCATCAGTAACATTATTTGAATTACTACAACTTTCTAATAACTGTTGAAGTAAGTCTTTTCTATTACTGTGTTGGTTATTCTTAGAATTTTGCACTTCCATATAAATTTTAGAATCAGTACATGTATCATCTTACACAAAACTTTAAAAACTCACGGATTGCATTTTTTCTTCTTTTCTTCTCCATAGGCAAGATTCTTACAGGTCTTGATGCATATTTCTAAACAATAAGTTTTGAAGCAATAACGAATGGCAAATTCTATTTCTCCAGTGACGTCAGTGTTGTCAAAATTACTCGTTTCTGTGCAAGTGCTGCTAATGCTAATTATACTTCCCTGAAATCAAGAATGAGATATAATAAATTGCTTTGCAGTTAATAATTTTTACAGTTCTGATTTCAAGATGTCAAATAAATCATAATCCACACAGAGCATATATCTTGACTCTCATTAAGCTAATAAGCACCAGCTTGTACTCTGCCAAAGTAAGTAGCATCCTAAGAGATGGGGAATCCCCAGAAGGCCCTGTCTTGCCCAGATATGGTCTTTGCCTAACATTAAAGGTTCCCAAATCCCATTCTTTAACATGGATCCTTTGGGATGAAGTGTCTGTCTCCTATGTGGTTCTGCAGGATAACTCTTGGTGGCAGAGATCATTCATAGCAGGACAGCATAGCATGGGGCTAAGTGCCTGAGAATGGGAATCAGACAGATTCAAATGCTGGCTCTGTAACCTACTGGCTGTGTCAAAATCTAACTGGGGAAAATCATCCTGGTCTCACAGGATTAGGGTGAGGACTGAATGGAAGGAGGTATATGAAGTGTGCAGTCAGAGGTAATGATAAATTGTGCTTATATTTGTATGGGTACCTAAAAAAACTACCATCATAAATCAGGGCACTATATGCTTAGATGTTTGAGATGAAATAAATTATCACTATTAAATTTGCTTAAACATTGCCACCATTTGTGTGCAATCAGTCTCAATGCTGACTTTACAAGAATATAGAAGCCTGATTTCTGCTTCTAATGCTAACCAGTTCTTCCACATTATAAAATACCAAGGCAGAGACTCAGAACCCCTAGAAAGAGATTTTAAAAAAATCAAACCACGTAGTGGTGCATGCCTGTAATCCTAACACTTGTGAGGCTGAGGCAGGAGGATTGCTGTGAGTTCGAGGCCAGCCTGGACAACATAGCGAGACCCTGTCTCAAAAAAAAAAAAAAAAAAAAAAAAATCAAACTAACAATTCCTCAGAGGAACTGGACCTGATTAATCAATGCCAAGCATATTCCCAGCTCCACCACACCCAGTTACTGGCTCTGAAAAATGTCATCTGCTAATGCCACATAACTGCTGCATGGAAAACAACTTTAAAACTGTACACACTCAAGAACACATGAGATGGTGGAGCAGCATGAATGAATGAGGTATAAAAAGTGAAGACAGGAAAGAATGGGTAGAGGAGTTGTCAAAAAAAAGGGAGCTACTTAGGAGAACAAGGTGGATGAACGGAGGAGCGTAAGAATTCTGCTCAAAGAGCATTCTTCTTAAAACTTCACTTTAGGTTATATCACACTAAGTTGTACTATGCTAACTTTTCTGCCAACAACAATTAGAAAGCTGAGTGAGTTAAACAGTTAAACAATACACTGTAGAGCTACCAAGACAACCAGGACATTAGGGTCCAAGAAGCTAGTGAGAAGAGAAGCACACTGAGATAAGCCTGCTGCTCTGTGCTGCTTTTCTCTCTGAGGCTTTTGTGCACGTGCAAGCAGCACAGGGCTGGAAAACTGAGAATTCACTCAACAAAAGAGCTGAGAGATTCAGAAGCTAAGCACAGGTTTTAGCAGTAGGATAGGTTTGGGAGACAAAAATTAGCATCCAAGGGAATGAAGGCACGCACAACTCCAAAAGCCAAATTCCCACAGAAAAGGAATATGGACTGGAGAGTGAAACCAGATCCTGCCTTTCCCCTCGAGGTCTTTGCTGAATTGAAAGGTATAGCTGAGATACTGAGAAGCTTAGGAATAAATACCATCAGAAGTTCCACCATAATAGAAACAAAAAACAGAGTTCTGGCTTACCACAGAGTAGGGGCTGGGAGATGTCTAGACTTTCAGCAGAGACTCCTCAAATGCTTTCTTACTAGAAGCAAGAGTCAGTGAGATGAGACCAATGCCCTCACAAGCATTGAAGCCCAGCTCTGCATGAGCTCAATCCCAGACTGGATAAAGACCATTTCTCTCCACTCTAGCTGATCTTTAAAAACATAGTAAACTCTTTCTGAAGGAAGATAACATCTATCTAAGTCTCAGTTTATCCCATTTTAAAAATACATAATGTCCAAAATTCAATAAAAAATCACCAAGTATATCAGGATTAAAAGGTGCCCAACTGGCCCAGTTTCCTTGGTCCTGAGGAATGTCCTGGTATGTAGCACTTGAAATGCTGAAACCAGGAGAGTTTAGGGTAAGCCAAGATGGTTGGTCAGGAATAAGTGACCAAAAGCATGGGAGAAAACCACAATAAAAACCCACAGCTGAGAGCCAGGGATTTAGCTCAGTGGTTCTGGCACCTGCCTCATAAGCATAAGGAGCCGAGTTCGATCTGCAGTACCAGGAAAAAAAACCAAAAAAACCCCAAAAAACCAAAAACCCACAGCTGATCCAGATATTGCCATTGTAAGACATGAACTTGAAAATAACAGTGATTAATATGGTCAAGAAAATAGATAACAAGATAGAGAATTTTTTCAGAGAACTGGAATCTAGAGGAAAAGAACCAAATAAAATTTAGACCTAAAAATTAAGGTAACAGAAATGAAAGAATTTCACAAATTAACTTAAGATCAGACACAGCTGAAAGGAGGACTGGTATACTGGAAGATGGGTCAGTAGAAAATATCTAGAAAGGAATACAGAGGAAAAGATGCAAATAAAAGTGTAGAGAGACACTGGATATAATGAAAATGTGTAATGTATAGAGTCTCACAAAGAAAAATGAGGCCGAAAGTATTTAAAGAGATAATGGCTAAGAATTTTACCAGACTGACAAGAAAAAATAAACTACAGATTCAAGAGTAAAAAATAATTTTTAAATAAAACTACCCATAGGCACATAATAATAAAACAGCTGAGAAGATAGAGTTATTTTTGTTTTTAACTAGAGATTGAACCCGGGACTTTCAGGCTAAGCTGCATCCCCAATCTTTTTTTTTTTTAAAGGCCCTCACTAAGTCACTAAGTTGCTCAGGCTGGGCTCAAACTTGTAATCCTCTTGTCTAGGCCTCCCAGAGTACTGAGATTACAGGTGTATAACACCACACCTGAATCTACTTTTCACAGAGGAAAGAAAAAAACTTAACTGCCCAACAGAAACAATAGAAGTCAGAAGATTTGATTAAGCTCAAAAAATTCAAGAGAAGAAGAATATGAAGGCAGGAATTCAAAGTAGGAGAAAAAACCAGACCACAAATAGGTAATAGGAGAAATAGAAAATAAGTCAGTAACATAATGTATTTAACCCCAAATATACCAGGAATTACAGTGAAATACAACAGACTATATACTACAAAAAGGATAAAAATTATCTAGATTTTAAAATATCTGACTAGACTTCCAGGAAGACGGCAGAGTGGTGAACAGCACAGAAACAGCCTCTCCGAGATTTGATGTCTAGATGTTAGAATATAGCAGCATGAAGAGGAGGAGGAGGAGGGAAGTCAGTCCCCAGAACCTAGCAAGGATCTGAGTCAACAATTGAAGCCCACAAGGAGAGTGAAGAGTCAGATCTCAATGAAGAAGGACAAAGTGGCAAGTGGTGCTTTATCCTTGAGCCCTGCTCACTGCATGGGAAGAGTAGCTCGAACCTGCAGATGCACGGTGACTGCTGGTGACCTCAGAGGCCTCCACAGGGAAAGACACCAGTGAAATGGAGCAGTGGACACAGAGGACTGCAGTGGCTGGTGAGTTATCTGGGTTCAGATGTCCTGCAGGAGAGGGCAATTGGCCAGTAGTCATCTTGGAAAGAAGCCAACTGAGCTCAGAACTTAGTACAGCTGGGGCTGGCTCCATCTAGCAGCTCCCAGTGTCAGGGTGAGGTGAAACCAAGTTTAAATCAGGAGGAGGTCAAAGAGCAGGATTCAAGCCAGCAAGAGCCACACAGAGTGCTGCAGGCTGAACAAAATTGGTTCCAGTCTCACAGCTAGAAACCAGTCTGAACTTCAGTGGAAGTAAAGGTGCATGTTTGCTGGGATTATCCACTACTCACTATAAATCTATTGCTGGTTTTCTGAGATTAGTCAATAGGGATCTGGGCTCTGTCTGCCCACTCTATCTATCAGTGACAGCAAAGAAGGCCCTGAAGTAAACATTTTTTTCCTGTTTTCCTTTTTTTCCTTTTGTTATGTTCTTGTTGTTGTTTTTTTATTTCTTTAATTGATTGCTGCTTTTTTTTTTTTTTTTTTTTTTGGTACCGGGGATCGAACTTGGGTCCTTGTGCTTGCACAGCAGGTGGCGAAACCACTGAGCCAAATCCCCAGCCCTGCTTTAGTTTTTATATGGGTGTTAACACTGTTTCTAGTTTTCTTCTTTTTCTGTTCTCATTTTTATTTCTCTTTCCCTCCTGTCTTCTTCACCAGTTTCCCAAAGTTTACATAATCTTCCTTTGTCCTCCAGCTTTGCTTCTAATATGTTTCTCTTCTTCCATTTCTCTATTTTTCCCACCCTAACCCCTTTTAAATTTTCATTCCTGAAGGTAAAATTGCCATATTGAGGGTATATTTACTATATACAATTTTCTGGTTTTAGATTTTGTTATATAACCACTAATAAAGTACATATGGTTAAAGATGGCAAATTAGTAGTTACCACAGTTTGTCATTTTCTAGGCTGTGTTTCATGCTATTGTTATTGCTAACTGTACTACTTTAGCCGAGGTAACATAATTGTTCTAATCAGTTGTTCTTCCTGGTATGCCAAGACTGAGATTGCCTAAAGGTCGTAAACAATCCTATAAGCCAGTGCCAAATAACCAGGGGCTAGGCCAAATAGGCAGGAACTTCTCATCCCCAATAAATTGAAGAGGTATGATCTTGTAACATATTGGAAACCCAAAAGCCAGTTACACCTGAAGACATTTCTGAGAATTAGTCATTCCCTAAGGGTTCCAAATACTAGCAATAAAGCTTTCTGTCATACACAATTTACAAGCATCAACCCAGGAATTAAACTAAAAAAAAAGGAAAGAAAATGACAAGACACTTAAGCAAGATGCAACCTCAGACTTCCAGCTTGCCAAAGGCAAACCCAGGGGACAATGAGGGGGAACAGTTTGAAGGCCACCCACCTGGACTTTCTGAAGTGGTAACAGTGGAAGTAACAAAGCAAATGAATGAGACTCTAGAAAAAAATCAAATCAGAAATAATCTCCCAGAGGGCCAGGGATTTAGCTTAGTGGTTCCGCTGCCTGCCTCACAAGAACACAGTCCCAAGTTCAATCCCCAGTACCAAAAAAAAAAAAGAAAGAAAGAAATAATCCCTCAGATAGCTACAGATCTCTATAGTGGCCATTATGAAAGACATGATTAGTGACTTTAGAGCATATACAGATAAAAAAAAAAAATAGAGGACCTTAGGGAAATGATGGAAACCATGAACACCCAAATAGGAAAGAAATGGAATCCATGAAACAGATTCAAACAGATATCCAAAAGATTAAAAATTCCATTGAAATATGTAGTGGAATGAGCCAATATGAGGAAAGAATATCAGATATAGAAGACAGGATTGCAATCATGAAAAGAAAGATTTCTCAAAAATAGCAAGGGACCATGAAAAATCAATCCTACAGCTACTAGATGATGCAAAAAATAACATAAGATTGATAAGAGTCAATGAAAAATCAGGAAATACTGCAAATGAATTAAAAAACCTGTTCACAGATGTAATGGCAAAAAAAAATCTCAACCATGGAAAAAGAATTTGACATACAGATAAATGAAGCAGGTAGAACTTCAATTAGTCATGATTTAAAAAAAAAATCTACACCAAGACATAGAATAGTCAAGATTTCAGAACATCAACACAAGAACAGGATATTAAAAGCTGTTAGAGAAAATAAATATATCACCTATAAAAGAAAGCCCATCAGAATCACAACAGATATCTCAAAACAAACCCTCAAGTCAAGGAAAGTTTGGAGCAAAGTATTTCAATCCCTAAAAGAAAACAACCTCCAACCCAGATTGATGTACCCCACAAAACTATTTTTCAAAATTGATGGAGAAATAAGATATTTTTATGACAAAGAACACCTGAAGAAATTCATGACCACTAACCAACACTCCAAAATGTTCTGAAGGATGTTCAAGAAAGAGATAACAAGGACTACAACTCCATGAACCCCAACAGAATGAATCAAATAGGCAAGGCAAGTAATTAAACAGAGGGGAGCAAAAGGGAACCAATAACAAGAAAATAACATGACAAGAATAAGTCAATGCATATCATTATAACCATCCATGTAAATGGTGTCAATTCACCAATCAAAAGAAACAGACTGGCAGAATGCATCAAAAAGGAAGATTCAACAATATGCTGCATACAAGAAACATGTTTAATTAAAAAAGAAATTACAGGGGCCGGGGATTTAGCTCAGTGGTTTCACCACCTGCTGGGCAAGCCCAAGGACCCGAGTTCAAACCCTGGTACCAAAAAAAAAAAAGAAAGAAAAGAAAAGAAAAGAAATTATAGACTGAAAGTCAAAGGATGGAAAACAATATTATGACAGGAATCTGGAAAAAAGAAGGGGTAGCTATTCTATTTGCAGACATGGTAGATTTCAAGCTAAGACTGATTAAGAGAGACAGTCTATGGACATATCACCCTGAACAAACCTGATTTTGTCTGATTAAGAGAGACAAAGAAGGGCTGGGGATTTAGCTCAGTGGTTCCGCTGCCTGCCTCACAGGCACAAGGACCCAAGTTCAATCCCCAGTACCAAAAAAAAAAAAAAAAAAGAGAGACAAGGAAGGTCACTACATTCTTGTAAAGGGAACAATCCAAGAGGAAGAGATAACAATCATAAATATATATGCACCAAATACCAGCACACTGAACTGTATAAAAAATTAATGAACATAAAAAATCAAATAAGCACTACTGAGGGACCTCATATCCAACTGTCACAGGCACCCGGAAGGAAGCTCCCCCACTGCCATCCCACACTTCTAGGGCAGAGAAGGTGAGCCAGTCCCAACACCCAGAAGGGAGCTCCCCTGCTGCCATCACATGCTCCTAGGGCAGAGAAGGTGAGCTGTGTGGGGGCCAGAAGCACCCCCACCACCCCCCACCATGGAAATGAGAAGACACGTAAACAAGCCTAAAAAACAGATTTCCGGATCACCTACACCAACCCCAAAGGGAAATGAGATGGAACAATCTGATACTCAACTACCTGGACTCCCTGAACTGGCAACAAAAGAGGATCTGGGAAAAATGAAATCAGAAATAATTACTCAGATAACAGCAAAGATTGTGCTCATGGTGCAAGACATGATTAATAAATCTAGAGAGGACACAGATAAAAAAATAGAGGATCTGAGGAACATGATGGAATTCCAACATAGGAAACAAATGGAATCCATAAAACAGATGCAAATAGATTTCCAGGAGATTAAAAACTCCATCGAAAGTCTGCACAGAAGAATGAACCAATGTGAGGATAGAATTTCAGATATAGAAGATAAGATTGCAATTAGTGAGGAGGAAAAGAAAAATTGCTTTAAAATTGTAAGGGAACACAAGAAATCAATCCAGCAGCTGCTAGATGATGCAAAGAAGAATAAGACTGATTGGAGTCAATGAGGAAAGAGGAGAGAGTGCAGGTGACATAAAACAGAAGTGATGGCAGAAAACTTCCCAAGGAAGGGAAAAGAACTTGACATACAGATAAGTGAATCATATAGGACTCCAATTAGCCTTGATCAAAAAAAAATCTACACATAGGCATATAATAGTTAGGATTCCAGAAATCCAACAGAAGAACAAAATTCTACAAGCAGTGAGAGAAAAGAAACAAATCACATACAAAGGAAAGCCCATCAGAATCACAGCAGACTTCTCAATGCAAACCCTTAAGGCAAGAAGAGCTTGGAGTGATGTATTTCAAGCCCTAAAGGAAAACAGCCTCGAACCCAGATTGATGTACCCTGCAAAACTATCTTTCAAAATTCATGGAGAAATAAGATACTTTCATGACAAAGAGCACCTCAGGAACTTCATGAATACCAAACTGGCACTCCAAAAACTTTTAGACAATACCCTAGGAAAAGACAATGAGGATCACAACCCCAGGAAACCCAGCAGAATGAATCCATTGGGTGTGACAAATTAAACACAAAGGGGGAGAATCCAACAAAAAGAAAAAGTCATGACAAGGCTTTTAAAGCTTTTAACTTCATCTCCCTAATGAGGGTATAATTCAATCTTGTTATTGTACTGATTGGTATTTTTCTGATTCTACAGTTGCAGACCTTTCCTTGTGCTACACTGGCTATTTATCATGTTCTTATGTCTACTTTTTAGTTGGATTGTCTATTAATGAGCTGTAAGAGTTCTTTATATATTCTGATCATAGGTTATATGCATTGTAAATACGGTCTGTTTAAGGACTACTTTTCATTTTAATGATGTCATTTAAAGTTCTAAATTTTGATAGAATCTCATTTATCAATTTTTTTCTCTTATACATCATGTTTTTGGTATCCTAGGTAGTTCTTGCCTACCCTAAATTCATAAACATTTTCCCTTATAATTTCTTCTTAAAGTTTTATACTTTTAGGCTTTCATATTTAGGTTCATTGATCCCTTCAAGTTATTTTTATGTATGGAAATAAAGGGTTGAGGTTAATTTTTTATATATGGATACCAGGTGTTCTAGAGCCATTTGCTGAAAACACTATCTTTTCCTCTGTTCGTGAATTGAGTTTATATTCTATAAAATGCTAATGTTAACTAATCTTTCAAAACTCAGTGGACCATATATGTGTGGTTCTATTTCTAGATTCTGTTTTATTCCAATGATCTGTATGTCTTTCCTTACACCAACACTGCCTTGATTACTGTAGTTTTAGAAGAAGTCTTAAAATTAGGTAATGTCTTCCAACACTGTTTATTTTAACTTTTCTAGATCCTTTGTACTCCTACATAACTTATAAATTTCAATATCTAATTCTTCATTTATAACAAGTATACACAGACCTGAATTTTTATATATACCTTGTGTTTCCTAATCCTGCTAAATTCAAATACAAGTTCTAGGGGCTCCTAGAGATTTCTTAGTATTTTCTGTGCAGATGATCATTTCATCTACATATAAAGATTTTGCTTCTACCTTGCCAACCCTATCCTAATTGTGTCATTTCATTGCCAGACTATTTTGGTGGGGACTAGGTTTCAAAGTTTAATGGACAAAGAGTAAGCATATCTGCCCTTGTTCCCCACCTTAAGGAGAAAGCATTGTATCTTCTCCATTTATATAAGGTGTTCTCCCTGGAAGTATGGAGTACATGTCTTTAATCTGTTGAGAAGTTTCTGTTCTACTTCTAGTCTCCTGATAGCTTTTACCATGAACAGCTGTGGAATTGAGTCCAATACGTTTTTTCCAACTAGTGACAGGATCATATGGCTTTTTCCTTTCCTCTGTTAAAATGATGACTGGCGGGGGGGGGGTGTGTGTGTGGATCTTCCAATGCTGAACCAACACTGCCATCCCTATAACAAAACCACTTTCTACATACTGCCAGATCTGACTTCCAATAGTTTGTTTTGTTGAACAAATTTCTATCTATGTTCATACTTTTTTCTTCTATTATCTTTATCCAGTTTTAGGGTTAGCACAATGTTGATTTCCTAAAATGAGGGGAGAAGTGTTCCTTTTTTTTCTGCTTTAAATGTTTGATATAATTTTTCAGTTAAAATGTATACGAGCCTGTTGTTGTCGTATAGGTAGGTTTTCAAGCTAGGAATATACTTTCTTTAATAGGAGCTATTCAAATTTTATATTTCTTCCAGAGTTAGTTTCATTAATTTGTCTTCCAAGGTACTTCTTAGAAGTTGTCAAATTTATTTCAAAACAGATTTTTGTAATATGCTTTCTACATCTTTTTAAATTCTGTAAAATCTGTAAAAAAATGTCCAACTGTCACAAATAGACAGATCAACTAGACAAAAAATCAAGAAAGAAATATCAGAACTGAACCAAACTTTTGAACAAATGGACTTAGCAGATGTCTACAGTGTTCCACCCCACAGCATCAGAATACACATTCTTCTCAGCTGCACACAAGACGTTCTCCAAATTAGATCACATACCAGCTCATAGAACATGCTTAAATGAGTACAAAGGAACTGATATTTTCTCTTACAGACCATAGCGCAATGAAATTGGAAATCAATGGCAAGAGAAACCACAGAAACTTCAGAATCACATGGAAATTAAATAACACCCTCCTGAACAACCAGTGGATCACAGATGAAATTTTAAAAGAAATTAGAAAGTTTCTGCAATCAAACAATAATCCCAATACAACATACCAGAACTTATGGGACGCAATGAAAGCAGTCCTATGAGGGAAATGTAAAGTGGTGAATTCCCACATCAGAAAAAAAGAGCAAGCTCAAATAAACAACCTAATGTTGAACCTCAAGCTTCTAGAAAAAAAAAAGAGCAAGTGAAGCCCAAAGCTCATACAAGGGAGGAAATTATAAAGATCACAGGAGAAATTAATTCAGTGGAGACTAAGAAAACAATACAAAGAATCAATGAATCAAAGAGTTGGTTCTTTGAAAGATTAAATAAAATTGACAAAACTTTAACTAACCTTATCAAAAAAAGGAAAGAAAAGTCTCAAACCCATGCAACTAAGAATGAAAAGGGTAAAATTACAACAGATCCTGCAAAAATCCAGATCATCAATACCTACTTTAAGAACCTGTATTCTAAGATGGAAACACAGAAGAAATGGACAGATTCCTAGATACATATGAGTCACCAAAGCTGAATCAAGAAGATATAAAAATTCTAAATAAGCCAATATTACTCAATGAAATTGAAGATGTAATTTAAAACCTACCAACAAAGAGAAGCCCAGGCCCTGACAGATTCACTGCTAAATTCTAGAAGAAATTCAGAGAAGACATAACACCATTTCTTCTCAAATTCTTTAATGAAATTGAAAGAGAAGCATACTTCCAAACTCATTCCTGGAAGCAAGCATTACCCTAATACCTAAACCAGAGAAGATCCAAGCAAAAAAATGGTACTACAGGCCTATCTCCATAATGATCATAGATACAAAAATCCTCAGTAAGATACTGGCAAGCAGAATGCAGCAAATTATCAAGATTATACACCATGACCAAGTAGGACTCATCCCAGAGATACAGGGATGGTTCAACATACACAAATCAATACAACTGTAATGTAACGTATTAACAGAACCAAGGATAAAAGCCATATGATTGGGCCAGGGATTTAGCTCAGTGGTTTCACTGCCTGCCTCGCAAGCACAAGGTCTTGAGTTTGATCTCTGGTACAAAAACCGCCCCCCCCAAAAACCATATGATCATCTCAATAGATGCAGAAAAAGCATTTAACAAACTCCAACACCCATTCATGATAAAAATCCAATAGAAAATTGGGATAGATGGTCTTTATCACAATCTCATAAAAGCCATCTATGACAAACCAACAGCCAGTATCATACTAAATGGTCAAAAACTGAAAGTTTTCACTCTAAAATTAGGAACAAGACAAGGATATTCACTGTCGCCACTCTTATTCAATATAGTTCTGCAAACATTAGCCAGAGCAATTAGACAAGAGAAAGAAATAAAAAGAATAACGACAGGGAAGGAAGAAGTTAAATTATCATTATTTGCAGATTACATGATACTGTACTAGAAGACCCCAAAAACTCCACCAAAAGTTTCTAAATTTAATAACCAAATTCAGTAGTGTAGGGGGATACAAAGTCAACACTTAAAAATCCATAGCCTTCCTGTATACAAACAACACACTTGCTGAGAGAGAAATTAGGGAAATAACAGCTTTCACAATAGCATCTAAAAAAATGAAATACCTAGGAATCAATCTAACAAAGGAAGTAAAAGACCTTTACATTAAAAACTACAGTAGTCTTAAAAAGGAGATCAAAGAAGACATCAGAAAATAGAATGATATCCCTTGTTCTTGGATAGGAAGAACCAATATAGTGAAAATGGCCATACTTCCAAAATTGTTATACAGATTTAATGCAATCCCGATCAAAATACCAACAGCATATCTCACAGAATTAGAGAAAACAATCTTGAAATTCATTTGGAACCAGAAGAGACACAGAATACCAATGCAATTCTTGGCAACAAAGGGAAGGCAAGGGACATCACAATCCCTGACTTAAAACTATACTACAAAGCTACCATGATAAAAACAGCATGGATCTGGCAAAAAAAAAAAAAACAGACGTGAAGATCAACGGAACAGATTAGAAGATACAGAAACAAATCCAAACACACTCAGCTACCTTATCTTTGACAAAGGAGCCAAACATGTTCACTGGAAGAAAGATAGTCTCTTTAATAAATGGTGCTGTAAAAATTGGCTTTCTGCATGCCAAAGATTAAAACTATACCCATGTTTTATGTTCCACTAAACTCAAATCAAAATAGATCAAATATCTACATATTAAAACAGAAACGCCAAATCTGCTGAAAGATACAATAGGTAGAACTTTTGAAGATATTTGTGTAGCCAAAGACTTTATGAGCAAAACTCCAATCACAGAGGAAATATCACAAAGAGTCAACAACTGGGATCTCATCTTATTAAAAACCTTTTGCACAGCAAAAGAAACTGTCAACAGAGTGAAGAGAAAGCCCACAGTGTGGGAAAAAAAATTTTGTTAGCTGTTCCTCAGACAAAGGACTAATATCTAGAATATACAAAGAACTCAAAAAAAATCAGACCCCCTCAAATTAAACACCCAATTCAAAAATGGCCATCTGAAATGAATAGACAATTCTCAGATAAAGAAGTAGAAATGGCAAATAAATATATGAAAATATGTTCAACATCACTGGTCATTCAAGAGATGCAGATTAAAACAACACCAAGATTCCATCTCACTTCAGAAAGAATGGCTATTATCAAGAAATCAACCTGGCCGGGGATTTAGCTCAGTGGTGCCACCACCTGCCTCACAAGCACAAGGTCCTGAGTTCAATCCCCCATACCAAAAAAAAAAAAAAAAGAAAGAAAAGAAATCAACCAATAACAAATGCTGGTGAGGCTGTGGGGAAAAAGAAATCCTTCTCCACTGTTGGTGGGAGTATAGACTGGTGCAACCACTGTGGAGATTCCTCAAAAAATTAAAGCTAGAGGTTCTATTCAACCCAATTATTACCCTTCTGGCTATCTTCCCAGAAGAATTAAAAGCATCATACCACAGTGACACATGCACACCCATGTTTATGGCAGCACAGTTTGTAATAGCTAAGTCTTGGAAACAGCCCAGATGCCCATCAACTGATAAATGGATAAAGATGATGTGGGGCTTTTTTTTATACAATGGAGTACTACTCTGCCATCTCATCTAGTGAAATGAATGCACCTTGAGACCATACTCTTAAGTGAAATAAATTAGACACATATGTTTAAATACTGCATTGTTTCTCTGGTATGAGAAACTGCAAATGTAATTAAGAACCAAAATGAATAATAGATATTAGGAAATGGGAAGAAAATGTTCAAATGGGATAGGGAACAAGGGAGGGGAGAGGGAGAAAGGAGAGAAGGGACAAGAAAAAGATAGAATAGACAGAAAAAAATGGAAACAAAGCTTTTGTAAAGAAGGAGGGGAAGGAAAGAAAGGAGGGGAAGAGGGGTTGAAGGGAGGGGAGAGGAATGGGAAAAAAGAAGCAAGATACGTCATGTACAAGTACAAATTCTCTATGATGAATGTGATCATTATGTATGCTTAAAATGTACCAATAAAAGTAGAGAAAAGAAAAATATACATTGTTCATATGAGTCACAGTTTAAATGCCGAAAAGTAGAAAGTAGAGAACAGAAAACCACATACTATCAAACACTACCAAAAGCAACCAATATAACTATAATAATATCACACAAAGTAATTTTTTTTCCTTCAATTCTTTTATTGGTACATTTTAGGTATACAATTCGTTTACATTTATCATCGGGTGCTTGTACCTGAACATGATGTATCTTGGTTCTTATATCTTGGTTCTTATTTTCTCCCCCATTACCTGTGCACCCTTCACCCCCTCTGCCCTTCCCTATTTACATAGATTTCATTTCCATTTTTTTTCTTTTCTCCTAGTTTTTCCTTTTCCTCTTTTCCTTTCCCCTTCCCCTCCCTTCACTCCTTCGTCTTTGGACTTTTTTCCTATTCCAAATTATCAATTATTCATTTTAATCATTTAATTATTTAATCATTTAATCATTTAATTATTCATTTTAATCATTTTAACCCTTGTTTGCACTATCAGTTTCTCACACTAGAGAAACTATTCGGTATTTACACATGTGTGTCCTATTTATTTCACTTAAGAGTATGGCCTCGATATGCATCCATTTAGCTATAAATGACTCTAGTTTTTCATTCTTTATGGTTTAGTACTCCATTTTATTTTTTAAAACCCCACATTTTCTTTATCCAGTTTCCAGTTGATGGGGACTTGGGCTGCTTCCAAGCTTTAGCTATTACAAACTGTGCCGCTATAAACATGGGTGCACATATATCGCTGTGGTAAGATTCTTTTAATTCTTTTGGGAAGATACCCACCAGGGGAATAACTGGGTCAAATGGGACCTCTAGCCCTAGTTCTTTGAGGTATCTCCATACTGATTTCCACAGTGGTTGCACCAATCTGCACTCCCACCAACAATGGAGAAGGGTTCCTTTCTCTCCACAACCCCGCCAGCATTTGTTATTTGTTGATTTCTTGACAGCAGCCATTCTTTCTGGGGTGAGGTGGAATCTCAGTGTTGTTTTCATCTGCATCTCTCAAATGACAAGTGATGTTGAACATTTTTTTCATATATTTGTTTGCTGCTTTTACTTCTTTGAGAAATGTCTGTTCATTTTGGATGCTCATTTTTGAATTGGGTCTTTGAATTTGGGGGGTCTGATGTTTTTCAATTCTTTATATATTTTAGATAGTAGTCCTTTGTCTGAGGTATAGCTGCTAAAAATTTTTTCCCATATTGTATGTTGCCTTTTAGCTCTGTTGGTGGTTTCTTTTGCAGTGCAGAAGCTTTTTAATAAGATGAGATCCCAGTTGTTGATTCTTTCTGCTAGTTCCTGTGCTGCTGAGGTTTTGTTCATGAAGTCTTTTCCTATGCCAATGTCTTCAAGAGTTCTACCTATCTTCCAGCAAGTTTAGTGTTTCAGTCTTAATATTTAGATCTTTAATCCACTTCTATCTTAGTTTAGTGCATGGTGATAGGTATGGGTCTAGTTTTAATCTTACACAAAGTAAATTTTAAGTCAAGAAGTAGTATTTAAAAACAAAGAGGAATATTTCATAATGATAAAAAGGTAAGCCCATGTGAAAGAGATAGCAACTCTAAGTCAGTAACATTAGTAATATAAAGTAAAAACTGACAAAACTAAAAGGGAAAATAGGTAAATCCAGAATTGCAAGCTGTATCTATAGTATTCTAACTGGACCAAGAAAAGGGAAAAGAATCTTTTCTCTCTTTTTTTGGTCTTTTCTCTTTTTGATTGTGAAATATATAATATATAAAATATATAAGCCTATAATCTCAGCACTCTATGAGGCTGAGGCAGGAGGATCATAAGTTAAAGCTCACCCTGAGTAGCTCAGTGACTTAGTGAGACCTGTCTCAAAATAAAACATAGAAAGGATTGGAGAATGTAGCTCGGTGCAAAGGCCCTGGGTTCAGTCTGCACTACCAAACAAAAAGTAATTCATATATATAAACAATGAGTATAAGGTGAAGATCCATGTGCCTAGCATTCAGTTTAAGAACACCATTACCAGAACTTCTAAAGTGCCCTCTGGCCAGGTGTGGTGGAACACGCCTGTAATTCCAGTGCTCAGGAGGCTGAAGCAGGAGGATCATTGCTCAAGTCCAAGGCTAGCCTGGTTACATAGTGAATTCAAGACTAGCCTGAACTACATAGTGAGACCATAAAAACTAACCCCTCCAGGGCTGGGGATTTAGCTCAGTGGCACCGCACCTGCCTTGCAAGTATAAGGTCCTGAGTTCAATCTCTAGTGCCAAAAAACAAAACAAAACAAAACAAACCACCCCCCAAAAAGGGGCCCTATGGTCCCCTCCTTTATCCAATCTCCTCTTGTTCCTGTACAGGAATAAACACTGTTTCAAAACTGTCTGCTGGGCTGGGGATTTAGCTCAGTGGTTCTGGTGCCTGCCTGCCTCACAAGCACAAGTTCCCGAGTTTGATCCCCAGTACCAAAAAAAAAAAAAAAACCACAACTGTCTGCTGATCATCTTACGTTTCTTTATGGTTTCATTACATATCCCCCCTCAAATATTCATTAGTTTTACCCAATTTTGGAGTTGATATAAGTAGAATCACCCTGTCCACACATGCTCTGTAACTTACTTTCTCATGATATTTGCTACCGACTTTTCAAACCAAAAACAATTAAAAACAAGGCTTCCCCGGAAATCTATATGTGCACATTTGGGATAACGTTTATGATATTTTTTAAACTTGTAAGTGAAATTGTCAGATTACAAAGAACATTTTAAGCTGGAAGTGTAACTCAATAGTAAAGCGTGTGCTTAGCATGCGAGAGACAGAGTTAGATCTCCAGCATGGGGTCGGTGGGGGAGAGAACGCATTTTAAAGGCCTTTGAGATATATTGACAATTTCCCTCCAGAGACGTTACAACAAAATGCCTGCCACTGTGAACCATTACCAACAATGAACTGTACCATTTAAAGAATTTACTAAAGTGGTCCCAAAATAGCAGCATGCTTAAAATTTGCCCTGATTCAACTACATGGGACGTTAGGCAATTTCCCCATTTGGTGTTTGTTTCTATTTGTACTTTTGTCAGTAAGTGGAGATTTAATAAGCTTTTTCTAGACCCCACTCCTTGTTTCTCAGAGGATGTGAATTTCTCTCCTAAGGGTAGGCAACATCTCCATGCAAGAAGCAATAACTAGTTATTTGCCCCATGGGAGTTCAGCTTCCTGCTTTGGTCTGAAGGGTGCAGATTACAATTAAATGTAATAATTCAATCTCATGGTTATACATTTTAAGCATACCCAGAGAAATTTTTAGAAGAAAGGATGAGAATAGAGAGCCCTACTGAATTTGCACTGAGTTAGCGGAGCAAAGAGACTAAGCCCATCTCCCTAAGCCAACAGGACAGCTTTTAACTCTTGAAGGTTCTCTGGGTGTGGATCAGTCCCAAGTAAGGCAAGTAGGTCAGGGAAACCAGCCCAAGACACCAGTGAGATGGTACCAAAAGCCTGAATACCAACTCCAGACCCAGGGGCCGGAGTCAGTCATGCAGCCACTATAGGATGCTAGCAAGTCACCTAATGCTCTTCACTTCTGAAATGGGATAATGGTACTCACCACCACCACAGACTGTGAAGCAGCTAGCACAGGCTTTCAGCATAACAGCCTGGTCACAATGACCTGATTGTCCCACAGGTACTTACTGAGGACCATCATGTGTCAGACACTGCTCCAGGAACCTGGGAACCACATTCTAGTGGGGAGACGGCTAAGTGGGAAAGATAGACAAGCCAGTTAGATAGCATGCCGAAGTGCTAAGAACACAGAAAAACCAGGGGGCAGGTGAGGGAGATGGGATGGAGAATAGGATGGGGGCGCTCCAAGGTGGCCTTGGAACCTCCAAGAAAGGTCTCAAAAGGAAGGAGGAAAGGAGAAGATGGCTTGGTGACATCTGTTGTGTCTGGGAGTTCAAGCACCGGTGAGCAGACATGAGGTTAAGTGAAGTGAGGAAGGGGAGCCAGCAAGGTCAGAGCAGGGTGGGCAGGTCATAAGAACCCCATGGATCCATCTATGTACTCGGCTATGTTGGTTCCTGGGGATACAAAGACAGGATTCTGGCCCTTAAAGGAGCTTGAAGCCCATTCTACAGGATGCTGGACAATTTAAGGAAAACTGTGTTGCTTTTTCATCATTGAGACATAAGGACCAACAATCACAAACTAAAGAAGAGAGGTTTATTTTGGGTCATTGTTTTTAGAAGATTCAGTCTATAGACAGCTGGATCCAAGGAAGGAAGAGCATGGTGGAACGGTCTGGCAGAGGAAAGTTGCCCACATTATGGAGGCCAGGAAGCAGAGAGGGAAAGGAGGAGCCATGATGGGAGACGTCTCCTTCCAGGTCATGCCCACAGTGACCAGCCTCTAACCAGACCCTAGCTATTAACAGTGAGTCAGCTGTGAAATCATTAGAGGACTAATCCCTGATGAATACAGCACCTCCATGATGTAATCACCTTCCAAACATACAAAGTTTTGGGGGGGATACCCCAGATCTAAACCATAATATGCCCCTACTGCTTCCTATGAAGGTTCTCCTCACCCTCCTAGTCAGCCTCAGACAGGGTCACACTGGCTGGATTCCTGGGAGCCCCTTGGCCCTGAGGTAGGGGCAAACCTTCTGGTAAATCTTGAGAAACTCTCCCAGAGGCCATGTTATGCACCCATGTCCTCATGCCCATTACAGGGCAGGAGAGAAGGCTCTGGAATTATCCTTGCCCACCTGGTCTAGAGGAAAGTGTTTCCTCAGGCTTTTTATCTTCCTAAACTGTTGTCAACTATAAACCACAGCTGGTCATGAAGCAAGGCCTCAAGCTTTCTAAAATATTCTGGCAGGACCATGGCAGACTTCTCTCAGCATTACTTGTTCAATGAAAAGGGCACCTAAGAGGGCTGCTAGGTTCTGGACATGTGTCCCTGCATTAGTTGGAACCTTAGTCCCAAGGCGATGGTATGAGGAGGGTGCCTTGGGAGGTGATGGGGTGGAGCTCTTGTGAATGGGATTAGTGTCCTTATAAAAGAGGCCCAAGAAGACTCCCTCTCCACTTGTGAGGACACAGAAGGAGGTGCTACCAACAGACCAGGAAGTGAGACCTCACCAGACCAGTTCTGCCTTGATCTTGGACTTCCTGACTCTAGGACTGTGGGAAATAAATGTCTGTTTTAAAGCCATTCAAATCTATGGTAGTTGTTTTATAGCAGCCTAAACAAATTAAGGCATCAGTAGTCAGAAATTTGGCTCTTGGCTCTGCTATACAACTCACTGCAGGACCTGGGCAGTGGGGATGGATCCATGAGAGGACATGTGTGAACAGCATTTGTGTCTTAGAGCAGAACCCTGGTCCTTGGCCACTGTGTACTCATTCACCTGCTTGAGAACCAAATGAGAACATGAAGCTTCTTCCTAGGACAGTGTCCCAGAGAACCATAGGGAAAAAGCTCCTCCTCCGGGTGCGACTGAATGTACCACAACGGATCCAGCCCAGTGCTGCCCAATAGAAATGTCATTTTAGAACTTCTAGTAGTTGCTTTTTAAAAACAGGTAGAAGCCTATAGTATCTTTTATTAATCAAATAAATTCTGTACACTGTTATGTCAACAGGCATCTGTACAGTTTTTGTTTTGTGATGTGAATTGAAGCCAACACCTCACATACGCCAGGCAAAAGCTCTACAATTGAGCCACACCCCAAGCCCTACAAAATTATTACTGGGATCTTGCTTTTTTCATACTAAAGTCTTCAAAATCCAGCATGTGTTTGAAACTCATAGAATCGGCCATGTTTCAGTTGCTCAGCAGCCATAGGTGACTAATGGCTGCCATGTAGAACTGCACAGCCCTAAGTACTCAAGAATCCTTACCAAGTTCTAACAGTTCCTCCAGATTCAAAACTGCCAGGGCTCAGCTGTGTTTCTCAAACCTGCCCATGCGTGTGAATCTCCTGGGCTTCTGTTAGGTTCCATATTCTGACTTAGCAGGTCTTGGTAGGGCCCAAACTTCTGCATTTTGACAATCTCTCAGACGTCACCAATCATACCCCACATTTTCAGGAGTGAGGGTGAAGAGCAATAGTTTTGAAGGAGACAGGCCTTTCCATGGGAGCCAGTTTACAACAATTTCTGTCAAATGAACACATTATGTTTGTCTCCATCCACCTTATCACCATATGTAGCACCTTGTGACTCAAAGTCAAAATGACCATGTAAGGTAAATGTTTTGTATGGATTCAGGACATCAAGGCAGCAACAACAGCACAACTGCAGACATTCATGAAAGAGGACTTCCAGAACGCTTCTAAGAGGCAAGAATAATGGGACAAATGTGCTTGAGGAGGGAGGAAGTATTTTAAGGGGAATTAGTGGCTATGTGTCTTTTACTGAAAAAAATTTAAAAATAAATACTTGAACATTCATTCCATTTTTGATCAGAGGGAAGTGCCTAATTATCTGAACCAAACACCATTTTATATAAAAACACAATACCCTTGATGCATAAGCTGGTTAAAGGACTTGCTCTGTGTCTTACTCCTTGCCCCTAAAAGAGCTGGAATGTGACTCAGAAGTTGGTTTCCCGGAAGTTCTGCTACACTGTTATACTAGTAAAGGAACGGACACTCATTTCCCTGATGAGGTCTCTAAAGTTTGAGTCTTTGCGATCATCTTATGGTAAGAGAAAGAGCCATGACATCTGCTATGGTTTTAAATGTTTATGTTGCTTCCAAAATTCACGCACTGAAATGGAATCACCAGTGTGACAGTGTTACTAGGTGGGGCCTTTAGGAAGTGATTAAATCATAAAACTAGAGCCCCTATGAATGGAATGGGTGTAAGTCCTTTGTAAAAGAGGCTTCGTACAGGATTTGGGTCCCTGGTCCCTCTGTCTTCACCATAATGCACAGACACCTAGACAGAGCCATCTATGAGCAACTGCTCTTCACTAAACACCAATCCTGCCAGTCCCTTGATCTCAGACTTCCATCCTCCAAAACCATGACAAATACATTTCTGTTATCTATAAATTACCAAGTCCATGGTAATGTGCTACAGTAGTTCAACCAAAGTAAGCCAACCATTAACTGAGGCCTCAGAGCCCCTCATCTGAGGTTCCACCTACCATAGGATATATCACAGTTCTAGGCAAAAAGTAGCACTCAATGTTTTGAAATTAATGAAGTAGATAAAAATGCCTATCTATAAATATAGAAGATATTCAAAACATTACAAAGCAATCTTGAAAAAAGAAAATTAAGACTTACACTACCCAACTTCAAGACTCACTACAAAGCTAAACAAGACAATGTAGTGTTGGCATAAGTACAGAACTAGATGCCGGTGGAACACAATAGAGAGCCTGAGTGATTTGAATTTCATAAAATATGTCAAAGTCACTGGGGAAAACGAAAGTGGTACTAGATTAACTAAATATCTTATTAAAAAATTAGCCTCAACCTCAGTCTAACACGACTTACAAAAGAATTGATAGATTCATGCATAGACCTAAACATAAAGGCTCAAGTTTTAAACTTCTAAGATGAAAACAGGAGATTATCTTCATGACTTGTGGGTAGACTGAATATGAAATAACCACAAACTTTGAAAAATAATTCTTCATCAAAATTAAAACCTCCTGGGCTGGGGATGTAGCTCAGTGGTGCTGGCACCTGCCTGGCAAGTACAAGGTCCTGAGTTCGATCCCCAGTACCAAAAAAAAAAATTAAAGCCTCCTTATCAAAAGATCCCATTATTTTATTAATAGTTACTCCCTGTATGTATGAAAATGTTCACAATAAGTTATTGTAAAAAAAAAAAACCTATTTCAAAGTATAGCGAAGCTCACCCCAGCTTCACTAGAATTCTTATAGTCAAACTGAAGTCTTATTATCAGGTTCCTGTTTATCTCACAACAGTTCATTCCTGCCTACCAATAGTTTGATGGGTTTTTGTTTGGTTGTTTTTTTTGTTTTGTTTTGTTTTGTTTTTAGGGTTTTTTTCAGTTGTTTTGTTTTTAGTCCTGGGAATTGAATTCAGGGTCTAATGTATGCTAAGCACATTCTCTACTACTGAGCCACATCCCCAACTGATGTCTTGATTATCACACCATGACCACAGTACTGGGACAAGACTCACGTGTCTCAAGCCTCCAGAGAACAAAGTGGTAGGAGTTGAAATGGATGGGAGAGTCTCTTGCTTCAAAACAGGGCTAGTAGAGTGTTTGGGATATTCTTGAAGGAGAGATTTCAGAATATCTGGTGTGCTGACCTTCTGGAGAAGGAAAAACAAAATTGATGTTATAGTCCTCATTCCCACCTGCCTTGGTTCAGCAAGCACAGTCTATCTGCATCTACTGTTTGATGTTACTAATATGCAAACTTCCAGTAGCTGAGTAGGAAGACACATTTGTGTTTGGATAAATGCATACACACACACCCTCAGAGCCAGGGGGCAGACATCATCAAGCTTTGGGACATTCATGAATGTTGTTGGGTGGGTTATTAATGGACTAGTAGGTCTTAAAGAAACCCAAATTTTGACCTTAATAATGATCCTGACATCTAACCACAGAAAATACAACATTCAGCCTAAAAAGCAATTTTATCTCTAACATGCTCATGAAAAGGGAAAAAAATCAAAATGTCCCTCTAAACTTTATAAAAATATTTGTAGTTGGCATTTCTTCTATAATATTTATAGTGGTGCTTTCTAGTAGCCACTAGCCACATCAGGTTGTTTAAATTCAAATTAATTGAAATAAAATAAACTCAGGTCTTCAATTGTACTAGACACATTTCAAGTACAGTACTCAGTCAGGACATATAGCAGTGGCTACTGTACAGGACATTTCAGTTAAAGAACATTTCCATTGGTGCAGAAAGTTCTATCAGGCAGTGCTAGGACAGAGTAATACATATAATGGGCAAGTTGGGAAAACCTCTTCCAGTCTAAAAAGTTTCAGAGTTGATACTTTAGGTCTTGATGCTGGATTGGTAGTAGAACCTGGAAATATAATGGTTGCACCAAAATCATAATTTTCATGAATAAAATGCTAAGTGAGACCATTACAGAAAAACTGAAAGACAGGATTCCCTCCAAATTAACTTGATTCTCAGAGATAGCTGTTAAGCAACACTATATTCAGTCCATCATTTTAATCAAGGAGGGGGAGAGGAGGAGGGAGGAGGGAGGAGGGAGGAGGGAGGAGGGAGGAGGGAGGAGGGAGGAGGGAGGAGGGAGGAAGATATGAGGTCTGTTCTCCAAGGGCTAACTAGCTACTGGGAAACAGAGACACATGACAAGGGAGACACGAGCCACATTGACGGGAAGGTGGAGAGGGCAAGATTATTCAGGATGAGGGCATCCTAGGTGATCTTCAATGGGCAAATGACCTGAGTGGGAAGCTAAAGGGCAGCTAAAGACCAAAATGTAAGGCCCCAAGTGGAGCAGTTATCACAACGGTCAAGTCCCAAGCACATTCCAAGGTCTGCAGGCACTTTAGGGCAGGTGTGTCCAGTGCGTGGGCCACTGCCTTTCTTAATGTTATAAAAATATTTTAATAAGGAAGCTTTGTTATTTATATACATTAACTATATTATGTTTTCTATGTGGCCCAAGACAATTTCTATTCATTCAACACAGTTCAGGTAAGCCAGGTAGGTCCAACTTGTGGGTCACAGACTGGACGCACCTGCCAGGCTGAGATTGGCAAAGAGAGCATGAGCACACAGAGCATGTGTGAAGGTGTCCAAGAGGACATAAAGGGTGGTCACAGTAGCATCAACCAAAGCCACAGGGAAGGAGATGCAGGGCTGGAAGATCAGCAGGCCCAAGGAGAGGATTTCAAGTATGAAGAGTGTTCCAAGAGGGAAAAACAGTATGAGCAAAAGCTCATCTGAAATTAAAATGCAAAATTTAACCAACTGCCTATCAAATTGGCAAATATTAAAAAGTTCAGTTTCATAAGATAAAGAATTCTGGAGATGGATGGTAATAGTTGCACACCAAGGTGACTGCCACTGAATTATACACTGAAACAGGGATAAGAGGGTTTTATGTGACGTATACTTTACCACCATAGACATATTGGAGGAAAAGGTATAAAATTGAGCGTTGGCAAGAGTCTTGGAGGATAGGTGACACAGGAGGACACCTTGGCAGCATGGATTAAAAGCCCTAAAATGTACCCTATTTGAAATGAGGATATATATTTGTTGACATGGAAAGAAATATTTTTTAAAGAAAATTACAAAAGTGGATGTATGAGGCTATTTTTGTTATATGGATTTATGTGTGGGGCTCAAATGGCTCTTTCTGGGGTTAGTGTTGTATGTAGTTTTTTTTCATCCTCCTCTCCTTTTCAGTCTTCTCATCTCTTTTTTAAAAATGTTTAATAGTACGTAGGTATAAGTTTTACACAGAAAATCAAAAGTCATCTCTAAAGAATGGAAGCCTGGTGAACCATGTCCAATGGGACAAAGCAACAAGAGGGTGATGACTGAAATGCAGCCACCCCCATTATCAAGCCAGGAGTCCCTGGAGCTTCCCAGAGAACTTTCCACAGTGGTTGGGGAAGAGCAGACTGCCAGGAAGTCAGAAAGGAACGGGAGAGAGGAACAGGAGGGCAGAGAGCGCAGCAGCAAAGGCTGAAGGAGAGGACTCTGAGAATGTTGGCCATGAAAACCACAGAAGAGCAGCTGCACCAGGAACACTTCCAAAGCATTGCTCTTGTTTTTGAAGGTGAAGAGAAGTGGTTGGAGACATTAAAGCTGCAAGTGAATGGAGGAAACTCCATGGAAAGGAGCCAGAGAAATGCCAGGGAGGATGCAGAGGCTGTCTGCCACAAGGCTTCTGCTTCTGAGGGCCTTGGAGAATGGCGTGCCAGGACAGCAATCCCCAGTCAGACAGGAACAGAAAGAAACAGAGCTTTGGACTGCCTCGGTGTTTACTATGGACTGAACTGTGTCCCCAGAATTCTTATGTTGAAACCCTAACTCCCCTGATGGTATCTGGAGATGGGAATCTTAGGAGAGGTTACAATGAGGGAACTTGAGAGAAATAATAGGATTCATAACCTTATGAGAAAAGACAATGGAGAGCTCCCACCCCATTCTCCCCTCCTGACACGGGAGGACTCTCCAAGATGGCAGATGTCAGTAAGCCAGGAAAAGGGCCCTGAACATTCCAGACCTGATCTCAGACTTGTAGCCTCCAGAACTGTGGGAAAATCAATGTCAGTCATTTAAACCAGCCAGTCTATGGTATTAAGGCAGCTAAAGCTAACTAATGTACTATCCAATATACATTTTTTAAATCATGTTTTGAATCTTTAAAAAATGACAGAAAGCTCTAGAAAAGAACAAAGAAAACTGTCTATAGAGATTAGAGGGTACATCAAGTTCATGGCCAGGGAAGACTTTCTAAATAGGTCAGGACTCAAGAAACCTTTAATGAAGCTTAACTGTGAATGTGACTATTTCAAGATTAGAAAAGTCAGTACCATTCTGAAAGACTTGACTAAGGAGTCCAAGCAGAAATTTTGTGTTCAACTTTTCCCCCAGTAAACTCTTAAGGACTTGGATGACACTTCAGAGTCAATGCCTTATTAAAGGGCATCACAATCCTAGGGCTTATCAATGTCATTGAGATGGGAATCGTTTCCCTTGTGATTTTAATGTAAGTCAGTGACTAGTTTAGCTCAGATTACACATGAGAATGCTTGCCCTAATGTCTACTCTGCAAGAGTTACTGCATTATATTTAACATTGTTCCGGGAAACATCAATAAACATTGTTTCATTTGATCAACTTGTGGCCTCTCTGGAACCAGGAACTGCATTTGGGGTTTTTGCTGGCAATAGCTATGAACATAGATCAGAGAAGGAAAAGCAACTGTTCGCACCGCTGAGATTTCATCTAAAGTTGCTTCTTAACAGAAAAGACTGCAGCTTGATGCTCAGAGCAAAGACACATTCCACCTGGGAAGCGGACGCATCTCCTGTCATCACCAGAGTGAGCACTGCCACGCAACCTGAGGTCTTTCACAGTTGGGAAATGACTCAGTCCTAGCTGTTCCTCCTCCCCTCATCCTGCCTTTGGGATGCGGCCAGCTGGTGGGGTGAGCAGCTGTGTTGGGAGGCCAAGTGCAAAGTAGGTTGTTTCTTTAGATTCAGGTGTCAGTGGGAAAAGCTTCATGAGTACAAAGGAAAACAATGAAATTAAGTCATTTTTCTCTGCCTCTGTCCTCGATCCCTTTCCCTCTACTAGCTTTTCATGCATCTTCCTATTTAACTGGTGTAGAGTTCATGGCCCGTGTAGACCAAGTACACATGCATAAGATGTGCCGTAAAACCCACGGGGGAGCTGGGTGTAGCAGCACACTTCATCCTAAAGCAGGAGGATCTCAAGTGCAAACCGGGTCTGAGCAACTTAGTAAGACCCTGTCTTGAAATTAAAAAAAAAATTTTTTTTAAATGGGCTAGGTAGAGATGTAGCTTAGAGCAAAGGACCTGAGTTCAATCCTCAGTACTACAAAAATAAAACACTGGAATACCCCAGAAAGGTGAAGCGAGTTTACTTCTTGAAGAATCCTGGACCAGGAGGTTGAATAAATCAAAATATATTCACAAAATACACATATACATACACACACATGAAACTAGTGGGGATGGTGGGGCAAAGGGGATGATAGGAATGGTGAAAATAATTGAAGTATGTTATGTGCATGTACAAATCTGCCAAAATGAAACCCATTGATCTGTATATCCAATAAGCACTACATTTTTTTAAAAATGTGAAAAAATATTTTTAAAGAAAATCCTGGTCCAGAGTGGAGATGTCTGCAGGAACATTTTCAAACTTAATGGTCACAGCAGTGATATAGAAGAGATTTAAGCTGTCTACCTAGCTGCGACCCTGGAGTCATCACTCAGCTTTAAGGCAGTTATGTAAGTTGGGTGCAGTGGCGCATGTCTGTAGGCTGCCAGAAGGCCAAGGCAGGAAGATCACTTGAGACCAGGAGTTTAAGACCAACCTTGGCAACATAGCAAGATGTCATTTTTTTAAATGGGGGGGGGGTATCTTCTGCCTCTGCGCTTTAGTGTAGCCAACCTGCAAGGTGGACACTGATGACCCCTACTCCCCAGGGTACTGTGTTTCATCGTTCATACTGGCACAATGCTCTAAAGCATTCCGATGAAAGTCAGCACACTTCTCACAAGCTCGCCAGCCAAGACAGGTGGAATTGTAGTCTGACAGGTGTCCTGTTTATAATATTTCTTATATTTCAGCCCAATAATTCTTTAGCATTTACAGGTCATGCCATAATTGCCAAGTACTTTGTAAACATTTGGCTAAACTGGTCCTCAAAACAGCCACATCCTCAATTAAGATGGGGAGTGAGAAGGCCACCACAAGGTTGTAAGTGCATCTGGCCACGAGCCAGGGGCAAACCGGTACATGCATGAGATCTCCAAGGCCCTCGCTCCGCCCTGCACCCTGCGGTGGGAGAAGTCTGTGCCAGGGACCACAGGTCAGGGCAACAACATTTGCAATGCAAAATTCAAGCCCCAGGGTACTTGGGCTGCCGGTCACAACACAAACAAAAGCATGGCCTCTCAGCATGGCTCACAGGGCGGTCCCTTCTGGTTACATTGCCCCCTTGTTATCTCTGTGCCCAGTGTCCTCATATTTAATGGGGACAATAACAGTACAACTTTCACAGGGTTGTATTCAGGGTTACAAAAGTTAAATCCCAATGAGGGCTCCCTACACAGGTCAGATCTGGTGAGGACTAAGCCCAAGGTCAATGCTGACATCAGAATGGCTTCATGCAGTAAGAGAAACATACTTGGGCCAGGGATTTAGCTCAGTGGTTCCGCTGCCTGCCTCGAAAGCACAAGGTCCTGAGTTTGATCCCACTACCAAAAAAACAAAAAAAGGACAGAGGGGAAAAAAAAGAGCGAAACATTCACAGTTCCAGAAATCCCTTCCTCAACCCTTTCTTCAACAGTCCTCGCTTGTATTAATGCTGGGCATAAAATGAAATCATGTGTTTAGGATTATTTAAAAATCACATAAAGCCAGAGTCCTGCTCTTGACTTCATCCTTTTTTAGCAATGAGCTGCTAGATAAGTTGTTTAACCTCTCCTTAAAACTCAGAATTGTATCATGGAAGTAAGAATGTTTTTCTCAGTGTAGTTTCCAGAATTAAACATGAAGTACATTTGAAGGGCTGCCATCATGGCCAGAACATAGTGCCTCAGAAACGGGCACTAACCCTCTCTTCTGCCTACTTGAGCAAAGGAGTTGATCGTGAAGAAGCCAACATGAGCTAACACTTATTTGTTCTTTTGTCTGAAACAAGGTCTTTCTTTGTAGGGCAGGCTAGCTTTGAACTCATGGCAATCCTCCTGCCTCAACCTGAGTGCTGGGATTACAGGCTTGTGCCACCACCCCTGGCTGTTTGCTCTTTAGAATCCCAGAGACCTGGTAAATACACTTCAGATACACCAGGCACCTTACTCCCCAGCACCAGCCTCCCCTGGTCCCCCAGAGCTCAACAGAAATGCATCTATTGACCCCACATTGCATGCCTACCCAGACTCTCAATGTGGAGTCTGCATTTCAAAGTCTCATCCAGCTACACATGAAGAATCGCTGCTCTAAAGCTCAGCCTCCAAGGCAAACTGGGGTCAGTTCAAAGGCAGCCCTCCCCTTTCCAGCTGTGGAAATGTGGCTTAACCTGTCTAAGCCTCCATGTCCCCAAATGAAAAATGGGACTCCCTGCAATACCTACCTCCTGGAGTGGTTATACAAATAAAATGAGATGGTCTGGGAAGAGCTCTTGTATAGAGTCTGGCAACTTAGAGAATATGTGTAGATGACAAATTAGTACATTATCTCACTGGATGCTTCTTAGAACCTTGTGCTGGGCAGAACAGGTACTACAGATGTCTTCATGCTCTGCAGGGGTATCCCGGGATTGGGTGAGGGCAGCAGAGGAGAGCAGGACCTGAAGTCTTGAGAGCATGCACAGCTGTTCTAGCCCGAGAGGGCTAACCTCACACCCTTGCCTTAAGGTCTGTCTTAGGATGTCCTGAGCGGAGCCTTTGGCCACAGAGAAGGGACACAGGTGCCAGCCTCTGCCTAGCCAGGTCACCTCTGTGACCCAGTGATCCCCAACTCTGCCTTCTCTCTTGCCCAGTGCACCTGCTTCCAATGTGATTATTCATGGTGGAGTGCAGAGTGTTAGTTCCCTCAAAGCCTGCCTTAGGTGTACTCTCGCTAAGTTGAGTAAACAGTATTCAAGATTTTCATAGTTTCCATCTAAAACCAAGACAGATTTTATCCAAAGCCTGTTGGCCCTAAGTGGAAGTAGGAAGGCCTTTTAGTTTTTTTGTTTGGTTGGGGTTTTTTTGGTACTGGGGATCAAACTTAGGTCCTTGTGGGGCAGGCACCAGAACCACTGAGCTAAATCCCCAGCCTTGGAAGGCCTTTTAATGGCGAGTAGGGATTTACAGAATAATGTCAAGTTTTGGCCCTTGCAAAAAAAGTTACTTGACGTTGGTGTAGCCTTGAAGCCTCAGGGCCTCAGGATCATGATAAAGTCTGACCCTGTTCTCAATGGCTTTCCAGGTTAACTCTTAATTTGAGGGGGGATATCTCATTATGGTGCCCAGGCTGGCCTTGAACTCCTGGACTCAAATGATCCTACTGCCTCAGCTTCCCAAGTAGCTGGGACTACAGCTGTGTAGCACTATACCTGGCTTTAATCTTAAAATTCTGCCCCTATTCTGGGCAGGCCTGCCCAAACATAGGAGCTAATCATTATAGTTTTTTGTTTTTTTTTAACTCCTTAATAATGTTACTGTGAGAGGAAAAGTAAATCTACAGAGAAAAACCCAGAAAGCTCTGGGAAACAAAATAAGGGGTCAGTGCAGAGGCCAGGCAGGCCTCAGGTACCCTGGTGATGATGTTGACAGCAGTGTCTGACTGGCTCCGTCTCTCCATCTGGCCTGCCCACTGCCTGGGGCTCGTGGCTAGAAGATGCTTCTCAGAGGTCATGTCATTCTGGGACTTGGAAAGCTCTAAAAAACAAACACAAGGTTGACAGCCAGGAGCATGCAGCTTTGCCGAGGCCTGTGGAGGCCTCTTCTGGAATTCCCTGTAACCCACAGCCCCAATGAGCCAGGAGAGCAATGCTGATGGAGGGGAAAGGGTGCCATAGTCCTTGGGCACAGGGCACCAGGACACTGGGAGGGTGACCAGACACTGTGTGCTAGACACAGGGCAGGAGAGGGGTTGGATTCCTTCAAGGGCCCCCTGTGGTCACACAGACCACATGCCTCTGAGGGCAGAGCCACTGTCACGGTGGGGGTTGAAGGGAAGCCCCCACCTTCCCCTGCAATGTGGGTCATCTGAATAAGTATACACTTGTCCAGACACAAAGATGGCCACCAACCAAACCAGCCACTTTTCGGGGGTTCCTGACAATGATGTTAAGACTAAATACCATTCCTTGTGACTCTTAGAGAGGGTAAAAGTAAGATCTGAGGTATCTTTATAACTATTTTAGTAAGCATACCCTGAGAAGATGACTTAATTTTTTTCTACTATCTTTGCAGAATGGTGGTCTAGAAAAAAAGGACTAAAGTGTGAAAGGTGGAACCACACACAGAAGTGAAGATCCACCTTAAATAGACTCTTCCTCCATGGAGCCTCCTAGCACCTGCAGGCTTTAGCATTATCTCTAACACAGCACTGCTACCTGTTCAGGGACATCATTCGAGCCACAGATATAATACTATTTTCTAGAAGCCACATTAAGTCAAAAGAAATAGGTAGCATTAACTTTAATTCTATATTTCATATAATGTATCCAAAATGTTATTAAGCATGTAATTAACATTAGTTACAAAAAAGATCAAGATATGTGTAGGTACCAATATGCCACAATGAATAATGATATTTATTATGTATTGCAAGCGTATACTAATAAAAACTTTTAAAACTATTATAGTTATCTGTGGAATCCTTTTTTTTAAACATCCAATCTGCAAAAGTGGTACACAGCTTACCCTAGCAGCACATTTGAGGGCTTCATTTCAGGGGATCAAGAGCAACTGATATGGCTATGGGCTACTGCAAAGGACAGTGTGGCTCCAGGCTAGCCTTTGACTTCCAGGCCCCTCACTGAGATCTCATGGTGTGAATCCCTAAACCTTTGCTCTTTCTGAGCTCTCTCCTGCCTGCACTGCTGGGGGATACTCAGAGGTCTGTTCCCAGAGAGGAAGACCCTGTGCCTGCTCCCCAAGCCCTGGGCCACCCACCCTGCCACCTCCCCTCCTAGCCTCTCTTCTGTGAGGGCCACGCCACCCCTGCATTCTGAAGTGAGCCATCCAGAAGTCTTGGAGCAGCTCCCTACGGCTGGCAGCAGGAAGAGACAAGCCTACTCGGGTCCTCTACCTGATGACCTCAGCTACCTCCTTGTGGGACCACTCCCAGCCTGGCTGTGGAGGGCATGAGAGGGTCGCTATTCCCACAGCATCTGTACAGGGGGCCCCAAAGCCAGTGCTTGTTCAGTCTCTTCCAAGTTCACAGACTGAAGGGGAATAAGAGCCTTGCCGAGCAGTTTGGGTTCTAACAAGTGGGCTTATACATCAGCATGATTCGGGGAGAGGTGGGAACAGAAGGAAACACATGGGTCACTCCTGAGCAAGAATCAACATCCCCTTTCCTAAGGGAACTGACATGCTGCCACCCCCTAGCAACTACCAATTATAAAAGGGCTGGAATAATGTCTTCTTCCAGCTGGTTTGGGCAACACTGGCAACCAGAAGTTGTAATTTTGAGACAGCTTTCTCAGCTCCTGATAGGCAAGGCCTCCTTCCAGCCTCCTGGGTCACTGATCCAGGAAAAACCTGGGGCCCTTCCTAGCCCCTCCCTACAGGTGTCAGCCTGACTTCCTCCCCACAGAGTGGGGCTCCCTCCACACTCACTTCTGTAGGGAAACAGGAAAGCAGATCATGAGGGTTATGTGTTAGTATGTGGACAGGGACAGGGTGAAGGGCAGCATGGAGAGCATGGGAAGCCACATGCCCCATTCCTGTGCAACCAGCAGGAAGTTCTCAGGAAAGGCATATGGGCATTCCCAGGAGCCAGAAGGCTGGTTTCCTGCTATCCTTGCCTCTGGGTTAGGGACAGGCTGGGTACAGGGTCTCAGCTCACTTCCCGTATCTGAGAAGGAATGCTGTTTTGCTCTTGTGAATCCCCCCTCACTCCACTTGGCAATTAGCTCTAGCTGTCCACCCAGGTGTTAAACTGGTGAGTCTCAGATGTGTGGGCAGATGCACACAGGTGAGGCTTGGGGCCAGCTGTTTGGGAAGGGGTACAGTGACCCAAGTGTCCCACCTGTTTGGATTTCTGGGGCTGAGGGATATCGGGGTTGGGTTAACTCCAAGGCACTGACAGTGCAGTAGCATGGGAGGAGGGAATTCCCAGGAATCATGGGAATTTAGGGAGGGGCATGCTCCTAGAAAGATGCAGAGAAGGTCCAACTAGAAGACCCACTACAGGAAGACAGCCAGCTGCACAGAGCACAGGTAGCTGTCACAGCCAGCTAATGGGCATGGGGTAAGAGTAAGGGGTGATTTTTACCCTCCTCAGGCACTCTTAGTAAACTGGCCCAAATAATTCAGCTGCTTTCCCCTTCTGAAAGAGAAGGGGACAGACTGTAGCAGGAGATAGTGGCTGTTGCAGCTTATCTGAACAGGGCTTTAATTTCAATTGTTGTCATGGGGCAGCTTAGACAGGGTTTGTGCAGAATATAGATGACCAATTAAAATTAAATCACAAGACTGTCTCAGAGCCAGCGTACAACAATGAGCCCATCCATATGAAACTGTAGGAAAAGGGATGATGAATAGAAACTAAACAGAAATGTAAAGAGAAAAGGACCCCTGAAGTCATTAAGGACATTTTCTAAACACCTGGGCAGCTCTGCTGTCTCAGGATGCGGGACAGGGGTCCGTCTTCTACGGCTTGCACTTTAGGATAAACAGGAAAAAAATGTATCTGAGTAGAAGGAACACTGAAAGAGACAGGATTCCAAGCAGTGGTGGCTCTGGGTTACCTGCATCTGCAAACTGCAGAATTACTACAAACTGAAGAAAATAAATTTTTCAAGGAGAAACAGAACGGACAAGTAATTCTAGGCAAATGACAGATACTGGGCTCCACAGAGCTTGAAAGGTCCTGGTACTGATTCACTGGAATCATATCTTTATGTCTCCTTTGCTGGTCCTTTAGAAGGTCTAAATATGCCATGCTCCTTTGTTCGTGGGGCTCACAGGCAGGTTTTGGCAAGAGAGGAAAATGAGGCACCCTAAAGGGATCTCCTCCTTCCTCAAGGAACCAGAGGCATTTTCTGGGTGAAGAGAAGGGCCAGGTGCTGCGGCTTTCCCCTGGGTCTGGAAACGGAGGATGGCCTGCGTGTTGGGAAGAACACATCCTGAGGTATCCACTTACTTTTCATGTGGGTGGCAACAGACAGAAACAAATTTTCCACCGACTTATTAAATCCTTTAAACTGACCAAGTTCCTGGAACTAAAAAGAAACAGGAGAATGAGTTATGTTCGATGACCTGTGTTTGCCCTCTCATCTCCAGGCTACTGGCCCCAAAACACTGCAAGTGGGGGTGGGGGTGGGTGCTCGGGGTGTGTGCAGGTGTGGGTGTATGCATGTGTGTCCAGAGGTGGAGGGACACAGCCTCCCAAGAGACAGTAGCCTCTGCACTCAGTGTCTCTCCCCTGTAGCCTGACATCCTCATTAAGGAAGGAGCATTATCAATTAGTCACAAGATAACAACTACCTCTATGTTTCATTAGCTCATTGTAACCACATAAATCACTGCTTGTTTAACCTTTCTCTTATGGCCCTACTCCAACTCCATGCAGAAGGGGTGGAAACCTGGGCAGAAGGTAAGTGACACAGGGGCTGAGGATGGCATAAAACCCAAAGTGACCCAAGGAGTTCTGCCTCCCAAAGAAGAAATGATTATCAAAAAAGTGGAGAGGAAAAAAAAAAAGAGAAGTGATCATTTCCTTCTCCAAGTCACGTCTGTCCATCCATCCACCCTCCATCTACTATCACCCATCCCCATCCACTGCCCCCATCCATCCAACTGTCTAACCGTCCACTGTTCATCCACCAGTTCATCCATCCATATATTCAACCATTCATCTATCCACTGGCCATCCATCTACTGTCCACTCCTCCAACTACCCACCACCCATCCCATCATCCATTGTTCATTCAACAGTCCATTCATCATCTATCCATTCATCACCCATCCAACAAGCATATTGTTACTCAAACACATAGGTGCTAGAGAAGCTTTGGAGAATTTAGAATCTCAAGGAGAAGGTAGGATTTTGATGTTACCCTAGAGTCTCAGTGTGAAACTGAGCATATACATATTTTTTCTCTTTCATAAGCAGATATGTATATTCTCCCATATACCAATATAATTGCTCTCTTAATTCACAGAATAATGAAAATAATCAAGAGTATATGTTTCCATGGCACTTTACAGTTTGCAAGTACCCATGCAGACATTATTTTATTGATTTCTCACAATAGCCACAGGAAAAAAGCCAGGCAAATAGAATTATTTCCACCTCTACAGTGGGAATCCAGGTAACTTCCCCAAGATTGCATAGCTGATTTCTTTGGACAGAAGTGGTGATGGTCCACTTTACATCAGAGGCTGCAGACACCAACAAGATACACTCATATTCCACAGGCACTCCCATGCTCACACGCTGATAGTCAATTTGTAATTTCCCTGGGAAACCTCAGACCCACTACTCCCTCCTACGCAGCCTTTGCAAACCCCTCACTCAAAGACACAATGCATAGTTGGGGACCACAGCTGAGGAAGAGTAGAGAGGTGAGGACTCAGGATAGAGACAGAAGGGGTCAGCTAACAGCGTAGATGGTCCACGACCAGCCTCCAACTTTCACTCTCTGCCTTCCCCTGGAAATCACTGCAGTCCAAATTGGATCCCTTCGCTGCAAGGCTGTTGGCCCAACTCTCCAGCCCTGTCCTCCCGCCTCCCCACGTCCCACACAGACAGTTACCCTGCCAGGGCTGCCACTGCACTGGCTGTCACTGAGTGGAGGTGGAGTAGGAGGAACCACGGAGATTGTGCTGCCAAGAAAAAATACAGGAATAAGACAGGTTGCAAATTATACAAGTTGCCAGTTTTACAAATATACAAGTGTCATTATTCTATAACTCAAGTTCTCAGCCTTTTTTTGCTTCTTTTTAACTGCCTCAATTTTTGGAACAAGATTCAGTAGCTCTGCTCAGACCTGCTGCTCCAAGGAGCACTGTTCTAGGATCTGAGAGCTGACCGAAGTCTGGGCATCCATGCCATCCCTGTGTTCTGGGACAGGTGGGCAGCAGGGGAGCAGGGGACCCCAGCCTTCAGTGCAGGGTCCCTTCTGGACTCCGGGGTTCTCTCAATGTGAACCAAAGTAGCAGTAGGGCCATAATGGAGCAGGTGAAAAAAAAAACAACACCCACCATGAAAGGAACTAGGGCTGTGGGCTAAAAAGTGGGAACAAATGGAGGAAGGAAAAATGAAGTTCTGAGACTAGACAAAACTCATCACAAGCCAAAAAAGTGGCAGCTGGTGGGAACCCTCAGAAAAACTTGAATAAGTTCAGAGCAATCAGCTGTGTGGGTTGTACCCAGCTGCAAGGCTGTGAGGGGTTAGAATTTGGTGCAAAGAAGTTAACAACTCTTGGATCATTATTCAGTGGTGCCAATGTTTATTCCACAAATATCTCTAACCTGCCTGGCACCAGGTAAGGTGTTAGAGATATGAATGATTAAAGCAAATGCTTGGTTTAGAATGTCATCATCAAAGGTGCAATCAAAAGCAATATTTCATTTTCTTACAACTCTCCAGGAGAATGTGAGAAACAAAGCAGAATGCTGAGTGAGGAAACACTATGATAGCTAGAAGGCGCCTCATGAGAATCTGGAAACATCTTTGCAAGTCACTTTGCAAGTCAGTCTTTTCCAGGTACTTAAACATTATTAAAAAAAAGTTGCATTCCGAAGTGGTGACCTTGGAAAGTCAAGAGATCAGTAAGTTCTTTCAAGGTGTCCTCTGCACTCCTACCCTGGAGGGCCGATCTGTCCTTTGTAACACTCACCTCAGCCTCTGATAAGATTGCAGGAGTTTTGCCCCAACTGTCTCCCGTTTGCCTGGAGGAGAGATTGGTAAAGGTCACTTGGCAGTGAAAACACAACTTTGGTGCTGCACACACAGGAAGCAGTAAATTAAAATTCTTTTTCAAACATCACTTTTAAAAATCATTTGCATTTTTAAATTTATGTGTGTTTGCAATACATAATAGGTATGTTCATTTTGGAGAATTGATATATGTATGTAACATATCTTGATCATTTATTTCTTGTGATGAAATAGAGATCCTTTGGGGATGATAGAAATGCTCAAAAATTAGATTTTGGAAGTTGGTTGTATAGCTGTCAACTTACTGAAAATCATTGACGTGTACACCAAAATAGATGATTTTTGTTATAGAAATTACACTGCACTGCACACACACACCACAGAATAAGAGACCATAATAATTGGGAATGACTTTTTATTAAAAGTCAGTGTTAGATTTTCTAAATCTGGATAATTTAAAAAATAGTTTAAGCTTTAGTTTCTATTTGCCCTTTGGAACAATTTCATAATTGAATGAATATATTCCTCCAAATGTTCCTTGTGATGAAGATTAAATTAATCTCTTTAAAAATGTAATCTACTTATTTGTAGTTATAGTGGCTAATTTCCCAAATCAGACTGCATCTAATATATTACCTTTTTTGTTTCAAGGAAAGAGACTTTCAAATGTATTCAGATCCCCACAATAAAATGCTGCATGTTCACAGTTCCACAACCACAATGCTTTCTAGACACACGCTCAGGAAGGGGTCTGCCCGGGGTGGGGATCCCCAGAGCCTGTGCTCTGCTGCATGCACAGGCCAACCCACAAGGCCTCCACGCCAGGAATTCAGATCAGCTCCTAGTTTTTCTGTTTGGAAGATTTTTATCCATTCCAAAGAAAGATTTAGGTATTAGCATCATTGCTCAAGAACAACCAACAGACAGGGACAGTTAAGAAAGTTAGGGTGGGCAGGGGTACTTTTGGGAGGGGATGGACATTCCTCATGTTAAGCCCTTAACATCAAGCCCTAAATCTCAAAGTGGATGTGCCTTCCAGTCGGGATGTTCACCACTCTGAGTGAGGAACCCCCGCAATGGCATCTGAAGCTTTGGGGTCTACCTGTCTGTGTGCATCTTCATGTTTTCCTAAAGGTGTTCACTGGATCCTGAAAGGAGCCTCAGAGCCTCACCCTCCACATCAAGATACTTCTCTAAAGCAGAAGCAAAAGGTATCAAAAGTCCTCACCCACACTGAGAGTTAAACTAGTAGAACCAGCTCGCAATGGGTGAAACTGACATCCACAAAAGCCACTGTCAGGACCATGGCTAGGCTGAAACCAGAGAGCACCAATTCCACTGCATCATGGTAAGCATGAAAACAAGGAGAGAGAAAAAGAAAATAGCAGTGCTGCTCATCAGTCAGCCAGTTCTGGGGTGAAAACGAGGAATGCAAGAGACAGTGAATTCTGCAGATCCTGGGTTGGGCTCTTCACGGGACAGGTCTGTCAGGGCCTCATTTAGCCTCTCTTCATCTTGCTCCTGGACTGGTTGGTGCAACTGCACCCCCGGAGGCACAGACACCAAAGCACAGTCCCTCCTTCCAAAGCCAATGGCATCATTCCACCACCCAAAGCCCTCCAGTAACTCCCTATCCCCTCACCTGAAGTCCAAGCCCTGTGTGGTATCCTCGCTCTGCCAGGGCTCTCCCATGCCCCGCAGGCCTTGTCCTTTCCACTCCAGCAACATCAGTTTGCTTCTTACTCCCCCACTTACCTGGCATCACCTCACGACTCCCGCATAATGACTGCCACCCCAGCTCCTCCAGCCACTTCTACCTCAGACCCCTACCTCAGACCCTCCACTAAAGAAGCCCGACTTCTCATCCCACGTCACATTGACCCATGCATGGCTCTTTGCTGCCCCCTGCTGGCTATGGCAACCTTGGGAACAGGCACTTTCTGCAAAAGCCAAATAGGAAGCATTTTAGACTCTGCTGACTACAGCATCCTTGCTACCACTCAATTCTACCTAGAAAAGCAGCACGAGCACTATTAAAGAGGGCTGCATTCTGGTCAAACTTTATGGGCATTGAAATTTGATTTTCATTCATATATATATATTGATATATCATATATATATATTGATTTTCATACATATATACATATATATATATAGGGTTTTTTTCAGTAATGGAGATTGAACCCCAGGCCTTCACACTGAGATGAATTCCCAGCCCTTTTTATTTTTGAGACAGGCTAAGTTGTTAAGTTGCCCCCAGCTTGGCTCAAACTTGTGATCCTCCTGCACCAGTCTCCCAAAGCACTGGGATTACAGGTGTGCACCACCATGCTGGATTCTTCATTTTTATGTGCCACAAATATTAATACTTTTAAACCATTTAAAATGTAAAAACCTTTTTAGCTCATGAGACATAAAAACAGGCAGAGGCACCAGCCCACCTACAGGTTCCAGTTTGTCCCAGGCCCTTGTTACCATGCAGCATGAGTGGGGGCAGCTGGGAGGCCACACACAACCCCAGATCCACTCCCCACCCTGAAGATCCAAACCTGCTTCAGTATAAGATCCAAGGTGACTGCAGTGCTTTGCTGCAGTTTCAGAAGTGCAGCCCCATGCTGCTGTGTCTCTCTCCCTATCCACTGCCATGTCACCTGCTCTATTCTTCTAGTCCTCAGCTGTTCTGGCCAGAGGCCTCCTCCAAAAGCACTAAGACTTTTGTTAACATGCATTAAACTCAAGTAAGCATGGTGAGGAAACCGGTGCAGGCCTCCAGAAAGCAGCTGTTTGGGCCTCAGAGTCCTGCCATTCTGCCCAGTAGTCCAGGTAGCAAGGCTTTGCCAAGCTATGGGGCATGGCCAGCCCTGGGTTCCAGCGGTGTCAGAACCACAGCTTACTCCACACTGGAGCCCAGAGTGACAGGGAGAGGGCACAGCAGGGAAATGTAGGAAGAAGACTGGGTGACCTGCTTGTTCCATGGAACTGAATAAAAATCTTCATGAAAGCATCACAGACATGGTCTTCCTCAGACTGTGTCACCCTCTTCCTCCCCCAGGGTGGTGCAGCACCACCCACAGAGAAAACTCAGGGCCAGAGCTGCTCCCAGGGAAAAGATAGCAGGAAGTAGACATGGGCCCCCAGCATGCTGAGGTGCTCCCTGGGAAGCTTACCCCTTCTGAGTTCTCACCTCAGGGAATACCAGGGAAACTGGATACTAAGACACTTGGACCCAGATAAAAAGAAAGAAGAGGTCAATAGGGTAAATCTTACGGGTTGGGGATTTAGCTTAGTGGTTTTGCTGCCTGCTGCGCAAGCACAAGGACCCGAGTTCAATCCCCGGTACCAAAAAAAACAAAAACAAAAACAAAATAGGGTAAGTCTTTAAAGTCCAAATCCAACATGACTGTATCCTTATAAAAAAGGGAAAATGGCCCAGCATGGTGGTGCACATCTTTAATCGTAGCACTCTGGGATCCCAAAGCAGGAGGATCACAAGTTCGAGCCCAGCCTGGGCAATTTAGTGAGACTTTGTATCAAAATGGAAGAACTTAAAAAGGGTTGGCCATATATCTCCATGTGTAGGCCCTCGGTTCAGTCCCCAGTACCACAAGGCTGGGGGGCATGGGGGCACAGAATTTGAATAGAGAGCTAGACATATTTGGAGGAAAACAATGTGAAATGGCTATGCAGCAACATCCGAGACTGAAATGAGGCTTCTATGAGCCAAGGACATACCATGAATGACTGGGAACCTCTAGGAGACCAGAGAAAGCATGGTTCCAACACCTTAATTTTAGGCTTCCAATTTCCAGAACCATGAGAAAATAAATTTCTGTTGTTTGAAGCAAACAAAGTACCAAAGGTTGTGGCACCTTGTTATAGCCAACCTAGGGAGCTATCAAGAAGCCCCTCGTGATTTAGCCTTTACTTTCTTCTCCAGTGTCACCTTTACCACTGCATTTTATACACTCGGTTCTGGCCAAGCTGAGTTTTCCACGTGCCCTGTGCCTGCTCTGTCTTCTCTCTGCCTGGATTGTACCTCCACACTCCCTGCTCAGGTCTTCTCTGAAGGTATATTCACAGGGTCTCAGTGATTGTCCTCACCAGGCTGGTTTACAGCAGTTACTATACATATTTGCACTAAAGTTCCTCCAACTACACTGGAACCAGCTCTCTCTTGTACCTCTCTCTCCCTACTAGACAATAAAGTCTAAGGATGTGTATCTTGGGTGTCCTCAGCATTCAGAAGAGGACTTGCTGTGCAGGGGGAGGTGGTTATAAAAATGACATTGATAGCAACCAATTCTAGCTTAACAATTAGCACTCCCTATGCAAATTGCAATAGGAGTAGACATCAACAGCTGCAGCTTAGACTTCAACAACGAATCCTGCACCTGTAGCTGGTGTGTATGTGACAAATTACTATACATCTATATGTCCACTTCTCCATCTTATAAAAATAGAAATAAAGTAACTTATTTCAGATACAGTGGTACCTCAGTTCATGAACTCAATTCTCTCCATGATTCTAGTTGCAAATTGAACTGGATGAGAACTGAATCAAATTTCCCCATAAGGTGAAAATTGAACCTGACCATTGAACTTGATTCAGTTCTCGTCCAACTTAGTTTGTGACCAGAATAGTGGAAAGATTCAAGTTGGTGAACCAAGGTACCACTGTACATGAACAAGTTCCTATAAACAGATTTCCACTCCAAGCTGGACTCTTGTGATGCTGGCCAACCACACTTATTCCTGGGCACCCTGGACTGCAACTCCTGTGACAATGCCAGGCCATCACCTCAACACTTTTCCGTGAGATGACTTGGTTCACAGGGAAAGAGGGGCACAGGAAGACTCCATGTAATGTCCCAGTGTAACTCAATTAACCACCAAGTCAAGTTTCTTGGAGTGGCTGAGGGGTTTCACACATTCAACCTGCACAATCTGTGTGGGCCAGTCTTCTTTCAGGACTTGACCATGAATGTCCCCTCCTGTGTGGTGAAGCTCTGCACCAGTTCATTAAGGGAGCTCATTTATATCCATACAGCCTTATGGGGTAGTTCTGTGGAGCCAAGAGGGAAGTCAAGAGGAAGGGTGGCCTATCCAGTGTCCACCGCTGTTAGTGCCTGTGGATTGGGAACAGGACCCTATGTAGCAAACCACACTTTTGCACTTCCAAGTGTGACCCAAAGAAACCACAGCAGGGCTACCTACATGCTACCATGCAAACTGGGCAAATGTGCCCTTCAAGACAGTTTCTGTCCACCCCTGGAAAGTTAGTCATAAAGGTTTTGTTAGAATGGCACACTTTTGCTCTATCTGCCAGAAAAAAAATCATTACAATAAACACAAGTATGCTATGTGAAAAATACCCCATTAGAATTGACACCCTTGTGCAGTGTGTGACCTATACAACTATATGTGACAGTCCTGGGGTTGGCCTGAGTATCCTCCAAATACTAGAGGAAGGTGAACAAAACCTAGGGTTGGAGTGAGTGATGAACAACTGCAGTATATTAGGATTTATTTTTTAAATAGGGAAGACAAGGTCCCTACAACGCTGTTTTAAACCAATCTTTACCTTATGATCAAAGTGGGAAAATCCCTCAAAAATTGATTTTAAAAATCCCTCAACATGTAAAAAGTTATGATATCTTGTCACAAATGGTTTTAGTTCTGGACACACAAACACACACACACATTAACTATGTGAGCTGATGGATATGTTCAATTGCTTCACTATAGTAACTCTTACTATCTACTTGTGTCCCATAACATTGTGCTTTATGCTTTATATGTACACAATGAATTTTTAAATAAAAATTTTAAATAAGGTTTCAAATAGTTTGGAGCTAGAGTCCAGAGCTATTTTTAGAAATATAAGTCATTACAGCAGTTTTGAGCTAAGATAGCACTGGGGCCAAGCCATCATCTCAGGATTAAAGAAGATAAAGTGCATTACTGTGAGTCAGCACTTAATGCCTTGCACCAGAGCAAAAATTAATAATCACAGATGTATAACCCTATGAGCACAAAGTATTTCTCATCTTGTGTCCTTCTGCCACCCGACATTCTTGTACTTGGCTGCAGGGGAAAAAAACTTTGCCCCTTTAATGAAACTACCTACATTCTATCAGAGATTCTGGCTAATTTCCGTATTGATAATAATAACCAGAGTAGGGCAGTAACTCTTCCACTAAGGTCTACTTCAGGTTGTTGGTAACTGGTCTGAGTCTGTTGACTACCAACAACAGTAGGAGATGAACTGCTTTTTAGCATCTGTTAGAATTTTTCTAAAAAGTGAATGTGAGTTTTAGGAGTTCTCTATATATTCTGGATATGAATCCATTAAACTGAATTCAATTTGTCCTAAAGGTTTCTTCACCCAAAATAATTGCTAGCAGCTCCTGAGACTCTTTGAGGAATGGAGGAAAAAAGGTATCCTTGACTCTTCTTGAGGTCCACTATCTTTCTTGATGGGTAGACAGTTGTAAGCTTCTCTCCACGGATCTCTCCTCTTCCACCGAGCCCTGATCTTTTCAGCTTTCAAATCCAGGTTAGTTTGTGTTGTGAAAGAGGGTATGATCTTTGGAAGTCACAACACAAACAAGTCTGGGTCCTGTAAGGAGGTCACAATCTGATAAGGTCAGACTGAACTGAACTAGGTTCCATATCCAGGTTATATTTACTATATGTAACTTAGAGTTATAATGGCCACAGTAGGGAAGTTATAGATTGAGATTAAGTTATTTACTTGCAGGGCACATTAGAAAGCAAAGGATCAAAAATCCCACAGTTGAATACAATAATGTGGTTTGGGAAGAAAAAGGATAAAAGGGTTGGGGATGAGAAAGTTTTGACTCCTGGGTGGCAGAGTGATCACCCATGCTATGGAGCTGGGGCTATGCTGCCCAGTTTCAAAGGTAAAAGTTAGTAGTAGAATTTAGAGGTTCATCTACTTTCTGGGAAGTTATTTCACTGGATGCATAAGGAAATCCAAACTAGTAAGAAATGTGAACTCAAGTTAGAGTCAACCCTAAAGTCCTCTCCAAGGCATTTTATTACTAGGCTATCAAGACAAAGACAAATGAGGAATTCTAAAAATAGTAAGAGAAAAACATCAACTAACATACAATGGAATTCCCATTAGATTAACAGCAACTTTCTCAGCAGAAACCTTATCGGCTAGGAGAGAATGGAATGATATATTCAGAGTGCTGAATGAAAGAAAAAAAAAAAAACGCTGCCAGCCAAGAATACTATACCATGCAAAGCTATTCTTCAGGAGTGAAAGAAAGAAATTCTTTCTCAGATAAGCAAAAGCTGAGGGAATCCATCACCATTATGCTGGTCTTGTAATAAATGCTTAAGGGAGTCCTACACCTAGAAAAGAAAGGACAATAAATACCATCATGAAAACATAGGAAAGTAGAAAACTCACCAGTAGATACACAGGTAAGAGAAAGGAATCAAACCTTGTCACTACAGAAAAGCACCAAACCACAAAGATTAACAGTAAGATAAAAAGATATAAACAATCAAGTACGACTCTGCCATAAAAAAGGATAAATTTAAGTCATCTGTAGGAAAATGGATGCACATTGAGACTATAATGTTAAAGTAAATCAGACACACAAGCTTAGATATCACATGGTTTCTCTTATATGAGAAACTCAATATATAAATAAAGTGCAAAATAAAAGATAATAGAAAAAAAAAAAGGAAAAACAGTTATTTAATCCAGCATGGACAATGTATCCAAAACTGTACCTTGTTTACTATAACTGTCCTATGTGTTTTATGTTTTTTGGCCCACTAGTCCGGTTGTTAATTTGTATGTATGATAAATTAACTTTATAAGGCTTAGATGATAAATGAATCTGATGCTGGCCAAAAAAAGAGAGAGAGGGTAGAAGGGAAGGGGAAAACATAACTGAGATATGTTACAATTCCCCACAATGAATGTAATCATTACGTTCTGCAAACACATATAAATAAAAAAGAAAAAGAAAAAGAAAAAAGAAAGAACCAAAGAATATAGAAAATGACCACAAAACAATTAACAAAATGAGAGAAATAGGAATTTACCTAAGGAAGCAGCTTTCCATGTAAATAGATTAAATTCCCCAACTAAAAGCAACTGCTTGGTTGAAAGGACTTTAAAAATACAAGACCCATCAATATGCTGCCTACAAGAAACTCACTTCATTGGTAAATTCATGTAGACTAAGTAAAGAATAAGAAAAAGATAGTCCATGCAAATGGAAAGCAAAAGCAAGCTGGAAAATCTATATTTAGATATGAGACTTTAAGTCAAAAACTTTAAAAGACAATTTATAGGGCTGGAGATATAGCTCAGCAGTATAGCACCTGCCTGGCAAGCCTGAGGCCCTGAGTTCAATTCCTGTACCAAAAAAAAAAAAGACAATTTATATATTATAAAGTACATAAAGAAGGATCAATCCAGCAAGAACATATAGCAATTATAAATATACATGCACCCAACACCCAATCACCCAAATATAATAAAGCAAATATTATGATCTCTAATGGAAGAAATAGATTTCAATAGAATATTAGCTGGAAATTTTCAACACCCCACTTTCACCAATGGAAACATCATTCAGACTAAAAAAAAAAACTACAAACATAGGATTTAAACTGCACTATAGGTCAAATGGGCCTTATAGACATTTACAGAACATTTTATAACAGCTACAGGATATGCATTGTTCTTGTAGTTCATGGGACATTACCATATGTTAAGCTAACAAGTCTCAACAAAGCTTTTAAAAATCAAAATCATATGTATCTTCTCTAACCATAATGGAATAAAATTAGAAATTGACAACAATAGGAACTTTAGAAATTGTACAAATATGTAGACATTAATCTGCTCCTGAATGATCAATGGGTCAATAGAGAAATTAAAAAATTTCTTGAAACAAATGAAATTTGAAATAGAACATACCAAAGCCTATAAGATGCAAAAAAAAGTTACACTAAGGAAAGTTTTTAACAATAAATACCTACATCAAAAAAGTAGCTGCTGAGTGTGATGGCACACACCTGTAATCAGGGCTATTCAGGAGGCTGAAACAGGAGGGTCACAAGTTTGAGCCCAGCATAGGTAACTTAGCAAGATCCTGTCTCAAAATAAAAAGGCCCAAGGATGTAGCGCAGTGATAAAGCACTTTCCTGGCATGCCCAAAGCCTTGGGTTCAATCCCCAATACTGCCCCCCTCAAAGTGGAAAAATTACAAATAAATGTCCTAGCAGTCCAACTCAAGGATCTAGAAAAGCAAGAATAAACTAAACCTAAACATAGTGGAAGGAAAGAAATAATAAAGATCAGAAGAGAAATAAATGAAATTGAGACTAAAAGTATGAAAGATTGGTTAAACAAAAAGCTAACATTTTGAAAAGACAAACAAAATTGGCAAACCTTTAGTTATACTAAAGAAAAGACACAAATAAATTACAGATGAAGGAGACATTACAACCAGTACCACAGAAATACAAAAGACCATAGTCATATATGTTTATGTCATCATACTGGAAAATCTAGAAGAAACATTCTGGACACACAAACTCTCAAAATAGAACCATGAAAAAATAGAAAACCTAAATGTTGTTTCTAATAAGCAATGAAATTGAATCAGTAATAAAAAGTCTCCAAGAAAAGCCTGGGACCAGATGGCTTCAGTGCTACATTCTACCAAATGTTTAAAGAAGATCTAATATTAATTCTTTCCAAACTATTCAAAAAACTGAAAGGGAATTCATTCAACTTATTCTATGAGACCAGCATTACCCTAAAATCAAAACCAGATAAGGGCTGGAGATGTAGCTCAGGGTCAAGGTCCTACATTCATCCCCAATGTCACCCAAATAATAATAATAATAATAATAACAACAACAACAACCTTTCAGAGGTGCAACAATTTAATCACTGGGGAAATCACTTCTAAAGCATATGCTTCTTTTTGTGGTGCTGTTTTTCTGTTTGTTTTGGTTTTGGTTTAGAATAATATATGTTAAAATAAAGTTCTACCTTTTTAAAAGTATGTATAAAATTTTCCTTCTGGGACTTCATTAACCATACCTTCTTAGGAGAATAAACTTATATAAATCAGGGACTCTATCTGTAACTCATGCAGCCTCAGGGCCCCGTCCTGTAGAACCTACTGTTGGACTGTGAGGCCAGGCACTCTACTGAGTAAACAGCAGACAGGAGACAAAGGTGGACACTGGGATCAAGTCACCTATGGACTGACTGAAACCTAATTGTCTTTATTCCAGAGGCTAATTTTGTCCTCATAATCCTGTGATCAGACAGCCACACTGCTCACTTCAGAAACTCTGAAAAATCCCTTCAAGAACTAAGTTACATTTACATTTACTACTGGAAGGGGAGGATAAAAGTTACCTTCCTTCATAGTTATCAGACATAATGATCATTCTAGTTAGTTAGGGGTTATTGGCAGAATCAGAGGCTATGTTGAGGTTCAGCTTTCCTGAAAGATTTATTTCCCCAATACTAACAGTACAGTGAAAGTCTACTGTTTGTATGTTCCATTTAACCTCTTTTAAACTTGAAATGGTGTTAATATTAAAAGCATTAGCATTGTCACTTTCTACTTTTAAGCTTGAATGTCAAGTTATAAAATCTCAGGGTTATAAAACAAAAGCAAAACCATCACTACCTAAAGTAAAATATGTCCATTTACCGCAAGGAGCCAAAAGAGGGCACCATCATTACACGTTCGGCGGATGCCAAAAGAGTAAAGGTGGGTTTCCAGCTTCAGTTTTCTAGTTATGAGTGATCTAGAAAACGTCCATCATAATTGTTCATTAACTCAGCTTCTTTTGGTACCAGGGATCAAACTAGGGTCCTTGCACTTGCACAGCAGGCAACAAAATCACTGCCCTAAATCCCCAGCTAACTCAGCTTCTTTACCAGACTCTCAAACTTATACTGCATAAAAAATTCTTTGGGGACTGGTTAGACAGACCTTCTTGGGGACCCCACCCCCCACCCCAAACACACACACACACACCCCACTACAGTGGTTCCACTGAATCAAAACTGAGTGCAGGCCAGGAGCTTTGAATTGGAAAGAATGTTCAGCTTATTCCCAGAGCAGAGTTCACAGAAGCACAGATTGTCACAGGCTTACAGTCGGAAGGGATAAAAGATACAATGAGAGGAAGGCCTAGGAGGAGCTTCCTAAAGGCATTTTGAGAGCTCCTATGAAAATCCAGATGTCTTGATAATCTTAATGCAGCACAGATGAACCTCAACTTCAGCATATATGGAATTATTTTAAGATCACAGAGCTAAATATTTAACTGCAAAGTCTTCGAGGGAAAAAAAAGACCGTCTGTAATCAGAAGGAAAAAAACTATATACAGTCTGATCATAAATACATTTACAAACTGATGAGTCCACACTCATATGCCCATGATCACCTAGGAAAAGACCAGAAGTGGGGGGGGGGGGAGTTGGATAACAGCGGTATTTGTATGACCTTCCGTATTTTGCTCTGTTTCCCATATAGATAACTAATTTCCTACAAAGAGGCACACAGATATTCTGCAACGTGCATATTACTTTAGCCATCGGAAAATAACTCCTTTTGAAAGAGAAAAGTAAGCTCTTCTTTGCAGAGCAAAGGACGGACGATGGGAGGAAGCAGTGAGGAACTAACTGCTACTTTGGAAGTGGGAATGAAAGGCAGAGGGAAGAGCCAACAGATGGGGGACGCACAAGTGTCAGGATTTGTTGACTGTGAGTCTCAGGGTGGGTGAGGAAGACAGTTGTGTCGCGTGCTTCTCAGGTCTGGCGATCTGGAGGCAGAGTGAGAGGTGTGCTGTTCCTTAAGGATGAGTACAGGAGAGCGGGCCCCCAAGATGGGCCCTCCCTCATGCCTGATACACCCTTGGGTAACCCCTCTTACCCTGTCTACAGCTGACCTGTGTAACCGATGTAATGTAGCACAAATGACTGGCTGTGCCTTCTGAAGCTAACTGACACAGGATCTTGCAGGGCTGGGGACATAGCTCAGCAGTAGAGTCCTTGCCTTGCATACATGAGGCCCTGAGTTCAATCCTTAGCATCACCAAATAAATTAGTAAAATCACAGGGCCCTGTGTTTCTTCTCTCTTGGATCGCACACCTAGGGAAAGCCAACCACCAGTCATGAGGACACTCAAGCAGCTCTGTGGAAACATCCATATAGAGAGAAACTGAGTCCTCCCACCAGCAATACCTGGCCAGGTATGTGCATAAGCCCCAGGCAAGCAGAGCCTCCAGGCCCAGGCAAGCCTTTGGCTGAAGACCAAAGCCATATAAAAAAATGTTAATTATTCCAAGCCACCACGTTTTAAGGGTATTTGCTGTAAAGGAATAGACAACCAATTTCCTACAAAGCGGCACACATTTGAGTTGCCTCATGGCCTTTTACGGCTCAAACCATCCAGTTTTTTAGCTTAGGATACAGAGGCTGGAAAAAGCCTTGTTCATATCATTATAACAAAAATACTACAGAATATAGCAAAATCACGTTGTTTTCTTGGACCCATCAGAGAAGAGAGATTATAGCTGTATCTCTATTAAGGTACAATGGGGACTTCAGAGGCCCCACTGATGGGAGGGAGAGGGGTTCAGTCTTTCCCACTCCCCTGCTGCCTGGTTGGCATGGCCTCAGCAGGCCAGCATGGTGTCTGCTTCTTGCAGTCACCATCCCTGTGACCCCCTACTGTTCCTTTTGGCTCTTTCAGTCCCCCAATAACACCTGCTTAGCCAACCCCTCAATTCAATGTTCATTGTTCAAATAACCACACGGTTTCTATTTTCCTAACTAGACTTTAATTGATACAGCACAAATTTAATACAACTTGCCCATTGTTGTTCCGGGTTCTTCTTTAGCAGCACACAGCCTATCCATATATGCCTCATGAACCTTTATCTGGTGACCCTTATTACCTTTTCCAATTCACCTGCTACAATCTTCATCTGCACCTGGTCTGCCTCATAGAACTACTTGTGCTGTCCCTGCCTGGCAGTTTTTTGCAACTCTCTGTGCTTCTTGAACCCCATATGCCACTGAACTAGGACAAAAAGAACACAAGACACCTCAGCATTTGGGGAAGCACTGTAGAGAATAACTTTGTGGTTTTTTTCTGTTGGTTGTTGTTTTATACATTAGCAGAAATAACATCAGCAAAAAAAAAGAATAATTTGTGCTTAAATTGATATTCTTTAATTTCTTCTATTACTAGTAGTAGTACTAGTAGTAGTACTAAGTAGTAGTATTGCAGTAGTGGGAAATGAATGTGGGACCTTCACTCTAGCTACATCCCCAAACTTTTTTATTTTTATTTTATTTTGAGACAGGTTCTTGCTAAGTTGCTAAATTGCCCCAGCTGGGCTTGAACTTGCAATCCTCCTGCCTCAGTCTCCCAGAGTGTTGGGATTATAGCCATGCACCACCATGCCTGGCTTCTTTCCTAACTGATGTTTCCTTCCTTGTAGGAAGTTGCTAGGCAAGAAAGGGAACCCTGGAATGTTAGTTTTATCTCTTCCACCTCCCCTTTTTATCTCAGCAAGTCACCACAGGCTCCTACATCTCCCATTCAATCAGAAGAGGAAAAGGTGCTGAAATGATAAGATAACGTGTGTATACACATGCACGCACAAACTCACCCACATCCAAACACACGCACACACACACCATGCGGGCATATCCACACAGGCACACATTCATGCACATGTGCATACACATGTCTTGGCCTAAAATGAATTCACTTATCTGATATAATGATGTTTAAACTTCCAAAAATATCTAAAACGCTTTCAAGATGTCATGATTTTGAGAAACGACAAATTTCACTTTCTACAGCCTTGTTTCTGAACAAGGAATGGGGGAAAGGAGGAGGGAGAGTGGAACAGGGAGGGAAGAGGAGGTGACAAAGAGAGAGAGAGACAGAGAGAATATGAGACTATATCTACCAATTGATAAAGGCTCTAGATCTCCAACAAATAACATAGTTTGAAGAAATGAAACAAAGCAAATAGAGACAGCTCCTACGCTGTATGGCTTTGCCTCAATTATACATTCTAAATGTTAGTGCGGGGGGGGGGGGTGATTTTTAAGGCAGAAATTGGTACTCGGGGGGCTGACACATCTTAGCTGAGTGGTTTGTGGCTGTCCAGAAGGTCTCAGTACATTAATGCGTACACATGAACTGGAAAATCAAAATGTGGAGCACAGCATCAGGAAAATGTATTTAACGAAGCCACTTGGAGTTGGGGGAGGGTTGAAATACTGGCCTTGATGAAATCAGACACTTGCTTCCTTCTGTTGCCCAAGTATTTTATTTTCCTTCAGATTTCCAATGAACTCTGCAGGAGCATCATTTTTTTATTGAGTAAGAAGAGCCAGGAATATAATCTAGGGGAGTATTTAGTACTGACTGAACATGTACCTCAGATACCAGTGTCATTTATAAAAGCTGAGTATCAACACTTGAATGGCTTTTCTTATTGTCAACAAATCTGGAGGTGGTTTATTTCTCTATCTCAAACTCACTTTTTCTAGAAAAAGTGTTAAGTTACCCTATACTCTCTAGGTTGGTCTAAATCCCCACCATCACAGTCACAGAGGAGTTGATTATGATGACATTTGTGTACTTTTTTTTTTGGTACCAGGGATCAAACTTGGGTCCTTGCACTTGTGGGGCAGGCAGTGGAACCACTGAGCTAAATCCCTGGCCCATTTGTGTACATTTTTATCTGGCTCTTGATCATGCTGGGGCATGCTCACTTGTGTGATCAAAGGACTACTCATCCTCTCCACAGTTTTGTCTTAGCTACTGTTTACAGGGTCACATCATACTTTGCAAGTACTTCATTAAAGGACCTTCAACATATCCAGACCAAAGGCACACTTCCACTCATATTCAACATGTGCTCACCATGGAATCATCTGCATCTACTCTTTTCTACTGCTATTCATTCAATCATTTTGATCAAGGATCAAGAACAAAGTAATGGGCTTGGTGCTATGGGGCAAATGAGATTTTAAAAGCATTATCTGCTTATGGAAAGGAATAGAAATGCATGGATAATTCTGGGATAAAAAGGAATTTTGCAATAATTATGGAAGAAATGCACAACCCAAAAGCTGTTGGTGTTCCCAAGGGAAGTATCATTCCTTGAAGCAGGAAGTCAGGAAACTTCACAGAGCAGGAGGAGGAGGCCACCTCAAAGGTAGAAATGAGAGTAGAGAGGGAAAAGACAAAAGTAAAGGTGATCAATGGCATGAGCAAAGCTCAAGCAAATAAAACAGATATACTATATACTATTAAAAAGAATTTACAGAGTCCGTTGCTCCTAAGAGCAAGACCAAAACAAAATGGAGTTGCTCATGTTAAACACTACATAATAAAACTGAAACTCTAAGAAAGCAGATAGAGGGCTGGGGATTTAGCTCAGTGGTTCCACCACCTGCCTCGCAAGCACAAGGACCCAAGTTCAATCCCCAGTACCAAAAAAATAAAAATTAAAAAAAAAATAAAAAAGCAAATAGATCCCCAATCAGACCAGTTTTCCCCCAAAACAGGAGATTCCAGTCTACCCAAGTCCACATACTAAGGACATTCCATTTGCTTTAATCCTTACAAAAAAGTAACCTGAAATAACCTGTTGGCCAATCAGCTTTTCTTCTATTGTTCTGTTCCCTGTTCTCATCTTACAAATCCTACTGTTCTTTTATCGCCACCTGTGAGCTCCCACTGTTTTGTAAAATGAAGCCCCCTTACTCATGAGCTGTGAAAAAGCCACTAGATCCATAAGAAAATGTTATAATTTTGTCTTTTGGCATTTCAAAGCCCATAAAGTTTTTTCATAATTGTCTTAGCACCAAATATTTTAAAGCTAGGTATGCAGTATACTTGAATGAAAATTCTAAGAGCATTTACCTTCAGTAGGAAATTTCTTGGCTCGTTCCTCAAAGAACCATTCTCCAGTTTTTATTTTCACATTTCTGAAAAGTAAGCAGAAAGGATGCCTCAGAGAGTCGATATGAATTTTGGGCCTATAAGAGATAGAGAAATTATACCACAAAATATTAGTCTTACAAGGAACCAAACATGTCACTTTATAGATTTCCTTTAGAGGTTAAATGATTTGAATATCTAGCAACAAAGCTGACTGTCCTACTCTATTTTACCTCACATGTGACATGCACATGTGAGATACACATGCTTGTGCCTAACGCATATCAAGTATTTAGTATTTTCTGAATACACAAAGTGAAACAAAACTGCCATCAAAGTTATTCATTTACCATGTTAATGGTGGAAAGCAAGGGCATGAAGGATAGGCTCCAGAAAAATTTAACACTCTGAATTTGGCCGAGAAGAGAAAGATCATCTTCAAGATAATGTTCATTTACGTTTACCAGGAAATTTGCCAAAAACCCACCCTCATAGATGACCTCCTCCTGGAATATGGGACCAATGTGCTTCAGTAGAAGTCTTGGAACCTGGGTCCAAGTGAAAATTGAGGCTGAAGGGAGGCCTGGTCAGGCCAGGTTCCCAAAGAAAAGAATACACATGGAGCAGACATTACAAAGCAAGAACCAACCTTAATTTTACAGCATACAGATTATAGTGGCCATTATCAGTTTTTCTGAGACACAGTAAGACAAAACAGCCATGTGCCCTTGCATAGCCATGTGATACATTCATTGTCATCCATGCTGATTCATTATTATTATAACAAAACCCTATTGTGCACCTGTGCTAAACGACAGGATTGTGTCCTCAGATGCCCTCTGATGCCCTCCAACTCCTGGGCTTTGACACATCTCACAGTGGCCTCCTACATGTACTCATCAGAGAATAATAGTTTCTAACCAGATGGAGAGAAGAAAGTGGTTGACGTCTCTGACAATTACTATTACTCTATAGAGAAGGATAGGTTGTTTTTAAAGGTGGATTGACATGTTTGTGATTTTATTTACATTAACAACATTCTCAAGCATTAATGTTCAGTTCACTTGAGTTCATATAGAGCCTAAAAGAACTTAATGGAGAACTTATTTCAGTAAACAGCTTCTAGAAGAGAATTTGCCACAAGTTGAAGTTTAATTTTTTCTTAAACTTGCATAGCCAAGGAATTGACACATTTTATGGCACATTCATTTTTATTCTTTTATGGCACTGGGGATCAAACCTAAGGCCTGGTGCATGCTAAGCACACACTGTAGCACAGAGCCACATTCACAGCCCATGTGGCATATTATTTAAAGGATGTAAACAATTTATAATATCTCTATTTTACCTTTTTCCATCCTAAAAGGATATTAACAATTCTGTCATTTTTGAGGTTCTTTGAGTGAAATGAGGTGTCTCCAGAAATTTGGAAACTGTCAGAATAAAACATGGTTTGGGACTTCAGTTTCAAGAAGTTAGCATGTGAAGTTGTCTGTTGTGCATGGGACATGCAAGAAGGTGCCATCCTTGGGAGCTGACTGAGGTCTTTCCTCAGATCTCTATTTACCTTATTTCATTACCCTTGAAGACCGTGGATACCAAGTTCAGCTACTCCTGGAATTTCCAGTGCCCTAAATCTAAGGTCACCTTGGATTCCAGCAGAGCCTCAGGTGACTGAAATTGCCCCTTAAATCAGGATTCATCTTATGGGAACTGAATCGACCCTCAAGTCATAAGGAGTCTTCGGTGGGAACAGAACTGCCCCTCATATCACAAGGATTCAACCTGAGCCAGGAATCTGAACTGAGATAATGATTGACCAGACCCTGGCCACCTCAGCTAATCCTTAAGACTGAACAGACTGAGGGGGCAGTGCATCCCTCCAGCTACTCAAGCTGGAGTCCTTCTATTTTCTCTTACCTTCTATGTTAAGGACCAGCTTGATGCTTGTCAGCTCCCCAGTTAAAGTCATTTATCCTCTTCTCTTGCTTTCCAATTAAAGCTTTTTTCCTGCAAATCCATGCTTTAATTCTAATTTCCATCATTAGTAAAAGCAAAGACCCATGCTAGCCAGTATACCTCTCACTGTCCAGCTCATCACCCATGTGACCCAAATCCCTCATATCTGAGACCCTTCTGTATTCAATTGAGCCCCAGATACAGGCCCACACTGATAAGCAAACACACACACAGATACACAAGTGTAAAAGATGACAGTTTAGGAAAAGGAGGGTTAGAAGAGGCACACCCAAGCAGCCAACACTGCAAACTCCTGTAATTGAACGAATGCTCTGGCCCTGATTTCAGAAGCAAATTAACAAAAATCCCAGTCACCTAGTGCCAATTATCTAATGTAATCAACTGATCATTTCATTTCAACTGAGTCCTTGTGAAGTTTAAGCAGGGACTAATTTGGCACATAGGGATTTGGGTACAAACATAAGGGTCTGTTGGGCTTATCTGTGATTGGAGAATGGGAGGATGAAAATACCAGCATCCTAAAACCATAAGAAGACCACTGCTTTTTGCACTAGAGGCCGTTTTCTTTGAATGCCAGATTTGAGCTAGGCCTCCATCACCTCGGTGTGTACAATCAGCTGTTACATAAGCAGTTACCCCAAGACACCTTTCATAAGGACTCCCTGACTACATCAAGTCTCAAGCTTTAAAGGAGGACTGTTTGCCTTACTGTCTCCAACAGAGGCAAACAGATCCTGCAGTGTCTGTGCTCCGTAGAGCCAACACAGGATAGCATGACTCACAGTAACCAAAGGAAGCATTCAGCACTTCTTCCTAGACGATTAGATCGTAATCAGAGTATGAAAGCTTCTTGGAACATTCGATAAGCTCGGCAGTAGGCTAAAGCTTTTAAGTTTCTCAAACCCCCATGACTTGCTTCTCTAAAACTTTTTCAGTCAACTTATAAATGTACCTCAAAAAGCAAAAGTGTGAGGTGGTTGTGAGAGCAGGAGATGAGGAATCAGGAGACCTGCCCTGGCCCTGACCTTCTCGCTAAGGCAGCCCCCTGCAGGAGGATCGCTGAAATCACAAATCCATCTAAGCACCTGGTGCATAGACGGCCCCAAGAAGCTCCCAAAAGCTTCAGCATCAATGTTCATGGTCTTGAATCCTGCTAATGCTGTTATTGCATTAGCAAAAGAGAAAGGATTATTGAAAAGCACTTTGCAAATGCTCACATAAAAATATTCAATAAGTAGGGCTGGGGATTTAGCTCAGTGGTTCCACTGCCTGCCTCACAAGCACAAGGACCCAGTACTGAAAAAAATAATAAATAAATAAATAAATAAATAAATAAGGTAAATGAAGAACCCTAACAATAATATTTTGGCCTCATTATTCTGAGCCAAACAGGATGTTGGAACGCATTTTTATTTTCCATCCAATTTATTTGCATCTGCAGGTGGTTAAGATATTGCATCTATGCTTTATGCTCCAAGAAAAGAGAATGTAACACCCCTAGGGATGCTTAAGGTATTTTCACCATTCAGCTGACAAGTGCTGAGAAATTGGTCCACTTAGTCAGCAATCGTTGAAAGCCTGAAAAAGTGCACCTGGGCAGATCTGCTTTTTGACCAGTGTCTTGATGGCAAGGAACCCTCAAGAGTCTTCAAGAGGGCCCTGGTGGCTCATCAGACACACAAGCTGTAAAAACTCCAAATAAAGAAGCTGAATATTGTAAAACTGAGAGCAACCCAGCTTCTTTGTGTTAGTTTGTCCAACTGCTTGGTAATTCCCAGCTAAAATAGTGTTGGGCAGGCATACAGATGAAAACTGCTGAACTTCAAAGAGCCATGCATCTAGGAAGGTTTGTAGTTACAAAGTCAAGTGGTGGGTTTTTTCCACAAGCTCAGCTGATGTGATTGCAACATTTTTACAGGGAAAAAAAAAAAAAAGACTGATCATTGTGATTAAATCTTAGGTAACTATGAGAGGAGTCAGAGAATCAAGATGAAGATAAAGAAATGACTTTATCAAGTTGCTACCAATGCATTTTGCAGAACATTAATAACTGTCCCTTTCTTAACCTTAGCAAGAAGGCAGGCACCCTCTGCATCACATTCAGTGTCACAGTCACAGGTCAAGGGCTGGTGATAAACACACAGGAGCCGATGCACAAATGAACACTCCCACCTCTGCAAGAGGTGCCTGAAGATGAAGGGGTAGGGTGGAAACAAAATAGGTAGAGCCCACAGCTGTGTGCATTGAAACTGAATGTGTCCCACACCCTTGAAACATGCAGGGCAGGGGCCCCGCACTCAGACACTGGGCAGGAGCTAAATAGGAGGCAGGGTTGGGTGTACAATGGCAGGAAGGGCTGGAAATGCTAGTGAATCCACCAAATATTTACAAATATTAAAATGATAAATGTGAAACACTGTGCAAGCTAAAAACAAGGCCCTGGGCTGCCTGTGACTGGTCAGTCACAAGATTGAGATGTTGACTCCTGGTCTGTTGTATCTAACTACTCAGTGAAGCAAGAGAAATTCTACTTTGGCCTACAGAGCTGTCCCCGTCGAAAGCCTCAACTGTAAACACTGGGCCAGATGCCATGCATCCACCTATCCTCCCCCAGCAATCAAAGAAGAGGGATCGACTCTACCCCAGGGGCCCTGAGAAGGGCAGAGACAAGAAGCACTTGCTCTCACTTGGCTGAGCCTCCTCCTGGAGATCTGAGGAGACACCACAAGCATCAGACAAGAGGCCACAGGCAGGATAAATGGAGCTAAGCCAGCCAGACCAGGGAAATGGCTGCTGAGTGGGCACCACTGTGGGAGCCAGGAAAACTTTCTGGAAGCAGTCAGTCTTCAAGAACATGGCAGAGCCAACTCTGTGAAGAACCAGAAAGATATGAGGAAATTCCAGGCCAGAGTGAAGAGACCTGGGACAAAATACAGAAGATTTAGGAACCTAAGGATGCCAGAGCAGAGTGAGTTGCATTAACACCAATAAAGGGCAGAGCTGGCTCTGGGAAGTTCAGAGAGAGACCAAGGACATGAAAGAAAAAGGCATGAAATGCTGAGGAAGAACCTGACACAGATGCAGGGTGAGGCCACCCTACTCATTAGAAGAAGTCAGGTTAAGTAGCATAAAAGAAAAATCACAATAATCAGATCTAATTGAAAAAAACTTACCAGGTTAAAAAACAAGCAAACTCAAGGGGCTGAATTGTCAAAGAAGATTCCTTAGTGCATAAAAATCAGTGTGGAAAAGACTTATTCCAGTGTACAGATTAGAAACAGGTTTAATTACAAAGATGGAGGGGACACATTTCTAGAGCATAAAATCCAGGTGACAAATATAAATAGCTTCAGATGTCTCTGTAAAAGACAACAAAGATCCATTTACTGAATTTCTTGACAACTGTGACCCAGGATTTTCAAACTCAATGAGATGATTAGTCTTGAGGGGAAAAAAAACCAAGGGAAAGCAATCTCAACTATGCAATGGCTTAGAAAACATAACACCCAGATGTTCTTCTGGAGAAAATTTTTTCTTCTCTAGGAGGCATTTCCATTGATTAAAAAATGAAATCAAAAATAAAGAACTTGCAAATTGGGAAATAGGGGTGATCACAAAAGATGGCCACAATGAGTTGGTTAAAATATAGAATTGGCTGGATATGAGTATGGTATATATAAGCATAAAACAAAGCAGGAAACAAAAATATGGAAGGAGATGCTATACAACCTAAAAGAGTGATAACCACAAGAATGTAGATACTTCAATGATTAGCAAAATTAATGAAATTATTTACCAAACTTTCTCACTGGGATTGCACCGAGAATTATACCTGATGAAACCATTGTGAAGGGTCATACGTCCACTACTGGTGTTTTATCATGATCTCCAGAACTACACCCCAGTGATAGATTTCTACTCCAACATATGCTTGTCCACATCTCTCCTTCACAAGCAGCCAGCTCTCCCCATTTACAAACACTACTGGTATATAATGCCTGACCCACCTTCCATGGATTAGGGTTAGGGAAGCCATGGATTCTTTTTTCCCAGTCTTCCATGTTGTGTTTTAAAGTTTCCAGCCAAACCCAATTGCTTGCCTCTATTAATTCACTGGGTAAAAAGATTTTTATCCGCACTCATGGCTCTAAAATTCAAGGAGTTACAAAATGAAGCCTCCCTACCTCTTCTTTTCTTTTCCCCACTCACTCCCCACCTCACCCTAACTCAGGATGCAGCTGGAGACTACCTTCCTCCTAGCTCATCCACACTCACCAACTTTCCAGATCCCATCTTAAACTCCACCTCCCTTCCCCTCCATCTCCCCCAGCCTTCTCCAGTTCACAGAATAACTCCAAGTAAGTCTGGCTATTCTACAACCACAGCAAACTTGACAGGTCTGAAAGGGAATTCATTTTCTCCCCAGAACCACATTCCAGTCTCTCAAGCTAAAAATCTCAGAATCATTAAGTTATTGTAGAAATTCTTACGAAAGTGTGACTTCAAAGGAGCAACTAGCCTGCCCAGCATCCCCCATCTGCCTTAACTCTAGAGCACATCGGGCCCTGAGTGCTAGCCAAAGAGGCACTTGGCTACCATGCAAGGAACCAGTCCAGGAAAACTGCATCCTGAGGCTGACCTCCCCTGTAGGGTGACAGGCTTCAGCTTACTAAATAGGAGATAATTTAGAGGGTGAACAGTAAACATAATGAAACAGAAGGCTTGCTAATTCTCAAAAAGCTTTAAAAGACAGGATTTGCCATGATTAATCAAGTGCTGGCCTCAGGATGAATCCAACTTTCAACAAAAGCGACACACAATAGAGTGAAAGCGTGCTCATTAGAAGCAAAAAATAAGCTTTTTTCCTCAAAAGGGCTCCATAAATTTCCATGTTTTTACTCTGTTTTGAATGATATTTATAACCATTGATTCCACTTGATACACAGACAAAAAGAATGTTATGTCTTATGTATAATTATCATCTATCCCATTCCTACAGAAAACACTGTATGAACTCCATGTGAAACAGCCAAGTACCATTGAAAGTACTAATACACACTTGATCTTAGCCAAAAGGCCAAGAAGTGATGAATGTACTAAAATAGATGCCATTGCTAATTCAAACCATTTATCAAAGAACAAAAGGCTTTTCCTTGGTGAAATTCATCTTAGTGCTAATCTCTTGAAAATCTGTAAAGGTATGACTGTGAAATATTTCACAAAATTTAACTCATCTATATAAAGCTTTTCACGCTAAACACACGGGGGCTGGGGTATGGCTCAGTGGTACAGCACTTGTCTAGCATGCAGGAAGCTCTGCATTTGATCCCCAGCACCTCACAAAAGCAAAACCAAAATCTATAAGCAATTTCTATCAGTAATGGTAAACATTCAAATTTAGAGAAAAAAAAAAAAAAAAGAAATCAGGTCTGAAACCAAAAACAGACAGTGCAGGAATCTCATTTTAACTTCAGCACCACTAAAATCCTCCTTGGGCAAATGTCTAACGCTCCATCTGGCACTCAACTTCTTTTCCATTTTTCAGCGAGTTTGGCCTTTTACTCACTTGAATAGAGGAAATCTGCAATGAGTGTGCACCATTCCATTCTCATAGATTAGTTACCTACATTTATGGATTTAAAGTGGTGATTCAGTATCTTATAAAATATGGGACTGTGAAAATACTAGAGTGTATTTATATAAATTTATAGGATTGCGTTTTCTAAACTCTGGGAAGTTTTAAGCAGGAAACATAATTGTTATAAAACCTTTGCTGACACAGCACTGTTTTTCAGTAAAAATTACCTTGTGATATGTAGAAAATATAATGCATCATTTGGTAACAATACACTTACATCCAAATCTAAAAAGTATTTGAACCAAAGAAAATCCTTTTTATAAACTCCCAAATCTTATGTTAGCCATTGCTGCTTTGCAGCAATAATTCAAGATTCAGTCTGAGAACCAACAGTGTGAAAATAAAATGCCAAGGTCTGGGTCAATTTTCAGCTTCTCTCTACTAGCAGCAGGTGTGATAGAGACCGTTGTGCAGCCCAAGAGAATACTGTTCCCTGAAATCAGGGGTAACACCTGCTGCAAACTGGAAACTTTCAGTCTAAACATCTCTGTTCTAAATTCTGCTGCACACTTTTTGTTAAAATATTTGCCAACTTGCAGATTTTCCCAAGCATCAGGTTTTGAACCCATTCAGTCCAAGCCATCCTCACTACCAACAATGTCTCTAACAAAAAAAGAAAAACTCTCGGGCTGGAAGCTTAGCTCACTGGTAGAGTATTTGCCTAGCGTATCTGAGGCCCTGGGTTTCAAAAACAAACGAACAACAACAAAACCCACCAACAAAAAACATTCCTAGTGAAACAGAGGGAGAGTACCCACAAATATCTGAAGAGTATATGATTTGTGTGGTCATAGTCAATTACAAAGCAAGAGACTTTGCATCCAATATTAAAGGAAGACAGTCTCCAACAAGAGTTCCTGGACAATCTGCTTTAAAGGTATGAACAAGTTTCTTGTGGAATTTGAAGACACTGCATGGTATATTATTTTAAAGGGAAAAAATCCATGCAGACCTAAGCTCTCAAACTCAATTTCCTTAATGAAGCTAAAACAAACAAGTAAATACAAAGCTTAATCTCCTTGACATTTGAGCACAGTTGTTGCTTACCATGGGCCGTTTCACCACAGAAACTGTCAAAAATTTCACGGGGGAAAAGTCAATCAAAAAGCATGGAGAAGTTACCGTAATGCTTCTTGCTCTTCTTGCTTTTCCCCAAGCAGCTCCTCTGATTGGAAGCCACCCCTTCTTGTTGAAATCGCTCTTTTCTGGTTCGCTCCTGAAGACCACACCTGCCTCCTCACTGCAGAAAGCAGCTCTCCACCAACTTTCTTCCTCCAAGTCTTTCCACCTGGTCTCTGTTTACTGAGTTCTTTCCATTGCTTCTCTGAATCCTTCAGTTTTCTGACACCTACAATCCAGTCCCACATGCAAAGCCATCTATTTGCCAGGCCTGATAATTTTTCACTCTTCCCTCTGCCTTCAAGACAAGTTCCGTCCGCCTTTTGGGACCACCTGTCACACTCCCCATCATGACTGCCCCAGCATCCTCACCCAGCATCTTCATCTGTGCAGCAATGTTCTCACTGCTGCTTCATCTTCCTCTTCTGCCTCCCAAGTCCACCAGCCAGACTACAGTAGACTTCTGGGATGGCTGTCATGGAGCAAAGAGCACGTGTTTGCCCTCCAGGTCCCGCTCCCTAGGATGCACACAGATGCTTCTGAGTGGCTTTTAAGACTCTGCCCTCTGTGGGATTCCCCCTGAGGGCAGGCCGGGTAGGGATTAAGAGGGGCCTGGCTGAGGCTGGGCTCTCCTTCACTATTGCATATCTCAGCCTCCACTTGCTGTCTGTAAAATGAGGATGGCAGTAGTAGCTACCCTTTAGGAATGTTTGAATATTCAAATAAAGCTTAAAGAAATATTCCAACCACAGAAGGGTTGGCTGAGTTGACTCAAGTCACCTTGAGTCAATTCCACCTCCTGGTCTCCTTCCTGAGTACCAGCGCCCTTAGCCCAGGATTTGGTATTTCTCTAAGGGAAAGCTTTTCCTGAAGGCAGAACCTTTCCTGGGCCTTCTACACAGCCCAAGCTGCCACATTCCGCAGGCCTTTTCCTCTGCAGCAGTCTGAAAGTGGACCTGTTAGTATTTTTAATTGCTACCCTATAGGTCTGCTTGTCCTGGTTTTAAGAATCCATTCCCCTGTTCCCATAACCACTTCTTCCTGAGGGAGGTGCCTCAAGCTGAGGGAGAAGCAAGAGGAGAAAAATGAGTGGGGTTAAAACCCTTTCCCAGGTCCCAGGATGTGGGATAGTGAGGAATGTCTAGATTTTACAAGGCTTCATCTTTATTTGGGTCCTGAAGTAGGATGGTAGCCCAGAGATGACAAGGGCTGCGAAGAAAGGGCGGGAGGGTGAAGGGAGAGTAAGCATGTGTTATTCTCACTTAGCTCTCTCCCCACACAACTTCCTGGGTTAATTCAGTCAGGTTAATGCAATTACTTTAGGTGTTTTGAAAAAACATTTTCAGAATAAGGAAGCTGGGGTTCTAGAAATAATACCACTTTATGTACTTTGAGGGTCAAGTTACAGTGCCCGGGCACCATGCCCTGGAGATTTCAACACGGTCAGCTTCTTGGGAGATTGCCTCAACCCCTGTCCTCCTGTTTGGATTTTTAGTTTCTAGTTAACTATTAGAGGACAAACTGCTGCAGAATGTAACATCTTCCCAGGTGAGGTTTGTCAAAAAACTTCAAATGTATGTGGTTGACTTAATGGGGATAGATAAGAGACAGACCTTTCTAGGAGTGTTTGGAATCATCATCTGCTCTCCGGAGAGCCTGGGCCAGCCTCATACCTCTCCGGCCAGGGCAGCTCACAGTCCTGCTTTGATTTTTGCTCCCAAGCTAAGAAACACCTGAAAGACATCCATTCTAGCAAACTGAAGAAACAGGGTAGCTGGTTCAAGTGAGTTTAATGTGGCCAGCTGCTACAGAAAGGGAGGCACACAGTTCAAGAGAGAAGAAATCAGGTTGAACCACTTCTCTTGGGCTGAGCGACTGAAATACAGTAAGCTTTGCAAAGGAACAGGAAATTAAGTAGATTAATGTCTGGATATCCAGTAAAGATGATCCTCCTGGGTTAGGAGGAAGGCCCAGCCACCTGACCCCTGCTGCAGACACAGCCTGGCTGCTCGCACATCTGCAGCAATATTGAGAAGTTGTTTTCAGGTCTCAGGGTCTGATTACTACCTAGGTTCACACCTGCCTCACATTTGTTCCTTCCCGCAAGATCTGTGATGCCCCGGTGCACACCGTTCCCCCGGCCAACAGAAACCCATCTTGCATTTTCAAGGACTCCACAGCCAGCCAGTTTCTGCTTTGAACGATGAAAGTCCGAGTCAGATATGTTATCTTTATCATTTTCAAATTAGTTAAAAAACACTGATTCTGTGTCTGAAGTTCTTTAAAAACTCTCCATCAAAAGGTAAAATAAAGGTAGATTTACTGTACCATCAACAGGGAGCAAATCCATTTCCCTATCTGACTACGAAATTGCCTGAAGTTTGCCTCTTTCAGAAAGACTGCATTCAAAAAGCCCTCACTGGCCAGGCATGGTGATGCAGAGCTGTAATCCCAGCATCCTGGGAGGCTGAGGCAGGATGATCACAAGTTCTGGCCCAGCCTGGGCAACTTACTGACTTAGTGAGGTCCTGTCTCAAAATAAAAAAAATAATAAAAGGAGGGGAGGGCTGGGATGTAGCTCAGTGTGAGGGACCTTAGGACCCAGGATTGCCAAAACACAAAACAAAGCCCTCACTGAAAGCTGCACAGACTCCCTCTAATGTTTCCCACATCATCATGAACCCCACTTTTTCCAAAGGAGAGAAAATAAGCTCTAAAGAGACTAAGGCGCTTGTTAATAAATTTAAACGAATCTTAAGCTTCTGGGTTAGTTCATCATTAGCCATTACAAACTTCTGTAAGCTAAAACACTTTCTATATAATGGAATCATTTTCAAATCAGAGGGTGCTCTGCCTCTGGCACCCTGGAGGCATCTGCAGGTCGGAGTGAGGAGCGAATGCTCTCCATCCAGGGTCTCTCTGGGACCCCCTTGGCCACCTGACTCAGTGGAGGAACCCGAGCCCAGTAGTGCTCACCTGTCCTCGAAGCACATGGTGCACCTCCAGGTACAGGTCCTGTGCAGGAACACGCGGCACTTGGAGCACACACGGTGGCTGCAGCCCTGGCACACGGCACCCCGGTTCAGCAGCCGCCCCAGTGTCCGCTGGCAGCGCGCACAGCACTTGTCCTTGTACTCGCAGCTGGAGCCCTTCACTCCTCTCCACCAGAGATGTTGCAGCTGTGTCTTCAGTCTCCTGCAGCCACGGAATCAAATAAGAAACCACTGGCTGGAACAGCAGTGGCCAGACCACAGGGGACAGAGAGCTTCAACTAAATTGCATGGTGAGGGAAGGGCCTTTGGGCATTGACATCTCTGGGTTCCAGCTCTGGGTTCTGGCTGTGTGAGCTAGGGCTCCAGGGCTTCTCAATTGTGAAGCAGGAAACCAGCTTACCTCTCAGGTGGCCAAGAGGATAACACAGCAAAGCAAAAGCAATGTCCCTGGCCCAGATCCTTCTGTGCTCAAGAAGAGTGAAAGAAGAGGGAAGGACACAAGAAAGGGCATCCAGCTGAGCATACTAACACGTGCCTATAATCCCAGCATTCCAGAAGGCAGAGGCAGGAGGATTGTAAGTTCAAGCCCCGCCTGGGCAACTTAGGGAGACCCTGTCTCAAACTTTAAAATAATAATAATAATAATAATAATAACAACAACAACAACAACAACAAAGAGGTGGGGATGCAGCTCAGTGTAAAGGCCCTGGGCTCAATTGCCAAATACCACTCACCCATACACAATACACAACACACAATAAAAGACATCTTTTTAAATATGCAAGGCATGGGAAGATCTATAAACACACAGTATAGCACATTTCCTACTATTGTGATAAGTTACCCAATAAAATTATTTAACTGATGCTTTGCTTTTGCTACTTTTTCTTCTTTAATGGGTGGCCAGTGGCCTTCTAGCCCCTAACTCCTCTAGGCTAGACAGTGGCCGTAGTGCAATGCAACATTGTACTGGGCCCTAAAGGTGTCAATATCCACAGCACTCTTAAATGCAGTGTCTCCATTACCTACTTTTAGAAGAGATAAGCCAATCCCAAGGAAAAGATTACATCAGAACACGAGTTTAAAATTCAACTTTCAATACTTTCCCTAGAAACAGGACCTTTTGAAACAAACCTCCCTTACCCTAGTATCCATGTTATATTAATAATATCCAAAACGATAGCTTCAAATCACTGAAAGATCTTGAATCATCAGAGAAAATTGCATTTTTGTCAATGAGTTATAGTTTCTAATGGGAGAAAGTTTACTAGTACACTTTGAGAGCTCTGAAATAACAAGGGAGGATAAAAAGGGTATTGTACCTTCCAGTCAATCAGAAAATTTCCCTTGTTCCTCAAGCACTTGGTTGTAGAAAGTTTTATTTATTTATCTATTTTTGAGACAGGATGGCCTTGAATTTATGGCGATCTTCCTGCCTCAGCCTCCCAAGTGCTGGGCTTACAGGTTGTGCCACCACTACACCTGCTTTATACAAAGTTTTAGATTGTGTATTTTTCTTAGCAGACTCTGCAAGAGTTCTGCCATTAGAAACCAAACCAAACCACAGATTGCATTTGCTTTTTTTTTGGTGCTAGGAATTGAACTCAGGGCTTTACACATAGTAAGCACATACTTTACCACTGAGCTACACCCCCAGCCCATTTATTTATATCCTCTGTAAACACTGATAAATAAGCACTAAGCACCACTGGATGTAAAAATGGATCTTGACAGCTAACAGTGGACAGCTCTGATACCAGCCTTAAGTGTTAATTCATGTCACACAGCTTGTCCAACTTAGAGACATACAAGAAAGAAACTCACTATTGACCAAGTAGTCGGGGAACAGGCTAAGCAGGTTTGTGCTTTGTGCTCCCTTTTTCCTCAAAGCCAACAGGGAAGCAAAAGCGAACAAAGTAAAAAGGCAGCAGTGGATTCCATCAGACCTGCTGATTCTAAGCTGCTTTCTTTGTATCTTTAGGTGGCACCAAAAGTAATGTAGGAAAACTCTTAACCCAAGTTCTTTTCCTTGGGGGAGGAACCAGAAGCCTGAAAGTGTTGCTTGAATTATTTCCATAAAGAAGGCAAATGGAAGAGCAGATGGCAACCAGCATTACAAAAGGCACCATTTGAAATGAGCAATAGGGGCAGCCTCCCTTTTTCCTTACCACCTTCCAGGTTCAGGTCGATACCAAAGCCATCTCCACTCATAAGCCTACCCCAGAGCCTTCTTAGTCAGAAGTCCAGCAGTGAGTGACCAGCAACAAGCAAGCAAGCACCAAGTAGCCAAGGTTCCGGGCCAGCTTCAGGGACCCCAAGCCCCCAGTGCCCTGCACCCATTAGCAGTGCAGCTTACCGTATCCTTTCCTCCTCTATGCTTCGCACAGCCTGATCTCGGTGGAGGACCTGAAGGATGATCTCCTGCTCTAACTCCTTGAGGGAATCCAGATTCACTTCATAGGCCATGTCCTGTCCCTTTTCTTGGACCCAAGTTGGCAGACTTTCAGCGTCTAGCCGGCAGGTGAGTACCAGAGTCCAGCTGCAACCGTGCGTTCTTCAAAGAGCCCCTCTCTGATTTCACTCTCGCCTGTGCTCTGCTTGGAGCTCTTTTTCCTTCTCTAACTGTGTCATACTCTTCAGAGAAGACAGCTCCCAGAGCCTGTCCCTCTGTTGGAGGACTGGCGCCCGAGGAGTGTTCTCACTGGGCTCTGCCACAGCCTCTGACATCCGCCTGAGACAAGAGCATATCTCTTTTCTGAGGTTTTGCCAGAGATTGTTATAAAGTATGCATGGCTCCAAGCAGATAATTCCTGCAAAGCAGAACAATCCACAACCTGAGGAAGTTTACAAATAGCAGTAAGAAGGTTATGAATGACTATAAAAGCTAATCTTCCCATAAAGTGTTTCTAGGTCAGCAGGATTGACAATCAAAAGGTCAGTTGGTTCAATACCTGTAGAAAAGATAAGAAAGCACAGTGTCATTTTTCCTGACTTGAGTATCTCTGCAGTGTTACTTCAGAAAAAGACAAAAGTTTCTACATCGACAAATCTGCATTTCCTGCTGCAGTGACAATGTGAGATTTTTAATTTAGTTAAATAAGACTTATTATATTCAGAAGTTCCACACTTGGATTTTCCTATTGTGAATTCTTTTTTGTTGTTGTTGTTAAATTCTTTTATTGGTACATTTTAGGTATACAATACAATTACATTTCTCACTGGGAATTGTACCTTTACATAATGCATCTTGGTTCTTATTTTTTCCCCATTCCTAGCCCTCCCTTCACCCCCCCCCACCCTTCCCTATTTACAAAGACTTTATTTCCATTTTTCCCATTTCTCATCATTTTTCCTTTCCCTTCTTTCCTTTCCCCTGCCCCTCCCACTACTCCTACCCCTTTGGACCTTTTCTTCCTATTTTGCATTATTGATTATTCATTCCAATCATTGGTACATTTTAGGTATACAGTATAATGAGTGGATGCAGATTGAGGCCATACTCTTAAGTGAAATAAACAGGACACACATGTATAAATACCGAATAGTTTCTCTGGTGTGAGAAACTGAAAGTGTAAATAAGGGCTAAAATGTATAATAGGTAATGTGAAATAGGAAGAAAAGGGGCAAAGGGGAAGGAAATGGGAGGGGTAGGGGAAAGGAAAGAAGAGAATGGAATTAATATGAGAAAATGGAAAAATAGGAACAAAATCTTTGTAAATAGGGAGGAATGGAGGAGTTGAAGGGAGGGCTGGGCAAGGGTGAAAAATGAGAACCAAGAGAGACTATGTAAAGGTGCAAATTTCCAATGATGAATATCATTATATTGTATACCTAAAATGTACCTATTGTGAATTCTTTATCTTCAGTTGGTCACAGTGCAAAGGTCTATGTTTAACATACAATTGTGTGGCACTTACTGATGGGTAAGTTCTGAGAAAAGCATCGTTAGCTGATTTTACCATTGTGCAAACATAGAGTTCACCAACCCAACGACACAAACCTCAGTGTCACAAACCTAGACAATGTGTATGTGGCTCACCCTACTCCACCTAGGGCCATGATGAACACCACAAGAGAAAATGGTGTGATCAAAAGATGCAGTACTCTGGAACACTGAGGCAGGAAGGTCACAAGTTCAGGCCCAGGCTGGGCAATTTAGTAAGACCTGTCTTAAAATAAAAAATAAAAAAGGGCTGGGGATGTAGTTCAGTGAGAAGGTCCTGGGTTCAATCTGAGAACACATGGAGTTCAATCCCCGGTACCAAAACAAAAACAAAAACAAAAACAAAAATCTGAGAACACACACACACACACTCACACACACTCACACACACTCACACGTACTGAAAAAAGAGATGGATGAGACTGCTGCCACAGTAACATGACAAATTTCACATTAAGCTTTTCTAAAATAAGTAAAACACTCTAAAATAATGATTAAAAGTATAATATAGAAAGTGCAGGGGCCGAGGATTTAGCTCAGTGGTGCCAGCGCCCGCCTCGAAAGCGCAAGGTCCCAAGTTCAATCCCAGGTACCAAAAAAAAATAAATAAAGTGCATAAGCCAGTAACAGTTGTTTGTTATCAAGTATTATGAACTATACATAATTGTAGGTGCTACACTGTTCTCCGACAGGCAGTATAGTAGGGGTGTTTACACTGGCATCACCACAAACACAAGAATGATGTCTAGGAATTTTTCAGCCATTATCATCTTCTAGGATCATTGTGCTGTATGCAGCCTATCGTTGACGGAAAAATCATTATGTGGACACTACTGACTGTACATCAGTCTAATTGAAAATGCATTAGAGAAATGATGCTCTTAATTGCTAGCTATTATTTTTACAAGTAATGTCAAAACTGAAAAAAAAAATGAAATCATATCAGGTGTGGTGGCACATGCCTGTAATCCCAGCACTATGGGAGGGTGAGGCAGGAGAATCAGAAATTCAAGCCCAGCCTGGACAACTTAGTGAGACCCATCTCAAAATTTTTAAAAGGGTGTGTGTGTACTGGGGATACAGCTCAAGGTGAAGACCCTGGGTTCAACCTCCAGTACCGGACACAAAAAGATTGTAATCCATTTGGAAAGTATAAAGTGGCACCAGAACTTCAATCTACCAATTATTTATGATTTTTAACAGTTTTCATGAGCTTCCTTAAGCATCAGGTCTTGTTTCTGTTTGCATAAGCTGAAAGCTTCTGCATACATCCTTCTACCAAGATAATGTGGACGATCAAATGAATATTCTTTCTACAGTGCCAGTTTTGCTAGCAAACCTATGTGAATCCCACAGCAATAAGATGTCCTTCTTATGTTCTAGAAGCTAACCTCCTTTGCTGGGCTTCAACATGGTCCACATTATATTATGATCCATAGCAAATCCACAAATGAGAGATTAATAGAGCTGTAAGGTATCATTCTCTTCAAGCCAAGTTAATCTGTTTCTTAATCTTTGGTATCTGGTGAAGTCTATGTATTTAAATTCATAAAATTAGATACATTGGGTTACAAAGGTAATTGATTATACTAATCTATTTCTAATTGTAACATAGTAATAATATATGTTTGTTCATGCATGAAATAGTAAGGTCTGATAGTGATCTAATATCTAGCAACCATAATTTCTAAGTAGTGATGGATATAGAAATATTTTGAGATACTGTATCTACAACATGGAATGTGGTAGGAAAATATCTGTGATTTCTATTAGGCACCAAATTACAGGTCCTATTGAGTCTACCATGGTGTGCTGCTTATGTTCATAATTTAAGGAAATGCTAAATTCCAGTTAAAGATGAATGAAAATAAAGATGTAATTTTCCTCCACCCAAATTCCTGGGCCACAGGCTAATGACTACCAGCTTCAGGGAGTCCATGTCTGTCAGTTTCTTTATTGTGAGATAAAGTTAAAATATATTGCTCACCCTAATCACAGAAGTTGCTAGATGGACAAACCCAGCCTCTGAGGAGGACCCACTTGGACTCCAGTCTCCAGTACTTTACCCTCAAGTGCCAGCTCTCCAAAGGCTTTCTGTCCAGATGGTGGGAAACTACAAAGCAAAGAGGACTCTGGGCTCTGTCCCAGAGACTGGGACCTTTCTGTGTCAGTAGGTCCAAAGCCCCGTGCCCCCTTGGCTCCAGTTTCCAGATAAACAGAAAGTACCAGAAAATCTTAGTTCCGGGAGGCTCTGAGTCTCTGGGAAAGAGGAAAGCAGTAGAAAAGAGCACATGCCCAAGTGCCAAGAGTAAGGAACAAGTTACATCCATCACCAACTTTCCCAGCCTGGTCTTCTAAACTTGCCGTTGGTTTGGTTTTTTTGTTTTTTGGTACTGGGAATCAAACTCAGGACCTTGCGCTTGTGAGGCAGGTGGCGGCACCACTGAGCTACATCCCCGGCCCACTGTTGGTTCTTTCTTTTCTTTTCTTTCTTTTTTTTTGGTTGTTGTTTGGGTTTTGTTTTGCACTGGGATTGAACCCAGGGCCTTCACACTGAGCTACATTCCCAGCCCTTTTTTAAATTTCTTTTTTAAATTTTGGGACAGGGTTTCACTAAGTCACACAGTTGCCCAAACTCGGCTCAAACTTGTGGTCTTCCTGCCTCAGCCCATCATGACACTGGGATTACAGACATGCACCACCCTGCCTGGCTCTTCTTGCTGTCTTACTTCTACTCTACTGAACATGTTGGGTCTTTGTCTGAATCTCAAGAATTTTAATAAAGATCTTTGCACTTGGCTCAGAACACGAGATGTGAGCACTGTGCTTTCTTTTCATGTGGCTGTTGGTGGCTCTTGTCTGGCTCTGGCCTCCAACTCTTCAGGAAAGTAAGACCACATTCAGCACAGTCATTGGAGGTAATGACAGCGCCTGGTGTCTGCACAGGAACAACCTGGGAATCTTCAAATGCACATTCCTCAGGTGTCTAAGTCTCACACATCTCAGAAATACAGAATCCAATTATCACAAAACACCATTCCATACCACATCACCCCAAGCAGGGTCCACCTATGGGAAGTCCCCTTTACAAAGAGAAGTGGGAGCTTAGCGCCCCCTCGTGGCCATTCACTCCTAGTTACACAAAAGTAAAATTTGTTTCCCCGGACCATCCATTCAGTCATTCAGTAAATACTTACTGAGCACCTTGAAAGAGCCAGACGTTGTTCCGAGTGCTAAAGATACGTGGTTTGGTGGACCAGTCATTTATACCCTATCCTATTTCTCATTTAAAAAATGACGTGGCATATAATAAAAGTACACGGAGGACAATCAAATAAAGTTAGAGACATCAGAAGAAAGAAGGAAAAGGGACAGAGTTCTTCCAGGAAGCTGGAGTGACACAGTCACTGTGTATAAGTATTAAATAAATCTCTGACCTTCCTGGTAGCCAATGCAAGACAATACAAAACACAGAGACAAAATCAGGATGGTATATATGGCCCTGATAAAATGAAAGAGATATAGAAGAGCATCCTCAAGGTATAAAGATCTAAGAATCAGTCACTTCAATAGTGGTTTGGCAGAAGTGTAAAATTGTGCTCCGTGTATCTTTATTATACTGACTTTAAATTAAAGCCAAGGACTGAGCCCTAAATTGTAATTCACTGAAAGTACTTCAAACACAGAGCAAGACATGGTGCTTTCTGGTTTTCAAGCCGACACAGGTATGGTCTTAGACCCCAGTGGACTACTGACAACACTCAGGCTTGTATATACTGTGTTGTTACCTTCAATACATACTTACAATAAAGTTGGATTTTGTTTGTTTGTTTTTTGGGGGGTGAGGTAGGGTCTCGACTTGTAGTTCAGGCTTGCCCTGAACTCTCTGTAGCCCAGGCTGGCCTCAAACTTGCAGCAATCCTCCTGTCTCAGCCTCCCGAGTGCTGGGATTACAGGTGTGTGCCACCACACCTGGCAGTAAAGTTTAAGGTGCAAACTGGCACAGTAAGAGATTAGCAACAGTAACTAATATAAAACAGTAGTTATAACATATGGAATTTTCTGGAATTTTCCATATCATATTATAAGACTGAGGTTGCCCATAGGTAACTGAAACCATGCAGAGTGGACCTGCAGATGGGGTATTGTATATCTAGTTTGTCTTATGCAGCCACACTGTATTCCAGGGGGACTTCGGATGTTCAGAAAAACAGTCTAGTCACAGGGCTTGGTGTGTCTGTTTGACAGCACTTTTTATCGGCCTTTTGAGTGTCACACACATGCCAGGTATTGAGGGTATGAACACAAGCAAAATCCAATCTCTGCATTCAAGAAGTGTACATTCCAGCCAGAAAAAAAGACATGTAAATGAATAAATCATAGCATGCCAATATGAGTATAAAAATCCAAAGGTCTACCGAGAGCGCACTGGGCGGCGTGATGCACAGTATGTAGGGAGGGCTCGGGGCTGGTGGCACGAGGGAGGGCTTCCTGGGGCAAAAGCATGAGTCATCTTTGCCAGAGGATGGAAACAGCCATGCATCTGCCAACACGCCGCACACAAAAGAGCGCCCATTCCCGCAAGGTAACTCGCCTAGTGACGCCCATGGCCATTTTAGTTCAAGAAAATGTGTGCTGTGATGTTTACACAAGGACAAATCACCTAACAACGCATTTTCCAGAACACACTCTGGTCATTATCTGACATGTGACTGCATTCAATCCCGCTCTGGAAGCTTGAAACAAGGCTTGCTTCCCTCAGAGTAACGGGGAAGGGGAAGTAAAAAGGATCAAGATGTGATATGTATATGTACTAATTCCCCACTATGAACGTATTTATCATATATTACAAACATATACTATTAAAGAAGGGAAACGTACTAAATAATAAAAAAGAAATTAAAACTGGAGAGGACAAAGAAGACAGGCAAGGGAGATGTTCTTTATACGCAGGCGGGTGATTTCTTTCGTCCAGTTATCTCAGCAGGTGGTCATCAGAGCAAAGGAAGTAAAGTGTGGAAATGTAGCAAAGAGCAGCAGCATGCGAGCCAGTGAACGTTACTCACCACTGCAGCTTCAAGGGAAACTGCACCGCCCGGCCGCAGGCTCCGAGCCGCATCCGGCGAGCCCCCCCCCCCCCCCCCCCCCCCCCCCCCGCCTACCGCTGCGCTGCAGCTGCTTCCTCGCAAAGCTTCGTGGCTCCAACCCACGAACTCGGCGCTCTCTGCCCCCGACGTAAGGGGAAAGCTGAGTCACCAAACTGACCCGACGCCTCCACCGGCAGATTTCTATGTATGTCTAACTTCTTTCTGGAAGCCTAGGGCAGCCGTGAAGAACGCCAGCCCACCTGAGGCAGGGGATGAACCAAGAGCAGCTCTGGTCCCTAGTTCCAGCCGCAGGTGGGCTCCGAACTAGCAGGCTGCAGACTCGCTTTGCACACCGGATGACGTGCGAGTGTGCTCATCAGAAAGTCTGATGCAGAAATGGACGTGGGCTTAGGGATCCAGTAGATGTTCCCGGAAGCCAGTAAAGCCCAAGCTTTAAGGTTTCTCACTTGCTCGGGCCCCATCGGAGGCCCCACCTCCGTTTCAGATTCATTTCTTTAAAAAGGCTTTGAAAGTTATGTAAACTCAAGGTCCCCAGAATTCTGTGCCTACGCGCCAAAGATGGGAGCGTTTAAATCTCAACCACGCGAAGCCTACCTGAGACAGGACAAAAATCACTGCTTTCACTGTTGACGCTGAGCATTTTCTCATCCCAGTAGTTCTTGCCCTCACCCCCACCTCCAAAATGCTATTTAGAGTCAGAGTTTAAACAATGAAATAGCCATTATTTTCATGACTTCTATATAGAAGGGCAGAGATGAGAGTTAATGTTACTGATTGGTATGGTTACTCCTCATAACTGTTGTTCCTGTTTTTGTTGTACCAATAGCTATTATTTATTTAGCACTTCTAAGCCAACTACACGTGTTATTTTCAACTAATCTTCACTGCATCTTTATGAAGTACACTCACTCTGAGAAAGAAGAGAGCCCTGGAGCAATTTACAAATAATTTGCCTAAAGTCATACCACAACCTAGGTCTGTTTGTTTAACTCTGAAATGTGATGCTTCAATTAGGCAGATAAGTTAAAATCTCTGCTCTCTTGGCTGAGTAAATTTTTCTGCATCAATTCTAACTTCTTAATAGATCTATAATATCTACTGTACATTTTCCCCCTGAAAGTCCCTTACTTTTCAAGATTGTTTTGGAGGGGTACTGGGGATTGAACCCATGGCCTTTGCACTGAGCTACATCTCCACTCCAACCCCCTTTTAATTTTTTGTTGTTGTTGTTGTTTTGGCACTGGGGATTGAACTCGGGGACCTTGCACTTGTGAGGCAGGCGGTGGCACCACTGAGCTAAATCCCTCCCCCCCTTTTAATTTTTTGTTTTGTTTTGGTACTGGGGATTGACCTCAGGGCCTTGCGCAGCAGGCGGCAAAACCACTGAACTAAATTCCTGGCCCCACTTTTAAATTTTTGAGACAGGATCTACTTAAATTGCTAAGTGGCCCAGTCTGGGCTCAAACTTTCAATCCTCCCGCCTCAGCCTCCCAAAGTGGTGGGATCACAGGCGTGTACCATTACAATTGGTTAATTAGCTTTTTTATTCTAAAATTATATTTATGTTCTACTTCCAAATTATGGTGCTTGCTTCAGCAGCACATATACTAAAATTGGAACCAAACTAGAGATTATAGGGTGACAAAAACAATCTGAAGTTGATTTGGAGCAAAAAGTAATAAACTGTATGTATAAAAATTTATAAGCCAAAAGAAAAAAAAACAAATAACATTCTACCTCCTAAATAAAAATTCACAGTATAGCTTTGGGATAGTTTCCTGGTTTGTTTTTATCTAGTTCTGAAGCTGTTTCTTCCATGGCAATTATATCATTATTCCAATTTAAATGCATATTATTCAATAAAATTACAAATCATCTGTCTTCTGATTTATTATTGTTTTTGTTTCCCACCTTTTCAATGTCATCAATTTAAGGAAAGTCACAATAACTGTAGTCTCTACCCAGCCCAATTCCAAATGACTTGCTCCTGTGCAGACATGGATCCTTACCTTCATCTCCTTAGAGGCAGGGGAGCCAGAGCAAGCTCTGGCGACAAGGAAGCCAGTCCTTCTTCCTAGACTGAGCTGTTTCTCTTTCCTTTCTGCACTGGCTGAGGCAGCCCATCCATGTGGCCAACCTGAGAACTTCTATGACTACACCCGAACCACACCAAAGCGCTCTTATGGGCCAACGTTTTATGCTGTCAACTGGAGGAAAGACTCAGTTGATCTGATGAAATGTTTCACCCTTTCCAGGAATACTCCACCCCCAGGCCAGCGTGTTTTCCATGTGTGAGAGGTTTCACATTGACCACAAGTGTGCATGACTGCAGTACCCATCAAAGGACAACTCCTAACGCAGAGCCAGTTCATAACGAGACTAGCATGGGCTTTCTTGGGGTAAAGTTTTTTTTACATGTATACAGAATGTTATACAACTCATAAGCACTGTGCTGAGGTTTGAATGTTCCCTCCCACACTCATGGTAAAATTTATTTGACATTGAATTAACAGTATGGCAAGGTGGGATCTCTAAAAGGTCATTAGACCATGAAGGCTCTGCCCCTGTGAATGGATCGATGGTGTAGTCATGGGAGTGGTTTGCTAACTCAGGAATGGGTTTCTTATAAAAGGATGATCTTGGGCAGGGGATTTAGCTCAGTGGTTCGGCCGCCTGCCTCGCAAGTGCAAGGACCTGAGTTCGATCCCCAGTACCAAAAAACAAAACAAAACAAACCCCAAAAAAGGATGAGCTTTACCCCCTCCTCCCTCTCTTTGACTCTCTTACCCCCTGTTATGGCTTGTATCTAGATGTCCCCCCAAAGCCTCATGTAGTCATGGGTAGGGCTTTTCGAGGTGGCTTTATCTAGAGTGTGTGATGCTGGGGTCAAGAATGTGATGCTAGGATTGATTCATGGTGTGATGCTAGGATTAAGGGTGTGAGTGCTACAGTATCCTGGATAAAATATAAAAGACAGAAAGAGGGTTTCTCTTGTTGCTTTGTGTTTGTCACTTGCTGGTTCACTACTTTGCCTCTTGCTGCCTTCTGCTTTGGTGCCCTCTGCCTGCCATGAACTGTTTCTCCTCTGCAATGCCCCTCTTCCATGCCACCCTGTCTTGGAGCCAGCCAACAATGAACTGAAATCTCTATAAACTGGGAGCTAAATAAACCTTTCCTCCTTTATCTTTGCTGTATGGTATTTTGTCTCAGCAATGACTAGAAACTAAGACATCCCCTGTCTATCCCATCCCCTTCCCCCATAAGACACCTTTCACCATATTATGACATAACAGGAATGCCCTCACCAGGTGCAGCATCTTGACCTTGAACTTCCCAGTCTGCAGAACAGTGAGAAATAAATTTCTGTTCTTTATAATTACCCAATCTGTGGTATCCTGTTATATAGCAGCACAAAGTAGACTAAGGCAGACAGCTTGATAAATATTCCCAAATAAACACACTCCATTAAGAAACAACATAATTAACATAAACAGCATCCCCCTTCTCCCAACTTCCAGCCCCTCCCTTCCTTCCTGGAGTAACTATGGCCATGACCTCTAACACCACTGATTAATGTTTTGTACTTTATATAAATGGAGTCATATAATATTAACTCTTTTGGGTCTGGCTTCATTTTGCAGCATTATGTTTGTGAGATTCATCCACACCACTGCATGTAATTATTGTTTCTTCATTTTTATTACTGTATTGCATTTCATTGTGTTTGTAATTTATCATCATACTATTTATAGATATTTGTGTTATTTATAATTTTGTTTACTATGAATAACATTGTTACATATATTTTTATATAGTTTCTTCAATGAAAATTTGTCACATTCCTGTTGTTTATGTGTCTAAGAGTAGAATTTCCAGGTCAGAGGAATATGTTCCACATTAGATGCTGCCAAGCAGTTTTCCATAGCGGTTATCCTAATTTGCACTCCTACCAGTAACAGGTTCCAGTGACTCCACGTCGTCATCAACACTTAATATTATCTGTCTTTCTTTTCTTATCTATTTAGTGGGTATGTAGTAGTCTCACATTATGGTTTTAATGTGCATTTCCATGTAGGTAAGCAATGTATCACTTTATATGTTTATAGGCTATTTAGATATTTATTTTTGCATAAGATTGTTCAAGTATTTCATCTGTTTTTTAATTGAGTCATCTGCCTTTCTCATTGATTTGTAGAAGTTCTTTATATATTCAGGATATAAGTCCTCTGCCAGATATCTATCTATATCTATGTAAAACATAGATATCTTCACAGGTCATCCATGTCCTAAACTCCTCTTCTTAAAAGGATACAAATCAGATATCCCCACATTCTGAGAGCTTTTTTCCCCTTTCATTTAATGGGTCCTTTTGGGGGTCTCCATCTTGCTCCTGCAGGTGAACTAGTGTGAATTCTAATTAAGATGTGTGATTTTTGCTCAGTCAGCTAATGGTGCTCTGGAAGGCCACACTAAATCTTACGACCCCTTCTGGGCCTTAGTTTCTTCATCTGCACCTCAGGTTCACTTTGGTCATCCCTTTAGCTCTTCAACTCTGAAGTCTCATTGTCCTGTGCCTGAGGATGGTGAGCTGAGATGGAGAATTTCATTGGGTGAGGAGCAGTGGTGTGCAGGAGGATGCAGGGAGCTTCTGAGGGTCAGAATGTCAGAAAGGAAAACTATATTAAGCCGGTGAGCTTTGGAGTGAGACAGATGTGAGTGACCTTAATTGAATCACTCAGCCTGCCCCCATTTCCTGGTGAAGGTCACAGGCTTCCCTTATAGCTTAGGCTCATTCCATTCATTCACCCTCATTGTGCATCTGTTGGGTACCTACATTGATCACTGTTGAGGATCCTCTGCCCAAGTAAATCTTCAATAAGCAGTAACTGCTTATTTATTTCATAGTAGAAAAACTGGTTTATAACATGAGATGCTGAGTCAATCCATTTAGGGATATTTGGAAGAAAATGCTTTTGGGATGAGAATCACCATTTCCAAAGTGGGAACAGAGATTTGCTCAGGCTGCTGTAACAAATGCCACAGAATGGGCAGCTTAAACAAAAATTTATTTTCTCACGATTCTGGGGACTAAAAGTGGACAGATTGGATATATATCTGTTCTGGAAGTCTCACTCCTTGACTTGAAGATGGTTATCCTTTTCCGTGTCTTCATAGGTCATTTATGTCCTAAACTCTCCTTAAAGGGACACAGACCAGGGCCGGGGTTTTAGCTCAGTGGTTCTGCCGCCTGCCTTGCAGGTACAAGGTCCCAAGTTCAATCCTCAGTATCAAAAAAAAAAAGGACACAGACCATATTGGTTTAAGGCTCAAGCATATGACTTAGTTTTACAAAGTCCTTTCATTAAAAACCCTATCTTCAAATAAAGTCACATTCTGTGGTGTGAACATATGATTTTTTGTTTGTTTGTTTTTTGAGACAGGGTCTTGCTATGTAGTTCAGGCTGGCTTTGAACTCACTATGTAGCCCAGGCTGGCCTTGAACTCACAGCAATCCTCCTGTGAGTGCTGAGATTACAGGTGTGCACAACCTTACCTGACTCAAACATATGAATTATGGAGGGGACATAATTCAAACCATAATACAGACAATACTAAGAGCATGTTAGAACTTCTCATTTATCTTTCAAAAGCTAAAATTTAACTTTACTAATGTTAAATAAATGGATTTATAAAAAATATATTTACAGTTGACTGTATCATTTAAAAATAAACATACCTTTAGGATACATGTTCAAAAGTTATTCCTGCTACAGGGGCATAGTTAAAGAAGTTTGGAGAACAATGGTCTAAGGCTTTGGGCTACAGGTCAAGGAACTGGCAAGGAAAGAATGTACCTGGGTGCTGAAATTGAACACATACGATTACATCTGAAAGTAAAGTAAGGGGACCAAGGGCTGGCAGAGGGCTGGGGGTTATGCTGGTTAGCACTGAAAAGGCAAGGCAGCTGGGCTGGTGGCTCAGATGGGAACCACCAAGATGAAAGCATGGTGGAATCACAGGGAAAGCTTCAGCCTGCAGTGCGTGGCAGGTGGCATTGCCCCTTGCCTTCAGTGTCTCGATTCTATTAACTCAGGTGTGGCCAACGCCTGGCTCTGGTTGACATCATGTGTACAGAGGTGGCACATGCCACTCCAGAGCACTGCTTAGCCAGTACTCAGGTCACAAACCCTTTCCCTTGATGACCCCAGAGGGCAGCCAGAACAACAGTTGGTACAGAAGCATTTCAGCACAGCTGTACCAGTGCCTCCTGCATACCAGACCCAAACAGGGGCAGTTCTTAGCTAATCTCCTCAGCCTGCAATTTCTCAGCACAGGATTCTCACTTTAGATGGGTCAGCCAGAAGTTTATTTTCTTTCCCATTCTATTAAATTTTTCAGGCTTGAGTGTTTTGACATTGCTCTTCCCCTCCTTTTCCTCTTCCTCAACTTAGCACAATTCCACAGAATATCTCAGGGATGCACTCCTAGCCACAGGAAAAGGGAGGAACCCAGCAAAATCCATAGGATTTTGGTTGTGAGGGGCTGCAAATCATCAACAGCAGAATAGTACTGAAGTATCATGCATGTTACTTGTTGACAATTTGTTGATCACTATGACTATTCAGGTACATTTACTAAACAAAGCTATCATCATTTCCAGTCCCTATTTCAACAGAGGTGTTTTGACGTCTTTTGGTGCTGAGGATCAAACCCCAGGCCTTGCAAATGCTAGGCAAGTGCTCTACCATAGAATGACTCCCCAGGCCCAGAGTTGGTATTTAAGAGACTTAACTCAAGGAAGAAACGTGACTGCACACAACACTTGCCAATCTGAGACTAACCCCTAAATTGGAAATCAATCCGCCTCACTCCACAGACCTGCTACCTAGAAACTAAGCATTATTCTAAAGTGTAATGGAATACCAGAGACTTCTAGCAGAGCGAGTCAATGTGTTTATGCTGCAGTGCTCCTGAGGGACAGCCATTCTTAGAAGATGGAGGTGCTGGAAACAGTCACTATGCATTGCTAAATGCCACATAGGTTTAAATTCCTCAGCCCTACAGCCTGTACATCAATCGAGTAGAATGTGATACCACATCTCTGTATTTTCATATTATGTGATGTGTGTGACAACATCCCATAAGCCTAGGGAATTCAAACCCTCCTATTAATAAAAATCAGTTTTAAAATATTCCATAAATTCCATGTCTTAGTCAACTGTGCCGTGCCAACCACAGCTCAGAGCCTGCCACAAAGGGAACGTTTTGATGTATGTGTGTTGAGTAAGAGAACAAATAGTTCAGAAGATAAACACACCAACTCATCCATTTATGGGGAGATTAAAAAAATACCAATACCATGATCATTTAACCAGTTTACCCTAAGCGTCACTCGGGCAGCGCATTTGTTCACAAACTGACTATCCCAAGCATCACTCGGGGGATGTCAATTCAACCAGTCCATTCTTGTATTGAATACATTTGATAAAATTGTATTTTTATATTTCCTGTTACATTATCTTATAAAAATTAATGGAAAATTCAAATGGGAAGGGGAACAAAGGAGGAGGGAGGGAGAAAGGAAGGAAGGGACAAGAAAAAAGTGAAAATAGAAGAAAAAATGGAAGCAAAGCTTTTGTACATAGGGAGCAGATGGGGCTTGAGGTGGGGGAAGGGACAAAATAAAATAAAATTTAATAAAATAAAATAAAATGAACTTAATCTCTTGCACACCTAAAAAAATTAAAGGAAAAATGCAATTTTTGGTCATCCTGTTTTTAAATAATTGGACTGGTAAGTGGGAATGTCCTTTGAATGTCCTCTTAAAATTGGAGAGTGGTACCCAATGTCCGTTATGAAGTTATGTAAAAATTTTTAAAAGGTACATTTACATGTTTTCTGCTAATTTATGTGCTGCTGGTGATCTTTATTTATAATATTATTAAAGACCTATGCATTCATAATGTATGATTACAGCAGCCATGTAGGAAATTTATTTGAACTGGAAAGTTTCTAAAAGACTGTGAAGGAAATAAAAAAGATGTCCCAACAGTCACACTCTTCAATTGCAGGTGGTCACTCAGGACCTATTGACTTTGTTTTTCACCTAATTCCAAGAAACTTAGGTAGGCAAACTCAAAGTTCACAACAAAGTAGCAGAAGAAATTTAGGACGGAGTTAAAAGGCCTTTGTTTGCTCAGGATCGCAGTGGGACTGAGGGCCTGGAACCAGGTCACCTGAAAGAGGGCCTCAGGGATAGTTAGGAATGGCAAGAAGACAAAGCAATGTTAGAACTAGAACCCTATGTAGACAGAGGCGCAAGACTGCAACACTGGCGAGTTGAAGTCAGGTAATAAGAAAAGAACCTAAAGTTCAGAATCTGAGGAGCAGGAGACTAGGGGTGGGAGCACAACCAGCCTGCCCACATGTTCAGGACACAAGATCTGGGTCTACTCTCCCCTCCTCTGGCAGCCCTGTGTCCCACAAGGAGGCATTCCACTCCCTGTTCTCCATTTGGGTCTGGGACAGAGCTAACGCCCCTGGGAAAATCATTCATTCATTCATTCAATAAATTTTAACTGAGTGCCCATTGTGGGCCAGGCACAATGTCAGAAGAAGGGATACATGAGGAAGTAAAATGAAGTCTGCCTGCAAAGAATTGAGTCTAGATGGAGAGACACCACACACACACACACAGAGGTCACCATAAATACATCCTTCTACAGTGAGAGGAATGCTAGGAATGAAAGGCACAAGAGGCAGGAGCAGAAAATAAGAAGGGCGCCGGCCTTAGATGGAGAGGTCAGAAAGGGGTTCTCTGCAGAGGAAATGTTGAGCTGTTTAACCTGTTAAAGTTAATTATCTGAAGACCACCAGGAGCAAGTCTGTAGACTACTAATGTTGGGATTACTGACTCAGGGCAAGGCAGAACGGGACAGAAGTTCCCTCGGAAGAACCCCAGTAAAACCGTGGATCAGTTGTCATCAAATCTAATTGAGAGATACCAACCTTGAGCTAGGGCCAGGAGGCTATAGTGTAGGAACAAAGGCTGCTGATGGACTGAATGTGGAGTTCGAAGCTTAGTCTGCCAAGTCCCTGGGATCCTTACCATCCGCTCTTCCCCGGGGGAAGTGCAGCAGGTTCCAGCAGTGCAGCTTTGGAAGGGTAAGGAGTGACAGACAGCCCAACTTCGTTTTTGATTTTGTTTTTGTTTTGGTACTGGGGATCGAACTCGGGTCCTTGCACTTGCGCAGCAGGCAACAAAACCACTGAGCTTCCCCAGCCCTAAATTCAAGTGCATAGAAAAAGTAGATTCCAAACTCAGCATACATGCAAACAGGCGCACATGCCCCCAGCCCCTCATGGGGAGGAGCCTCCAGGGCGCAGTGTAATTGCTCATTTCCCCCAAAGACCCCTGGATACAAGTCTGTATCTAGGTTTGGCTCACTCTGGTTAAGGAAGCCAGGGAGTGTGCTGCACTTTACAAGACCTCCCACCCAACCTACGAAAAATTTTTACAAGGTGCTCAAAGGAAAATTTTTCATTTACTGCGTACGGAAAATTACTTCTTTAAAGTTTCGTTCAGATAGCTAAAGTATGTATCCTAATCCTGGGTAGCCAAGGGGACCCTAATCAATATTTCACACTGTACCTTACCTTCACTTTGCAATTGGTCACTAGCTGTCCGAGCCCGAGAAAGTTCCAATTGCTCCACACACTACGAGCTGGAGGGAGGGGCCAGGATGACACTTCCCTCCCACAACTGGAGTTTGGACTTTTGCTTAGTATGAGTGCCTGCAGTTTAGAGGGTCGCCAGGCTACCCTGACGGCGAAAGGAAACCACCACCTCCCGGAGGACTGGGGTGCACCTCGGGGCCCCGCCCCAGGTCGCCGAGGCTGGAGCTCTCCGAGGGGCGGGGACCTAGGATGGGTGAAGGCGTGACAGAGTGGGCGTGCCCGGGGCGTGGGCGGGGCCTGAGCGCGCCTGCTCAGTCCGCTCTACTCTGGGCGGCAGAGGCGACGCGCTGGAGCAAAGATGGAAGACTACCAGAGTTCCGAGGAGGTAACCGCTCGGCGGGCAACTGGGGGGTGGAGGCCGAGACCTCAGGACGCGCGGGCGCAGGCCTGTTGAGGGACCCCTGGTTGCCTTCCTTGCACAGCGCGCCGGCCGCAGCGTCCCCAGTCAGGGGGCAAGGAGCCCCGGAGCCCGGGACCCCTGCACCCTTCCCGGCCTCCGTCTCCGTTCCCAGCCCGGAGGGCGCGGGGTCGGGCCTCCACCCCTGCCCGGAACGGGGCGAAGAGCGCGCCTGGGCTCTCGGCACCGAGGAACCTCGCCCGTGACCCGGCTGCGCTGCCCGCAGCGTCTGTCGGGAGGATGACATCACTCCGCCCTTTATCTCGGGGAGTGGAACCCAGACCCGGCCCCCGTGGTGCCCCACGTCCCGGGACTGGCAGACTGGAGCCTGCGCTTAATGCAGTCCGGAACGGTTTGCATGCGCGATGTGGGCGTACGAGACTACCTCCCAGTCTGTTTTGTAGCGGGTCTGATGTCCAGGCTCTATGCCCAATGCAGACGTGCAAATAGCAGAACCTGCCTTTGTCTTCCGTTCCGCACCTTGTCCTTGAGTGCCGCGCCCACTTCCACCCAGCCCACTATGAATAAGTACATTTTATTTTAGCTTGAGTTTGCGATGTTCATAAGATTGCTAATCCTCGTGGGAAGAAAAAAAATGTTATTGCCCCAGAAGAAATAAGCAGAAGATGCTTCTTGTAATGGAGCGCTGTTAAAATGGCTTTTCCTTCAGGCTAACAAGCATTCAGGGAACAGAACTGATGGACACGGCTGGTTAGAAGAGTTCCTCCTTTTTTTTTCTGAGTAATCTTTGTTGAAATTCAAATAGAGCTATGCACTGTGCAGCTGGTCAGAAATAAAAACTATAGATCAATTCTGTAAGGTTTAATAGTTACCATTTTAAAAAACTGTTTCAACGAGGAATGTTTTGAGGGAAAAAATTAGATTTAAGGACTCCAGAGTTTCAGTTTTCATCTGATTCCCTAACACAGTTTCTATAGCAGTATCACCAGTGTTTGAATACTCATAGCAACTGAGTATGACAAGCCTTGGTTCAGGGGCAGCTATCAAAGGAATTAGCAGTCCCCCATAAACTGTTAACTAAGATTGGAAAATGACTTGTGTATATTAACATCGAGTAAAACTTTTAAAAAAGGAAATGGCCTTGGAAGAGAAAGCCTTTTCTACTGCAATCTAATTCAGACTTTCATGAGCGAGATAGCAAAGTGATTCATCATTCCAGATAGAAATGACCTATATGTAAAATGAAGGGGCTGCACAGAGTGTTTTACACAAGATGGAAACCCTGGGAGGAAGAGGCCACATCTGGCTTCTGCTAGGTTTGCCTCCTACCAACCTCTCACCTAAGCCTTTTCTGCATATACTCAGACTTCATGGGGATTCTACTCTCAACTCACTCAGCTTTCTTGTAGAAGTCGAAACTGTCCAGTGTTTTCAGTCTGCTTTATTTCCCACTGAAATATCCCTCTACCCTTTTCATACTTTAACCAGGTGGAAGGTTATACAGGGACTTTCCTTTATGGTTTAGGATTACTCTAATCACTTGGAAGAGTCTAGAAATTATATACTAAGATATTGTACATTGTCATTAACTTGGTGATTTGGTTTTGTTTCCAAGTATGGCTTCTTGTGAGTATAGTGAGTTAAGATGGACAGCCAGTCCTTGCTCCTCCTGAAAAGAAAAGGAATCCCCTAGAAGAGGATAGAGCCCACAGTGGCCAGCAGCCAGGCATAGAGGAAAACTCCTTACCCAAAGTAGAGCTTCCTGCCTTTATTCCAGCAGGACCCCAGGGGCAACCCTGCAAAGCTAAGAACAGTTCAGGACTCAGCAGTAACTTGTTCTCCTATAAGGAAACACATTGGCAAGTGCCTGACTGATGTTATTTTCAGGACGACCTTTACCTATTTAATTCTACCATATGTAAAAAGGAAAGAAAGCAAACTCTGCTTTGGGCAGTAGACTGCTACTGGCAACCAACTTCCCTTGTCAGCTGCTAGTCAGTCTTCAAGTAGGACAGCATTAAGAAAAAATTTCTGAGCCAGGCATGATGCCACATGCCTGTAATCCCAGCTACTGGAGAGGCTGAGACAGAAAGATTGCCAAGTTCAAGGCCAGCCTTGGAAACTTAATGACACCCTGTCCCAAAATAACATTTTAAAAGGGCTGGGGATATAGCTAGTGGTAGAGCCCTTGCCTAGCATGGTTTCAATTCCCAATACCAAGCTATTGTCATCCAGGAATAGTTTAATCATTGTAAAATTTTTTTTTTGGTACTGGGGATCGAACCCAGGACCTTGTGCTTGCAAGGCAGGTGAGGTGCCACTGAGCTAAACCCCCAGGAATAATCATTGTAAATTTTGTGACTAATGGTGGCTTATAAAAAAGAAAAAAACCTCAAGTTTTATGCCCCCTGATCGATTTACATCAGGAAAGAGAATTACAATCTTTACAGTAGATCCCTAAGCTGCTTCAATTAATTTCTATAAGTTGAGTAATTCATTAAACATCTGTACTGATTAATAATCCTAACAGTTGAAATGGAAGGGGAGATTGAATGCTAGTTTAAAGTAAAGTCTTAGACTGTAGCATGATTTAAACAAAACAAAAATGTTTTGTATTACATACACATTCTAGTCCTACTGCAGCTTGACCCTAGAGCTCTTTGGTGCTCAGGGGGCCAACTTAATGTTTCAGAGTCTCCTTGTAGTACATTCCTCAGTAAAGTGAATAGCCTAATAGGTGGTTTCTAAAATATTAATTTCTAAGTGATGTTCTTATCTAAATTTGCATTTATCAGTGCACTGGAAACAGCTTTTTAAAATAAATCAAACTTAACCTAATTTTCTTCCTTACAGACTGCTTTTGTTGTTGATGAAGTAAGCAACATTGTAAAAGAGGTAAGAGGAGAAATGCCTACTTCTTTGATGGCTTAGATGAGTTTGAAAATACTATATGAATACTGTTTTGTATTTCAACAATTATTGAGCCTATGTGTTTTGCTATTTCAAATAACCATTTTACTTCATGACTAGGTAAGATTGGTCCTAGAAACATGTTAACAACATATGTTAAATCAGATAGAAATTTTATGTGACACTATTATTGACCATTACCAAAGCTAGATTCTATAAAGCTTTTAGCAGAGAAGACTCATCCCATACAAATGTTTCCAGTGTTTAATGAAGAAGAGTACAAAAAAAAAAAAATTAACGACTTCCAGTTAGTCAAGACATGGTGATGCAGATCTTTTTACATTCCTAAATTATCCATTGTTATTATGGGTCACAGTACCTCCCAGGGATGAGGAGGAGGCTGAGAGACAGAAGGGGTATTTGTTCATTCATTCATTCATTCAGAAAATACCTCTGGAGGGAGCATGCCATGGACTGACCTGGAGTTTACAGTCCAGGAGAGGAGGGCAGACTTAGATACTTGCCCTAGGAGCTATGCGCTGGAACCTGCTGTGTGGTGTCACAGAACATGGTGCAGTGAGAGCATTTAAAAGGGGAGTTTGAGCCTATTTAGAATGAACATGGCAAAAAAAGGAAACAGTGCTTCTAGGTTGTGGACAGCATGTGCAGAAGCCTTGTGGTGGGCATCCTTGGAGTGTGTGAGGGAGTAAAAGGAAGCAGATTGCTCTAGGGGTGCAGAGAGCTTGGAATTTCCAGGGCACAAATGAACCCAGAAAGTATGCCTACTCAGCTTCCCTGCCCAGGTATGAGTGAGCATAGATATTGAAGCCATCAGCTCAAAGTCATTAGATGATGTGACTTTCAGGGTATCACTTGAGATTCCCTATGTAATTTGGGATTGACTTATTGAGTGATAAAGAACCACAACCTATTTCTGTGAAAAATATCCAAAAGCTAAATGATTTTCTCGTCTACTCTATGCATTATTCAACATCAGACATGATTTTTTTGTTGCTTTGCAAGGTCTGTAAGTTTACTTTTTACTGTTTTTTAAAGTATGATGTTTTGTTTGAACAGGTGAGGAGCAGGAAGGTGTATGATTTAAACTAGAACCAAGAAGAGTTGGTTTGTTAGGAATCTGGTTCTGCCTCACTTATTTTTTGTATTAGCTTTCACTTGGTTACCAGGCAGCAAGTACAACTGAAAAGTACACATTGCCAACCTACGAGGAAACATGAGGTGATGTGGCAGTGTTTCTTAAACATGTATCACTGTTGAGCAGCTTCCCCCTCTGTATTAATATATATTAATTAGTATTAGATAAAAACATCTAATATACTTTTAAGAAATAGACAAATCATTTCCTAGCCTTAGTAAGGAAAAAACTTGCTTATGTCCAGATATCAATAGCAGCAGTGAACATTAAATTCAATCAGATCAAAATTTAAATTCATCTGACACTGTTTAACAGTGGATCTTGCAGCCAATGTAATTCTTGTTTAAATGCAATATAACACTGTTAAACAAAGGCTATATATTTGCAAAGGAATAATCCTGGAGGCTAAAAATAAATGTGCATCTTATGTAAGTTTTATTTCGGCAGCTCCCAGGCTGGCCCTTTTCAGGCACTAACCGCCAGATGTTCGGTTCTTTCTCCACCTGTGACCCCTGTGCTTTGTTTTCCAGGCCATCGAAAGTGCCATCGGCGGTAACGCTTACCAGCACAGCAAAGTCAATCAGTGGACCACCAATGTAGTAGAGCAAACTCTAAGCCAACTCACCAAGCTGGGAAAACCATTTAAATACATCGGTAATCGATTTTTCTTTCTTGTGGATTTTAGTGCTGGTTTGTTAAAACATTGATTAGAGGTGTGTCTGGTGCCAGAAAGAAAGAGCTAACCTGGCAATTTAGTGCCTGACGTCAAAGAAAGTTTCTCCCAGGAACAGGTCACTTGTGTGGCATGTATTGCCATATACTTGACCTGTTTGACTGCTGGTACAACTGAAATGGTGAAATGATTTCTTTTTAGAACAAGGAAGTGGTAAAGAAAGAGAAATAGGTAATTTGTCAGTAGAGTGGGACAAAGCAGTCTACTCCTATGATTTTCTTTTTTCTTTTTAAAAAATTAGTACATGTTTGCAGTACATAATAATTACATTTATCATGGGGAGTAGATGCAACACATCTTCATTCTTTTTAGTCCCCTTCCCCCCATCCCTTCCGGACCCTCCCAACTCTTCTTCCCCTTCCCATTCCACAAAGTTCTATTTCCATTTCTTTCCTTTTTTTTTTTTTAAATCCCTTAGCTCTTCCTTCTTTCCATCTCTTGTTCCCTTTCCCCATTTGAAAAAGATCTCCCTACATCCTATTATCTAGCCTTTGTTTTTGTTCTTTATATTTTGGGTTTCTCATACCACAGAAACCATGCAATATTTAACTTGTGTCTGATTTATTTCACGTAACATGACATCTTGAAGTGGGTTCATTTACTTACAAATGCCTCAAGTTTGTCCTTTATAGCAGAATAGTACTCCACTGTGTATAAATAACATTTTCTTTATCCATTCATCTCTTGACATGTGGGCCACCTCCCAAGATTTAGCTAGTATAAATTGTGCTGCTATAAACATCGGTATGTACATGGCACTGTAATATGATGTCTTTAGCTCTTTGGGGAAGATTCTTAGAAGAGGAATAGCTAGGTCAAATAGAACCTCTAGTTTTAGTGTTTTGAGGAATCTCCATAGTGGTTGTACTACGTTACATTCCCACCAACAATGCAAAAGGGTTTTTTTCCCCTGCAGCCTCACCAGCGTTTGTTATTATTTGTTTTCCTGATGATAGCCAATCTCGTATGTCAGTGCTGTTTTAATTTGTATTTCTCTAATGGCCAGAAATATTGAACATTTTTTCAGGTTATTTATTGGCCATCTGTACTGAAGTGTCCATTCATTTCAGTTGCCCATTTTTTGATTCAGTCTTTTATTTTGGGGGTCTAAATTTTTTGAGTTTTTATATATTCTTGATGTCAGTCCTCTGTCAGAGGTACAGGTGGCAGAATTTCTTCCCATTCTGTAGGTTTTCTGTTCAGTGTTGGTTGTTTTCTTTGAGGTACAGAAGCTTTTTAATTTGCTATGATCCAATTTGTTGATTCTCAGTATTATTTCTTGTGCCACTGGGGTTCTGTTCAGAAAGTCCTTGCCTATGCCTGTCTCTTCAAGAGTTTTACCTATTTTATCTTCCAGCAGTATCCCTGTAGTTTTTATTAAGAATGTCAACCATGGATTTGACAATACATATGTTAAAGGAAGGCAAAACAAAATTTATCTTGCTAACATTTTTCTAATAAGTTTGTTTTAATTTAAGTGACCTGTGTAATTATGCAAAAGAATGGAGCTGGATTACACACAGCGAGTTCCTGCTTCTGGGACAGCAATACTGATGGTGTGTATAATTTTCATCTGTCAAGTCTTGTCATGTTTCATCTTCATGTTTTCAAGTACTTTCTCAGACTATGCTTAGATATATTAAAAACAATGTTTTATGAAATAGGTGCTTTGATGTCGCATGACTTGACAGGTATCTTTATAAGCATTACCCCCCATTTTATGAAGACTTCCCAGCCTTCCTCATTTGTACACCATAAAGAAGTGGTTTCTTGACTACTCGCCTTGGTGTGAGAAAGTAGAGGATCCTGTTCCCTTGTTTTCCTCATTTTCAGTGCCAATCTGTCTTTCTCCCCAGGGAGCTGCACTGTGCGATGGGAGAACAAGACCATGTACTGCATCGTCAGCACCTTCGGACTGTCCATTTGACTCATCAAGCCTGTGACCTCCTTTTGTCTCAGCATTTCTGTTCCATCTTCTAACTACCAACCATGAATTCAGTGACACCTTTTTCCTCACTGTATGTTTTGTGGCATTCTCAAAATGTAGAGAAATAAACCAAATGACTGCTTTGTATATGAACTGCACACTGTAAGTCTCCATGGGTAGTTCTGGAGCCTGTATTGCCACCTGTCTTAACTCTGTATTTCTTTTTCAAAGGTGCTAAAAACTGAATTCTGCAAGCAGAAAACTCTATTCTCTGAAATGATTCATTAATTTTCCATACTTTATACTTTTGTTAGAATAATAAATTATTCAAATTTAAAGCTTGTATTTTTCTTCATAGTCCACACAGTATTCTACAAGTGAATTCTTCGGTTAGAGAATTCAGAACCTTTAAAACCAAAGAAAAAGAAAAGTTGCATTCAGCTTTCTGCCATCTGTGCTGCTGTAAGAGCACACACAAACACTGGCCACTCTCTGGGATCAGCACTGTGGGGAAGGGGGCAAGGCCAGATTCTTGGCAGGCCATGCTGCAAGGTCACCTACTACTTCCTGTCACAATGAAGCACACGTCCATTGGCAAAGTTGAAATCACTGGGGATCCCAGAGCTCGGGGGATTTTTGTGAACCTCACAGGCAGGTTAAACAATGTGGATAGGTGAGTCCCAGCCTCTGTGTGTAACTCAAGAGATGTAGACAACAGCAGAATAATCTGCTATCCTGTCAGTTTTGTTTCATTATATGACTTTCACTGTCCTCATGGACCAAGAAGCAGCACCAAGACAAAAACAGGAAAGAAAAATCCTAGGATTGTTTTTAGGGATGTAATACAGACATATATACAAATAAGATGCCTCAGTGGAACAACAATAAAAGTTGTATCTGCTTAGGCATGAGGATTTTCTAATTTCACCCATGGGACCATAATCTTGACAGCACTGCTGGATTCTGATGAGATTTCTCTGCTAGGCGTGACAGATACCCCTCATTCTTAAACCCCCACCCATTCAGGAAGTTGAGGGGTAGGACACGTGTGAGACAAAATTCATACATGCTTGGCCCAAGCTGTGATATTACAACTTTAGCTCCCATGTCTCTTTTTCCTTCCCTTCTTCCTCTATCCTGTTTCAGCACTGAGGATTGAACCTCATAGCCTTTCCACTGATCTACATCTCCAGCTGCTTTTAAAATTTATTTTGAAGTTGCCTAGGCTAGGCTTGAACTTGTGATTCTCCTGCCTCAGCCACCCAGAGTGCTGGGATTAGAGGTATGCACTACCATGCCTGGATAGACCCCCTGTTCTTTATTTTTCAGTAGCAGTCACAAATTGTTTTAATACTTCATGGCTTATAAAATGCTTTCACAGTTACTTTGTGTTCACAACAATTGTGCAGTTACTTAAAAATCAGAAAAAGTGTTTGGAGCTTATGTGATTGATTTACAGTCACACATCTAATTAAGTGGGGAGGTGAGCCCCAAAGCCTGGCCTCCCATCAACCTCTGGGGCTCACCTATGGGCTGCATCAGACATGGTAAGAAGGATACTGCTCAAACAATGCCTTGCCCTCATCTTCAAAGCCCTCTTACTAAAGCACTCATGTCTGAAAGACAAAATTAGCTCTATGCACAAAGAACGAATAACATTAAAGATTGCATGTTAAATATTTATTAATATTTACTGGAAAGGGACATGGTCAAATGAAGCCACTCCCAGATCACAAGTTTGTCATAAATAAACTTTATTGACTTCTGTCTGATTGTTTACAATCACTGATCAGGTGACACTGCTCCACTGACAGTTGGTACACAGTTCTGTCCTTCTGAGCTTTGAGTGGTTTTTTGTTTGTTTTTTTACAAATATTTACAGTCTTTGTATAAAAAGGCAGTTTTTAACAGCAGAAAATTCTTCTTTTTCATAGTATGTGATTACACTTGCTAGTAGATCCAAAACATCAAGATAATATACAGACTACGGCAACTTCCTTTGGCCTTGGGAAAAGATTCACCCCCACCCCCAAACATCTATCTTCTAAGGCAATTGGTTTCTAAATCCTTCAAAGTCCACAAATACACTTTAGTGTCTTAAATGTTCATAGAGAAGTCCCTTTTAATTATACCTTTCATGGATGCCCGCTTTCTCCTTGAAAGAATTCAGGAAATGTTACTGGCCATATTATAACCTATTTATCATAACTGTGCCTTCAATAAATAGTTCATAAAATACTAAGGCTGGTGACATTTGTCTTGTAACCTATCTAGTGGGGTGGGTTTCTTATTGCAGTTATGTACAGTGATAACCTTCCAAGACCTAAATATATTATATATATTGTCTTCTGTACCCTTTCAAATGGGGCTTGAGAGAAAACGCCACCACCTCATGCTGTAATGATTTAATAATAAATCAAGCAGACCTCTTACCCATGTGGATAACGAAGCTCTCCCTAGGGAAACTATGAAATTGCTCTGTTCGTCATCCAGGTTCCCCTAGACTGGGCCAATATAAAAGAATCCCAAAGATGATGTTATTCAAGCCATTACCATGAAAGAACTAAAGTCAGCCCTTTGAATTTATAACTTAAGGTTCCAAAACTACAATACCTTCAAAGAAAACAATTTTCTTGTTACTATCAAAAGTTTCTGGCAGACTTTAGTGTTTTAACCTATGCCTATGGAATATATTCACATGCTAAATGCTCTGTAAGTAATTTTTTACATAGAGTATATAATATACATAACACGTCATAGATGAAAAATTGGAAATGAATGATTAAATAATTATCCCTCTCTTTATGTGCTTTCTTTGTAAATTTTTCCTCTTCCAACAAAAATACGCCCATTTTTATATCATTGATGTTATTAAAAATCAAAGTATGAGGATACTGGTCTTAAGTTTATAATTACACTATAAAACAAAGTTTTTAAAAGTTCTGAGGTCTGGCTAAATGCCTCAAATATCTTTACATTTACTGATAAAATAACAGCATTTCAAATCATTGATGATTCTTTTATAATGATTAAAACATGTCAATTTTATCACATAATAGAATCTGTTAATCAGCACAAGGCAGTCTTCCTCAGTATACATAAAATTATTTACAAGTAGTCTTATTACAAGTTGTAAAAATTTGGTAAGAGAAAGTTTTTTTCAATACCTCTGAGTACACAGAATCAGAAAGTCATCACAGCATTGCAAATGTAAAAATCATGTAAACTTGAATTACCCTTGCAGTTATACCGTTTTCATTCAAACATTCATATTTACAAGGTTGTTTTTTGTTTGTTTGGTTGGTTGGGTTTTTTTGGTACCAGGGATCGAACTTGGGTCCTTGTGCTTGCAAGGCAAGCAACGGAACCACTGAGCTAAATCCCTGGCCCTATTTACAAGATTTTTTTATTTAAATAAATGTAAATGGAATCAATATTAAAGTATCTCATCATTAAAAAGACAGGAAGTCATAACGAATGGGCTCTCCCAAGCATCTCTAGAGTCCGGGCACCACCTGCAATGGACTAACATGCAGCTCGGAAATCTGAGTTGGTGCATAGATGGAGGGAATATAGTTGCTCCCTGCAGAGCTCAAGGACCTAGGCCTCTGTGTTCGCCAAGAAGGCAGCAGGTAGGATGGCTACATTATATTGCGTTAACAGAGACATTACTGTGCATGGCCAAAGAGGAGTGGAGGAAACTCCCGAGTTGACAATAAGGAGCTGCACTCTCATGCCCTTCTCTGATGCTTGCGCTTCACCAGTGCCTTAGACATCTCTGCTGCAAAGCAACACATCTACTCACCTGATCCCCGCAGGACTCACCAAGGATAGGACTGACTTCCAAATGAGTTACCTCTACACACAGCCACTTAAAATGTTTTACCTTCATCTACTTTTCAAATATGAAAACTGAAAAACATTTTTGGCAATAAAGAATCTCTAATATTAATCATTCATGTAGCTTTTATTAAAAAAAAAGAAAAGCTCTATAAGGTTTTGTGTCCAATGGAGTTGCAGAAACTGCTATTTACTGGAATGGGAATCCACCTGTGCCCACCCACTACTGTCCTCTTCAGCCACAGGAAATGCTCCTATTCTTGTACGTACACACCTGCAGAGCCTTGGGAAGCACCATGGCACAAGATCTTGCCCACAGACCTGCTAACTTGTATATCATCTCAGAATTGTGCCATTCAGCTTATCTTACCCTCCTTGGATCACCATGGCACTATCACTTCAGCTTCATGGGTAGTGAAGGGCTGGAGCCTGGCCAACTACCATTCTCCTGACACCCTTTACATGGCTCACCAAATGCAGTCAATGTCATCATTCTAGATGCTAGGGCATCCAGGCCCCTGACCACCTGCAGGCAAGGACTGCCCAGCAGAGGCAGCAATGGAAGCAGGCTTCTCTTTGAATGTAAAGTATTGAAAACAAAATATGAAACAAAACAATACAGTGGGGAAGGGAGGAAAGGCAGAAAGAAAGAAGGGTAATGCTGCTATGGTGGACACTGCAGTTCACAGGTGTGGAATTAGTGAATTGTTTTAAAAAGGAAAACATAATACATAACTCTTTCTACTAAAATGTTTTCCTTGCCACTGAAAACATACTCTCTCATGTGAAATCTCTATAAAAGAATTTGGCTTTTTAACTTTTTATCAACTTCTCCACCTAGACAGACCACCTTGACAACAAATGGCCCTACCTTTAAGTTTGCTTCAGGTTTGGTTTTTCTTTTTAAAATATGTAAACAAATAAGGAGCAGGAAACTTTTGTCTATAAGAAAAGTCTGAACATCAGCAGGTAGAGAGGAAGGCCAGGACACAGTCCCTGAGGGAAGGCACCTGGCCCAAGTCCTTCCCATAGCCCAGACTCAGTCACTGTCCGACTCCTCCTTGTACTTGGCCCGAATCGCTTGGCCATTCTGCAGCGGCATTTCTTCATAGTCACTCCTGTTGTAAAAGAGAACTCTGACACCATTCCACTCTCACAGGTCTTGAGTGACTCTTCCTTCATGCTGTCACGCCATTCTGCTTCCCTCTCAGTGTTCTGTTGCCACCTGACCTTGCCCACTCCTCCCACTCAATGCCAAGGGCCTACCCGGCCAGAAAACTGCTCTTTCTGTGGTCAGCACATACTGCAGGCATTCTGCAAAGGATGCCACTAAATCTAAGCTTGAAACATGAAAACAGCCATGCAATGAGATGACACTCCTGGTAACGTTCTAATGTCTTGGAAATAGTCATAGACATGCAAAGCCAGGTGGGAATGCTCCACATGAAATGGCCTTCACAGAGACAGTGACTTACCCATAAATCACATCGTCATCAGAGTCATTGAGCATGGAAAATGCAGGATTGTCTTTCAACTGGGACTCTGAAAACCAACAAAAGCCTTTTCATCTCAAGCAAGTTATGTTATTGGCCTGGCTAGAGGTCTGAAAGAGCTGGCTGCCAACCCTAGCTGGCTGCCACAGCTATGGGGATAGCTGTGTGAACCTAAACAAGTCACCTCAGGAGTCTATCTTCTCAGCTACGAGACAGCTGTGCAGATTAACAGGGTGGCCTGTAGGAAACAGCTGGTGGTCACAGGTGCTTACGCATGGGAACTGCACTTTCTAGGTCCACACAGGCAGCAGGGGCGGGGACAGGCCCCTGTGCACAAGGCTCTGCCCTGCCTGCTCCCAACCTGTCCCAGCCTGCAGCAGCCTCCACTACGTTTCTCTGTCTGTAAAGTGAGAGTGGTCATTCCTTTTACATCAGGCCACTGTGAAGCTCTAGGAGATGCAGCTTGTGAAGGTGCTTGAAAGCTCAGCACCACGTAACCAGCATACTGCATCTGTCCCAGCCATTCTCACCCACCTCCATCCCAGAGTGAGGGCTGCCTTTTGGTTTTTGGGGGGTGTTTTTTAGGTTTTGGCTCTCCTTTGAGTGGTCAGGAAACTAGTATTCCACAGACTTTATTTCGTGTGGCCAATGGGCATCTGCTTGTGCCAGGACCAATAACAAAATTATGTTATTCATCTAGTGCTACAATACACAACACAGCTCAATATACGCTGTGTTCTAACCCAAACTCTAGGCTCGTGGCTTAACTGCCTTGCCTCTCTTCCCAAACAGAAGACACCATGAATCATGGCGGCCAGCATCCATAGAAAACCGGTAAGTGAGTCCTGAACCAACAAAGACTTCTGTTTTAGACACCTGGCTAGCAACCCAGACATGAGGTGACTTACCATATAGAGCATTCTTCGATGGAGAATACACAAAGGCCAAAGTGTACAGATAGAAGTTCAACAAGCCATAGAAGGATAAGAATTCTGCCGGTGGTGCTGTCAAGGGAGGGAACATTGGGCTTGGAGGTAACGCCGGTGTCTCTACTCTCAGTCTGGTCCTCCTCCCAACCATATCAGTAGCCTTTTTGGTGCTAACCATAAACAACTGGGCCCATAACACAGACCTCACGACTCCCTATATCAAGCCCATGGCCAGAGGCCTCAAAAACCCTTCCAGGTCATAGGAGCTAGCAGGTGAAGTGTGACCTCTCCCATCAGTGGGAACTGGGCTAAGACAACACTCAGTGGGGGTCCTCTCACTGCAGGAAGCAGGATCTGGTGGGACCGAGTCATGTACACACAAAGGTCAGGAAGGTCTCCTGATATAATACTTTAACACAGAATTCAAACAAACTCTCAGAGCAATTGTCCTTAACCTACTCTGGGTTACAGAACCCTTTGAGAATCTGATGATAGCTTAGTGTGAAATCAAGTCAGAAAAAATTTTAAAATCATGTATTAATTCTAAGGATATACGCAGTCCCAGGGCAAGAGCCTAGAATTTAAAGGATTAACTTCCTCAGCATCCCCATCAAGGCGGTCAAAGAGGAGACATACCTAGCATCCACCTGAACGAGGACAAGGAACCCAAGAGGAACAGCTGCTGACCAGCCCTGGGTGAGGGAATCCCCGCTACTCTGAGCCCCTTCCTGTACACACAGGCTCAACCTGCTAAGCTGCCAAGGCACCACAGAAGTGATGTCGGGATCGCCTGGATGCTGATGAAATAGACGCTGCCATACAAATCAGCCCTTGGGCCACTGCTGGGTGCACTCCTGGCTGACCCAGGTTCAGACCTGTGACATTCAGCCACACAGGCCTGCACAAGGAAGGAAGAGCAATGCAGGTGGAGCAGGCTCCAGAGCACTGAAGTCAGGGTTTGGATCCAGACTCAGACACATGGTGACCAATCTCAAGTACTGGCCTAGCCCTGCATGTCTGACTTCCTGCCTACAGAGGAGGGGGGTGACCTAGCTGACCCTCCCCAGGGTGAGAGATGCCTGTTAGTACAGTCAGGGTACACGAGTCCCCAGGCCTCCTAAGGACAGGCCACAAGGAGTAAAGTGTCTCCCCCTGAGGGTCCAGACCTGTATGCCAACCACCACACACCCATTCCCTGGTCTCCAATGAAAAGGATATAATTCTGGTAATGAGCTGACAGTTCTGCTACAAAGTTGTCCTGTAATACTTGTGCTCCAAACCTCAAATAAAGGATGACGATGCTAAAAAAAAGAGGAGTGGAGACAATATGTAAAAAAATAGAAGTGAAACTAGCTTTGTACCACTTGTGTGCTGACCTCATTAATATTTACACACACACACCCTTCACCACCCCCTGCCTCTGTTCCTTTGGTCTCAGATCCGGGAGGGCCTGACCTCTGCCAGCTTTGGGACTGGGTGAGTTGATCTGAGGTAAAGCACCCCCCAATTTCGAACCAGGGATCTGGAAGCAGTGCCCACCGTTTTCTCCTTCCCAGCTCCTGCCCCCTTAGTTCCTGTCTTCAACATCAATGCCTGGAACAGACTGACTCCCATAAGGGAGGCTGCTTCTCCTTAAATCACGTCCCCCCTTGTTGGTACAATGACCTACAGGTGACAAGAACAGAACACCTGTGGTTCAGGGCTCTGAAGATCCCAATAACAGGGACTTCTTGGGCCACCACTGGTCTTCCTGGAACAACCAGGACCTCAGCTGTCACATCCCTCCCATGGGTGCCCCCCAAGCCTCCTACCTACCAGCCCACCTCCACCCACCTCTGAGGGACAGTCACACTGTCTAAAAACATGTAATCCCTTTCATCTCCCAGCTCCAAGCCCTCCTGGGTTTTCCCACTAGGGAACAAAACCCCTATGACTCTGGTGCCCTGCAGAGCCCACTCTGACCTCTGAGCAGCTGCCCTTACCATCTCTCCCAGTTCAGGCCTGTGATGCTGCTGCACCTCTACTTGCCAAGGCTGTTGCCACCTCAGGCTGCTTCCCATCTTCTCAGGGTCCTCCTTCCCCTCCTCCAAACCCCTCTGGCCTCTGCTGTCATCACATCTGCCTGTCTTATTCTCATAGGGCCCTTATGCAACTCATTTCCTTGGCTGTCACCTGTCTTCCTCTGTGGACTATAAATGCCACACCAGGGAGGTACCTGTCTGCTGGCACAAGCACTTGATCGATGTTCATGGGACAAATACATGAATCCCCTTGACACACATCTGAAGACAGATCACGAGAGCAGAACCACTCTTAGGGAGTCATACAGAGGCCACGAAGTGGGAGCAGCTGTGTGCGGACTGGGAGGCTTGAGGGTGACAGTGTGTGAAGTGTGTGTTGATTTATGTGAGTGAAAAAGTGAGTATCTGAGTGTGTGCTATGTGTAAAGATGTAAGAAGGTGTGTGGGGGAATGTGTATCGGGGGGTGTGAGGGTGAAAGGGGTGTGTGTGAGGATGTTTGCTAGTATATGTGAAGGGGAATGTGTGTTTATGTGTGAGGGGGGCATGAGTGAGGGTATGTGTGAGGGTGTGACAGAGTGTTACGGTTTATATCTAGATGGTCCCCAAGAGCCTCATGTGCTCCTAGGTGGGGCTTTTAGGTGACCGGATTAAGGGACATTATAGCTGACTTGCTGTTAGGATGTGGGGTCTGTCTGGTCAGAAGAGGCAGTCACTGAAGACGTGACCTGGAAGAGTGCATCTCCCCTCCTGGCTCCTCCCTTCACCCTGCCACCATGAGGTGAGCTTCTCATCTGCCCTGTGCCTCTGCTATGCTGTTTCTTCTTTGCTGATCATGGACTGAAACCTGAGTCAAAATAAACTTCTGCTCCTTAAAGTTGTGGGTATTAGGTATTGTGTCTCAGTGACAAGAAAATGATTAAAACACAGTTTTGATACCAGAGAAGTAGGGTCATTGCTGTGATGTTACCCAACCATGTGGTTTAGAAATCTTTGAAATTGGTTCACAGGAGAATTGTGGAAAAGTTGGCAGCTAGAGAAGCCCTCAAATGCTGTGAGCAGAGCTTGATGGGAGATTCTGGTCAGAGCTCAGAAGACCAGAACGCTGACAGAAATGGAAAAAGTAAAGACCAGGCTCAGGAGGTTTCGGTTGGGAACAAAGACGCCACTGGCAGTTGGACTCCAGACCATATGTCATACCCTCTAACAGAAAATTTGTCTACATTCCCCTCATATCCTGAAACTTTGCAGGATACTGAGACTGAAGGTGGCAGACTAATTAATCTAGTGGAGGAAATTTCAAGGCAGCCTAACATTCAGGCTGTGGCATGGGTACTGTTGGGGGCTTTTGGCCAGGTCTCCATTGAGAATCAAGAGCAAATGGCACAGCTGAGTGATTTTAAGTTTTGAGTTTCACCAGAAAAAAAGTTGCTGTAAAGTTGGGGCCTATGAAGTTGGAGCAGAGGAGTGCTTGGTTGCTGTAAAGATGAGTATTAAAAAGAAGACGAGTATTTTACATCAGGACAAAGAAAAATGGCTTGGGACATGTGAGGAATCAGCAAAAACCTACCCTTCTTAAGCTCAAGGGTATAAAACTTTATAGCTATAAAACTTTCACTTGAGAAGACAGAGTACTGTGCTTCAGAACAGCAGCCTAAGGAATTAGTTCCCCAGAATTTGGTTCAAAGTGCTCAGCCATCCAGGCACTTGGGGCTGGCTGCAGCCAATATTCAAGGGGGCCCAGCTACTGATCAAGCTGGTGATAGACCTCGGCATCATCGACATGGTGCTGGTTTTAGATATGCAGAATGCAAGAGTTATAGGGTCAAGGAGGCTTCCACCCAAATTTTAGAAGGCCTGGAAGGTCAGGCAGTTTGCCTGAGAGAACAGTATATGAAGCTGTGAGAGTGAAGCCAAAGGTGCAGTGGGAACCCCAGGAAGTTGGAGACCCCAGAAAGTTGGAGAAGCCAGGAATGCAGAACATCTGAGGAAAGCCACAAGGAATGAGCACAAAGCCAGTCCAAGAGAGAAGTCATGAGGGTTGCAACCAACAATGTCACAGGGGCAGCGCTGTCCAAGCTATTTGGAATTCATATCTCATCACAGCTTGCCCAGGGGTTCTGGACATGAAGCTACAGGATTTTATGTTTGCACTGCTGGGTTTCAGTCTTGCTTTGGTCCCACTTTTTATCCTATTCTTCCCTTTTGAAATGGGAATGTTTATCCTGTACTTTTATACGTTGAAAGTGTTTAACTTTTAAAAAAGTTTTACAGGGGCTCACAGCTAAGAGTCTGCTTTGAGTTTCAGAGAAGATTTTGGGCTTGGGACTTTTCAGCAACACTGAAACTGTCAAGACTGTGGCAACTCTTAGGTATGGACTAAATATATTTTGCATAAAGAGAAGATGACTGGATTATGGAGCATTGTAGCTGGTGGGGTCTGGTTGGGAGAGGTGGGTCACTGAGGGCATGATCTAGAAGGGTAGCTCTCCCTCCCTGACTCCTTCCTTCTCTCTCTGCTTCCAGCTATCCTCCACCAGACCCACCATTTCTTTCCTGCCTTGGAGCCAGCCAACTAGGGACTGAATCCTCTAAAAACAGTGAGCCAAAATAAGCCTCTCCTTCTTTAAGTTGTGGCTATCGGATATTGTGTCTCAGTGATGAGAAAGTGACAAAGACACAGGTTGTGAGGATGTGTGTTTGTTAGTATATGCTGGTTGAGTGGGAGCACATGAGAAGGTATAGAGACAATGTGTGCTTTAAATGCTGAGCAGAGACCATTTGGACAATATTTAAAACATGCATTTCTGTATGACTTTAGTTGCTGAATGAAACCAAAGTGCACTTAGAAGTCCAAGCTGGACTCCCATGTCCAGAGGTGGAGGGTGGACTTGGCTACACAGGAGTCCTCACCCTCAGAGGCTGGGAGCTCCAGAGCCAACCAGGAAAACCTGGCAAAGGCCCAGGTCCCCAGAAGCCCTGGATGGCTCCCGTAAACAAAAAGGCCCACATCCACTTACTTGCCATCCAAACAACCAAAAAGTAATGCAGATAACTAGACTGTTACTCTCCTGAATTTTCATTTTAGGAGATAGAGGCAAACTCTTATTTATTAATTTTTTGGTACCAGGGATCAAACTTGGGTCCTTGTGCTTGCGCAGCAGGCGGCAAAACCACTGAGCTAAATCCCCGGACCCAAGAGGCAAACTCTAAACAATCAAATAGTTCTTAGGAATTTATTCAAAGAAACAACTTCTGCTCAGGGCACCACGGGAAGGGCACAGCACCTCCTCCCTGGGGCCAACTGTGTGCTGCTCCCTAACACCTGCAACACTAACTCACACCCATCCTCAGAGCACTAGCAGGATCCCAAGGCCCAAAGCCACCCCACCCCCAACCTGCTCATAGTATTCTTTTACAGCAACAGAGTATGCAGTACACACAGCAGCTGTCAGCGAGGGTCAGTGTGCTGTGGTGACTGTCCTTCCTACCCTTGAACACAGAACCTACACTTCTGGGCCCTTACATCTTCAGTATCCAGCCTTGGGCAGAGGCCAACTGACTTCATATATGGGGCAAAACCACCCCAAATCAAATCCACAAACAGAAGAGATGCTCATGACAGTAGAATGAAAATTCAAAGTTACTCTGTAACATAAAGTCTTACCTAATAACAAGCACTACAAAGGTCAATGCAGTCAAAAATTTTAACCTGAGATCTAAAAAAGAAAGAAACATGCTCAGCAAATTCCACTTGCATCAAGGAACCCACCCCCCAGCCCCCCAACCAGAGCTAACCCTCTGCCTTGGGCTTTAGCCTGTTGTGCTGCTAAAAGGGAGCAGCTCAGGACCCAGGGAGGCTTCAGGTGACCTCATGTAATCCCTTTCTGGAGGGACATATGGGGGAAGAGCCCTGAGATCAAGGTGATCAGAGTGATCAGATCACTCTAACCAAGGACTGTGGTGTGGTCTTGACAGAACTCAGGCTGTTTTCACAGCCCCAAAGCACCCAGAGGCCCCCAGCTTCCACCTCAAAGACCTCCCTCCAAATGGCCAATCACCCACTGGGGCCTCTTGCGGCTCCCAAGGACCCAATGCTACCTCATGAGCATCGGGAGACTCCAGTTGGGGGACTCTAGTGCTGCTAGGTGGTCCCTGAAGTGGTGCTCACCCACATAAGGCATGTTTCGGAGCTCGGAGCATGCCCGTACTATCAAGAACAAGAGGTACAGGATGTACACAGCTGCCACCACCATGAAGAAAATCTTCATTCCCTGGGGAAAAAATGGCACTTCAATGAGAAGAGACCTCAATGCACATGCACACAGCTCCTCCCAGCACCCCACTGGCAGGAAAGTCAAGCACAATGTGAAGGGACCTGGAGCCCCAAAGTCAGCCCTGGACACAGAACGGGGTAGGGGTCCTCCATAAACACAGGCAATTGCCCTCAACGAATACCCCCAGCCCTTGCACATCAAGGAGAAGCCAGAGCTAAACTTCCTCAGCAACATGCCTGCTGCCTGCCCCAGGGCCTGGGGCCAGGGGCATCTGGTAAGTGGTGACAGCCACTGCATGTCCCTCCCTGGGATGGGTTCTGGCCCTAGCCCGCTAATGAGGACAGAGGTTCATACCCAAAGGACTAGAGCTAGACCTGGACCGTGGCAAGTCTCAGCATTTCTCCATGAGTGAAATGAGGGGTGGAACGAAAGATTCAAAGATGGGGTCTGGGGCAGACGTGTCTGCAACCCTGCCAGTCTCGCCACTGCCAGCGATGGCCAGAGGCTCTGCTGAGAGCCGGGCTTGGGGGTGGGTGAGGCCCTCTCTGCTGAGCCCTTGGTTCCCTTCAGGGTCCTATGCTCCCCTCGGCAGGGGCTTCCATGTCTTTCCTGTCCAGCGTGCAGCAGACTACCCCTTCATGGTCATGACACAGAGAGCAGGACTACAGGTCAGGGACTCAGACTCTGCTTCTGCCTTGAAGGGACTTGTGTGGCTTTAGTCTAAGCTTTATTTTCTCCACTGTAAAATAAAGGGGTCCACCTAGATGGCTACTGTAACCACCTCAAAAGCTTCTGACCTTTACTGTGTCCTTCAGGAACAGATGTGGGTCCCTCACAACAGCTCTCCAGACAGCCTGGCTGGGAAGGGAAGGGCTGACCAACAACCCCCGTGATGGGCCTCATCTGCAGCCTTCTACTTGCTCTTGCTGGGTCAGGTGCTCTACATTCCTTGTCTATGAGGGTTTCCATTTTTGCCTCATTTCACAGACAAAAAAAACAAAAGACCAGGAAGGAGGGAGTTCTTGTTCCCACACCTTCTGGGGATCCTGGTCACCTGGCTCTGATGCTAGAGCTGTTACCACTTCGTCACACACACACACACACACACACACACACACACACACACACACACACACATATGCAGCTGCTATTGGCTCAAGGGCCTTCTCTGCCCTGAGCTCTCTCATGTGAACAAAGAGACGGTGCCAGATGAAAGCTAATGGTAACAGCAGATCAGCATGCATCACTGTATTATTTTACCTAAATCTGGGGGTTTCGTTCACCTCTGTCCCTGGGCTCTGCTGAACCTTTTCTGTGGGACATGAAGCTCCTTCCTCTCACTCCTTATATGGCCTCTCCCTTCTACAAAACCTCATCTGCAGCCCTGGCCTTCAGACAATGGGTCCTATGCCTCCCCAGGGTTGACACCCCCCCAGGCCCTGCCTCACTGAGTGTGTCCTGGCCCATCTCCCTGCCCCACCCCCTCCTCTTCATCTCCAGGGTGTGGCCACTGCTCCTTGCACCTCACAGCCTTCCCCAAATATCTGGGACAACAGTCCTCTCCAGCCCAGAGTGCAGAGCTGAGTCCCGTTCACAAATACCCCCAGCTTAACAAGAGCAGCACTTCATATGCCACTTCAGCTAAGAAGCGGGCAGTACCACCTCTCCCTGTACACATACCATCTTCGACATAAAGTGAACTTCTTTCTGACATACCACCACTCACTACACTTCCCACATTGCAGCACACAGCATGAAATCTCACCACCTCCTCCAATGCCACCCCGAGACAGGCTGGCCCTCAAGTAAGTCCACCTGCAGTTTAGTAAAATCACTGGTGTCTAGATGTCATGGCCTACAGTCATGGCCTGTGGAGCAGCTGGCAGTGACCCCTGGGCTCCTAGCTGGGCCCCACCTACACACCAGCACTCTGCCCAGGGCTCGGCCTCCAACTGTGCCCAGAACGGGCTGCACAGCCAGGACACGTGAAATAAACTTGTGGGGCCCTTGCTGCAAGAGTAGGAAGAACTTCAGGGAAGTGACACAGGGCACTGCACCATGCGCAGGCCCGGTGTGACCTTACATTAGCCTGTCACACTGTCTAGGTCAGTGGTGATGAACCTATGGCACATGTGCCACAGCGGGCTATTTGTATCCTTGAAAGCTCTGAAAGGTTCACCATCACTGGAGACACACCATTTACCCTGGAAACTTTTAAACAGAAGTATGCACAAGAATGTTTTCTTAATTGCCCTAAAATTTGACACACCTTCTGTGTTCCGGCACTTCAACAGAAACCACAGTCTTGGAATCAAAGTACAGTTTTAAAAGTCTACTTTTTATGTTATTTAAACACATCTCCCAAATTTTCCACTCTTGAATAATCTATAGCCCCTCCAAAATAGCCAATTAGGAAGCTGGTGTCAACAGCACATTTTAAGTTACAACACTGGTCATTTCATAAAATGGCATTCAAAAAAAAGTTCTCAGGCTTCATTAACACACCTTACCTGAAAATTTCCGGTGTCCACTCGATACTGGTACATTGGATCATGTAATTCATTAACTCTGAAAAATATTAAAAATTATTCATTAGCAATGAGCTTTAGTTTTTATTTTATACTTTTCTCATTTGGCTTTTAAAAAAACCCGTTAATGTAAATAAACTACTTGCTACAACAGTGAAGAAGTTTTTAAAAACAACTATAAATTTATGAGAAATCCTAAATTTCATATTTCACATTGAAAAAGCTCTCAATACTACTAATTGTCCACATTCATCAACACAGTGAAGTTACACAACTTTTTATTACAAAAGTCCCTATTCCTTGCTCTCACAAGTGGAAGAGCAGTTTTTGATGGCACACTTGGGTACCATAAACGAGATAAAGGCAAAGAAAGCAAAAGAGGTAAATACCAACTTCTGTGAGATTAATGTGCAAAACGAAAACAGGCAGCAGAGCTGACAGGGAACTGGGGGTGAGAAGTGGAGCAGGCAGGCATACAGTCTGATTGTCACATGAGCCACTGTGGCCACAAAGCCATACCCTGACAGGGAACTACTAGAAAACAGTCCTGCCTGGGTATCAGGCTATGACACAAGCTTCTGCTGCGGCACTACTTACAGAAGGACGATAATACTGCACGGGTAAAACCAGGGCTTAGAACATCTGAAGACACAGCAAGAGGCTTGGGAGGACCTATAACATCTGCTGGACATTGGACAGCTTACCCCAGCATCATCCCAACACCATGGCCTTGTCACTAAAGAACAAATCTAAACTGATACAGGCTCTTTCATTTTCCACCCCAGACTACTAGAGTCATGTGTTCTCAAAAGCCACTCAAGCAGAGCCAAATCCCTTAGTTCCAGTCACCCCAACACATGTGAAATACGGGAGACAAGTCTTTCTGGATAAGATCACAAGGCCCCATCAGATCTGGTCTGCCCACCTCTGTCCCTGCTTTTCAGGACTGACCATTCATACCAAACACAATTACTCACGTTTGCCATATTCCTAGCGTAACAGAAGCCAACCACAATAGTCCAACAATGAAGAATTTAGGCAAATAGAAAGTTAAACACTTTCTTTCTCCCTAAAAAAAAAAATTAAGAAATAGAGAATATAAAGTTAGCAATTCTAGCAACACTAACAACCCCAACAAAGCATTTCTACCTAAGTGCATCCTGCTATCTACCAGTATGAGACCAAAGAGGTTTTCATGGTGCCACTTATCCTGCAGGGTCTCCATCAGAATTTGGAAGGAAAGGCAGGTCTGGCTGATGGCTTACCTGGACCCGTATCCCATGGTATACACACAGCCAGAAGAGCAGCAAAGCACACAGGAACACAGACTGGAAGAGATCGTCCAGCATCCCTGGGAACCAGCTGTTCACCAGGAAGGAGAGAGGGAAGAATGGGTCTGGAAGGAAGAGACAGAAACGCTGATGAGACCCAGATAGGCCACAACCAGCAAAGTGCATTCCCTTCGAGGTCAAAGCACACTACTGCTTCTCTTCAGTCACAGCCAAAGGAAAGGCAGTGAACCAAAGGCTATTTCTGTTTTGTTTTCTTTTTCTGCACCATGCAGGATTAAATCCAGGGCCTTTGCACTGAGCTACATCCCCAGACCTTTTTTTATTTTTTAAATTTTGAGACAGGGTCTTGCTAAGTTACTAAGTTGCCCAGACTGGGCTCAAGCCTGCGATCCTCTTATCTCAGGCTCCCAGAGTACTGGATTAGACTATGCCACCATGCCCAGCTGCTATTTTGTTTTCAAAATGCCTAAAATCCACTGAACAGATTGCTGCAGTGATCACAACAGAGAGCCGTCTGCCCCTGCATCAGCTCCTCCCACAGGCCTGGGAATTCCGAGGAAGCAAATGCTTTCTGGAGCAGGGACAGAGGAAGAGGCAGCGTGTGGGTATCTTCAGCCAAGTTCCAGGCCTACTGCGTCTGTAGCTGTGTGTTAAAGATCCGAGCATCTGCCATGGCCTGTATGAAATGGCACCTGGGAAGCAGCAGTGTGCCACTACACACTCCATCAGGGGCTCCCCACAGGCTCCTCCCTCTGGGGACTCTGGGACCAGGCCACTTCCAAGATGCCTGCCAGCTTTCAGTCTGAAAGGGGAAAGTGCCAGGGTAAAAAGAGCACCTACCATTGTACAGCAGCAGCAGCGGCAGGAGGACAGACATCCACTTCTGTTCGATGCCCCAGTCTCTCATGGAGAACTTGCGCAGGGAATGTGCAAACAGGCACTGCAGACCAAACAGACGCCGGTGACTGCTCATGCCCTGCCTCCCCATCCAGGTATGTCCCCTATCCCACACTGGTCTGCGGTCAGGACAGAATCTGGTTAAACCCTGGCTGAACCAGCTATGAGGTCCCAGGGGGCATCAATGACAAATAAGACACAGGCACATCTGTGGACCCCACCAAGAGGCCACACATTCCAACAGGGCAGCTTATACAGATGGCATCCTGGAGTAGGTATGGGGGCCCTAGGAAGTATCCTTAAGCCACTTTAAAACATTATTTAATCTTTGATGATCAGGCCTGGGGTTTTTTATTTTTCTATCTGACATAAGCTGATAATTTTCTAGGCAATCTGGATTTCCTTGGCTACTTCCCCAGGCCAGGTTATCTGTTGAGGATCAGGTCTATTTCTCCATTTCACAAACATATTTGGGGCTTCAAGTACCAGTCTTTGGACCCCAGTAAAATCTCAGGTACCAGGCAGTCCTCAAGAAACAGTGAAGATTTCAGACCAGCCAGGTAAGATGCCAGCACCCACATCACTAGTGAGGTTCTCTGGGGGAGCTCTGGGGCTCCCTAAGGCCAGGGCTTGACACAAGCACTATAGGCCCCAGCTCCCAGCCAACTGTAGGGCCTATGTCCCACTTTTAGATGCCCTTGTCACATGCCCACCACATGCCTACATCCTGCTCTACTGAGTGAGTCTGCAAAGTATCATGTACTTCTTAGGTGGCAGCTGGAGGGGCCACCACTGTAAGGAGTGGACACATCTCCTAAATGTCACACCCTCTGCGTCAGCACTGGGGTGAACAGCTGATGAGGGCTGAATGCTACCCTTCAGATAGAGGTTGGTCACTAAATACAGCACACTGCCTCTGTCTCTAATTCATAAATCGCTACCTTCACACACTGGCCCTATGGCGCGCCCTTGTGTTCCCAAGGATAAGGCATTCCCCCAAAGTTAGTGCGCCTGTGGACACAAACCTCAGGCCCTAAATGAGCCCAAAGCATGCATCTCCAAACCACTTCTCTGTAGCCTTATTGCTGAAAAGCTCAAAGACTAAAATCTCTTGCACAATTTTCCAAATATAAAAAGCCAGCAATAGCTTATCTGTACCTGGAGAAAGTCACTCAGATAAGGCAGAACCCCTACCACACAGGTTCAGTGGCATTTGTTACTGCACACTAATGAACATTTACATGAAAGTCAGTGATTTGCCATGATTATTACGCTGCACAGAAATATTAACTAAAGGATTCCACATCATTCTTTTTTGCACATGGTATCTCGGCTGCCACACAGAATGGTTAGTAGTATCAGGCCAGCCCACTGGATGGCAGATCTCAGGGTTGGGAAACTCTGGGTAGCTTGCTCTCTGAGGATCATAACTGCACAGTCCAGCGTTGTCTCAGCTAGGCCTTAGCTATAGTCCACCCGGCAGATGGTACTCACAGTGACAACGAAGGTGAGCACCACAAAGACAAAGCGGAACCAAATTTCCAACTGGGAAAATGCAGGGTCGTATGTCTTCCACTGAAACGGAAAGTAGGGGAAACAATGTGAATTTTTTAAAAAGCACCCAAGAGGAAATATACCAGACTTCTAATAACAGTTCCCTCCAAATGTGAGGCTTTAGGTAATTTTAAATTTTTAATACTTTTTCCTTATACTTTCCCTCATGTTGCAAAAACTTAACAGTACTAGGGATTGAACCCAGGGTCTTTGCACTGAACCACATCCCTAGCCCACTTTTAAATTTTTTATTTCAGGACAGAGTTTCACTAAGTTGCCCAGAATGGGGTTGTACTTGCAATCTTGTCTCAGGCTCCCAGACTGCTGGGACAACAGCTGTGGTACCATGCTTGACCTTTCAACTTTTATATTAAAGAACATAACCAAGATGTGAAAATAGTTTTAACTGATAAATCTAGCAGATAATCTATAATCCTAACAAGAACATTTGGATTTTAAATCTCCCACCAAAAACTAACCGCATCAATCTCTTTATTAGAAAAAGGCCACACTTTCCATTTTTTTAAAAAATAGATTTTTATAAGATGAAAAAGTGTGAACAAAATTCTCTAAGAAAGTTTAAGTAAAGCATGTAGATATGAATTGGAAACGAGCAAAGTAAACCACAGTTACAGTTGTCAGTTCTGCTGACTGAGCAGATCCTTGTTCCTTGCATGAGCCAGGGTGCGGGTGCCACCTGCCCATAGCAGGGCAGAAAGCAGGGGGCCCTTCAGCCCTGGTCACAAGCCAGACTCACAGCCAGACCACAGGGCATGACACTGCATTGGACCAATGTGCCCCATCATTTCATGAACTGAGTTAAAGTCACCTCCGCAATTTTTTTTTTTGGTACCAGGGATCGAACTCAGGACCTTGCGCTTGCGAGGCAGGCACTGGAACCACTGAGCTAAATCCCCGGCCCCAACCTCCGCAATTTTAATAATCCACTCCAAAGAAGGTAAGAGTCACACAGATTTACCTTTTAAAACATTAAAACACACATAATATATATAGTTTAAGACACAGGACCTGAGAAGGCAGTGAAGAGTGGTAATGTCTCGCTGATGGGAACAAGGGAGCCCCCTAGATGGCCCCATCATTGGGAAGCCCAACCACAGCCACGTGGTCTGCCCGAGTTGTGAGCATACAGCTGGGAGACGAGGGGGACAGGGGCCAGACTCCACAGGACTGAGCGCCGAGGGAGAAAGTGCCCCAACCCTGGCCAAGGGCATCACCCCACCCCATCTCCATCCAGGGCACAGGTGTGAGCAGCCACTCAGGGCAGGACAAGCTTCCCACAGAGCCAGTGCCTGACTCCTACAGGGCCAGTGATGGCGTCTGTTCCCATGAGAGAAAATTCATATTCCCAGGACATTAGGCAGCATACCCTTTTGCCACAATGGTGGGAAAGTCAGACTCAAACTTAGTGCTGCTTTGGTCCCATCCAGCAAAGTTTAAAAATTCAGGCCTGAAAAGATCCAAGCATTTCCATGTGACATAATATCCCAGAACAAAGCTTAAGAACGTGTGAGAATATGAGAACTAGCAACTACCAATATCTGCACGGAATCAAAAGTACCAGACACAGGGCAGGAGGGTAAGCTCATGGTGGAGCAGTTGCCTCGCATGCTCAAAGCTTAGAAAAAAAAAAAAAAAGCAAGAAAATAGAGACCTTAATGAGGAAAAAACCTAATCTATCTAAACTGATTCAGAAATCAAAGTGACAGAACTAGCAGATAAGGAGACTAAGATACTAGGTGAAAGGTTCAACATGTTTAGCAGAGACATGGAAGATAGCAGATCAGAGATTAGTGAATGTGAGGACGGAAGTAGCAAAGGAAGAGGGCATAGTAAGCTGCAGGATGACCTCAAGCAGCCTAGAGACATGTGTGAAGTCCCTGAATCTGGGGGTGATGGAAGACAGAAAAGCTATTTAAAGAAATAATGGCTAAAATTTCCCCAAAGGTGATGAAATTATAAACTCATAAATCCAAGGTTAATGAACCCCAGGTAAAAGAAACATGAAGAAAAGTACATCAAGGAACATTGAAAGCAACTTGTTTAAATAGGTAAATGAGAAAAATCTTAAAAAGAGGTGGGAAGGTAGGGAGGAAAGGGTGTATTATCTCAGAGGATAAAAATAAAGACAAAGATAAGGATGACAGCAGGTTTATTGTTGGAAAAAAACCAAGCCAGAAGACAGTGAGCAATGTTTTCAAAGATGGACAGGGACATGAAAGAACTGGAGCACTTGTGCTGGCAGGAATATGAAACAATGCAGTACAATGTAAACTGTAGGTCAGGGGCTGAACCATACCAACCACCCACTCCACTGCTCAGATTCATCCAAAAGAAATGAAAGACGTGTACACAGATGTTCGTAGTGGCTTTCCTTATAAAAAGCCCCAAACTGGAAACGAGCCAAATGTCCACCAGTAGGAAAAAGGATTTACCCTGGAGCCACACAGCAGAGTACTAGGAACAAAAAGGAATGGAACCATAGATACACCCAACATCATCAATCAATCTCAAAAGAATTATGCCAAAAGAGTACATATTGTATTATTGTGCATATTATATAAACTGTAATATTCTATTTATATAAAATTCCAAAAATGTAACTTAATCTGTAATGAAAGCAGATTGGTGGTTGCCTGGGGGCGAGACACGAGAAGAGGAAGTGGAAAAGGATGTTCAGGGGGGATGGGTGGCAATAGGTGTACCCTGATTGTGAGGATGGTTCCCCAGGTCTGACATACATCAAATGGGTACAATTCCATATTTTAAAAAAATTTTATTGGTACATTTTAGATATGCATGATAATATATATTACCTGTACATAACATATCTTGCTTTTTCCCCATTCTGCTTCCTTCTCTTCAACCCTTCTTCCCCTTACTTACAAAAGCTTTGTTTCCATTTTTCCCTTGTCCCTTCCTTCCTTTCCCTCTCCCCCTCCCTTGTTCCCCTTCCCATTTGAACATATTCTTCCCATTTCCCAATATCTACTACATGTTTTGGTCCTTATTTACACTTTCAGTTTCTCACATGAGAGAAACAATGCAGTATTTAAACGTGTGTCTGATTTATTTCACTTAAGAGTATGGCCTCAAGATGCATCCATTTCACTAGAAAGGTCTCAAGATTATCTGTCTTTATGGCAGAGTAGTACTCCATTGTATAAAAAAAACCCCACATCTTCTTAATCCATTCATCAGTTGATGGGCATTTGGGCTGTTTCCAAGATTTAGCTATTACAAACTGTGCTGCTATAAACATAGGTGCGCATATGTTCCTGTGCTATGATGCTTTTAATTCTTTTGGAAAGATACCAAGAAGGAGAATAGCTGAGTCAAATCAAACCTCTAGTTTTAGTTTTTTGAAGAATCTCCAGAGTGATTTCCACAGTGGTTCCTTCAGTCTACAATCCCACCAATGGTGGTAAAAGGTTCCTTTTTCACCCAACCTCACCAGCATTTGTTATTGGTTGATTTTTTGATAATAGTCATTCTTTCTGGAGTGAGGTGGAATCTCAGTGTTGTTTTAATTAACATCGCTCAAATGATCAATGATGTTAAACATTTTCTCATATATTTATCTGTCATTTCTACTTCATCTGAGAAGTGTCTATTCTTTTTTTTATGTTCTACATTTTAAATTTTATTTTATTGGTATATTTTAGGTATACAATATAAGGACATTCATCATTGGAAATTTTCACCTTTACATAATCTCTCTTGGTTCTTATTTTTCCCCCTTTCCCTGCCTTCAACCCCTCCATCCCTCAAGAAGTGTCTATTCTTTTCAGATGACCATTTTTGCAATGAGTCTTTAAATTTGAGAGGTCTGATTTTTTTTGAGTTCTTTGTCTATTCTAGATATTAGTCCTTTGTCTGAGGAATAGCTAACAAAAAATTTTTTCCACACTGTGGGCTGACTCTTCACTCTGTTGATGCTTTCTTTTGCTGTGCAAAAGGTTTTTAATAAGATGAGATCTCGGGCCAGGGATTTAGCTCAGTGGTTTCGCCGCCTGCTGTGCAAGCGCAAGGACCTGAGTTCAATCCCCAGTACCAAAAAAAAAAAAAAAAAAAGATGAGATTCCACTTGTTGACTCTCTGTGATATTTCCTGTGCAATCGGTGTTTTGTTCATAAAGTTTTTTTGTTTGTTTGTTTTGTTTTTTTGGTACCGGGGATCGAACTCGGGTCCTTGCACTTGCGAGGCAGGTGGTGGAACCACTGAGCTAAATCCCCGGCTGTTCATAGTTTTTGCCTACACCAATATCTTCAAAAGTTTTACCTATTCTATCTTTCAGCAGATTTAGTGTTTCGGTTTTAATATGTAGATCTTTGATCTATTTTGAGTTTAGGGCATCATGAAACATATGGGTCTAGTTTTAATCTTGGCACGCAGAAAGCCAATTTTTCCAGCACCATTTATTAAAGAGGCTATCTTTCTTCCAGTGAGGGTGTTTTTCAAAGGTAAGTTAACTGAGTGTGTTTGGAGTTGTTTCTGTATCTTCTAATCTGTTCCACTGATCCTCAGGTCTGTTTGTTTGGGGTTTTTTGCCAGCACCATGCTGTTTTTAATCTCAGTAGCTTTGTAGTATAATTTCAAGTCAGCCCCCTGCCTTGCCTTTGTTGCCAAGAATTGCATTTGCTATTCTGGGTCTCTTCTGGTTCCAAAGAATTTTAAGATTCTTTTGTCTAATTCTATGAGATATGCTATTGGTATTTTGATCAAGATTGCACTAAATGTGTACAACACTTTTGGAAGTATGCCCATTTTCACTATATCGGTTCTTCCTATCCAAGAACAAGGGATATCATTCTATTTTCTGATATCTTCTTTGATCTCCTTTTTCAGGCTACTATAGTTTTCAATGTAAAGGTCTTTTACTTCCTTGGTTATTGATTCCCAGGTATTTCATTTTTTAATCTTATTTATTCTTCATCTGAGGAGTACCTATTCATTTCAGATGACCATTTTTGAATTGGGTCTTAAAATTTGGGGGGTCTGACTTTATCGAATTCTTTATATATTCTAGATATTAGTCCTTTGTCTGAGGAATAGCTGGCAAAGATTTTTTTCCCGCACTGTGAGTTCACTTTGCTCAACCACTGCAGTCCACTTCCTTTACTGTTCCGTTCCACTGGTGCGTTTCTCTGTGGAGGCCTCTGGGGTCGCCAGTAGTCACTGTGCATCTGCAGGCTGGAGCTGCCCTTTCCACGCAGTGAGTCAGGGCTCAGGGAGAAAGTGCTGCTTACTACCTCCTCATCCTTCTTCACTGAAGTTTCTCTTTTCTTTCCCCATGGGCTTCAATTCTCCCACTTCCCTCCCTCTTCTCTTCCTCACATTGCTCAACTTCAGTGTCTGGACACCAAATCTCAGAGAAGCTGTTTCTCTGCTGCTCAACACTCCATCACCTTCCTGCAAGTCCCTTATATTTCAAATACGTGGACTTCACTGCACATCAAATATCTCCCCAGTAAAACTATCAACAAAAATCAACAGCTAACAACTGGTGTTAATGGCACGGTGGAGATCACAGTGAGTAAGCAAGTGCGGATTTTGAATCCCAGCTCCACCATTCTCAAGCTGGGAAGTAATGAAATCTTACTAAGCCCCAGGTCTCCCCTCTGTAAGATGGGGGCGCTATTACCTACTTCACAGAATTATCACTGCATTTATATAATACATATAAAATGTTAACCCAGTGCCTAGCAAATAGTAGAAGTACAGTAAACAATAACTTCTAGCTGGGTGTGACGACACATACCTATAATCCCAGCACTCTAGGAGGCTGAGGCAGGAGGAACACAACTTCAAGCTCAGCCTGGGCAACTTACCAACTTAGTTAGACTCTGACTCAAAATAAAGAATTAAAAAGGGCTAGCTTGGTGAGAAGGCTCTGGGTTCAGTCCTCAGTAACACATGCATGTGCATGCATTTGCACACACACAATTACAATTTGTACTATAAATCCAAAACATAAGTTTGTTTTTTTTTTGGTACCAGGGACCGAACCCAGGTCCTCAGCTTGCGAGGCAGGTGGTGGAACCACTGAGCTAAATCCCTGGCCCAAAAACATAAGTTTTATAAATACTGTTATAGTATTTAAATTTGATGATAGTATCATGTCATTTATAGAATAACCATAGTCATGATTCAGAGGGTGAGGTGAATACAATACTCAAATAGAATGAGAGTACATGTCCTATTTGAAAAGTCGTACTGTAAAGCATGATCTGGAAGAGAAGAATCATAACCATCAAAATATGTTCAAAGTAACAGTGATGAAATATCATTTTCACCCTCAAGGGACTGTTACTCTTAAGAAAAAGAAAATAACCATGGATTCCCTTGAAGAAGGGGGATTTTGTCTTAAGACTCTATCAGAGCAACAGAAAACAATGGATGCATTTTAAAAAACCAACACTAGAAAATAATGCTTTATTCATATAGCTAAAGTTAAAATACACATTTGGGTTCTAAAGGATGAGTTAATTGGGGGAGACGGGGACCTGAGCACCCACCTGATGCATGACACACAGGGGTCCTGGATGCCTTTGTGATCCAAGTCTGTCTCCCTGGCTGGAACCTCCTGCATGCAGGCTTCCTCTCCGGAGGCCCACCCATTTGCTCCTCGGAGGGGTGCAACTGAACATCTCAGCCTAGGGCTCACTGGTGCCCGAGCTAGAAGACTGTGTCTCCTCCCTCACACTGCAGCCAGCAACAACCTCTGCCCCTCTGCTACAGACCCCAGCCCACCTGTCAAGCTGGGTTCAGCAGGGCAGGACCAGGGGAAGGACGGTCACAGGACTGTGGGTAATGGGCTAGAACCTTAGTGGCATGTGAGGAGCAGAGGCCAGCCTGTGGACACTTCCAGGTCCACTGTAAGGACCTGATTCTATGTAACAATGCAGTTTTTATTTTTGTGTTTATTTTTAACCCCCAAAATATATGCTTGGAATTAAAATGTAAAATAGATAGAAGGAAATAAAGAATAAGAGCCTCAGAAAAGATTCCGGCGTTTACATCATTCCATGCACTGGCTTTTACCTCAAGAGCTGGTTGGGGGCCGGGGATTTAGCTCAGTGGTTCTGCCACCTGCCTTGCAAGTGGAAGGACCCGAGTTTGATCCCCGGTACCAAAAACAAAAAAGAGCCTGTTGGCATCAGAAAGCCATCTCTGTCCTCTCCAAGGCTGGGCCTGCCCCAAAAGACTGTGAAGTTACATCTGAAACAAGCACCCACTTCCTGCCCTAGGTCACCTCCCACCAGGACACTCCTGGGCCTATGGCCTAGGTCACTCATCCACCCATTCAGTGTCTACTCCTACTACTTGCAGGCAAAGATGATGTCAAATCCTGTGCAGATGTGAAATAAGTGAATTTTGAGAAAAACATAACTGCCTCCAGGAGCTAATTCTTCAGCCGAGAACAAATGTTTTCTTACATTCTCAGAATTCTCCGAAATGGAGAGCAGCAGGAAAACATGGCAGGTGGGGACACTGTAATGGGGAGCCACTATTCAGATCCAGTGACATAAAGACCCCGTGTTTTCCAGGCTTTCAAAACAGTGCAAGAGACACTCTACAGAACTATCTGGGGACAAAAGGAGAAAAATTTTTAAGGCAGTCCTTATCAAACACGGCCTGCCACTACCCCTCTCAATTTGCGTGGGAGCTGGAGTCCACCAGAGAGGACTGAAAGGTCAGGAGCGGGGGCTGTTGTTTTAATTTCATCCTCCTCAGGTTGTGACCTGGGAAGATAAAGGAGGAACAGAGAGACGTGGACAGCTGGCTACCGAGTGTCACTCAAAGGTCACTCTAAGGAGCACTTAATTAGAGGACAATGTGCCGAGACACACTGTGAAGCCCCCCAGTGCTAAGGGTGGTCACTGTGATGACAAATAATGTGTCACAGAAGGAAGCTCAGGAGACATACAGGAAGGCAAGTGAAAATGGCATTCAAGAAGTCAAGAGCCCAGTGTGTGTGTGGAGCACAGCTGGTAAAACTAGCTGCTTCTAGAAGGCATGGCAGGTGAGCATTATCCCATGAGTATGGTAGATCCCCTCACCGGCTGTCTTGCAGGAATGCCACGATTTCAGTTACCCTTTGCCAACATGGTCCAAAAACATTAAGTACAAAATTCCAGAAATAAACCATTTATAAGTTTTAAACAATGCACTGCTCGACATTGCATGTTGTCCTGCTCTGGCCCCCAGGGCATGCATTATTCCTTCACCAGTATATCCAGACTGTTTGTACATGGATAAAGATGGAGACAGACACAGATATAGATATATAGATATCAGATACAGAGAGATATGAAATTCCCATCAACGGGTGAATGGACAAACAAAATGTGGTCCACCCATACAATGAAATATTATTCAAGGAGAAAAAAGGGGAACGAAGTGCTGATGTCCCAAACAATGTGGATGAGCCTTGAGAACAGCATGCTAAGTGAAAGCACTCAGTCACAAAAGACCACCTGCTCTCCAACTCCATTCAGAGGAGCTGTCCAGATTGAGCAAATATCCAGAGCAACAAGACTGCAGGGACCATGAGGAGGTGCCCTAGTCATTTACCTCATCGCTGAGACACAACACCCAATACCCATAACCTAAAGGAGGGGAGGTTTATTTTGGTTCAGTTTGTAGAGGTTTCAGTCCATAGATGTTTGGCTCCCAGGTGGCGGGACATGGCAGAAGACAGCTACTCACAGCATGGCAGACAGGAAGCAGAGGCATGCTTCCCAGCTCCCCTCTATTGCACTCTCTCTCTCTTCCTACGCATTTCCTGTGTGCCATGCCACGAGCTGCAGTAAGTGATGTGCATGAGTCTTTTGGGAACCATGAGCAGAATGTTAAGGTTTATATCTAGGTATTTCCCCAAAATCCTCATGCACTCATAGATGGGGCTTTTGGGGGTGACTGTAGCATGGGAGTTCATAGCTAACATGCTGAGCCTGGTCCAAAGTGGCTGGTCACTGGAGGCTCAGCCTGGAAGGGCATAGCTCCCTCCCTTGCTCCCACTCTCTCACTCTCTGCTTCCTGTCATACCAGACCTCTCCTCTGAGAGAGCTCTCCTCTGCCATGAGCCTCTGTCATGCTGCCTTGGAGGTAGCTGACTATGGACAGAAGCCTCAATAAACTGTGAGCCAAAATAAGCCTCTCCTCTTTTAAGTTGTGGGTGTCAGATATTGTGTCTCAATGATGACAAAGTATGACAAGAAGGAAGTGGGCAACAACAAGTTTCTCTAGGAGTGACGAAAACATGCTAGAATTAGACAGTAGTATCAGCTGCACAACTATGAATATACTAAACACTACTGAACCACACACCTTTTTTGTTTTTTGAGACAGGGTCTTGTTATGTAGTTCAGGCTGGCCTTGAACTCACTATGCAGCCCAGGCTGGCCTCGAATGCTTCTGCCTCAGCCTCCCGAGTGGTAGGTTTACAGGCATGCACCATCCCTGGCTACCACATACTTTAAAAGGGTAAATTTTATGGTATGTGAACTGTATCTCAACATAATTTTTTTTAAAAATCTATCCATTAGCAGTTTCCTTAAATATTCACAACAGTAGGAAGTAGTTATTTTACAGGTAAAATAAACTGAGGCTCAACAAGGACTAACTGGTAAGCAATGCGGCTAGGATTTGAATGCAGCTAATCTGTCCAACCTGAAGCCCTCATTCCTACTCACTCTGAGAGTCACACTGACTCTGAGGGAGAAGGACAAGGAGGCAGGTTTCAGTTGGACACAAGAAAGGACAATGTATTATCACAGCGCTTCCTCTCACTGAGGTTCTGAAGACACGAGGGCTGGCGAGGTCCTGCCTTCACAGGAGGGCTGGTGTACCTCGTGATCCCTCAATTACCTTCCAACTCTCTTAAATCTCACAATACCCAAGCTTTTCCAATTTCTACACTGCTTCTTTAAGCTACTCTTAGTTCTACGTGGTTAAGAAATTAGGGTTTTCCTGTCCAAAATAGCCTCATTAGATGCTGTGATGCACTCCAATCAGTCAACAGAGGAGCCATGGAAGCCTGTGCAACCAGCCATGTACTCACTGTGAAGTTCAGCTCCTTGATGGGGAGAGTCAGGTGCTCAAATCCCACCGTTACTGTGTACTGAGTGTAATTCAAGTAGCCAAGGTGAGCCACAATGATTTCTGCACATTTCTGTGAACACAAAGAAGATCAAGGACTTTAAGGCAGCAAGGCAAACTCTCCCACCAACTGACCCATAAGTAACACATTTCAACAACAGCTGAGAACTCATCTTCTCCAGGGAATCGAGAAAAAGCCAGGTGCCAGCCAAAAATAGTTCCTAGAAAGAAAATGCCAAATGAGTATTTTTGGAAACATAACATATGATTTATAACAATTAGAATCATCCTTCTCTGGATGACTGAAAATAACATCACTTGCATAAAGACATTAGCCATGCATCAATACAAACTTGATATTTCTATAAACACACTGTGCACAAGGGCCCCATAAAGTAAGACACAGCAGATCAGACGTTGCAGCCAACTTGTCCTCCTGCAATCACTGTGACCATATAGGGTGGGTGATGTATTCTTCTTCCTCCCCTTTCAGCTCATCATTCCTTACACAGAGCCCTTTCTCCTTCCCCGACCCAACAAGCAAAGGCTGTGTGAACAGCCACGAGAAGATTATGAGAACATGCGCACTGTATGGTCTGCCAAGAGGTCTTCTTAGGAATTAGGAGTCAGTGCTCTCTGCTCCTCTTTGGCTGTCCCCTACAGAAGCAAAGGAGAACAGGCCCTTGCTCCAGGATGCAGATGTGCCTTACACTCAGTGGCCAGGGTCTGCCCCAGCCCTGCCCCATGACCAGCATGCCCTTGAACATGGCTCCTTCCTCTCTCTGTGTCACAGGATATTCCAACCACTGCTGAGAACTTCTGTGCCTTTCCAGGCACTGTTACTGCCCTGGCTCTGAACAGGGTAGTCAGCCCTGTCCTAGGTTTCCCAAACCCAGAATATCTAAGGTCAGGGCAAGAAAATGGACTTGAGCTTTACACAAAAAGCCTTAAAAAGATGAGAGGGCAACCAGTAGAGAAGAGAGAGGCTTCACAGGTGATGCTCACAAGAGACAGAAGCAAAAGCCAAAAGTGAGTGTGCAAGGCCCAGAGGTAGTGTGAAGGCCAAAAGTCTCAAAACACTTGGGCAAACTGGCCACCATGGACCTGCACCACAGCCGGCCACACTCAGCCAGGCAGGGAGGGCTGCCCTTGAGGGCAAGGGCTACCTGGACAACCACTCAGCCCCTTCCCATTTTCCCACATCTCTGCTACTCTTTATCTCATCTGAGCCATGGTTTTCTTTCCGCCTGATTAGTTTTTCTCATTTGAAGTGGTTTCCTACCCTCTTGGCATGGGCATATGTTTGCATTCCCAGAAAAACTAAATTAACCTTTCCATCCCAATAGTCACAGGTTCAAGACTGGGGCAGACAGGTTCAACTTCAGTAAACATATTTCTGTTAGACAGAGAAGCACTTCCTGTAAGAATATGGCTTAGGTTTCAGGGGATGTTTTAATGAACAAAAGAGTTACTGCTTGGATTGAACATACTTTCACACTGAAAAAACCCATATGAAGCCACCTGCAGATTTGTGGGTCCCAAGTTCAAGCCGTGTCTCTGAGGCAGATTACAACACCTGGTGACAGGAACACAGTTTTCTCCCCTGCAAGGCATGGACAACCTTGCTACCCCAAGACTGACAATGTTTTCTCTTCACATAAAAAAATATATTCAAACAGAATGGTAAATATTTCTGTAACATTAGGATTCCATGCTTTCTTAAGTCAGGACAATGGACCAAGGAACAGAAGAGAAATATTCCTAGGGGGTGATATAGTATAAACTGAAGCAGGACCACCAACTGAACCAGAGAAAACCTCAGAAATGTCAACAAGTAACAACACAGCCAGCTCCCACAGGTGGCCTGGCTCTCCCTGAAGCCCTGGCAGCACACCCTACTTTTAAAACAGGAAGTCCCACGTGCTGGGAAACCCCTTAGTCAAGGTGATCTGTCACACCAGCCACAGCTACAGCACTGAACAGCTGTTCATCCTGTGCCACGTGCCAACTAAAGTAGGATTTGGCCTATTCTTTCCTGGGGAAGAGAAGGTCAGGCCAGCTGCTGGGACGGTTGTCCTTTCTGACCTTCACACATGCCATCCCTCCTCTGATTCATCTGAACTGACCGACACCAGCACACAGGTGGGTGGGGTGCACAGACAACTCCCACAGGTACAGATATCATCTGCTGCACAGGTGAGTCACCTTGATCCTCGCCACTCTCCAGAGATAGGTGGGGGTGGAGCTCAAGCCCCACTTTACAGGTGAGGATAATATTCTCTAGAAGCTGGCTCACACCATCCAACACAGGTCACAGGAGGGAGGCAGAACAAGAGGCCAGTTACTTCTGGCCTTCTCTAAACACCACCTCGACCATGATGGATGGAACTGTGGCTGCTGAGTTCATGGAAGCCACCACTGTCAAAGCTCTGCTGGAGAGGCCTGCTCTGTGAGCATGGCTCACCTTTCCAACAGCCCTGCACCCTCTGGCCAGGATCCTGACCCAGTTCACAGAGAGGGAGCAGAGAAGGAGGCTGGGCCCTGTGCAGGGGTCCATCTCTACTTGACAGGACAAACAGGGTAGTGTCTTTACTGCCAGTAACAAGGCAGGATGCATCGTGGGGCCATGAGCTTCAGGATAAAAGAGCATGGCCTCAGATCCAGTCCCCCATTTACTAGCTGTTTCACCTTGAACAATGGCTTTAACCTCGCAAAGCCTGTTTCTTCTTGTATAAAATGGGCTCTAATAATAGTCACTCCTCCATGCACCTGCTATGAGGATTAATGAGTAATCTATGGAAAATCCTCAGCATGATGCCTCACATAGACTAGGCATGACCTGTCTCCGACATCCTTGTTTGGTCCTCTAATCAAACGCCCTGCCTGTGTAATGCTCTCCAAGTTCCCTGTGCTTCCAGAAACCTGTTCAGTCCTGATGTGGTCTCCTTGCTGTCCCAGCAATTGAATTCTGAGTCATTAGATTCTGAACAAAACATGGTACCAATGAATTCAAAAATAAGGGTACATTTCCTACTCTGGATCCTCTGTTGCTTAGCCACACCCTGCACCCTGAAGTAGATGCCAAAAAGGAGGCCACTAACTCTAAGAGGCCTGGGCACTCTGCCTCCCAAGATAGATCAGGGCATTCAACACCTGCTGCAAACAACCCCAAACCCTCCTCTTCAATGATGAGGAGTGACCACAAAATGGAGGCAGACCTTCATCTGAAAGGCAGCCTTTCCATGGACATACCAGGCAGGGAGTTACACGAGGAATAAAACAAGTATGGAGTATACTCAGAGTGTGTGGCAGGACGAGTGTGCATAAATGAATGTATGTGCACATATGTTCAAGCTAATAAGAACCTTCAAGGGCAACGGCATATAAAACTAGGTGAGTCTTCTGTGCTTTCTTTGCCATGACTTAATTTTTCTTTCTTAAGAACAATATTTTGAAGCTTGTGAATGGGTTCTGCCTTCAACTCTGCAGAAGCAGGTCTGTGTTGGTGTACATAGCCATGGAATCATCAAACACACTCACCCCTGCACACGTGAGGGTCCTTGTCCGATTGTGAATCTTGTTATGAATGTACATCATGGTTCCATCTTGAGCCACGCCATTGACTTTAACAGTCATGGGAAAGCTTGTCTGAATGGAAGTTTCTACAAAAGAAAGAAATTCAGTAACATCATTCAGGCCCATCCTACAACAAAGGTGCCTGCCAGGCTCTGCCATGGCATTTGGGCCAGAACACACAGGTGCCCAGGAGCATTCTGAGGCCACATCACCCTCCGCTATTTGAAAACTTCACATTCACCCAGCAAAGGAAGCCCTTCCACTAGATTCTACTCCCAGCCCATAAATGAGAGGGCCTGGGCCAAAACCTCCATTTCAGAGCCATAACTTTCACTTCACAAGGCTGAGTACTTCATGGCTAATGAAATTACAGTACATTTTTAATTTCTCACAGAAATTTTTAATTTAACTTATACCAAAACATATTTTTTATTTTTCTGATTATACTTTATTTTTCTAATTATATTCTCTATACCATTCACAATAACATCAAGAAAAATTAAATACTTAGGAATTAACCTACGGAAGTAGAAGATCTCTACAATGAAAATTATATCACTTTGAAAAAGGAGATTGAAGAGGACATCAGAAAATGGAGGATATCCCATATTCCTGGATAGGCAGAACCACTATAGTCAAAATGGCTATACTTCCAAAACTCATATATAGATTTAACACAATCACAATCAAAATGCCAACAGCATTTCTCACAGATCTAGAGAAAACAATTCTAAATTTCACATGGAACCAGAAGAGACCCAGAAAAGCAAAAGCAATCCTGGGTAACAAAAGCAAAGCAGAAGGCATCACAATCCCAGATCTGAAGTTATACTACAAAGCTACAGTGATAAAAACTGCATGGTACTGGCTCAAAACAGACACGTATATCAATGGAACTGAATAGAAGATGCAGAAACAACCCCAAGCACGTTCAGCTATTTGACCTTTGACAAAGGGGCCAGAAACATACACTGGAGGAAAGATAGCCTCTTTAATAAATACTGCTGGGAAAACTGGATGCCCACATGCAGAAGATTGAGTCTAGACTCCTATCTCTCAACAAACTAAAATAAAAATGGATTAAAGATCTAAATGTCAGAACAAAAACAATCACTGGAAGATAAAATAAGTAAAACTCTTGCAGACATGGGCATAGACAAGGATATTCTCAACAGAAGCCCAATGGCAAGAGAAATAATACTGAGAATCAACAAATGAGTACACATCAAATTTAAAAGCTTCTGCACAGCAAAGGAAAAAAACCAACACAGTGAAGAGACAACCTACCAAATGGGGAAAAAATGTTGCTAGCTATTCCTCAGGCAAAGGACTAACATCTAGAGTAAAGAACTCAAAGAAAATTATATCCCTCAAAATAAAAGACCAGATCAAAAAATAGGCAACCAAAGAATAGACACTTCTCAGAAGTACAATCAGCCAATCAAAATATGAATAAATGTTCAACATTGCTGGTTATTAGAGAAATGCAAATTAAAACAACACTGAGATTCCATCTCACTCTAGAAAGAATAGCTATCAAGATATTAAATAATAACAAATTTGGACAAGGCTGTGGAGGAAAAAGAGCCCTTCTATATGGTTGGTGGAAATGTAAACTAGTACAAGCACTGTGGAGATTGGCATGGACAAGCCACAAAAACTAAAACAGAAATTCCATTTAACCCATGTGTGTGTGCACATGTGCTCAAGTTAGTAAGAACCTCGGCTATTGTTTACCTTCTAGTATCTTCCTAAAAGAATTAAAGTTATCATATTACAGTGATCCATGTACACCCATGTTTATAGCAGCACAATTCATAATAGCTAAATCTTGGAAATGGCCTATATGCCCATCAACAGATGAATGGATAAAGAAAATGTGATATTTATACACAATGGAGTAGTACTCTGCCATACAGAATGATAAACTTGAGGCATATGGAGGTGAATGGATGCATCTCGAGACCATAAAGTTGACTGAAATAAATCAGACACATGAGTCTAAATATCACTTGGTTTCTCTTATATGAGAAACTCAAAATATAAATAAAGAGCAAAATAAGGGACAGATAATAGGAAGTAGGGAGATCTTTTTCAATACGGAACGGGAACAAGAGATGGAAGGAAGGGAAAGGAGGGGAGGGAAAGGAGACTGAAAAAACAAAAAAGAACTGAAGCAAAAAAAGAAAGAAACAAACAAATGGAGCTTTTGCAAATGGGAAGAGGACCAAGAGTTGCAAGGCGTGAGGAGGGAGAGGAGGGGGAGGGGACAAAAAAGAATTAAGATGTATTATGTACATGTACCAATTCCCCAAGATGAATGTAATCATTATATACTGCAAACATGTACTAATACAATTTTTCAAAAATAGTAATTATATTCTCATTATAAAAAATCAGAGAACAAAAAATATATAAATGGCACTAAGCATTACAATTCCACCACCTAGATACAACTGTAACAATATTTTTGTGTACACACTTGTAGGCCATTTTCTAAACTCACAAATACATAATGATAAAAATATATTTTTGCTCTTTAAAATGTTACCAAAAAGGGATACTTTTTTGTAATGTGCATTTTTTCTACTTCATTTACTGTACTCATAAGGTTATCTATTCAAATTCTTTCTCAGTCTGCGTACCTCATAGAAAATAATTGGCTGGCTATCTTCTCAGTTCTCCCAAAGATGATGCAAAACTAGTATCATTTTAGTGAGTGTCATTTTAGCTATGGATCATAAACAATGGATGCTTTAGGGCGGGTTTCTCAACCCTGGCACTAGTGACATCCCGGGCCGGATAATTCCCTGCTGTAGGCATCTGTCCTGTGCAAGGTAGACTGTTTAGTGGCATCCCTGGCCTCTGTCCATAAGATGCCAGTAATACTCTTTCCTCCCCAGCTATGACGACCAAATTGTTTGCAGACACTGCTAAGTGTCCCTGAGGCACAGAATCATTGCGTTGGGCTTTAGGACTTAATTCCCTCCCAGATCCTCACTGAGGTAGGTTGTCTGGTGGTCTACAGAGATGTGTCATAACTGTATCTCCTACTGGGAGATATTTAAGGGGCTCCAACATGTTGCTGTTATGAATAATAATGAACATCCTTATACACTTATCTTTCAGCACTTGTCCAAATATCTCAAAGTCCTTTCAACTTCTTAAATATGACAGCTTTAGCAGGGTGTGGTGGCAGACACCTGGGAGGCTGAGGCAGGAAGATTACAAATTCAAGCCCAGCTTGGGCAATGCAGCAAGTCTTTGTCTCAAAATAAAAAATAAAATAAAATAAAAACAGTCTGGGGATGGAGCTCAGTGCAAAAGCACTGATTTCAATTCCCAGTACTACACAACACACACACACAAAGTCTATACTAGAAGAATCATCCCCAAATGTCAGGCCACGTACCTTTTGATTGCTCCAACTCAACAACACATGTCAGCCACAGTTGCTGATTATATGTAGACAGTGGATTTGAACGTATTTGGATTGGCTTTAGCTGAAAAGAAAATTAAGTAATCCATGTGACCTTTTCATTGAATTTAGCAATGTTAACATACAAAATTTACATTTAGCAAAAAGGCTTGAGCATTAGCTCTGAAACAAAACAGCTTTCCATTTGACAATGTAGTAAAATGCTGCCTTCCAGAAGAAGGACGACCAAGTCCCAGCTGCTATTAATGTCCATATCATCAAAACCTGAAAGCAGGTGGTTTCTACCAACCGGAGCCTTGGGACAATACACCTACTCAAACACCAAGAAAAAGCCATGTTGGAGAAAAAAAATGAAAAGAGCAGAATGAGAGACATAAAATAATAACAAGACACCAAAGGAATGCTTTCATATTCACATGATAATGTGTCTTAATAATTATTTCTTTACTGTCAATAGGCCAGATATGTCACTGTTTGAAGTCTGTTACTTTCAGCTTTACTAAAGTTTCAATGCCCTGGAGAGAACAATTAGAGAGGGCTATGTTGCCAATGATTTTTCTGCAGTATCTTTTGAAACATTTCATGTTGGTCTCTCGGAGGCAAGTCAGTTCAGTGGGATGGCTGCTACGCTCAGGGTCAAAGAGAAGCTTACACCCTGAGAGACAGAAATTGTAGAAAACCAACTACTGTCAGGGAACTCTGTAGTGGCCCCTCTCCAAATCAAACCATCTGCTCAAGAGTTAAAGAAAATAAAGGAATGCAAAGAAAATGTGAATACAGGCTAAACAGAGGGCTTTTTCAAACCAGCAGTAGCACAAAGAAGAACTGAAAGATTTAAGTTTCAGGACTTTTTCCTTTGCCTTTTCAAAACAAATGTAAAGATAGACCTAGAAGAGGTGGCAGAACAGAGAGAAGGGGAGATTTAGGGGCAAATAACGAGATTTAAACTACACATATTACGGTGCCATGAAAATGCAGGACAACTGTATCCAATTTATAGATAAGAATTGTTTGACATAGAAAAGTAAAAGGGTTAGTTGTTGGGGCTCTCTTAAATTAGTATTTACTACGGAAAATCTAAATTCTCCAACTAAAAGTGCTGTTTTTCTCTTATAATGTTGAAGAATCAAGCACATTTTTAAGGGAAGGAAGGGAGATTCATTTAAACTGAGTTCATGCAAAGAATACCAAATAATCATTAAAGAGAACTGTTACTGATAAGAAAATGTTACAGAACAGGGCTTGATTTGGATAAATGTGATAAGAAAGGTGCAGATACCTAAGTAATCATTGTTTGCTTGTTTGTTTGTTTTGGGATTGAACTCGGGACCTTGCTCTTGCAAGGGAGGCGCAGAGGAACCACAATAATCATTGTTAAAACTTATAAACTAACAGGATTTAGACACATGAGGAATCCGGATGGTTAATCATCCTTTTGAAGGGAACTGCTGCTCCCTAAGGGGTAAAATGCCCCGATATTTCCTAAGTACTTGGGTATTACAGCAGAAAAGGTAATTTTAACAATAAAGAACCCAGAGGACAGCAGCTGACAGTGGAATAAAAAATATGTGTACAGGGCTTGGTGTGTGGCTCAGCAGTAAAGCACTTGCCTAGCATGCACAAGACCCTAGTTCAATCCCCAGCACCAAAAAAGGGGTGGGGTGTTGCTTGAGACACAAGTGGCAGGCAAAGGCAGTCTATCTTCAAGACCCTCTAAGCAAGACCATTTCCTAGTGACCTGAAGTTTATAATGTCCCTATGTCCAGCCTTACCTTTTTGCTATTATTTAGTGAAAAATTTGCTGCAGAAGTCTGGATCACTTTGGGTCCTAAAGTGTAAAAAAGAAGAGAAGGAAAAAAGCAGTTATGTCTGTGTCATAATTTACTGATTTTAATTTTCTTTTTTTTTTTTTTTTTTTAACCGAGGATCGAATTCAGGTCCTTGCACTTGCAAGGCAGGCAGTGGAACCACTGAGGTAAATCCCCAGCCCAATTTTAAGTTTCAAATGCCAAGAAAGACTCATACATTATACAGGGGCGGTCTTACTTACCTGGTCATTCTTTAGAGACCTCATAAATGTAGGTAAAACACAAAGACAGACACAGAATAACCACTGTGCTGTGCACCATGACTGCCCTGCCTGGTTCAGGCAGTCTGGAATTTTCACAGCAGACTCTCTCTGGTGCTCTCTGCCAGAGAGAGGGCTCTGCCTTTAGTGCATGGCCCCAAGACAGTATGTACCACAAAGACATCCACTACATAGTTTGTGAAGTATAAAGAATTCTTCTATGTCTAATTTGTGTGTGTGTGTATGTGGAACCAGGAATTGAACTCGGGACCTTGTGCTTGCGAGGCAGGTGGCGGAACCACTGAGCTAAATCCCCGGCCCTAAAGAATTCTTCTAAACCTTAGGTGTTGCTGGTGGAGTCCTAGCTTCCAGGCCTCTGCTGCCCCACTGAACAGGTTTTCTTGCATGTCGAGCTTTTTCAAAGTGCTTTCCTGGATTTGGGGGCGATCCCCCGCAGGCACAGAGGAGGTGAACCACTCCCAGCACACAGGAGGAGGCTTCCGGGCCACCATACCACCCCAGCCAGCACAGAGGAGGTGAGCCACACAGATGCCAGAAGCACCCCCCCTCCTTGAAATGAGAAGACATGTAAATAAGTTTCAAAACCAGATGTCCAGATCACCTAAAACAACCCCAAAAGGAAATGAGATGGAACACTCTGATACTCAACCACCTGGACTCCCTGAAATTGCAACAAAAGACGATCTGGAAAAAATGAAATCAGAAATAATTTCTCAGATAACAGCAGGGATTGTGCCCATAGTGCAAGAAATGATTAATAAATCTACAGAGGAAACAGATAAAAAAAAAATAGAGGAGCTGAGGAACATGATGGAATCCCAACACAGGAAACAAATGGAATCCATAAAACACATAAACAGATTGCCAGGAGATTAAAAACTCCACTGAAAGTCTATGCAGCAGAATGAACCAACGTGAGAATGGAATTTCAGATATAGAAGATAATACTGCAATTAGTCACCAGGAAAAGAAAAACTGCTTTAAAATTATAAGGGACCACGAGAAATCAATCCAGCAGCTGCTAGATGATGCAAAGAAGAATAACATAAGGCTGACTGGAGTCAGTGAAGAAACAGGAGAGAGTGCAGATGACATAAAAAAAACTGTTCACAGAAGTGATGGCAGAAAACTTCCCAAGCAGAGGAAAAGAACTTGACATACAGATAATGGAGGCATATAGGATTCCAACTAGCCTTAAAAAAAAAAAAAAAAAAATCTACACATACGCATATAATAGTTAGGATTCCAGAAATCCAACAGAAGAACAAAATTCTACAAGCAGTTAGAGAAAAGAAACAAACCACATACAAAGGAAAGCCCATCAGAATGACAGCAGACTTCTGAACGCAAACCCTCAAGGCAAGAAGAGCTTGGAGTGATGTATTTCAAGCCCTGAAATAAAACAGCCTCCAACCCAGACTGATGTACCCTACAAAATCATCTTTCAAAATTGATGGAGAAAAAAGATACTTTCTTGACAAACAGCACCTTAGGAACTTCATGAATACCAAACCAGCACTCCAAAAACTTTTAGACAATATCCTAGGAAAAGACAACGAGGATCACAACCCCAGGAAGCCCAGCAGAATGAATCCTTTGGGCATAACAAGAAATTAAACACAAAGGTGGAGAATTCAACAAACAGAAAAAGTCATGACAATGATAAGTCAATACATATCAGTTATAACCATCAATGTTAATGGTCTCAGTTCACCAATCAAAAGAAATAGACTGGCAGAATGGGTCAAAAAGCAAGATCCAACAATATGCTGCATACAAGAAACACAATTCAAAAAGAAACTCATAGACTGAAAGTTAAAGGGTGGAAAACAATACTCCATGTGACAGGAACCTGAAAAAAAAAGCAGGAGTAGCTATCCTCTTTGCAGATCAAGTGGATTTCAAATGAAAATCTGAAACACTCTGGGGTCCCAAGAATTTCAGATAAGGGATACTCAACATGTATGTACAAATCTACTGTGAACATGTGTTTTCATTACTCTTAAGTAAAAACTTAAGACCAGAACTGTTGGTTCTTAACAGTAATACAAGAAATTTCTATATTGTCTTCTAAAATGGTTTTATCATTTTACATTCACATTAGAAAGTTCTAACTGGTTCACACCTAAGCTGATATTTGTTCTTTTAAAACTTCTAATTTCATCTCCCTAATGAGTGTATAATTCAATCTTGTTATTGTATTGATTAGTATTTTTCTGATTCTAGTGTTGCACACCTTTCCTTGTGCTGGACTGGCTATTTATCATCTTCTTGTGTCTACTTTTTAATTGGGTTGTCAATTAATGAGCTGTAAGAGTTCTTTATATATTCTGTTCATAGGTTATATGCATTATAAATATGGTCTGTTTTAAGGACTTTTCATTTTCTTAACAATGTCATTTAAAGTTCTAAATTTTGATGGAATCTCATTTATCAATTTTTTTCTTTTATTCATCGTTTTTTATATCCTAGGAAATTCTTGCCTGCTCTAAATTCATAAATATTTTCCCTTATAATTTCTTCTTCAAGTTTTATAGTTTTATTCTTTCATATTCAGGTTCATAGATTCTTCCAAGTTATTTTTATGTATGGAAATAAAGTGTTCTAGTACCATTTGCTGAAAACACTATCTTTTCCTCTGCTCTTGAATTGAGTTTATGTTCTATAAATTGTTAATGTTAAATAATCTTTCAAAACTCAGTGGACCATATATATGTGGTTCTATTTCTAGATTCTCTGTTTCATTCCAATGATCTATATGTCTTTCCTTACACCAACACTGCCTTGATTACTGTAGCTTTAGAGGAAGTCTTAAAATTAGGTAATAAATGTCTTCCAACACTGTTTTTTTTTCTTTTTACTTTTCCAGGTCCTTTGTACTCCTACATAACTTTTAAATTTCAATATCCAATTCTTCATTTACAGCAAGTATACACAGACCTGAATTTTTATATATACCTTGTGTTTTCTAATCCTGCTAAGTTCAAATACAAGTTCTAGGGGCTCCTAGAGATTTCTTAGTATTTTCTCTATAGATGATCATTTCATCTACATATAAAGATTTTACTTCTACCGTGCCAATCCTATCCTAATTGTGTCATTTTATTGCCAGACTATTTTGATTTGGGCCTATGTTTCAAAGTTTAATGGACAGATGAAGAGTAGGCCTAGCTGCCCTTGTTCCCCACCTTAGGGAGAAAGCATTGTATCTTTTCCATTCATATAAGGCATTTTTGCTCAAACTATGGAGTATATGTCTTATCTGTTGAGAAGGTTCTGTTCTACTGCTAGTCTCCCAATAGTTTTTACCATGAACAGCTGTAGAATTTAGTCCAATACTTTTTCTCCAACTACTGACAGGATCATATGGCTTTTTCCTTTCCTCTGTTAAAATGATGACTTTTGCGGGTGGATCTTCCAATGCTGAACCAACACTGCTATCCCTATGATAAAACCACTTTCTACATACTGCCAGATCTGACTTCTAATAGTTTGCTTTGTTAAACAAATTTCTATCTATGTTCATACTTTTTTCTTCTATTATCTTTATCCAGTTTTAGTATTAGCACAATGTTGATTTCCTAAAATGAGGAGAGAAGTGTTCCTTCTTTTTTCTGCTTTAAATGTTTGATATAATTTATCAGTTAAAAATGTATATGAGCTCTTTCTTCCTGTCCTTTTCTACTAGGGACTGAACCCAGTGCTTCCTGCATGTTTGGTGGATGCACGCAGCATACCAGTGTTAGCAAAATGGCAGATTTCATATAGCATTAAAGTTGTACTTCAGGAGCTAAGACGTCTATGATGTCCAAAGAAAATATGAACCTTCCACAACCACCAGAAGGACAAACATACATTAGTGGATCTCAAACTTGTCTTAAATCAACAACCTTCTACCCATATTAATGTCTTGATTAAATATCACAATGCAAAATACCCACACATTAAGTAAAAAAAAAATGCCAGCTGGTAAACATGACCTGCACATTTGTAAGAATATATTTAATATATGTACACCCATTATGTTTTCAGGTTAACAGGAGGAAAAATGTGGCACAATTTTTATTTCTCTTATTAAGGCACTGTCATTTAAACATGAACCTGGAGTACTCCAAATAGAATTCAGGTTTACAAGATCAAAGCATGGCAAGAATTGTCAGTTGTCAGTGGAAACGTGTGTTTCTGAAAAGTAAAATCTCAAGAGGAAAAACAGAAATGGCATGCTTATCCGTCTTGCTTAGTGAAAGAGCTACAGTTTGAAACTGTTCAAAGTAGCAGGTACAATGAATATTGCCACAAATTGTGTTAATTTTTGAAGCAGTGTGGGTGCTGACCACTAGTAGTATCAAAAATATGTTCAGGATTGTTTTGATACCTGTATTTATAATAAAAAAATGTTGGGGGGGTTGATGAATTTCTGTCAAAAGCTGTTCCTGTGTGTTACATGTAACAGACATGGTAAATATTTATTTACAGTCTTTGTTAAATAAACTATGCATTTAAGTTTAGGTGAAGTCAACAAAAGGAAATAGGTGTATAGATATGTGATTTTGAGATTAATCTTAAAAATGTAAATAAAATGTGGAACGTGTCCTAAAAAAAAATGTATATGAGCCTGTTATTGTCATATAAGTAGGTTTTCAAGCTAGGAATATACTTTCTTTAACAGGTGCTATTCAAATTTTACATTTCCTCCAGAGTCAGTTTCATTAATTTGTCTTCCAAGGTACTTCTTAGAAATTGTTAAATTTATTTCAAAACAGATTTTTGTAATATGCTTTCTCTATCCTTTTAAATTCTGTAAAATCTGTGGTAATGTCTTCTAGATCTTGATTTGTAATTTTAAAAATGTATAATTGATACTGTGTAATAGGAAGTAAAGGTCTAAAGGAGCAGGGGAAGTGGGAGGGGTAGGGGAAAGGAAAGAAGGGGAAAGAAAAAATATGAGAAAAGGAAAAAAATGGAAACAAAGTCTTTGCAAATAGGGAAGGGTGGAGGGGGTGAAGGGAGGGCAGGGGAATGGGAAAAAAATAAGAACCAAGATATTCATGTAAAGGTACAAGATCCCAATGATGAATGTAACTGTATTTTATACCTAAAATATACCAATAAACTTAACGGGGGAAAAAAAAAAGAATTCTTCTAAGCAACGACACATATATGTATTCGTCTAATTAATCCAGTCTTCCAAAAACATTTTATTAAATAAGAGAATATAACAAAGCATAGTGTATACTAATATAAGCATCTAAGAATAAGTTTTTTCCTGATTGAAGTAACAGATATAGAAGTTTCACAAATTCTTTTTTTTCCCAATTTTTTTTAATCATGGTAAAATATAACAATAAAATTAACATTCCCCCCCCCCTTTTAAATACAAGATCTTGCTTTGTAGTTCAGGCTGGCCTTAAACTCACTATGTACCCCAGGCGGACCTTGAACTCACGGCAGTCCTCCTGCCTCATCCTCCTAAGTGCTGGGATTACAGGAGTGCACCACCAAGCCCAGTCCATTTTAACCAATTTTAAGTGCACAATTAAGCAGTACTAAGTACATTCATAGTGTGCAACTGTTACCACTGTCCATTTCCATAATTCTCTTCATCTTAAAAAACTAAAACTCTATCCCTGTTAAAAGTTTATGCCACCTCCCCTTACCTCCTTACAACCACAACTGTACTTTCTCTCTACATTTTGGACTTCTCAATATAGTTCATGTTAATAGAATCACACAGTATTTGTCTTTTTGTGACTGGCTTATATCACTTCGTATAATGTCAAGATTCATCCACGTTGTAGCATGTGTATAAATTTCCTCACGAAGGCTGAATAATATTCCATTTTGCTTATCCATTCATCTATCAATGGATACTTAAACTGATTTCAGTTTTAGGTTTGGTCAATAGTGCTACTGTGCACATTAATTAGTGTACAAATATCTCTTCTTCAAGACCCTGCCTTCAATTCTTTTGAATACATAACTAGAAGTAGAAAGAACTGCGGAGCCATTTGGTGCTACTCACATAGAATATTCTTTTCTACCACTTCACTTCTACTTATCCGTGTCTTTGGATCCGAAGTAAATTTTCTATAGAGAAAATGTAATCTAGATGATGTTTTAAAAAATCCATTCTGGTTTCTGATTGCAAAGTTTGATCCATTTACATTTAAAGTAATTACAGATTAGGAGGGGCTTATTCTGTCACTTTGTTTTCTGTATGCCTTGGCTTATACGCATTTGTGTTCTATATGCCTCATACCTTTTCTGTTCCTCATTTACCATCTAAAAGTTATAACATTCTAATTTGAATTTATACCAGCTTAGCATCAGTAACATCCAAAAACTCTGCTCCTTTAACAGGTCTCCCCTCATATCTTCCAACTGTTAATGTCACAATTGTGACAACTTTTTATGTGTAAATGTTGTTTTATATCCAAAAGCATAAAATAATTTTACTGTACTAGTCTCTTAAATTATGCAAAATATAGAATTACAAATCACAAAATAATACTAATAATTAGTTTTTTTGTTTTTTTTTTTTTTTGGTATTGGGGATTAAACTCAGGACCTTGTGCTTTCGAGGCAGGCAGTGGCACCACTGAGCTAAATCCCCGGCCCATAATTAGTTTTTTTTAAATAGAGTATTAGTCTCTTAAATCATGTAGGAAACAAATAGTATTCTAACACTATTGTTAGGATAACATGAGCTTTTATAATTATCCACATAATTACCTTTACTGAGAGTATATGGTTTCGAATTACTGCCTAGTGTCTCAGATCTCCCTTTAGCAGTCATATAGGGCAGGTCTAGCAGTAACTCGCTCAACTTTAGTTTATCTGGGTAAGTCTTAGTTTCTCTCTCACTTTTAAAGGACAGTTTTCTCAGATACAGATTCCTGACTGACCACTCTTTTAGCAGTTCAAATACAACAGCCTACTGCCTTCGGGGCACCAAAGTTTCTGAAGAGGTTTCTGCTAACAGCCATATTGAAGAGCTCTTGTATGTGATGAGTCCTTCTTGCTGTTTTCAGGATCCTTTTTGTTTTGGCTTCCTGTAGTTTGATTAAAATGTGTCTAAATGTGGGACCCTTTGAGTTCAACTCACTTTGAGCCTGCTGAGTTTGTTGAATGTTTATATTCTCATCTTTCATCAAATTTGGGGATTTTCATCTATCAAATATTCTCGCCACCCTTTCTTCTCTCTTCTCCTTCTGAGAGTCCACCAATGTGCATGTATGTGTATGTTAAAGGACATATCTTCAATCAATTTTTTTTTCTGTTCCTCACAATAGAAAAGTTTCATTAGCCCATCTTCAGGTTTGCTAAATCTTTCCTTTGCCTATTTAAATCTGTCTTTGAATTCCTCTAGTGAATTTTTCACTTCAGTTATTACAACTTTCAACTCCAGAATTTTTTTGGTTACTTTTTAGGTTTTTAAACTCTTTAATGATTTTTCTATTTTGTCTATGCATTGTCCTCTTGAGTTTGTCCATACCTTCCTTCAGTTCTTTCAGCATCATTAAGACAGCTGTCTTAGTCTTCGTCAAATAGATCTGCCACATACTTTAGGGATTCATTTGGTTTTGGTTTGCCATGTGACTTGTTGCTGAAAGCTGGACACATAAATCTAAATAATGTGGCACTCCTAAAAATTAGATTCTCACCCTTCCCCAAGGTTTTCTGTTTGGTTGGCTGGTTGGTTGTCATTGGAGTCTGAGGTGTAAATTTAACATCCTCTCAGGTCCTTCCTGAACCTGTCTTTCTTTGGACAGATGTGGTGCTTTCCTAATTTCTCCTGCACATGTAGCTGCTTTTGAATCTCTTAGTTTTCCATGTCTGGCTCCCAAAAGAGGCTGGGGGGTGGGATAAATATATGAAGGAGATTGGGAGAGAACCACTAGCTCTTTAAATTCCCTGGAAATCACTTCAGCTAGAGAGGGTGGGGCTTGTAACATTGAAGGGTGGGGACAACAATGAATGTCCAACCTTGTTGGTACCTCTCATCAGAAGCAGCAATCAATGACCAGGGCACAGATCCCCAGTGGTAGGAAGACAGGATCGTTTCTGCCCACTTTGGCTCCCACAAGTTGTATGCAGGTGGGACACAGGTACCTGCTATTGTGTTAAAAGCTACATTGACTGAAACTAACCATAACTTAAAGCCCAAACCCTCCCCTGGAAGTTTCAAGGCTTCAATAGACTCCAGTGTTCCAAAATAGTTACATAAATACATTCTGACTCTGATATTGTCTAGATGGGCAGTTAGATTCCTTCCAACTCCACTATTCTCTCAGAATCCTCTCCATGATTCACAGATTCTAATTCTCACTGTAATCCCTCAGAACTTTGGCCTTTAAAGTAGTAGCTAAAGGGAAACACTGTTAATCTGACATTAATGTATAACTGGATTTGTTCTAAAGCATATCTTTTTTTTTTTTGGTACCAGGGATCAAACTCGGGTCCTTGCGCTTGTGAGGCAGGTGGCGACACCACTGAGCTAAACTCCCGGCCCTAAAGCATATCTTTCTTAAACTGTGATGCCAGTTCTCTGGACTGCCTCAATGGCCACCCCAGCCTGCAGCCAACAATCTTCCATCTGAACACAAGGGCTATGTCTTGTGAACCCCAGGCAGTGCGGTGACATGTCTCTGGAATATGTTCGTGAACACACTGAGATGATGTCTCCATGTAGAAAGGAAGCCTGTACCCACAATGAGGCTTTTTTTTTTTGGTACAGGGGATCTACCTCCGGTCCTTGAGCTTGCGAGGCAGGCGGCAGAACCACTGAGCTAAATCCCTGGCCCCACAACGAGGCTTTTTAAACAGATTCACAATCTGAAGAGTCTCCTAACCAGTAAGATAGCCTGGCTCCCTGGAAAGAACTAAGAAATGGCAATCAGAACTTGGACCCTATCTTAGCTAACTAGGCTTTCTGTATCTCATTATCCTTAAGCAAAATGAAGGTGACTAACCCAGTGGTACCTAAAGTACTCTTAAACAACCTTACCATACAAAGTATTAGGAAGAGAGTACTTGTGATAGATATTTCAAGAGTCTACATGACTGGGCCACAGGGGGTCTTGATATTAAGGTTAACATCATTCTGTCTGTGAGGAATTTCCGTTATGAGCTGACTGAATGAGCAAATTGTCCTCCCCACTGTAGGTGGGCCTCATCAAATCTGCTGAAGGTCTAAGCAGAACAAGAAGGCCAAAGGAGTATTTTCTCCCTCTACTCAGGTCCTGTCTTCAGCTGGAACATCAGTCTTCTCCTGCTTTTGGACTCAGATTTGACTGGACTTACACCATCAGCCATCCTGGTTCTCGGGCCTTCAGACTCAACTGCTCTATACCATCTGCACTCTAGGCTCTCCAGCTTGCTGACTCTGACCCTGGGACTTCTCAGACTCTGTAATGTGTGAGCCAGTCCTTACAACAGAGACAGACAGAGACAGACAGAGAGACAGAGACAGAGACAATATTCTGTGAGATGAAGGAAAGCGATGTGGAAATCCTGACATTATTTTTACGGTATCAGCCTAGTGTATCACTTTTCATTTCAGAGTGGAGAACACTGGATATAATCAGGGATATCTGAGATAACGTGGCTTAAAGAAATAAAAGCTGAGGTCCCTCTGAGACCGGAGACCTAACCTACCAATCTGAAAGTAAGTAAGATAATGTTGTACTGTGATTCATAGTCTTTACTCTTTGGTCACTTAAGAGGAAGGAAAAGAAGGTGACTGCTGTTGCTATTGCTACCATCATCATCTCAGCTTCATCGTCACCATTACCATCAGGTAAGTGACCAAAATGGCCGCTCTGTCCCCTCAGCCTCCTCAGTCCCTGCACCAACCCAAATTTCAGTTTAGGTAAGAAAATAGCCTTTTGAAGCTCAGATGTTTGTGAGACAGGTTAAGTCTCACTGTCATTCACACTTTGGTGTTACGTGCATCAATTAAATAGCTACCAGAAATCAAGCTCAATTAAAAAAGGTATTTTACTTAAAAGGAAAAGAAAGAAGGCAGGTGTGGGGTAGGCCTGTAATTCCAGCTGCTTGGAAGGAAGGCTGAGGCAGGAGAATCTTAAGTTCAAAACCAGCTTAGGTAACTTAGCAAGAGCTTATCTCAAAATAAAAAAGGACTGGGGATATAACTCAGTGATAGAGTGTTCCTGGGTTCAAGTCTCAGTATGACGGGGAGGGAAGAGGAAAGAAAAAAAGAAAGAAAGAAATGCAAGAGGAACAGACTCTCCAACATTTGTCAGGCTCCTGTTGCCCATCTTCTGGACAGGACTGAGACCCAGGTTTCTGGGAACCTTGTAAAAACCAATGAAGGCCACTTGGGTCTGTGGTTCTGCGTTTTCTATCTGAGAGGAAGGAGGGTAGCTAGCCTAGAGCATTTCAAATGCATTTTTGAAGCCAAAATCATCATGGTACATACAGCTCTTCCCTCCAAACAACTTGCCATGAAGCAGCAAGGTGCCCTGAAGGCAAGGGTGAAGGCACATCTGCAGGCTCCCAGCTGGAACCACCATCCTGCTGCCCAGCCATCTTTATGGGGCCCTGCCAAGGGCTCTGGATGTCACCAGAGCACCCTCCTGACCCCCTGCTCCACCTGCACCCATGCTTATAGCTATTACCCCCAGCTTTATTCACTGCATCAAGACTTCAGTGCAGCCGGTCTACCCATCAGGGAGTGGATTCTGGATTCCACAGGGCACAACAGACTAGGAATGTTCGCTTGGCCAATAAAAGGTTGGTGACCAAGGCTGCCAGTGCTGCCAAGCAGAGGTGCGGCCTCTGGTTGCTGGGCAGGACATGGCCAGGGATACTCGCCCTGCTCACTGAGCCGCAGGGGCTCCATCTGCCTTGTAGCTCAGGGAGAAGGGCTCATCTCCCTCTACACTGGACAATAGGGGAAACAAGGAGGCATGCTGGGCTGGCTGAGAAGACACATCAAGGGGCCTATGAATAATAAAATGATGAAATGCTTAAAAACTGAACTTACCTCTGATCCCAACGAAGACGGTCAGGCCAAAACAGATGAAGAAGACCACGAATACAAGGACAAAGTGGCGCTTGGAGAGCGTGTAGAGCCTCATGGGAGCCAGCCTGGGGAGCAGAAGCGAAGAGGTGAGGGAGACACACAGGATCCACAGATCATCTACACAACCTCCACACTCCCTGCCCAGGCCCCCCACCTTCCCACCCTAATAAGCCCTCATATCTCAAGTGGATCCACCTCAAGAACTACTTTGACCAAACAGTCTCAAGGACCCAGGTACCAGAGCCATACGAGGCAGGCTCTGAGAACCCAGAGCTCCTCACATGAGGCTTTCCCTTGGGGCCCATCCCCGTGAAAAACAGCCTGGCCGCCTGAGTCTGTGTTTGATGCCCACCAAGCAGTGGCCTGCAGTTCTCTGTGACTTATGCCACCAGGGAAGCCCACTCAGAGGGTGAAGTCTAGAAACTTTGTCAGAAGAAAATGTGGGGGTGTGGGTAGGAATCAGTTCTCTCTCAGAACCCCCTGTATAAGGGGAAGCAAACAAAAGTTTGTAGAGGGCAGATGACAAATGCCTGCAGCTTGTGCACTACAGGCACCTGGCTTTGCCTTCCAAAGTGGCCAAGGCCCCACATAAACATACGATCGTGTCTGTGTTCCTATTAACTTCATTTATGGAAAGAGGCGCAGGCAGGGCTTGGCTGACCAACTCCTACCCTGAACCCAAAGGCGGGCCCCCCACACCAAGGAACTGAGCCTGGCTGTGGCCTTCCTTTGCTGTCTGTGTGCTGAAGTTCCAAAGTTCTCTGGCTGGGACCGACAGCAGCAGAAAGACTTGACTCTTGCAATCAGAGACAGGAGTGGCCTGAGACCCAGGGAAAGGTTGTTGACTCATGTATACACACACACTCTCCCTTACACACCCAGGACTCAGCTGCTGGGCAGGAAGCCAGCCACCAGGACGGACTGAGGGCGAAGGTGAAGCCTAGGAGCCACTGTGGCTCTGACGTGGCCCTGCTGACAGCAAAGGACCAGTGTGACCAGCCAGTGGATACACACACTACCCAGAAGACTTTGAGACCAGTGTCACTGGGCTCATGAATGACGGGCCCAGGGAAGGCTCCGAGGTTTCTCCGGGACCCAAGTCCAAATGCTGACCCACAAGTGACCCTACCTGGCATGAGAAGAGAAGCTAGTGCTATAAGTGGCCTCAGCCCAACTTGGATTTGGGCACAGAGGGCTGCTGGTATTAGAGACAGAAATGCCCTCCAGGACACAGCCCAGTTTTCTCAATTCACAAAAGAGGAAGATGAGGTCTGGAGACAACAGAGCTGCCCAAGCTGTCACAGCTCTGGTCTTTGGCAGCACCTGCCACTCCCCTGGAGGGGGCTCTGGGAAGCAGGACCTGGATCTGTTAATTCCCTTCTGGGCAGCCCCATGGGATGTGAGGCCGGAGAACCAGTATCTCCTGTGTCCCTTCTTGTGACAAGTCAAGTCTATTACTCGGTTCTTGGCACAGTGTGTTTAATATACAGTGTTTTAGTACACAAGATTTCTAGGCAACTGCACAGGGCATTTTGATATTGAAAAACACACAAAGCTAAAGTGACTGGATGGTGGGGAAATACAAATGCAGTTTAGTTAATGGTATGGCACTGATGCTGTTTTTAATCAATGTGCCAGGTTACTTCAGACACTGACATCAGGGGAAGCTGGGGAAAGGTGTACATTGCCACTCTCCTGTGAATGTAAAATTGTTGTGAGAAGTTACACAGAGGCACTCGTGAGCTTTTCCATTACACCACCCTCGGGGGCCTGTCCCTGCACAGAGGCACTGGCCCAGGACTGAGCAACAGCCCCGCAAGCAGAGGCCAAAAGGAGACCTGGAAGCAGAGAAAAGCAGAGTAAGAATCATTAAAAACTTTGAATTCTAAAGCACATTATTGACACCCTAAAAGCACTGCTACTTGGCAGGTGGGAAGCAAGGCTGAAGAGCCATTAAGAAAGGGCACTAAGGCACAGGCTAACTTGGCATCGTACAGACCACCCGGGCCATGCCACCTTGCCCCTTGGGAGCCTCGACGAAACCCATTCTTTCCCTTCCTCAAAACTTCCACTGAGACTCAACTGATTAGAAAATCCCTTGGTACAGCAACTTGAAGGAAAAGACCCAGAGAAAGCACACTAATCCCTCAGCTTAAGAAATGAAACCCAGAGAACTTGGCTGGCTGGAGAGGGTGGGCAAGAGGCCTTGCTTTCTGCAGTCTTCATGTCCTGACAAACAGCAAACCTTTCAGGGAGGCTGGGGCCAGAACCCCCAGCCCAAACGGCTGCTTCGGGTCAGATGGCATCCAGACAGGACGGCACTGTGGGATGACACCTTCCCCTCTTTGGTCCTGTCTGCTCTCAGCCTGCCATCTAAGAGCTTTGAACCAGGCGGGTATGGTGGCTGACTCCTGCAATCCCAGCACTCTCGGGGGCTGAGGAAGAAGAATCACAACTTCGATCCCAGCCTGGGCAACTTAATGACTTAGTGGACCCTGACTCAAAATTAAAAAATAAAAAGGGCGGGGAGAACCTGGGAATGTAGCTCAGTGTGAAAGACCTGGGTTCAATCCCCAGTATGACAATGAATAAATGAATGCTGTGAACCAAAGAGTGAGTGACTTCTGACTTTACTGAATAGTGGAAAACTTCCCAAACAGAGGTAGAGAATTGGACACAGAGATAAGTGAGGCATATAGAACTCCAACTAGCCATGATCAAAAAAAATCTACATCTAGACATACAATAGTCAAGATCCCAGAAACCCAACAGAAGAAAAAAATCCTACACGCAGTTAGAGAAAAGAAACAAATCACCTACAAAGGAAAGCCCATCAGAATCACAGCAGACTTCTCAACACAAACCCTCAAATCAAGGAGAGCCTGGAGTGAAGTATTTCAAGCCTTAAAAGAAAATAACTTCCAACCTAGACTGTTGTACCCTGTAAAATTATCTTTCAAAATCGATGGGGAAATTAGATATTTCCATGACAACGAACACCTGAGAAATTTCATGAACACCAAACCAGCACTACAAGCAATTCTAAACAATATCCTAGAAAAAAGCAATGAAGGCCACAACTCCCTGAGGCCCAAGAGAGGGAAGCCACCAGGCAAGGTAAGACACTAAAGGGAAAGGGGGAAAAAATAAGAAATAAAAGAGCCAACAAAAGTAAAACATCATGACAAGGATAAATCAATATCTATCAATTATAACCCTCAATGTTAATGGCCTCAATTCACCAATCAAAAGAAATAGACTGGCAGAATGGATTAAAAAGGAAAATGCAACAATATGCTGTATACAAGAAACACACCTAACTCAAAAAGAAACTCACAGACTGAAAGTAAAAGGATGGAAAACAGTTCTCCATGCCACAGGAACCCAAAAGAAAGCAGGGGTAGCAATCTTATTTGCAGACAAAGTAGATTTCAAACCAAAACTAATTAAGAGAGACAAAGACGGTCACTACATCCTTGTGAAGGGAACAATCCAAGAGGAAGAGATGACAATCCTAAATATATATGCACCAAATACAAATGCCCCCAACTATACAAAACAAATATTAATGGACATGAAAAACCAAATAAACACTAACACAACTGTAGTGGGGGACCTCAATACCCCACTATCACAAATAGACAGATGATCTAGACAAAAAGTTAACAAGGAAATTCTAGAACTGAACCAAGCTATTGAACAAATGGACTTAATAGATGTTTACAGAGTGTTCCACCCCACAAAATCAGAATACACATTCTTTTCGGCTGCACATGAGTCATTCTCCAGAATACCACATGCTAGCTCACAGGACATGTCTAAGTAAATGTAAAAGAATAGAAGTTACCCCCTGTATATTATCAGACCATACTGCAATAAAATTGGAGATCAATAACACAAGAAACCACAAAACCTCAACAAACACCTGGAAACTGAATAACACCCTCTTGAACAATCAATGGGTCACAGAAGTAATTAAAGAAGAAATTATACAGTTTCCACAAGTAAATGAAAATGCCAGTACAACATACAGGAATCTATGGGACACAATGAAAGCAGTTCTATGCGGGAAATTCATAGCAGTGAATGCTCATATTAGGAAAACAGAGAAAACTCAGATAAATAACCTAATGCAGAACCTCAAGCTCCTAGAAAAAGAAGAGCATAACAAATCCAAAGCTCATACAAGAGAGGAAATTATAAAGATCCCAGCAGAAATCAATGCAATGGAGACTAAGAGAATGATACAAAAAAATCAATGAATCAAAAAGTTGGTTTTTTGAAAGAATAAATAAAATCAACAAACCTTTAGCCAACCTTATCAAAAAAAGGAAAGAAAAGGCACAAATACATGTAATTAAGAATGAAAAAGGTGAAGTCACAACAGATCCAACAGAAATCCAGAGGATCATCAATACCTACTTCGAAAACCTCTACTCCAATAAAATGGAAAACACAGAAGAAATGGGCAGATTTCTAGATACATACGAATTGCCAAAGTTAAATGAAGAAGATACAGAAATTTTAAACACCCCAATTACAATGAGTGAAATTGAAAATGTAATAAAATATTTACAACAAAGAAAAGCCCAGGTCCAGATGGCTTCACTGCTGAATTTTACAAGACATTTAAAGAAGAACTAATGCCATTCCTCTTTAAACTCATCAAGGAAACTGAAAGGGAAACAATACTTCCAAATTCATTCCTGGAAGCAGGTGTTACTTTGATTCCAAAACCAGGGAAAAACCCAACCCAAAAAGAGAACTACAGGCCAAACTCCCTAATGAACACAGATGCAAAAATCCTCAACAAGATACTGGCAAACAGAATACAGAGGGTCGTCAAGAAGATCATACACCCTGACCAAGTCAGATTTATCCCAGGGATGCAAGGATGGTTCAACATTCATAAATCAATAAATGTAATACACCATATTAACAGAGTCAAGGACAAAAACCATACAATCATCTCATGCAGAAAAAGCATTCGACAAAATCCAGCACCCATTCATGATAAAAACCCTACAGAAAATTGGAACAGAAGGTCTTTATCTTAACCTGATTAAGGCTATCTATGAAAAACCAACCCCCAACATCATACTAAATGGTCAAAAACTGAAAACTTTCACACTAAAATCAGGAACAAGACAAGGATGCCCACTATCACCACTCCTGTTCAATATAGTTCTGGAAACATTAGCCACAGCAATTAGAAAAGAGAAAGAAATAAAAGGAATAAAGATAGGAAAAGAAGAAGTTAAACTGTTATTATTTGCTGACGATATGATACTTTACATAGAAGACCCAAAAAACTCAGTCAAAAGTCTTCTAGACCTAATTGACAGATTCAGTAGAGTAGCTGGATACAAGGTCGACACTCAAAACACAGTAGCCTTCTTGTACACAAATAACAGACTCACTGAGAGAGAAATTAGGGAAACAATTCTGTTTACAAGAGCATCCCAAAAAATGAAATATCTAGGAATCAATCTAACAAAGGAAGCAAAAGACCTCTACACTGAAAACTACAGCACTCTGAAAAAAGAGATCAAAGAGGATACAAGAAAATGGAAAGACATCCCTTGCTCCTGGGTAGGAAGAAACAATATAGTGAAAATGGCCATACTTCCAAAACTACTATATAGATTCAATGCAATGCCAATTGAAATTCCAACAATATACTTCACAGAACTAGAGAAAACAATTCAAAAATTCATTTGGAGCCCTGAGAGACCTAGAATAGCTAAAGCAATTCTAAGCAACAGAGACATGGCTGGGGGTATCACAATCCCCAACTTGAAACTATACTACAAAGCTACTGTGATAAAATCAGCATGGTACTGGCAAAGGAACAGACCTGAGGATCAGTGGAATAGATTAGAAGATGCAGAAACAACTCCAGACATGCTCGGCCACCTCATCTTTGACAAAGGAGCCAACCACCATCGTTGGAGGAAAGATAGCCTATTTAATAAATGGTGTTGGAAAAACTGGATCTCAACCTGCCAAAGATTAAAGCTAGACCCATACCTATCATCATGCACTAAACTAAGATCAAAGTGGATTAAAGATATAAATATTAAGACAGAAACACTAAACTTGCTGGAAGATAAGTTAGGTAGAACTCTTGAAGACATTGGCATAGGAAAAGACTTCAGGAAAAGACTCAGCAGCACAGGAACTAGAAGAAAGAATCAGCAACTGGGATCTCATCTTATTAAAAAGCTTCTGCACTGCAAAAGAAACCACCAACAGAGCTAAAAGACAATATACAATATGGGAAAAAATTTTTAGCAGCTGTACCTCAGACAAAGGACTACTATCTAGAATATATAAAGAACTGAAAAAAATCAGGCCCCCCCCAAATTCAAAGACCCAATTCAAAAATGGCCATCTGAAATGAACAGACATTTCTCAAAGAAGTAAAAGCAGCAAACAAATATATGAAAAAATGTTCAACGTCACTGGTCATTCAAGAGATGCAGATGAAAACAACACTGAGATTCCACCTCAACCCAGAAAGAATGGCTGCTACCAAGAAATCAACCAATAACAAATGCTGGTGGGGTTGTGGAGAGAAAGGAACCCTTCTCCTTTGTTGGTGGGAGTGCAGACTGGTGCAACCACTGTGGAAGTCAGTATGGAGATACCTCAAAGAACTAGGACTAGAAGTCCCATATGACCCAGCTATTCCCCTGGTGGGTATCTTCCCAAAAGAATTAAAAGTATCATACCACAGTGATATATGTGCACCCATGTTCATAGCGGCACAGTTTGTAACAGCTAAAGCTTGGAAGCAGCCCAAGTGCCCATCAGCTGGAAACTGGATAAAGAAAATGTGGTTTTTTAATAAAATGGAGTACTACTCAGCCATAAAGAATGAAAAACTAGTCATTTATAGCTAAATGGATGCATATCGAGGCCATACTCTTAAGTGAAATAAATAGGACACACATGTGTAAATACCAAATAGTCTCACTAGTATGAGAAACTGATAGTGTAAACAAGGGTTAAAATGATTAAAATGAATAACTGATAATTTGAAATAGGAAAAAAGGTCCAAAGACGAAGTAGTGAAGGGAGGGGAAGGGGAAAGGAAAAGAGGGAAAGGAAAAACTATGAGAAAAGAAAAAAAAATGGAAATGAAATCTATGTAAATAGGTAAGGGCAGAGAGGTTGAAGGGTGCACAGGTAATGGGGAAAAAAATAAGAACCAAGATAGATTATGTACAGGTACAAACACCCAATGATAAATGTAAATGAATTGTATACCTAAAATGTACCAATAAAATGTACCAATAAATTTAATTTAAAAAAAAACACAGCCACCAGATCAACTGCCACCATTATTCCAAAGTGTTCATGCAGTGTCCTCAGGCTGGAGGTGAGATGCCAGGGGAGGCAGGGACTGCCCATTACCCACTACACCCCAGCCAAGGCAGCATGCCTGCTGATGAAGTCTGCTACCCACCTGACCAGGGCAGGAAGACATCTACAAACCCCTGCCAGCACTCGATGACATCTCTTGTTCTTCACATCAGTTCTGTATGTTATGAACTGATGCTCTGTACATCAGTTGTCCTCTCCAGGCTCAGGTATATTTTCCTACCAGCCATCCAACACACATACTATAAAATCTCAGCCTAGCTGGAGCCCCAGACTTTGAAAGATCTTCCAAATGCAATGAAGCATTAACACCCTTAGACTTTTGGGGGTTCTTCTAAACTAATCTCAGTTTCATAGGTGTTTTAAAACATCAGACATTTTTCCTAGAGAAACCAAAATGCCTTTATTGGAAAGCCTGTCCCCCAAATCTGCAGCTATAATCCAAGCTGTTGTAAAACCTACCTTCCCCTCAGTAGGCACATTCACAACCACTTACAAAGAGACTGCTACCACATGAGGTGAGGTCTGTGGAGACCCCAATTCACATGTGAAAACAACTGGACAACGACCCTGCACGGCTCTCTGTGGCTTATAAGGACAGGCTGGCCTCTTGTTGTTCTTTGCCTCTCCTCCCTTCTTTCCGCTTGCTCCCGTGACCTCATCCAGTCTTAAGCTTGATATACCAGGTAGGTGGGTATAATTCCCTTAGAGGGATCTCAGCCCAGGCCTCTCCCCTAACCTCCAGACCCCTATTAAACTGCCCATGTGCCACCTCCACTTGTATCCAACAGGAAACTCAATTGTGACCCCTCTGGCCCCAAACCCTTGATGTTCTCCCTCATGTGATCCCCCTGCAGCATTCCCCCTCAGGATCTGGCAATTCCACCTTTTAGATGCTTAAGCCAAAACCCATGGACACCACACAGAGCCCAGAATAGAGAGCAGAAAGATAAAAGCCACCTAGGTCAGAGAGACCTGACACCACAGGGTTGAGGCTAGCCATGCCCCACCTCAACTTCTAGAGAGCCATCATTTACCCCAGTGAGCCAAGCCACTGTTCATGAGATAGCAGATCAAAACCAAAATCTGAGGTGGGCAGGGTGGCACTCTGAGGGGCTGAGGCAAGAGGATTACAAGTTCCAATTCCACCTGGGAAGTTTTTTCAGACCCTGTCACAAAATAAAAAAAATCAAAAGGGCTGGGAATGTAATTCAATGTAAAGGCCCTAGACTCATTCCCTGGTACCAAAAAGAAAAAAGCTTCCCATGGATACACATTACCCCACACATACAAACCAAATTTAGAATGTAACTCAAGAGAACCAAGTCACCCAGGCATGGAAAAGCTTCTCTCTCAAGCCACCCTGAATTGTCCTTTCACAATGGAAGACGGTCATCAGCCACAGCTGCCAGCAAGTGCTACCCTCCCTGCTGCCTCTGGTCACTCCGTCCTGGTCCCTCACCCCCACGAACCCACCTTGCCTCAGGTGGGGTGTCCTCAGCCACTCTGAGAGACAGCAACTATCTGCCCACCTGCAGGACTCCATGCCAAGCCCCATTTGGGATTTTATGAACATGATCAGTTGTTCATCCACGTCCATGGCCTCCACAACCCAGGGCTGCCACCGCATTTGGCCTTCCAGTGCTCAACATGTGCCCTACAAAGAGCAGGCGTCCATTAACTTCATATTCCCTGCACGACTGCTCACCCTTCCCTAGTCTTATTCTTTTTTTCTGTGTTCCAGTACATTCCCTGCTACAATAAAATGCTGACCAGTGAATTACAGGATTTAACTATTTTCTTCCCCCATGTTGTCTTTCAATGGCATCTGTGGCTCCGGCTTTACCATCTCTGTCTTCTGAGGTGGGCAAAGCAGTTCCACAACACATGGGTCCAAAAGGCCTTCTGTTGGGTCCCCACTGAAGTCCTCCACGCTGGTTCTGCCAGCTTGTGATGGTTGAGTGATTGTGTCAACCTGAGAAGTTTGGTTGAGAAGCTTAGCTACATCGGCTCAGCAATCCCATGCCATAGGGCATGGGAGAACCATCCTAGGCTCTGAGCCTGGATGTTAAAAAGGGGAAGTGTGGAAGGACACAGCTGCTTCTGTTCCTTCAGAGGAGCTCCCGTCTTCACCTTGGACGTCATTGCCTGCCTTCCAGAGAAAACTCTTCAGCCTTCAATCACAGACCCATGGGCCTCCTCATACAGACTCCCTACAGGACACTGCAGTGAGCTCCAGACCTTCAACTGAATCATTCAGTCTCCAGTCATACGATTCTGTGGGTGGCCATTGTGAGCCAATCTTGTAAATCCTTGTATATTTGTATATCTTATGTTACATTTGTTTTTCCAGTATACTAACTGATACACAGCTGGAAAGTCCTTGTCCCCATTAGACTGGCTGAGCACCTCAGGCCCCTGCAGCCAACATTACAGTGCCCACTACACACTTCTCCCTCCTATGCAGGCTCCTTGAGGTCCATAAAAACAGACATAAGAGGGTGGGAGGCCTGGCCATGCACACATAGGCCACAAGATGGACAGGAGTGGGGTGTGTGGGGAATTCCAGAAAACACCTCAGGGGGCTGACTTTAGTGAGAGGAAAAAGCAAGCACCAGCAATCACCACCTGTACCCCAACCAGTGCCTGAAGCCAGCACCCTGACCACTCCAGTCCTGTGCGGGCAACATCACCCAGGAGGTGGAAGGCTTGTGAACAAGATATATTTTATCTCATCTCATCATGCTACCAGTTTAGTAGGTAGATATGAGCATACTTCATTCTTCAGTATTAATTCAGTGTTACTAATTTGCTACTTGTTCAACTGATACCCTGATTTCCCTCTTTAGAATTTAATAATTAGGATCTAAGCACTGGAAAGAGATTTTAAATCTCTCGGCCTGTACTTACATTTTAGTGAAGATTTTATTTTGTTCACAACTGAAATAAAAACAGTATCTTCTTTGGCACTGGCCTGCTGCCTATCAGCCTGGCCCCCCAATTTCTAACGCTATGGATGTGAGCACTACTCCCGAGCCTCAGTTTCCTCATCTGCAAAAAGCAGATAAGCAGAATATTTACAGGGTACCTGGGAAATGTAATGAAATAAAAAATAAAGTATTTCAAACAGCAGTTGAGAAGGTAGCAAGAACTCAATCATGTTGGTTATTAGAAGTCATGGCTGTAGTTTTTCTCCTCCCTCTAGCATGGGAGGAGGGGTCTCACTAAGTTGCCCAGGCTGACCTCAAACCTCTAGGCTCAAGCAATCTTCTTGCCTTGGCCTCCTAAGTAGCTGGAACTAAAAGTTCCTGGTTTCTCTATTTCTTTTTTTTTTGGTACCGAGGATCGAACTCAGGATCTTGCGCTTGCGAGCCAGGCTGCAGAACCACTGAGCTAAATCTCCGGGCCTTCTCTATTTCTTATTTGTGAAAAAAATGTCTTCACTGGCACAGTATCTCTGAAGACCCACTGTATAAAGTGCTCTCTCCTCTACCTCCAGCCAAGGAAGGAAAGGGCAGGAGCTAGCACTTCCTGAGCACCACTTGCTATCACACTAAGGCCTTGGGTGGGGGCAGATATTACCAGGCCATTTTGAATATGGAAAAACAGGCTGAGGTGGGGTCCCAGGCAGCAGGAGGTGGAGGTGGAGGTGGAGGTAGACTTGGAATCCACCAGTGCATACCCAACTAACATGCTCCTGTACACCAAAATCTTTGCTTTTAAAATAACCTGCCACTGGGCTGGAGATTTAGCTTAGTGGCGCTGCTCCTACCTCAAAAGCGCAAGGTCCTGAGTTCAATCCCTGGTACTGCCAAAAAAAAAAAAAAAAGAAAGCCTACCACTTAATGAGTTCTAAGGAGAAACTTCTGAGGGGAAGAACAGAATAAGTCTGAAATTTCAATCAGCCAAATTGAATATATTACCAATAATTTCTTTAGCTACTCAAGAATTGATTAGGCTTCAAAAAAGCCATTATGTGAACACTCAAAGCCCAACAACCCACACACATCATAACAAGCAGAGTTTTAGGGTCTCAGGAAGTGTGAGTTCATGTGTATCCTTTCCAGGCCCCAAGCTCAGTGGCTCACACCTAGGAGCTGCCCAGGCCGAAAGGAACAAGGAAGCAGGTCAAGTGCCGGTCAGTACACCTGATCTCCACACAGGAAGTACTGGGCATGGCTCCAACCCAGCACCAGGCATTGCAGCCTGAGGGTCCAGAAGCCAGGCAGGGAGCCCTCTCCACTATAGCCCTACAGATAACCTGGAGCGCACCACTATGCCTCTAGGACTTCAGATTCTTGAACTGTTACACCCACAAAGCATGAACCCCACTGTCTGTGGCCGATGTGAGGAAGAATCCTTTATCTTGTGTGGCTGTAGAGGGTAGTGATCAAGAGGCTAGGAGCATAGGCCCTGGAGCCCAACCACCTGGGTTCCTCAGCTGAGATTTACAGCTTGACCCTGAGAAACTCACTGGACTCCTCTGCACCTCAGTTTCCTCATCTGTAAAATGGGGATAAGCATGCGACAGTGAGGATTTCGTGAAATGATGTAAAATGACACAACAGTACTTAGTGCATAGTTAAATCTCAAGCAGTTCTCTTTTCTTTCTGGAGATCATTTTGGTTCAGAAATATATGAATATGAATATATAAATATAGAGGTATGACCAAAGAGAGTGAATGTTTAAGTAAAAATTTTAAAAATTTATTACAGTAAAAGACACATCACCAGTAGCCATCCTTATCCCACACTTAACCCATCATTCTTGTCTCTTTCTGGAGCAGTTCTCAAAGTCCTCTTTCATGTCTTTTCATGACTGCCTTGATGTCCTGAATCAATTCAGAACATTTACAGCAATTTCTGTCAAATAAAAACATTATGATATGTCTTCATCTACCTTATAAACCAGATCTCCCATGATGCAACTTCTGGCTCTTCCCAAAAACCAAAATGACCATGAAAGATAAACATTTTGAATCAATGCAGTATATCACGGCAGCCACAACACTGCTCACAAAAAAAAAGACTCCCAGAACTGCTTCAGAAAGTGGCAAGAATGATGGGACAAATGTGTTTGAAGTAAGGGGAGGTATCTGAGAGGGATTAATGGCACGTCTTTTACTGTCATAAAACTTTTAAATGTAAGCATTCACGTACTTTGTGAAAAAATATACATATAGATATATACAGATAGGTAGATAGATATATTCTATGAGATGCAATCCTAAGTAATCTAATAATCCTAAACAAGATTGCAGGAACAGACTACTGACCCAAGCCTGATGGCCTCTCAGGCACCCAGGGGGCCCTGAAGCCACAGTAGGCTCCACCATGATTAATTTGTTGCTAGCAAAAAAGTGGTCTAATATACTTCTGCACAAAAATGCCCCAGAATAAGAGATGTGTAAATGCACTTAAAAAATGACTTGCAGTGCCAAGCAAGAGACACACAACGCCAACCTACTGACATCTGCAGAGAAATGCCATAGCAAGACCAAAGTAACCAATGAATATGAGAGTCTCAGCTGCAATGGGCCCCATAGCTCAAACAAGAAGCCAATGTGACAACTATTCAAGATTGTGCCCCACACCGGGCCGAAGTTCTGGCATCTCTCCTATTCCTGGCAGTATCACAGAAGGGATGGAGGTGGCAGAAAACTCCAGGCTAACGCTGTAAGAACTGGGCACACTTTCTTCTGGCTGGTTTTGATGACAATCTCTCCTGCCTTTCCAAAAAGCATAGGCTGGGCCAAATGTGACCAGGGAGGACACCAGGGCCAAATGTGACCAGGGAGGACACCAGGCCAGCATCTGCAGCTGCTGAGTGGGGGGCCAGGCTGTTATGCTCCTCCAGGCAGCCCTCTTCCCTCTTACTCCTTCCTTCCCCAAGCTGTCCTTTCCGCTCTATCCCTTCTTCCCTCCAAGATCACCCTCACCCTACCACGCACTAAAATCCAGGACACGATTCAGATGTTCAGGCTTGACAAATGTCAAGTAAGGTTTTATTTGCTGCCAAAACCTTTCTGCAACTCTCAGATCGTGCCATTCTGAACCCTGGTGGCTATCTGACATCCAGATATCCACACCCCATCGCCCCGCCCCCTTGCCGGACAGAACCAGAGGGAGGGTGCCCAGGGATAGCCACACTGTGGCTAACAAGTCCTTCATTTACGCTTTGGGCTGCGGTTCCTCCCCAAGACCTTTCCTCAGTCGTGGCTTCCCTTCCACTTAGTGCCCTGTCCTATAACAGACAGTGCTTAAGCAGCAGCCCCAGTTGCAGTTCAGGCCAAGGCCCAAGTCCCGAACACAGTTTCGCACAGGAAGGGAACTAAGGACAGGAATCTCACTGCTGTGCAGATGGAAAAGGTCGTCTGTGAGGACCCCTGAAGTATGCAGCAGGTGCCACTCCACAGGGTCACAACCCCCCAAGGCATGGTCCCCTCAGAGTTCCCTAAGGTAACAAGAAACGCACCAGAAGGCTGTCCTTGGAGTTATCTCGACCACCTGGCTTTTAAATAAAAGAAAGATCTTTAAAATATCCACTTGGTCTGACATTTTATTCGAGTTAGCGCTCCATCATGACAAGTGACCAAAGCCAAACGTCTAAGGAAGCAGAATCGGGGAAAAGTGTCCTTCTATTACAGGCGCTTGAACTGAAGCAACCCCCACCCCGTACCATTTTTCTGTCTCCAAAAGTCCAAAGCTACCTGAGTCGCACACAGACCTGCCGGTGCCCGCCCCACAAACCGAAAATTCGGGCTCTCCTGCTCAGGACAAACCCCCTGTAACTGCACTTGGCGGGACCCCGCCTTTTAATCTCTTTTCCGAACGGCCCCTGAGGGACACCCGGGTGACGCTGCAGCGTCCAAAGGCTGCTTTGGGGACAGCGTCCATGGGGTCCCCGGACAGGTTTTTCCTCATTAAAGCCTCTGCACTTCAGAGGTACTCGAGCCCAAAGTCAGCAGATAGCACAACTCATAAAACTCAGCATCCCAGAAATCCACCGAGGCTGTGCCGGCCCCGCAAGTCCACGTCACCAGGCGCCACCGGCCCGGCCCGGCCCGGCCCGGCCCGGCCGGCCTGGCCTCGACTGCAGGTCCAACCTCAGCGGGCGCCACCATCTCGGCTCGCCGGGACAGGCCCCCGGCAGCCACCCCGAGCAATCCCTCCATCGGCTTGTCCTCGGCTTGCGGGGACAGGCCCACCACCAGCCAGCCCTCTGGTCAGGGGACCCCGACTCTGCCGGCCTAGCACTCACGGTTCCATCTCGGCGGCCCGGCCCCGGCCCGGCCCCGGCCCGGCCACTGCGCGTCCCAAAGCTGCAGCGGCAGCCGGAGCCGGAGCAACGGGCCACGGAAAACGCGGCCGAGCGCGACGCGCGGTCACGTGCGCGGAAGCGGCGGTGGGCGGGCTGCTGCGGGCCGGGCGGGGATAGGGTGGGGATAGGGCGGGGCCGCCCCTCTCGGGAAGGCTTCTCCGGGAAGGCCAACGTGGGCGCTCGCTAGCTCTCTCCCAGCGCAGAGGCAGGGCGAGGGGACAACAAAGGGGCAGGAACTCCGGAAGGCGCACCATCTTTAGAGATCACTCACCACCTTAGTCTGGAAGTCGCTACACGGACAGGTTTGCTTCCTCTCTTTTCCTCCTCTCCAAAGGTGAGATGATTGTGCACAGAACTTTCAGAATCACTTTCAAGTTTGGTGCTGCGCTAAGGCATGGACTCATTATCTCATTGTGTCTCCCCAGCAATCATTAAAAACAAATGCCCTCATTTCAAGGGCACTTGCTGGTTTCTCTACTAGCCCTGGCTCTACTGGTGCCTGCAGTTGGGGAGTTAGTCTCCCGGGTACTGGTGCCCTTATCTGCCCTGCCTTGGTAGTGTAGGAGCTTTTAAGCATCAGCCCCGACCTGTAAGACTGAAACAGATTTTATTTTATTCCCAGTGTTTAAGCAGTGCCATTCCACCACCATTCCCAGTGAGGTCACTCTACCAGCTCTTATTTGTCCTTCTCTTTCCAGGACCTGTCACCCAGCCTAATACAGAAAGACACCCAGCATATGTGTATTGAACAGATGAGTCAGTTGGATGTGTTGGGGGACTAGCAGTGTACCAGCTTATTTTCTAATAGTTTAAAGAATGCAGAACACTTGCCCATGGAGTCAGAAGGAAGAGAGTGACAAGGACCAGTATAATCTCCAGGTGAGAGGTGGGGAGTGCTCCTGCCTTTTGACTAGGGTGAGCAGCTGATGCTGGATTGCTTAGACTTTCCTGGTTCATATTAGCGCTGAAAGTCCAAGTCCAGGCAAATCCAGGAAAGTCCCTTAGTCCCAGGCAAACCGGGACAGTCGGTGACCCTACTTCTGGCCTATGTTTTTTCTGAGTTGCTGAGGAAAACTGTCTTAACATTTAAAGAATATCTTATCTTGGTTCCTTTGAAATGAGAACCTGAGAAAGTAGTGCTTTGTAAACTTTGTTGGAACAGATACAATGTCAGGGAAAGGAAGAGAGAATAAAATAAGGCAGGCTTCAAAGGAGCACTTTTAAGTGGGAGCAAGTTGGACAAAGCTTCAGGGCACACAGCTGGTTGCTTCCTCTTGCAGGGGAGTGCCAAAGAAATGGACAGAAACTACTGTGTGCAGAAACAAGCTGTTGGCTCTGTGCTGTCACCTCTCTCATGGGTCAGTCTGACCTACACATCCAGCTGACTTTACATGACCCCTGCAAGAAGCCACTGGGAGCCAGTGCCTGAGGGTACCAGTCTAGCCAGTATGAGTAAACAAGCCTCTCCCCTGTAAGCCAGCACCCAGGGGCTCCTTGGTCCAGGGGTCTGAAGGGCAGTGTCCAGCACTGCAGCTGCCTCTGTAGAACCCCAGCTGACCTCCTCCAGAAGATGCCATTCTAGCAGGGTGAGGTGACACACACCTGTAATCCCAGCACCTGGGTGGCTGAGGTAGGAAGGATTTTGCAAGTTTGAGGCCAGGTGCTACACAGTGAGTTCAAGACCAGCCTAAAATACATAGTGAGACCCTGTTTGAACCCCCCTCCCAAATTAGATGCCAATCTCGAACTCCTGGACTGTCTTCTCGAGTCAGGAGGCTTGCTTGTCTTTGCCAGGACTTCCAAGGACTCTTTGTTGGCCTGAATCCTACAGTGGAGGCTCTCTTCACCCAAGAGCATGGGGTGACACACCAGGAACAATGCCACAGTCATACTTGATGGATAAATTGAGACATAAGTGTCTTTATGGAGAAGCAAAACTCCAGCTGGGCATGGAGGTGCATACCTGTAATCCCAGCACTCAGGAGGCTGAGGCAGGGAGATTGCAAGTTGAACCCCAGCCTGGGCAACTCAGTGACTTATTGAGACCCTGTCTCATTTAAAAAAAAAAAAAAAAGATACATGGAGATGTAGCTCAGTGAAAATGCCTGGATCAATCCCCAGTACTGAGAAAAAACAAGCAAAACTCCATCTTCAAGTCCTGATGCGGCTTGAGGTAGAACACAACAGGTGTTGCTGGATGTGCTGCCCTGAGAGCAAATACAGCTCTTTGCTGGTGCATAGGTGGATGGCTGGATGAGAAGAATGGCGAGAGCACAGCTGTCCCCGCCACAGCATTCTTGCCAAGTTCTGCTTGGCCCTTCCTTTCCTAAGAGACAGAGAAGCAGGACCGTGCCCCACTGCCCATGGACCCACACACCCCAGATACAGGGCTCACTGGAGCCGAGTGTGATTATGTGTATGCCCATGCACCCCTTCCCTTCTGAGCTAATTAACACTTGGCTCCAGCCATCTCCTACATAACAAACCAAGTGCTGCCTAACTGGAGTCACCATTTGCTGCAAACTGAGGTAGGCCGGGCTGGGCACATAGTGGGTCTGTTCAGCTTTGAGGCCCAGGGTCTCAATGGAAGCCTTTGCTTTGGTCTCGAATGTGCAGAACAAGGGGCTTTGTTCTAATTTCCTAGGTCTGGCTTCAGTGGTATGACTCAAGTAAATACAGGACAGGGAGGAAGAGCCACATGCAGGAACGCTGGGTAGAAAGGTCCACAGTTGAGCATGACAGTGCCCGGGGTTAGGGCAAACCCAAAAGCGTGGTGGAGAGGGCTTTCAGACAGTGAGCCTGGCCTTGCAGTGGTAGCAGCACAGACACCCACCTTCACCCAGGGCCTAAGGCAGTGGCTTCCTCAAATCCAGCTCCCTGGTGCCTTTTCCTCCTAGAGTAGTCGCATACTGTATTATAAATTACTTCTTTTTCATTGCTCATTTAGACTACAATTAGGGTAACTTATTTTTTAAAGTTACAGAGGCATGTATGGTATCTCAGGAATTCCATTTTAGGATTTAAAAGTAAGTGCTAGAAATAGTCCTTATTTTAAAAAGAGCTTGGCAGGGAGTGGGGGGATCTCCTTTGAGAGCCAGGACCCTAGGACAATGGGGCCAGCTTGGCTCAGAGCTGTCTACTGAGGGTGGAGGACAAACCTATGCCAATAAGAAGAGTAAGAGAATGAGCAAGAAGGAGAAAGGGGAAACCAGGACTCCAGCCAGAGAAGTTCGGAGCTGTGCCCCAGGAATGCATGGGAGCGAATGACGCTGAAGATGAAGAAACCCGGGGCCCTGTCCCCTTTCTGCACTGCTTAGCTGGCTTTCAGATGCCTTCTCCCCACACCCCGGCCTGCACACACCTTCTCAGAGCAGACTGCTCACCAGCCTGGCATACCGTGCAGTCACCCCTTGAAGCCTGTCACTTCCAGGCTATTTCCCTCCTTTAGGGTAACCAACAACCCTGATTTCTCTGGGACTGGCAGGTTTTTAGCACACTGGACTTTTAGTGGTAAAGCAGGGTGAGTTGGTCACTCCCCCTCTGGCCTTTCATCTCCAAGGCCAGCAGGTTTCCTCTGCCAGCTAGAGGGCTGGGCAGAGCCCTTCTGCACCCCAACTACTCGAGCCCTTCCCCAATGGGCACCTCAGAAGCCTCAGGCTGCTCAGGCAATAAGGTCCAGGTTTCAGACACTTGTGCTGGGAAGACAGGGCAGAGGGCAGAGATGAGTCACCCCCTTCAGACTCAAAATTCTATGAGCATCTGCCCTCTGGGTTTTAGAACCAGGAGGGACTTGAGATCATTCTATGAGATGTGCAGATCAATCTCCAGGAAGTGTAATGACTGATCCCAGCCAGAGCCCACCAATCCTCCTGTCTTGGTCAGCAAACTTCCAGCTGCTACGTTAGGCAATGTTAGTGGACAGGAGCCTCAACCCACAGCCCAGTGTCAACACGGGACCTGGTCTCTTCCAGAAAAGCTTGCTATGGTTGAACTGCATCCCTAAAAAGATATTGAAGTCTGAACCACCAGTGCCTATGGAATGTGGCCTTGTTTGGAAATAGGGTCTTTGTAGGTAATCAAATTGAGATGAAGGTTCTAATTCAAAGTGATGGTGTTCTTATAAAAGGGGAAACTGGGATGCAAAAAGACACCCGTGGAAGGTATATAATGAGAAGACATGGGAAGAAGGTGGTCATCTACCAACCAAGGAACATCGGAGGCAACCAGAAGCCAGGAGAGAGGCCTGGAACAGATTATCCCTCACCACCTTCACAGGGAACCTCCCTGTGTTTCTGCCAACCACCCCACCAACTCCTGGATTTCAGACTTCCAGCCTTCAGAACTGTGAAAGAGTAAGTCGTTTAAGCCCTGGTTCGTGGCACTTTCTTACAGTGGCCCTAGCACACTACTGCAGAGCCCCAGCCTTCACATTTCCAGGGTGTGGCATGCTGCAAGCTTCAGGCCCAAGCCCCCACCTCCAGGTCTAGCCCCATCTGGCAAATGATGCTCTTTCAGTTGCTAGAGCTGAGTCAGCACTGTAGCTGGATGAGGACCAGGGCCCCAGGAGGGCAGGTAGGGGTGCTTCCACCCACTCTGCTCTCCAGGAAATCAGAATCTCATTTTCCCTTTCTGTCTGGTACAAGATATAGGAAAGGGGGAGGGGAGGGAGGAAAGGAGAGAGGGATGGAGAGAGGGAGGGAAGGAAAATGGAAGGCAAGAAAGAAAGACAAAGAGAAGGGGGGGAAGAAAAAGAAAAGAGAGGGAGAGAAAGAGAAAAAGATAAGAAAAGAAGAAAGAAATTTCTGCCTGGGCAATAGCTTTGCTCATTCTAGGGTACATGGCAAAAATAAGAAAGCTTGGATGAACCACCAAGAAGAGATCTGATAAGTGTGTAGCACTTCCAGGGCTGACATTCCGGGTGTGGTACAAATGTGGGTGGCCAGGATGTGCCCTAAGCACAACATTGTGCAACTTGGAAGCACTAAATAACAAATGGAAGAAAGCACTGTGGTGTAGATCAAGTGGGCACTGTGCACCCGAGAAGGCTCCACTTCCCTGAGGAAGTGTTTCGGCCTGGACCTAATTATACCTTCCTCCTGCCTCAGTGACGTGGGGCAGGGTAGAAAGCTGGTCAGCAACGAAGTCTTGGCTGAGATAGCAAAAAGAGGTATGGTTCCTGCACATGCATGCCAAAAGGGCAAGGGCACACACTGCCTCTCAGGCCAGGGATTGCAGAAGTACTCAAAGTACCTTACAGAAACCTGTGATCTCTAGAAAGGAATTATCTGTCCAATATTCCAAAAGGGGGTGGACTTCTGGGGGAGCAGCTCAATGGTGAAGCACTTGCCGAGCATGCACAAGGCCCTGAGTTTGATCCCAGCACCAAAACAAAAAGGAGATGCTCAGCTCTACAGCTAAGAAAGTTCCCTATGTGCTTGGAAGAGCACTAGGATAAGGGTAAGTGCTGGAGTGACCAGGGTTACCAGGGTTGTCAGGGTTGCCGGAGTTGTGGGGCTGACACTGCTGTTAGCAACCTGCATCCTGAGAGGCACACTTGGGCCTCCCCAGGTCAGCCAGGATCTGGGTGATACAAGCAGAGCAGTGAACAACGGGTGGTTGCCAGACGGCCTCCCTCTGAGTATTAGTTTTTAACTAGCATTTCCCTGTTTCCTGAGGTGGGCGTCTCTGCATATTAATGGTCTTTAGGTTCCTCATTGCTACCCCTGCTATCCTGGTGCTTTGTGGTGTTGGTGTTGGTGGTGGAAGACCTCTAAATAATGGTTCTAAATAATGGTTCCTTACACAGTAGAGATACTGGAAATGCCCCTTTCCTCATGCTGCAGGGCAGGCAAGGCTGTCTGCTGCAAGCTGTCCCTCCACAACCTCCAAGAGCACAGGTGCCACCCAGCTCTTCCCCACAGTAAGCAACCAACCAACAGGGAGGTGAAACTCTGGTGGGGACTTGAAAGCTTCAATCCCACCTGAGTTTTCTATTTTCTAGAATCTAACTGAGAAACACCCAAATGTCTCTGAATCTCACCTGTCATCAGACACTACCCTTTGGACAAAGCAGGTCTGGGTGCCCTGACCAGTGTCCCTGGGGTACTCAGGCTCCAACTCCATGTCCAGCCTCTGAGAACCTCTGCCCACCCATCCTTTTGGCCTAGACACCCACCAGACAGATGAGGCTGCTAGTGTCTAGTTCACATATTATGACTTTCCTCAGTTCATGCACTAATCACCCAGGCAGGAAAGAAAGTCATTCTGTAACATGCATGACCTGCAGTTCACAGCAGTAGCCCCAAGGACTGTTCCACAGTGTTTAATGGTGCTGTCTGCTCTAAGCAAACAAAGGGTCCATTTGTTTGTTTGTTTGTTTGTTTGTTTTTTGAGACCAGGGTCTCACTATGTAACTCAGGCCAGTCTCACTATGTAGCCCAGGAGGGCCTTAAACTAGCAGCGATCCTCCTGCCTCAGCCTCCCAAGTGCTGGCATTACAGGCGTGCACCACCACGTCCAGCTAGGGTCCGTTTTAACTCAGATAGTAAGAGGAGACCCTGACAGAGAGGCTCTGAAACCAAACAGAAGATAAAGAGGTGAAGAACCAGAGGCCAGGCATGGTGGTACATGCCTATAATCCCAGGACTCTGGGAGGCTGAGGCAGGAGTGTCATTATGTTCAAGCCCAAACCCACACTTGGCTTTTGCACCCACCTATTTTGGACTCTTGTCTCAAGATAAAATAACAATAAAGGGTTAGGGGTGTAGCTCAGTGTGAAGGCCCTGGGTTCAACCCCCAGTACTGAAGGAGGAAAAGAAGTTCTAAAAGAGGGTCCCATCGCAGGGTCAAATCCTTCAGGACCACACAGGGTGAGAATAAAGGAGCTTATGTTTAGAAGGTCACTAGTGACCAAGCAGGAGCATGACTTTTACGACCAGTTTGATGATTCCAGGATGATAGGAAGAGGCAGGACGGGGAGGAGCATGCCGCCATGAGCTTTCTTGGGTATGTTCAGACAGGGCCCCAAGGAGAAGAGCCTCCCAGCAGGAGACTCTGCAGTGCCAAGGGGAAACTTCCCAGGGAGAGAGGAATGGGTGGGGGGGGGCTTATGGTTTGGGTGACACACTCAGCAACAAAGAGGGGAGTCTCCCAGACAGGGCAGTAGCAATCTGGGGTTTGCTTGGCAGATGTTGGCACAGTTTCATGGACTATGCAAATAAGCAGGTCCTACATGGCCAAATATATGTTTATTTGGGGGTCTATGTAAAGCAACTAGATGTGTAAGAATTTGAGTTGGGCACTCCTGGGCTTTGAGCTAATGATCCTGTAACTGAGTAAAGGTCCAATTCTGCTGCCACTAGATAAAGCCAACAACTGGAGAGACAGAGTGACGGGAAGAGAAAGAGCTTTATTAATAACAAGCCAGCTTGGAAGATGGGGTCAAACACCCTTAGTGACCATCCTGGCACCTACCCTAAGCTTGAACCTTTGATGTGACTTTTGCAAGGGGAGGGGTACAGGTCCCAGACAGGTAGACACCAGCACTGTTTATTCATCTTGCTTTGGAGCTCAGTGAGCACCCTGAGTTCCCTGACCATGTGAATCTAAATACACCTGCCTGTTCTGAACCCTGTCTCATAAAATAACGATAAACAATAAAATAAATTCTGTTGATCAGTTTCTGATTTTTGTTATGGTCCATTCCTGCTGTGTTCTTCTGACCGTTGGCATTCCAGGTGTGACCTTGCCCACAGCCAGGGGGCTAGGAGTGTTCAGAAAGAAAAAGTGTCCCATATTCCTAGCTGGCCTTGGTGTGCAGTTTAATCGGGCAAGCAGACAGAAAAGAAAATCTGTCTCAGAGAGAGAATTTCACTTGTGCCAGGAAAATTTTTCTTTACCCCATTAGGTACCTTCCATCCTAACCTGCTGGGAAGAAGAAAAGAATATGGGAGCCAATGTGAAGGGACCAGTTTAACCTAATGATGACAACATGGTAGTGGAGCAGCCAGATTTCCAGATGTTGAAGACAGCATGTTTGCTCTCCAGTGTGGCTGGGCTGAGAGAATTCTATGTGGACAAAAAGTTATAAGCATATGGGAAGAAGTCAGAGGTGGAAGAAGACTGAGACATAACGGAAAGGGGAACAATTGATAGAGGACAGCCCCTGGGTGGTGAAGGGGAGCTGTAAGACATGGGCATGAGTGGAACATAACCCACCCCGAAGTCTACCACTGGGCCCTCATACATGTATCTGCTCAGGCCCTAGGTCCACAGCCCTTCCAAGTCCTATGTGACAGCGCCTTTCTCTGTTTCTCAGCCAGATTTGCACATAACTCGTAACTCCTCAAGCACTTAAAGATAAGCACGTGCCAAGGCATGGTGGTGCACATCTGTAATCCCAGCACTCCAGGAGGCTGAAGTAGGAAGACCACAAGTTCAAATCCAGCCCAGGCAACTTAGTAAGACTCTATTTCAAAATTAAAAATTAACAAGGGCTGGGATATAGCTCATTGAGAAGGTCCTGGGTTCAGTACCACACACATACACACACACACACATACACACACACACGCACACGCACACAAGCATTAAACGAAGGAAATTATCTTTCTATCTTTGAAATAGTGGGGATAGAAAAATCAGTCTTATCAGGGATACTTAATGTCTCTTCTTGTCAAAGAAGAAACAAAAGACAGTTATTAATCACTATGGCGAAGTATCATCAGTAACTTGAATCCTCTGAAATGTTTACACAAGTAGACAAGTCAGGCAGTGGGGAAAGACTTGGGTCTACCTTAAATAGAAACACTCTTCCCTGACCTTAAACTTGACTGTCAACTGCCCACATGTATTAATCCAAAGAGGGAGGCTGGCCAGCTTGGAAATGTGCAGAGGGGAACCAGCCAAGGTCATTATTAACAGTGGCCACTGAGCTTTGAGTCATGAGCCAAGGCTTTTGCCTGCCAATATTCTATCCTATTGGCAAGTCGTCAAGGGAGGAAATGGGTGCGGGCTCCCTTCGCCCTGCTGCCCCAAGTCACTCCACTCACCTTCGGGGTTCCCCATCCTGGTCGAAATCCAGTCTAGGCCAATTAAAGAAGAATCCATGAGGACAGACCCCAGGCAGCTACCCACCACCACCACCCAGGTGCTTCTGATGTGCAGCCAGCAATACCTTGATTGACAAATCCCATGCCCACCATTAACAGTTTTCACATGAGCTACATCAGCCAGGAAATGAGGCAGCATTCTGGACATTCCTTCAAAGCTTGGTCACTGTGAAGCCTCTGCTAAAACAGCTTCTCCCTTCTGTGTGCTGCTGCCAGCAAGATGGAGGGCCAGCCCCAGGCCCCGATGAGGTCACCAAAGTGAAGAAATGTTGCTTCCAGAAATCTCTTGGGTGGGGATGTGGCTGGGCATCCTTTCTGTGGCCACTTCATTACTCTAGTGTTTTATAGAAGAAAATAAATCAGAGAAGCAATATGCAGATTAGCAGAATGGTGAACCACAGATTTTTGAGGTCAGAACTCTAAAGGAACATGGCTATCACCTTCAGGGCCCTTGAACCCTTCAGAGTTTAAGCCAGGGGCTGGCTGGCTGCCTGATGGGCATGCATTTCCTCATTTTCCTCCTGATAGAACCCTATGTGCTCTTGATATCCAGTCCTTCCTCCCTTGAAGACCTAGACCTTAGGGAAAATGGGCTCCACCTCTGGTTCTTGGGGTGCTCTGCTGTCCCTCCATCTACTTCTATCCTCTCACCAGTATGTGCTCAGGAGAGGGCAAGCAGCCTTGTTTCCATCATGACATGAGCTGGTTTTCTTTGAAGCTTTCTATTGGAGTGCAGTGTACAAACACAGAAATATGTACAAGCCCTGTATCCAGCTGGTTACATATTTACCAACTAGATACATCTGTATAACCAGCACCCAAACCCAGAAGCAGAACATTACCAGCACCTTCTGCCCCTCCCAGTCCTGTCCCTTTAAGGTAATCTCATCCTGACCTCCAATCGTGTGGAGTCATTTTGCCTGTTTTATTCTTTTTATAGAAAGAGAATCTAAATGTACGTACTCTTTGTCTGGCTTCTTTTGCTCAACATTTTGTGAGCTTCTTGATTGTTGTGTGTAGCTGTGAGTTTACTTTATTGCTGTACAATATAGTCAATTGTGGAATAGGCCAAATATATCTATTCTATTGCTGATGAGTACTTGGCTAGTTTCCAGCTTAGGAGTATTACAACTTGTACAGTTACAAACATTTTCATACATGTCTTTTGATGGGCATCTGCATCATTTCTGTAGGGTACTCAGCTATGAGGAAATGTTGGACCAAAGGGAATGTGTATGTTTGACTTTAGTAAATACTGCCAAACAGTTTCCTACAGTAATTACACAAATTTGCATCCCCTCTGCAGTGTATGAAATTTCCATGCCCTTTCCAACACACCCCTCTTCTTCATTGTTACTATTTTGAGGGAGTGTAGAGGAGATTCAAGGAATGTTGTTGTAGACTTCAAGTTATTTATTTTCTTTTAGAGATAGCCATGAAAAGCCAGGCCCTTCTCACCCTAAGCATGAATGAAAAGCAACAGTCTAATAGTTATTGTTGCAGCCAATTGCTACCAAATTTAAAAATGAAAGTACTTGGTTACATCCTTATGCTGCTGGATTAACCAACTTGATCCATTACACTGGTGCCTCAGATCACAAACTTAATTATTTCCACGATTCTGGTCGAAAACCAAATCAATGAGAACCAAATCAAAATTCCCCATATGGTCAACATTGAATCTTATTATCCACACTGGTTTGCTTTGGTTTTTTGTTATCTGGAGCTGAATGCATCTTTAGTGTTATCTTTACAGAGCACTTAAGTCTTGGCATACTCTTGAAGGGCAGTGTTACAGCCTTCATTTGTCTGATGTGGAAAGTGATCACGTCGTGAAATTCAGTGATTCATCCAGAGCCAAGGAGTTCATGGAGGGCTGAGTTAAGATATAGATCCCAGGATTTCAGCTCCTAGCCTACTCTTTTTCCACCTTCCCTTTCCTGGCAGGGAATACAATTTTGTCGTGTCTCATTTTGTGGAAATAACCCGTGAGTCCTCTGGCCACGTAGCTGAAGCTTTTCAGCCATGGCAGATTACATAACTGATATGCACACAGCCCTGCCAGTTGTGTGCAAATGATCCGTTTTCAAAGAATCTCCTTTGAAAAGGTTTTCCTTTGAAAATGGGTCATTAGCAGCTGTGTTCATTACTTGGTCCTGTTATGAGGAAACTGTCAACCATGTGAGGTGAGTGCCTGGTCCTCCAGGCATGACAAAACCAAGGTGGCAAGAAGAGCGGGAATGCTGTAGTAGCAGGATTGCCTTCCAGTGAGGCAGGTGCAGAAGCTGTCACTAACAGCCGGCCTGCCCAGAGGCCCCAGAGCATTTCACTGATCCTGTAAAGGAACAACTCACTGAGATAAAGTATCAATAAAGCATCTGAGGACGGCTCCATGACCTAAAACACTTCCTCACCATGGGAGTTTTTGTGATTCAGCCAAACTGCTCTGTCTGCAAAATAAAATATTAGAAAGCACCTGCAGTCTGCTTGTTCTCAAGGGAGGGAGCAGAATCTGCCCTTTCCAACATGGTGAATTCATCTTCAGGATCCTACTGAACTGATGAGGTTGTTCCAGACCAAAGTTTCTCATGCTTGCTGTAGGACAGGCAGCCAAACTGCTCAGGTCATTCCCCCAGCTTACAAACCTCCAGTGACTTTCCGTTGCAGTTCTCATGAAAGCCACATTCACTGGTCTGACCTTCCAAGCTCTACTGACCTGGTCCTGTCTATCTCCCTGACTACTCCACTCCAGACTTCCTAGTCTTTTGTGTTACTTGAACAGAGCCTGTTTTTGTGGTCTCAGGGACTTTGCCCCTGTTTCTCTTCTGGAACTTTCCTCCCAGCTCATTGTAGCTCCTCATCCTTCAGTTGGAAAACAAATGTCACCTTTTTAAAGAGCCTTTCCTGAACACCTGCTGTGAAGCAGCACCTGCCACTCTGTAGTGTTTCCCAGTTTGTTATCTTGCCAGCACTCATCACAACATGCAATCATCACTTGCGATCTGCAGCCCCCGGGACAGAAGGGACCCTTTCTGAATTGCTCACTCTTATATCCCATCCCCCACATCTAGGACAACAACAGAAACACAGAAGATATTCAACAATTAGTTGAACAGATTGATAAATTAATAAAAGGATGGTCCAATCATAGATTAACCAGATGTGTGGCTTTTTCTCTGCTACCCACATTGAGACCACTTCCCTATCCACTAGCTCCTTTGCCAAAGAAACATGGGGGGTAGGGGGGGGCAGTAGAAGGAAGCTAGTAGGAAAAATTGTATCTTATTTCAACAATATAATCTGAAACCACCCGTGGGCTCATTGACCTGTCTGGTCTCTCGGAAGGCCGCATGAGAGATTGTGGGGCTCATCCACAGGATGTGATCTTGGCGTTTATTTTTTTTAATGAGATTTTTCACTCAGTAATCATGACCATGGCCGTGATATATTGCTGATTAATCCCCTGGGAAGTCATTAGGCTTCTCAAAAGGGTTCACAATAAATGTGATACATTTTCTTCTGAGCACAAATGTATAATTATTAGCACGTGATGGGTGATACAAAAATGACAGCCAACACTTGCCTGCCCCTCGGTCCTTTAAACGAGGTCTTGCTAAATTGCTAAATTATGGAGGCTGGGCTTGAATTTGAGATTCTCCTACCTCGGCCTCTCAGAGTGCTGGGATTACAGGCCACTCTTCAGCATGGTGTAAGGAAATTGTTATTAGCGTCCCCCACTTTGAAAAACCTACTTCAAGCTTCCGGGAGCTTCAGGCCCTGAGCAAGGCAACACTCAAGTCACAGAGCTATTTGGTAAAAATCAATCTAGGTTCCTTGCCTCGTCCAGATAAGAGTCCATTTCTCACACCTGGATGCATTAGGGCACTAGGTCAACGCAGCCATTGGCAGTGGCCGCACTTCCCCACCAGAACAGGGCGGTGCAGAGAGGAAGGGGCGAGAGCCCTGCGGCCAGCCAGCTGCAGGCCCCGAAGCTCTCGCCTGCCCAGCTGCGGGACGGGGAGCCGGAAACCAATATGGCCAGGCCCAAAGCACTGCTCCTCGGGGCGTCCCTAATGGCCTCCCGGCGCATCCTCACCGCGGTGCCACTTGGTCGCGAAACCACGCGCCCCCGCCCCGGGCAGCGCACAGACTCAAGATTTCCGCCAGGGCCCACAGCCTGGGCCCCCAAGGCACAGGGTCGGCGCGCTCGCTCCCAGACGTTAGGGGTGGGGTGGGGGATCGTCGCCCCAAAGCCAGGACGCGAAGGGCGGGAGCCGTGCGGCGTGGGCGGGGAGGGAGAAAGAGGAGGAAGCGGGGGGAGAGGGAGGAGCCAGGCGGACCAAAGCCCGCAGGTCCCTTTCTCCCGAAGTGATGCTATGGGCCCCGGGCGGGGAAACTGGCCCTCGACCCCCAAAGCGCGCGCCGCAGCCTGAGGCCCGGCCAGGCGGGGGGCGCAGCGGCTCCGCGCCCACCTGTAGTAGCGGTCATCCTTGCCCGGCGCCAGGTCCTCCTTCAGCTCGCGGTACGCCTCCTGCAGCCGGCGGCACAGGTGCTTGAGCTCACTGCAGAGCGGGGGCTCGAAGGCAGGGTACTCGGCGTCCATGCCCGCCGCGCTCCGCCTCGCCTTCCTCGCCCCTTCTCCGCTCCCAGCTCCGGGGACCCGGGGCCGCCAGCGCTGGGCGGGACCCGGAGAGGGAGGAGCGGGAGCGGGGGAGGGGCGCGGCGAGTGGGGGTGGGGCGGGCTGGGTCGCGGACCCGCCGCCCGCCGGGGGCTGAGGAGGAGGCAGGACCCGAGGTCATCTGCCGCCCGAGACTAGGAGGAAGCCCTGCCCACGCTGGGGCTGGCGTTGGGCAGGGAAGAACATGGAGTCTCTCGAGAGAAAGAAAGAAAAAGGACTGGAGTCCGCTGGTGTGTTCAGAACCGCGGACAGCTCCCGTGGGTGACCTTGGTTTTTGGGTCCACCCGGCCCAATAAGAACACATTTTGAACTAAGCCTGTTACGCACATGTCGTGATAGTTGTGAGCCTGCGGTGGTGGCTCAGGCCTGTAATCTCAGCACTTGGGAGGCTGAGGCAGGAGGATCACCTGGAGTTGAAGACCAGCCGGGGCTACATACTGCGTTCAAGGCCAGCCTGCCTGAACTACATAGCGAGACTTTGTCTCAAAAACAAACAAACAAAAAAACAAAAACCGAACAAACAAACAAAAAACCCCCACAATGAAATGCAAGGAAAATGTCTTCTTATATGTACTATAGCCATCAAAAAATGTGTGGGCAAAGAAATCTCTCATTCTCTACAAGCTCAACACAAGTGTGCAAAATAAAATCTTACATGTCCTCCTTGGGATTACTCATCCAAAGAGTGGTTCAATTTCCCGCAAAATTTTTAATAAGTGAAGAAGCAGTTTGTTCCAAACGGTGCATTTCTACCTGACTCCAGGACAGGTTTCCATGCAAGACTGATCTTACATGCATTGGGGATACCTCCGACAAGTACACATTTGGGAGCTCAACCTGCACAACCGAATCCAAGCTTTAGAATATAGGTCCCAGGAATCTAGTTTTTAATGTTCCCCAGATGAGTCCAATAGTCATTCAAGTTATATGTTCTCAGAATTCCCATAGTTCTTACTACGTTTACCTATCCTCAGACTCCACCCACCCTTCCTTGCTTTTTTTTAAAATAACTTTATTATCAAACACACACACATACAAAAAATTAAAACCATTCAAAGAAGAACAATCCAACCTTCCTTGTTTTTTACTTTTATCATCATTTTTTTCTTCCTCTCCTTACATTTTGGAATAACTTTGTTGGCTAGCCAAGCTCTAGGCTCTCCTATCAGACTTTGCAAATCTTTCCACAGCTTGTAATCATCCTACACTGTGCAATTAGTTGTGCCTTAATTCATTAATGTGAATATTTATATTTATTAATTTCAGGATGATAAAAAATGCACTCAGAATTGGAAATACTCAAAATACAGTGTAGCAAGAAGTGTACTAAGAAGAGCTCCTTCAGGAAACACACATGCAGATTTGTGTTCCATAATGAGAAAGAGACTCTGAGTCCAGCATGGGCAAATATTTTGAGGTGATGAATGTAGGAAAATGTCATTCATTTAACTTTACTTTTTCTTGATAGCTGGGCTAGGAATAAAACCTTTCTTTGGAAATGATTTCCCACTTTCCCTAGAAGTGCCTAAATTTTTAAAGCACTTCTCCATTGTCTCTTAGATTCTAAACCACTGCTAAGAAGTCCAAAGTTATTATAATCCTAATTCACTTTTACTCCAAAGTTTTTCTCTCTGGAAGAGTGTAGAAGCTTCATTATGCCTACACTCTCAAGACATTTCAAGATTGTAATTAGATTTTCTTGTCCACTGGGCTGGATTTTTGTGTGCTCTTTTTCCTCAATGACTCTAGTCCTTCAGTTTGGAGACATTTTCTTGAAAATTTTCTTTGATAATGTCCTTTCCCATGTTCTCTGGTATTTATTTCTGGCACTCCTATTAAGTGGAAATGGGCACCTTGAATTGGTCCTCTAATTTCTCTACCAGTCTTGATTTCTTTGTCTATTTGCTCTACTTTTGGTCAACATTCCTTTCCAATCTTACTGTTGAGATTTTCATTTCTACTATGATGCCTTTTGTTTCTAAGGGCATCCTGGGAGTTAAGCTTGGAAGTTAAGCTTAACTAAGCTTAAGAGGTTCACTGAATTTTTTTTTTGAGGCGGGGGGCAACACCAGGGACTGAACCTAGAGCTTTCACACTGAGCTACATCCCCAGCCCTCTTTTATTTTGAAACAGGGTCTCCCTAAATCACCAAGTTGCCCAGGCTGGGCTTGAACTTGCAGTCCTTCCGCCTGAGCTTCTCAGAGTGCTGGGATTACACATGTGCACCACCATGCCCAGTATAAATGTTCCTTCTTATAGAAGGTCCAACTCTTTTCTCATGGATGCATATCTCCTTTTCTCTCTATTCTAGGACAATAATGACATTTTAAAAATATTTCCTTCCCTGTTTGTATTTTATGTCCCCCAAGTTGCTCTTTATGGCTTGTTCAAGTCTTCATCTTTTAGGTTAGAAATTTTCTCGAGATATCCAGAGATTTGGCTGAATGGTCCTATTTGAGAGCTTGGAAGCTCTGAATGTGTGGGTGTTGACCCTGGGCTTTGTTGTACATATGACTGAGCTATTTTCTCAAGGAACCTTGATATCAATATTGTTAGATCTTCCTCTCACACCGGGATCTAAAGGGCACACTCTTTCACTCTGACTATGCCACAGCTCTCATCAAAGGGCAGAGTCTTGAATATAGGCTGCATTTGCAACTTGCTTGGACAAATAAAATGAGTTGGGAGTTACAGTATATGTCTCTGTAACTGAGCTTAAGAGGGTTCACTCCTTCTGTTTCCAGTCTCCTGAAAGCTGCATTCCAGTTAAGGAAGTCTAGACTTTCTACTGGAGAGACCACGTGGAGAGAGACCTGGGGGGTGAGGGGCTATGTGGTGATCGGAGGTGCTCGTGTCACAGTTCACAGTACCTGCCACAGCGAGGTCTTCTTGAGGTTACCAGCCTGCATCCGACTGGAGCAGCCATAGGTGAAATACCAAGAATCAGCCTGTGGAGCAGAGGAAATGCACACCCACTCACAGCTACCAACACAGTCATGGCATTGCTGATGTGTTAAGCTAATAACTTTTGGGATGATTTGTTTTGCCACAAGAAAAAACAGATACAGCTGCTCCAGATCAGTAGACAGTTCTCATTTCTTGCTAGAGGGCAAAGGTCTAGTTGCCAGCATGCTGGACCACATGAGGAAGGGGGATGGGAGTCGTTGGGAAGGTGCAACATACATAAAGTGTGCAATTTTAACTGTACACATTATTCAAATTTTATGTGTATTTATCCACATAGCCATCACCAAGGTGAAGACATAGTACCGTCCTCACAACCCAGAAGGCTCTGTCTTGTCCTTCCCTAGGACTCTCCTTCTGTTCTAACCACTGTTCTGGTTTCTATTACTATAAATATGTTTTGCCTGTGTTTGAACATTATAAAAACAAAATCATACATCACCACATTCTTCTGTGTTTGATTTTATTCATTGAATGTTACACCTGTGAGATTTTTCATGTTGCTTTATATAACGGCAATTTTAAAAAATTGCTATATAGCATTCAAATAATTCATCAGCCCCACACCTACCCAGTTTCCTTGTAATTTATGCAGATGTCACAAGACTAGCCCACTATCACTTGCCAGCCTGCTTATTCAACTTCTTACTTAAGACAAAAAAACAGTAACAAGAAAAAGTCACTCTATGCTGGGGCAGTGAATGTCTAAGTAGCCACATTCACTCTGTGCCCAGTCCTGCTGTGTCTTCCTTCATCCTCTCCAGATGACACACTCAGGGTTTTCTATTGTCCCTCTAACTCTGCTTTCCCCTGATCCTTCACATTTTGGGCAGTTGAAACCATGTCACACAAAGTGTTTGGAGTCCTGCTTTTTCACTTAAGGATACAAGTGTCACATCGTTATAAAAACTTGTTTTAAATGTTACACCTTTTTCTAGCTCAGGAATGTATTATAATTCAATTAGCTCCCCATTATTCACTCTTTAGATGTTTCAAGAGCTTTGTAGTCATAAATAATGTTGCAGTGAAAAACCTTCATGCACAAATCTTAAAATTTCAGATTATATCCTTTGGATCAGAAATGAAATCAGTCAGAATAGAAGAATTTAGTGTGCATGGTATGGGGTGTGTGTGTGTGTGTGTGTGTGTGTGTGTGTGTATTACTGGGAACTGAACCTAGGACCCTCACACCAAGCTACATTCCTAGCTCTTTTTTATTTTTCATTTTAAGATAGAGTCTTGCTAAGTTGACCAGGTTGGGTTCAAACCTGTTGTCTTTTTCCTTCAGCCTCCCAGAGTGCTGAAATTGCAAGTGTGTTCAACCATACCCAGACTAACAAAAACTTTTTATTATTATTAATTTTGTTGGTACATTTTAGGTATACAATATAATGACATTTATCATTGGAAATTTGCACCTTTACATAATCTATCTTGGTTTTTATTTTTTCCCCATTCCCCTGCCCTCCCTTCAACCCCTCCACCCTTCCCTATTTACAAAGACTTTGTTTTCATTTTTTCCTTTTCTCATATTAATTCCATTCCCTTGTTTCCTTTCCCCTACCCCTCCCACTTCCCCTTCCTTTTTGCCCCTTTCTTTCCTATTTCACATTATCTATTATACCTTTTAATCCTTATTTACACTTTCAGTTTCTCACACCAGAGAAACTATTCGGTATTTACACGTGTGTGTTCTATTTATTTCACTTAAGAGTATCACCTCAATGTGCTTAACAAAATTTTTTTATCATGAAAAATTTTAAACTTATAGAGATGAGGTTAATGGGCTTCTATTTTATACAAACTCTTATGTGAGTTAAATAAACACTTATCAACCAGCTTCAACCTAGAGTTTACATTTAAATAAGGATACTTTTTAAGGGTTTTTTTGGGGGGGAGGGTGGTTTTTTTGGGGGGGGGTTGGTACCAGGGATCAAACTCGGGTCCTTTTGCTTGAGAGGCAAGCGGCGGAACCACTGAGCTAAATCCCCGGCAATAAGGATACTTTTTAAGTCAGAGTAATGAATATGCAATGGTAGACTTTAAGGCAACATCTACTGGCTTAATATGTGTTAGCAAAGAGATTATTTTTGTAGCAGAGGGATCTTTCTGTTATTGCCTTTCAAGTTACACAAAGCAGATAACCACTTGGTCTACCCACAGAACTGCCTCCTCATGCCTGATAACAGTGCTAATCGCACTTTTCAATAAATACTGTTGATTGACCATCATAACACTCCTTGAACTTTAACTGGAATCCAGCCAAGAATAAGAGACTAAGAATTATGTGAACACCAAGGAAATTAGTCTATAGATATAAAAGAAATAAATGGCTAAGTGTTTTTATAATATCTAACTTTTAATGAAATAACAGTGAATTTCAGAGAAATCAGATTTACTCAGAAAGTTGACTGAATGTTGACACATGTAAGGGTGTGTACACAGATATAAGCTTTGTTTCCCACTGAGCAACAGTCAAGCCTCATGCTTGGGATGGGAAAATAAAAATAGGAATCACTCACTGACATAAAGAGTTATTAATACCATCAATCAGGAATTCAGCCATCAAGATTTTAGGGAAGTTAGTGACTCCTTTTCTGACTTGCTTAAGCCCTGTGAAAATATCCTATTATAATGACAGGGTAGACTTCTAGACTGAATCAGACCATTTGGATCTGTTTACATGTGTCTTTCCTGCTGGACTATGAACTCCTAGAGGACAGGTACTGATTCTTATTCAGTGCTGAATTTTCAGTACCTAACATTGTTTGGGGCATAATGGATATTTAATGTTTGTCAAGATTAAAATCTAATTAAGAAGCCCCAGGTCTGTCCCAGTGTTCAGTTAAAAAAATCAAGAAATGGGCCAGGGATTTAGCTCAGTGTTTCCACCGCCTGCTGCGCAGGCGCAAGGACCCGAGTTCGATATCCGATACCAAAAAAAAAAAAAAAAAATCAGGGAGCCAGACATGCCACATAGTGGCATGTGCTTATCGTCCTAGCAACTTAGGAGGTAGCTCCTACTGAAGTAGGAGGATCACTTAAACCTAGATGTTGAAGGCCAGCCATCTCAAAAAAAAAAAAAAAAAAGCAGGATATCTAATCCTTTCTACATTGCCTAAGTAAAATATATTGTCAACTATATAAAACTAGTTGAATGGAGGATGCAAATATATTTTTGATTCATCTTTAAAAGGCATTGGCAGCAGCCAGATGTGGTGGCACAGATGACACATGACGGTAATCTCTGATTATAGACAGAAGGATCTTGAGTCTGGGCAATTTAGTGACTTTGTGAGACCCTGTCTCCAGATGAAAAATAAAAAGCAGAGGCCTGGGATGTAGCTCAGTTTGAAGGTCTTAGAGTCAATCTCCAGTACTGCCCCCGCAAGGCATTGGTACCATGAAGAACAAATGCCACTTTAAAAAATTAATTGTTTGCATCTTTGTCTTTTTGAAATATGAAATCATGAAAGAGGAATACATTTGGATTCTGTACAGACTCCCCTAGGCTCACTGCTTTGCTTACTGGTTGATTAGATTTAAAGGGCATTGTTCCTCCTGAGAACATAAGGGACTCTACAAAGAACCATCAAATCAAAAATACTCTTCAGATCACACCCTCTGAGAGGAATCAAATAAAGGAAGGTCATATGAAAATCTACCTAGGAAATGAGGAAGGGCAGTGAATATGGTTGGTATGATTCATTACTGCTGAATCACAAACAGCCCAACATGCAATCCCTGCTTTACTCTTCCTGAACAACCACACAATAAGTCTCTTATTTTCATGGCTCTAACCTGAGATATTCTACAGATGCATTTATTATCAACACCTGCAATAATGAAGCCACTGTACTGAGCACATATCGTGTACTAGATGCTGAGATAACCACCTTCTGACATTGTCTTATTCCATATTCTTGACCATTTTATGTAGTGTGTACTACTATTATTGCTGTTTTGGGACAGACAAGGCTTCCAGAGACCTTGAGATTCCATCTAGGAGTCAGGGAATTACTCCCTTTAGAAAACATGATCAGGTAATGCTTCCCTGGGACATGGCTAATTTGTCCCAAGCACCACTGTCATATCTAACTTGAAAGACTTCACTTTTACCCGATATGCATGGGAATCTCCACTGAGGCACTCGAAAGAAGACCACTTGTTTTTGGAAGTTGAAGTCAGGGCGATGCAGTCCAGTCAGGTTGCTGGGACACAGAACTGGACAGAAGGGAGGAACACCAGTCCTAGGAGATGGGCAAAGAGCCCAGCAGCACTCACTGCTTATAGATATTCAGTGAATCTGATGTCAGTGAATCTAGAAGGTTCACTGCTTGATGGCAGGGAATAAATATGACTTAAAGAAACAAATCCTGCCCTTTTGCCACTACCCACACCCCCAGTAGTGTTAAGAAGAGCACGAAGCAGAACACTATGTATGCCTGGTTTTCTCTCTCTCAGCTTCAGCCCTAAGGGAAGGGTGCTAGCAAGCCAGGGCAGCACCCACCATGGGGAGAGCCTTGCTCCTTTCATGGATCTGTGCTGGAGCATTTGAAGGAAAGGCTATGAGCCATGGAGTAGAATACTAGATGGTCACAAATGGGAAGAGTGTAGATGAGGGGCCCAAAAGGATTGAGTGGCTAATATAAGCCAGCAGAGTTGCTACCTGAGCAGTCCTCTTGCCCCTGGTGCACAGTCATTTGTGTGTTATTGATGTCCCAACTTTTTCTGAAAAGGAGGACTGGAGGTTGGTCTAGTGCCTTAGGTCTTCACACTTTTCTTCACTGTAACTAGAGGCTTCTGCAAGTTATCACATAAAGTCAAACTTTTCCCAATGTTTCTTTCACATTTAATTTGAACACAATTTAAGCACAAGTAACATAAAAATGGACCAGGTGTCTTACAGTGAAATTAACAGTGGTGTTTTGCCATGAATTAATCATGTCAGGGAAATAGTATCTAATTGTAGTTTTCTGTTTTTGCTTCCGTATGACACTGGAGCCTGAATCCATGGGTGCTCTCCCACTGAGCTATATTCCCAGACCATTTTATTTTTTTATTTGTGGACAGGGTCTCACTAAGTTGCCCAGGCTGGCCTCAAACTTTCAATCCTCCTGACTCAGTCTTCCGAGTATCCAGGATTATAGGCATGTGCCACTATGACTGGCACTTAATCATATTTTACATTAGGAATAAATCTCTGGCTCACAGATGGCATCACTGGTAGGAAAGGAAGAGATAATGGACTCAGTCTTGGAGCTTGGTGGTTGCCTTGTACCCAAGGGCACTGTCCCCAAGTATATACAAGAAGACAGAAAATAGCCTTTGCCTTCCCATTCTCTTTGTGGTTATTTGTAAGTAACAATTTTGAGACTAGAGCAATAGAAATGTCTTTTCACTGAAGTTCAGCTGAAGTGCTTGTTAGCTACCCATCATCTGTCCCTACTCCGCTGAGATTCAATGAGACTTCAGTCTTGGGCACCATTAGCTAAATCAGCCAGCAGAACCAGGCACTCTGATTTCACTAGTTTTGGTGAAAATTCTGGGCTCACAGGTGAGTCACACAAAACACAGGGCTGTTCCCTGGCTTCACAGTTTGGTGATCACTTCTCATCAACCATCATCGACTCTAATATCATCTCTCACGTTAAATACCCAGCTGCACCATGACATCAGACAACTAGATCTTGAATTTTCCATTGATCATCATGGCAGAATTGTTACTTTAATCTTATTAAATACACATTATTTTGAAGACTATTAGGTACTAGAAATTCAAAATTGAGTAAGAATCAGTTCCACTAGCTATTCATAGTCTAGCATGGGAGACAATTGTAAACAGCAATGAAATTATGACTACAGTGGAGGTTGAGTTCACAGTCCCTGGATCTAGGAAGACTTTAGAGAAGGTAACACTTGTGCTTAGAAGGAAGGAATAAAGTGGTCGTGGTGTGGATAAGGGCAGGGGAAACTCCAGGCAGTGTGTGTGTGTGTGTGTGTGTGTGTGTGTGTGTGTGTGTGTGGGTGTGGGTGTTGGGGGGGGGAGTATACGAAACACCACCTGTGAGAAGGAATGTTCAGGAGCCAGGATAAATGGGCCAAGGTGGAGCATATGGTTGCTTGGAGTAGCAAGCGGGGGGCTGGTTAGTAGGCAGTGGCCAGAACACTGGGAATCCCTGGATCCTGAAGAGGACCCTGAAGAGTAATCTGGGATTTGTCCAGAATGCAGTGGGAGCCATGGAAGACCTCTAGACAGAGAGTGTCTGGATTAGATTAGTTTTACAAAGAAGGTTCTTGAGGAGCAGGAGAGCAGAACCAAGGCAAGGAGGCAAGTTAGGAAGCTGGTGTCATTGTCCAGACAAGAAGTGATAACAAGCCAGGCATGGTGGCACATGCCTGTAATCTCAGCACAATGGGAGGCTGAGGCAAGAGGACCCCAATTTTGAACCCAGCCTGGGTACCTTAATGAGACCCTGGCTCAAAATTTTTAAAAAGGGCTGGAGATGTGGCTCAGTGGAAAGGCCTTGGGTTCAGTCTACAATTATCGGGTTGAGGGGGGTGATGACAGCCAAAACCAGCACACAAGGTCAGCAGGGATGGTGTGGAGGATGTCTGGAAGGTGGAATTTACAAGAAGAGAATATGGGGGTAGGAAAGAAGGGTATTCAATAATCTGGTTTGGGCGATGGATAGGTGGTGCAGTGCCGAGTGTTGGGACTAATGCCGACTTTGGTTTTGGACACCCCACATGGGGGTGGGGCATCACAGTCCGTTCATCCAATCCTCCCAGAGATTCACCTCATGCAGCATCATCTGAAGCGCTCTCTCTCTCTCTCTCTCTCTCTCTCTCTCTCTCTGACATGTAATTTGATGGAGGGGTTGATCTATGGAGAGATGTACTCCTGTTGTTTTGTGACTTGGCCAGCTGTACGTCTCCTTTAGGGTTGGCTGTGTGCTCTGTGTCTGCTGGAAGGGACTGTGGAGCCCAGGCCTTGCCTACTAGATCCCTGCCTTCTACCTCAACCTAGTTCTCACTTTGGTCACTGGCTGTCACATGAGGCATTAGCAAAACATCTGGCCCCCAGACGCTTAGCTTATTCATTCACCAAAGGTCCCCACAGCCCTAGCAGCTGGACAATTAATGTGACATGAGGAACCTAATAATGGTGCGCAGAGGTCAAGTCCCAAGGCTGCTGGAGTTGATCTGTTTATTACAGCCAGTGCCCACTGCGCTCATCTCTGTTGTTTCACATTGGCCCATCCTACCCCACCTGCCTCTTGTTTTTAAATTCTGAGACAAGATCTTGCTAAGTTCCTCATGCATGTACCTACATGACCTGCTTCTCTGTCATTCTTTTGGGGGGAAAATCCTTTCTTCTCCTTTCTCTTCCTTTCTTTCTTTTCTAATGGTCTTGTACATCTTGGTTTTGAACTAGAATGATTTGGCTTTTGTTGCTGTTACTACTAAGTCTTTGTGGTCTTCAAGTTATACTGTGCTGTGTCCTTGCTGGCTCTTCAGGGCTTTCTGGACATGCCTTCCTTCCTATGGCTTGATGCTCTTCAGGATTCGATACAGTAAAAGGCTACTCAACGTTAAACCACACAATGCTGCACTAGATGGTGTTCAGAGTAGTATTTCATGGAAGAATTCTGTAGAACTATATGGAATTCCCAATAGCCAATCATTTTGACTCTTAGATGTGACACTTTATCTACACCTACCTAACAGAATTAATTCATTTCTGATGATTAACTCTATGCCTGATTCATCTGCCAGAGACCAATGATTTCATCACAAGAAACAAGACTCTAGGAAAAACACTCTTTTCTTTTCTCTAGGCCATACATATCCTAGCTCACTGATTAATTACATCTATGGTTGCTCTAACACATCAAAACCTAATTCCAGATGCATTAATGTATTTTAGGTACTCAATCACAGCCACTTTTTTATCGATGGATGGAGAGTCAGTTCAGAGGCTGGGGGTATAACTCAGTGGTAGAGAGCTTGCCTTGTACTCATGAGGCCCTGGGTTCCATCCTTAGCACTGCATATATATATATATATATACATCATATTTATTTATATATCATATATTTATATATTATACATACTTAAATAGGATATATATCTCCATGGCATTTGTATTTGCAGGTTTACCTACCTCCTTGACACTTGTCTCATCCATTGGGCAAGCAGAGAGTGATCCTCCATTTAATTTGTACTAGTCACTGTACAGCTATTTAGTTTGACATTATTGGACGCTTGCATTCTAAGCAAGAATGTTTATAGCTGTATTATTTGTTTCTAATGCAACAGAAAATGGATTTATGGGTTATTGCTAGAAAACAATAGGAAGTTTTATTTAATAACTTTACATTTTCATTCCTCCTCCCTTTTTGGGGGGCTTTTATTAAGTTGTGAATTTATCAAGGTATCTTGCTATATAATGTAGCTAAGGATTTTTTTCTCCCCAGGAAAATGTGTCATCTAATTATTTTATGGAAATATAAATATTATCTATGAGTCAATTTGCCCCAGAGAAGAGAAGTAATCCTCCCTGTATTACATTTATACCACAAAAAGACTTAGGGCCTGGCACTTTCTCATCACTGGAAGCGGTTCTGGGAGCTGGTATTTGTGCCTTTAAAGTAGTTCTGCCCTTCTGGCTTAAGAGGCCTCTGACTTGGGTTGAGCCAGCCGCCCACAGTCACTCCTCCCAGAGGTCCTCAGTCCCAACAGGCCCAGGTAGGGCTGAGAGGGTAACTGACAACAAAAACAGGTGACTTATTTTCTATGTCTGTAAGAACTTATGTTAACTTGTTTCTTCTTTTGCTCAAAATTAAGTGTGAGAAATGCCTAAGAATAATTTAAGTAGGTGAAACAGGACCCTAAAAGCAGTCTTAATTATTAGATTGTTCTGTCTAGGTTTCCCCCAAATTAATCCAAAAAAGGTAATTTGGACACAAGTGATCAGTCTATCGCAATAGCAATTCCTAGAGGGAGGCAGGGAATGAACGGTAAGATAGTACATCATTTCCTCTCTGACTGGACCTTGTCATGTTTAGGTGTCAACATTTTACAGTATTGGCTTCATGGTGGGAGCTGGGGTCAGGAAGAAGTATTTCGTCTGTATTTTTTTGTTCCGGGGATCGAACTCAGGACCTTGAGCTTTCGAGGCAAGCAGCGGAACCACTGAGCTAAATCCCCGGCCCTCGTCTGTATTTTTAAATTCTCTGGAAATGTTTTGTATTGGACTGGAGGGTTGAGTTCCTTTACAGTTGATGGTAATCATCAGTAAAATCATTTGGCTTGAAATTTTCTTTGTAGTAAGATTTTTCTGCTAATTGTTTAACTTCCAAGTTTCTAAATATATGGCATACAATTGTTCATAATATTCTCTTCTGTTAAAAAAACTCTATCTGCAGTTATCTCATTTTCATTCCTAGTGTAATCTATTTGTTTTTAAAATTCATATATCATGTTAGATTTCTCTCAAATTCATCAATCTTGTATAAGAACCTTTGACATCATAGACCCTCTCAAATGTATTTTTGGCTTTTATATTTATTTTGTTTATACCTCCTTATTTAATTTTACTTATTCATTTTTTTGGTACCGGGGATCGAACTCGGGTCCTTGCGCTTGCACAGCAGGCGGTGAAACCACTGAGCTAAATCTGGTCAAATGCATTTTAAAATTTCAGTTGGCCAAGGATTTAGCTCAGTGGTTTTGCCACCTGCTGTGCAAGCGCAAGGACCGGAGTTTGATCCCTGGTACAAAAAAAAAAAATTCAGTTAATTAGGCAGTTTTGTCTTCCTGTATTATTTATATCAAATTTGGACAGATGGTTTACATCCCCCTCAAATTCCTGTGATGGTATTAGGTGTTGGAGCCTTTGGGAGGTGATCTAAGTCATGAGGATGGAGCCCCACTGATGGATTAGTGATTTAAGAAAGACCACCCTTGAGAGCTCTCTAGCTCCTTTTCATCAGGTGAAGACTCAGAGAGAAATCAGCAGTCAGCCCTAGAAGAGGGCCTCTGCCAGAACCCAATTGTGCTGGCACCTTGATTTCATACTTCCAGCCTAAGGAACTGTGAGTCATCAATCTCCACTGTTTATAAGGCAGACACCCAGTTCATGGTACTTTGTTATAGCAGGCTGACCAAATGCAGACAGTATTTCTGCAGATGGGGAAACAGATGCAGACCTGCTGTCATCTTGTCAAAGTCACCAGCTGGTGAGCACACTCCCTAGCGGCTGGATGTAGAGATGCTCCACACCACATCTGTGGCTAAAGAATTTTAAGTTGAAGAATGCTATCAAAGCAAGTTTGTTTATTTGTTTATAAATCACCCTGGTCCCTGAGTGGAGGTTGGCCTGGGCAGGGAGGCAGCAGGAAGCCCAATGGAAGGCCACCAAAGAGGTGGAGGGGAGGATGGTGGGAGCTGGTCCCAAGGTCCAGTAGCAGAGGTGGAGACAGGGAGGGCCACAATCTGGAGTGTAGGAGTAACAAGCAGGACTTTGTGAACTGCCATGGAGCAGGAAGGAGAAGGAGCAGTAAAGAGTGGCTCCTCATTGTCTGGTTCAATTGAGTTGACCAGGGAGGAAGGGGATTCAGTAGCATCTTGTAGACAGAGAACTGGCTGACACTACAATCTGTGAGGCTGGGCTGTGTCTATGTTGTTCAGTGTGGGATTGCCTGTTTCAAGCAGCACAGTGACTGGCATAGTAGCTTCTCTGTAAACATTATCCAAATTAATGAAAGATCAATAAAAAAATCTGTCCTGAACTCACAGGAGGGTAACTGTGACTTAGATTGCTTATGCTATATAGTCCCTATTGCCATCTGATCTGAAATGGGCTTGTTCTGTATTCTGAAAACAACATGTAAATGACCACTGATGTGCTAGAGTTGGCTTCTACTGGCTCATTACAGCTGATGGTTAAATTTTCAGGTATCTTGAGAGCTGATAATTAAGTACAGTCATTAGGAAAATTAAGCTGCTACTTACTGCACATTTATATCCAAATTCTCTTTTAATGACATTATGAAGGTTGCTTGTAATGGGCTCTGGTGGGAATATTTACATCATAGAAATCAGGGAAAGCCCTAAGATGGGTTGATTTAATTTTACTGTTTTAGTCTGGACTCTAAACTTAAAAGAATAATAGAGGCAATGTTAATCACTCAGTTTAAATTAAAAATGTGTTGTATCTGTAGCCATTACACTATGAATAGCACAGAAAAGAAGAAAATGTTCTAGTATTCAAAAACTATTATTCAACTCAGCAAAGAAATGGCTCATGGTATTAATGTATGAGAGAAGTTCTGATGTACATCTCTCTTTTTCTTGTTTCAGTGGCATGTCTATAATCCCAGCACTCTAGGAGGCTGAAGGAGGATCAAAAATTTGAGTCAATCCTGGGCAACTCCACGACTTAGGGAGACTTCGTCTCAAAATTTAAAAAAGGGCTGGGGGCTGTAGCTCAGTGTGAAGGCCCTGGGTTTAATCCCCAGTACTACAAAAAGAAGTAAATATAAAAATATTGACCAACATTCTTGTGAGAACTACATTTATCAGTTGCAATCATAGGTTGGTTGTAAGGAAAAGCATTTGGCAAAATCAACAAAAGTATTCTATATGAACCAGTTGGCTATGTGGAGTTATAATGACACATATTGAGTAATTTATTTTTTGTAATTGTATGCTACACATCCTATGTGTCATTTCAATCCATATTGTGTATGTTTGCTTTGGATATTTGTGGAGAGCTGATTGTTAAATATTTACCACACAATGTTTACCTTACTTAAAGAAGGCAGCATCACAGTACCCCACATACAAGAAATAAAGAAAAAGACAAAACAAGAAGGTTGTATGAATGAGACAATGTTTAACAGTACAGAAAGCTACACTGGGAGGGGAGAAATAATGTTTATCCAGCAGCAGGGACATGGACAAGCTGGATAATTTATTTATATTTTTGTGGTGATGGGGATGGAAATCCAGGGTCACTACATGCTAGGCAAGTGCTCTACCACTGAGATAAACCGCCAACCACAGATTGGGTAATTTAAATGTGAGTGCAAAGAAGGTGGAGTTCTGCTCCAGTTGGCCATTCGTACTGTACACTTAGCATCCTCTGTAGAGGGTCTTATGTGGTCAGGATACAATTACCCACTCCATGAGTTTGTGAGAACATGTTGGCTTTAATATTCATGTGCTGCTGACCTCACCCCAGGGGGTATGTCCCCACCTCTCCCATCCCCAGAAGAATTTAGCACCCCCTTTCCTCCTCAGTATGGTATGAGAGGCGGGAGAATTCTTAAACATTCCAGCAGCAAGCTACCCAGTACCTCATGGCATAGCCCTGTTTGTGGTGAGTACCAGTCTGCCAAATGAATCTCTATCACTGGAGAAAATCATGGTGTCAGCTCTGCCACTGAGAATGCCAACCTTCCGGGACTTGTCAGGGGACTGTGAGGACTGTTTTTGTGCTCCTTGTTTTGGGCAAAACAAGACAAGTGAAAATGAGGTCTATGACAAAATGTTATTGTAATGGGAATATGATCCATAGAGTATTTTTTTTTATTAAATTCTTTTACTGGTACATTGTAGGTATACAACACAATTACATTTCTCATTGGGAATTGTACCTTTACATAATGCATCTTGGTTCTTATTTTTTCCCCATTCCTAGCCCTCCCTTCATGCCCTCCACCCTTCCCTATTTACAAAGACTTTATTTCCATTTTTTCCATTTCTCATCATTTTTTCCTTTCCCTTCTTTCCTTTCCCCTGTGCCTCCCACTACCCCTACCCCTTTGGACCTTTTATTCCTATTTTACATTATTGATTATTCATTCTAATCATTGGTACATTTTAGGTATACAATATAATGATATTCATCATTGGAAATTTGCACCTTAACATAGTCTCTCTTGGTTCTTGTTTTTCACCCTTGCCCAGCCCTCCCTTCAACCCCTCAATCCTTCCCTATTTACAAAAATTTTGTTCCTATTTTTCCATTTTCTCATATTAATCCCATTCCCTTCTATCCTTTCCCTTAGCCCTCCCACTTCCTTCCCCTTTGCCCCTTTTCTTCCTATTTCACATGACCTATTATACATGTAGTCCTTATTTACACTTTCAGTTTCTCACACCAGAGAAACTATTCGGTATTTACATATCTGTGTCCTATTTATTTCACTTAAAAGTATTGCCTCAATGTGCATCCACTTAGCTATAAATGTCTCTAATTTCTCATTTTTTATGGCTGAGTAGTACTCCATTTTATAAAAACACCACATTTTCTTTATCCAGTCACCAGTTGATGGGCATTTGGGCTGTTTCCAAGTTTTAGCTATTACAAACTGCGCTGCTATGAACATGGGTGCACATATATCACTGTGGTATGATTCTTTTAATTCTTTGGGGAAGATCCCCAGCAGTGGAATAGCGGGGTCAAATGGGATTTCCAGTCCTAGTTCTTTGAGGTATCTCCATACTGATTTCCACAGTGCTTGCACCAGTCTACACTCCCACCAGCAGTGGAGCAGGGTTCCTCTTTCCCCACAGCCCCGCCAGCATTTGTTATTGGTTGATTTCATGATAGCAGCCATTCTTTCTGGAGTGAAGTGGAATCTCAGCGTTGCTTTCATTTGCATCATAGAGCATTTTATAATTATTTTTTCTCACTTCACTTCTAAAGCGGTTCCCTTTAGGATTGTTTCAGGATATGCCTGTGGTCCAGCATGCCATTTCCAGTTTTGCAAGGTCAAATTAAAAACTGGGGCAAGATGCGTAGTTTTCTGGACAGTATTTGCAACTTTCGGTGTCCTTAAAAGGTCAACTATAACTGTAGGATATTCTTGTCAATTAATTCATTCTTTATTGGGGGTAGGTTAGTCTGAGTCCTTTGGGGAGGACACTGGGGATTGAGCCCAGGGCCTTTGCCCAGAGCTCTATCTCCAGCCCTTTTTTGTTTGTTTTTTGATACAGGATCTTGCTTAGTTCAGGCTGGCTTTGAACTCACTATGTAGCCCAGGTTGGCCTTGAACTTGTGGCAACCCTTTTGTCTCAGCCTTTGCAGTGCTTGGATTAAAGGCATGCAGCCACCATGCATGCCTTTAATGTTTAAATTTTGAGACAAGAGTCTCAGTAAGTCACTAAATTGCCCAAACTAGGCTGGAACTTGTGAGCATCTTGCTTCAGCCTCCCAGAGTGCTGGGATTACAGGTGTGTATCACCATGCCTCACTATATTCTTATAGTGATAAAATTTAAGAAAATTACTTGTAGGAATTTGCTTAAAACTAGAGACTGAATATACAAATGGTCAATGGCTAGATCATATATAAAACTATAACTCAGACTTACAATCTGAGCAGCCAGCTCAGGAGGCCAGCCTTCTGCAAGTCAGACTTGTGGGAAGGAAGGAAAATTGCTATCTCTAGCAACAAGCCAGGAAATCCTAACAAAAATCCCTGTAACAACTGGCCTCAACTGGCCAGGACTTGTTTAAACACAGCCTTGCTAAGGGGATCAAACTCAGGTCCTTGCACAGCAGGTGGCAAAACCACTGAGCTAAATCCCCTGCCCAGCCTCGCTAATTTTTATCCTCACTTACAACTCACCACGAATCAGAGAAAGGCAAATATAGTCCTCTAACCAGCACAAAGGATGCCATGTTTCCTTCCAGTTAGTAGCTTTCAAGCAGGGCACACTGCAAAGCTTCCCCTCTTTTGCCTGCCTTTCAGTCTCTGCCAGAACACAGGAGACATGGCCCATACCCTTTCTACAGCAAGGTCTTGATAGCCGTTTCTTTTTCACATTTGGTTTTATTAGTTTCCACAAAAGGAAAACAAAGAAGATCTCCATGTCATTTTATGGAACGTGACTCCTGAGCTGTTGTACTGGAACCAATGTGCAGGCATTAAGTACCTCTCTGTTGGCACTTTTCAGGGGCTCCATCACCGTGACCAGGGGTTTAGGACATCTCCCAGGTAAGCACAATCACGGATCATTTCCCCTTCCATTACTCAGACCCTTGGTGGACCTCGGGTATTTCTCCTTCCATTTGAGCAGCCAATATGGGGACCCAGGACACATTATTTGCTTTCAGATCACGTGATTCTTCAGCTCTTGGCCCTTATTTCTGGCAACTGAAATGTTGAGTCTTTTGGAAGAGTTCAGAAGAGATGTTTCACTGTGTAAATCACCTACCCCGCCAATTGTTCTATTTATGACATTTCTGGTTTGAACTCCCAACCTCCAGGAAGCAGAGACTTCTGTGTACCACCCCATCTAATCCACTAGCTTTAAACCAGGTAAATACTTGGCTGACCCCAAGAGGTTCTTGTCCCCAAATTGAGTGAAAGATGATGTTTAGCATCTCCAATTTAACAGGAGGCAGAAATCTCATAGTATTAATTAGGAACAGAGATAAGCTAGGTTAGAATAAGTCTAGCATCCTCAATTTCACTTGTTTTAGAAAATACATTTACATTGGCTAGAATTGCAAAATGAATAATATTTACATCTTGATTGGTTGTAAAAGGGCTAGATCTCATTTCTGTTTCAATGAACTTGGGCTTCATGATAAAGTACAGTGGTACCTCAGTTTATAAACTTAGTTTATTTTACAATTTTGGGGATGGTGGTTGTGGTTATGTTTGTCACCTAATGCAGAGTTTGTAAACAAAAGCAAAATTTTGCCAAATGCTTTTGTTTGAGAACTGAATCGTTTTCAAACAGAAGCATTTGTGAACCAAGGTATATCGAGTCAAAACAAAAGAACTCTTACTTTGCTGTCCCATAGACACATTTTGGATTCAAGCAAAGTTCTCTTGTCTACTTAAAGGTAAACAAAGTAGATCTTTTATTCCACAAGAAAAAGGAGGAGCTGAGGGGCCAGGGATTTAGCTCAATGGCACCATGGCTGCCTCTCAAGCCCAAGGTCCTGAGTTCTCTCCCCAGTACCGAGAGAGAGAGAGAGAGAGAGAGAGAGAGAGAGAGAGAGAGAGAGAGAGAGAAAGGAGCTGGGTATAGTGGTGGGGGTAATTCCAGCTACTCAGTAGACTATGGCAGAAGATCGTAAATTTAAGCTCCGTGAAAGGGAAGCCCTGGATTCCATCTCCAGGATAAGCAGGTGGGGTGGGGTGGGGGGAGAAGTTTGCCTTAGGTTTACAATAAATCCAAAGAAGCACAGAATTTTGTGATTGGGAATTTGAAGTGTCCAGTCTAATTTTTCCAAACCTATTCCTCAGTGTTCCTATATATTGGGATTCCACAGTCAAAAAAATGACTTGAGTAACACTGCACTATACTTGTTCTCTATGGTGACCTACCACACATATTAGCATACTGGTTTCTGGAAAATTATACAGTAAAAGGGAGCATTTTTAATCAGTGAGATTACTGAGGACATATGGAATGTGTTTGGGAAATTTTCGTTGTTTATTAGTACATTTTAGGTATACAAAATTATGACATTCATTATTGGGAATTTGCACCTGTACATGATATATCTTGGTTCTTACTTTTTCCCCATTCCCTGACCTCCCTTCAACCCCTCCACCCCTTCCCATTTACAAAGACTTTGTTTCCTTTTTTTTTCATATTTTTTCCTTTCCCTTTTCTTTCCCTTACTCCTCCCACTTTCTCTAGCCCTTTAGACCTTTTCTTCCTGTTTCACATTATCTATTATAAATTTTAATTCTTATTTACACTTTGTTTCTCACACCAGAGAAACTATTCGGTATTTACACGAGTGCCCTATTTCTTTCACTTAAGAATATGGCCTCAATGTGCATCTGTTTAGCTACAAATGACTCTAGTTCTCATTCTTTATGGCTGAGTAATGCTCTATTTAATAAAAAAAAATCTACATCCTCTTTATCAAATCTCCACTTGATGGGCATTTGGGCTATTTCCAAGTTTTAGCTATTACAAACTGTGCCACTATAAACATGGGTGTGCATATATTGCTGTGGTATGATTCTTTTAATTCTTTTGGGAAGATGCCCAGCAGAGGAATAGCTGGGTCAAATGGGACCTCTAATCCTTTTTTGCGGTATCTCCATATTGATTTCCACAGTGGTTGCACCAGTCTGCATTCCCACCAACAACAGAGAAGGGTTCCTTTCTCCACACAACCCTGCCACCATTTTTTGGTTGATTTCTTCATAGCAGCCATTCTTTCAGGGGTGAGGTGGAATCTCAGTGTTGTTTTCACCTGCATCTCTCGAATGACCGGTGATGCTGAACATTTTTTCCCTGTTTTTTTTGGTACCGGGGATCGAACTCAGGACCTTGCACTTGCAAGGCAGGCACCAGAACCACTGAGCTAAATCCCAGGCCCTTTCATATGTTTATTTGCTATTTCTACTTCTTTGTCTGAGAAATGTCTATTCATTTCAGATGCCCATTTTTGGGTTGGGTCTTTAAATTTGGGGGGTCTGATTTTTTTTTTAAGTTCTTTATATATTCTAGATAGTAGTCCTTTGTCTGAGGAACAGCTGGTCAAAATTTTTTCTCACATTGTAGGTTGTCTCTTAGTTCTGTTGGCAGTTTCTCTTGCAGTGCAGAAGCTTTTTAATAAGATGAGATCCCAGTTATTGATTCTCTGTGCTAGTTTCTGTGCTACTGAGGTTTTGTTCATAAAGTTTTCCTATGCCAATGTCTTCAAGAGATCTACCTAACCTATCTTCCAGCAAGTTCAGTATTTCTGTTTTAATATTTAAATCTTTGATCCGCTTCAATATTAGTTTAGTGCATGGTGTAAATAACATGTCTAGTTTTAATCTGTGCCAGGTTGAAATCCAGTCTTTCCAGCACCATTTTTTCCCCCATTAAGTTTATTGGTACATTTTAGGTATAAAATGCAGTTACATTCATCATTGGGATCTTGTACCATTACATGATTATCTTGGTTTTCATTTTTCCCCCTTCCCCTACCCTCCCTTCAGCCCCTCTACATTTCCTTATTTGCAAAGTCTTTGTTTCCATTTCTTTCCTTTTCTCATATTTTTTCTCTTCTTTCCTTCCCCTACCCCTTCCACTTCCCCTGCTCCTTGAGACCTTTTCTTCCTATTACACAATATCAATTATACATTTTTAAAATTACAATATCAAGATCTAGGAGACATTATCACAGATTTAACAGAATTTAAAAGGATATAGAAAGCATATTACAAAAATCTTTTTTGAAATAAATTTGACAACTTCTAAGAAGTACCTTAGAAGACAAATTAATGAAACTAACTCTAGAGGAAATGTAAAATTTGAATAGTACATATTAAAGAGAGTATAATCCTAGCTTGAAAACCTACCTATACGACAACAACAGGCTCATATACATTTTAACTGATAAATTATATCAAACATTTAAAGCAGAAAAAAGAAGGAACACTTCTCCCCTCATTTTAGGAAATCAACATTGTGTTAATACTAAAACTGGATAAAGATAATAGAAGAAAAAAGTATGAACATAGATAGAAATTTGTTTAACAAAACAAACTATTAGAAGTCAGACCTGGCAGGATGTAGAAAGTGGTTTTATTATAGGGATGGCAATGTTGGTTCAGCATTGGAAGATCCACCCCCAAAAGTCATCATTTTAACAGAGGAAAGGAAAAAGCCCTATGATGCTGTCACTAGTTGGAGAAAAAGTATTGGACTAAATTCTACAGCTGTTCATGGTAAAAGCTATCAGGAGACTAGAAGTAGAAGAGAACCTTCTCAACAGATCAAAGACATGTACTCCATACTTCCAGCGAGAACATCTTATATGAATGGAGAAAATACAATTCTTTCTCCCTAAGGTGGGGAACAAGGGCAGCTATGCCTACTCTTCATCTGTCCATTAAACTTTGAAACATAGGCCCAAACCAAAATAGTCTGGCAATAAAATGACACATTTAGGATAGGATTGGCAAGGTAGAAGTAAAATCTTTATATGTAGATGAAATGATCATCTACAGAGAAAATACTAAGAAATCTCTAGGAGCCCCTAGAACTTGTATTTGAACTTAGCAGGATTAGAAAACACAAGGTATATATAAAAATTCAGGTCTATGTATACTTGCCATACATAGACCTTGCTCTACATAGACCATAGAATTGGATATTGAAATTTAAAAGGTATGCAGGAGGACAAAGGAGCTAGAAAAGTAAAAACAAAAAGAAAAAATAACTGTTGGAAGACATTTATTATGTAATTTTAAGTCTTTCTCTAAAGCTACAGTAATCAAGGCAGTGTTGGTGTAAGGAAAGACATATAGATCATTGGAATAAAACAGAGAATCTAGAAATAGAACCACACATATATAGTCCATTGAGTTTTGAAAGATTATTTAATATTAATATCTTATAGGACATAAACTCAATTCAAGAGCAGAGGAACAGATAGTGTTTTCAGCAAATGGCACTAGAACACCTAATATCCGTATATAAAAAATTAACCTCAACCCTTTATTTCCATACATAAAAATAACTTGAAAGGATCTACGAACCTAAATATGAAAGACTAAAACTATAAAACTTGAAGAAGAAATTATAAGGGAAAATGTTTATGAATTTAGGGTAAGCAAGAATTTCCTAGGATATAAAAAACATGATGTATAAAAGAAAAAAATTGATAAATGAGATTCCATCAAAATTTAGAACTTTAAATGACATCATTAAGAAAATGAAAAGTAGTCCTTAAAGAGACCATATTTATAATGCATATAACCTATGAACAGAATATATAAAGAACTCTTACAGCTCATTAATTGACAGCCCAATCAAAAAGTAGACACAAGAAGATGATAGCCAGCCAGTCCAGCACAAGGAAAGGTGTGCAACACTAGAATCAGAAAAATACTAATCAGTACAATAACAAGATTGAATTATACACTCATTAGGGAGATGAAATTAAAAGTTTTAAAAGAACAAATGTCAGCTTAGGTGTGAACCAGTTAGAACTTTCTAATGTGAATGTCAAATGATAAAACCATTTTAGAAGACAATATAGAAATTTCTTGTATTACTGTTAAGAACCAACAGTTCTGGTCTTGTTTTTACTTAAGAGGAATGAAAACACATGTTCACAACAGATTTGTACATACAAGTTGAGTATCCCTTATCTGAAATTCTTGGGACCAGAGTGTTTCAGATTTTCATTTGAAATCCACTTGATCTGAAAAGAGGATAGCTACTCCTGCTTTTTATTTCAGGTTCCTGTCACATGGAGTATTGTTTTCCACCCTTTAACTTTCAGTCTATGAGTTTCTTTTTGAATTGTGTTTCTTGTATGTAGCATATTGTTGGATCTTGCTTCTTGACACATTCTGCCAGTCTATTTCTTCTGATTGGTGAATTAAGACCATTTACATTGATGGCTATAACTCATACTTATTGACTTATCATTGTCATGACTTTTTCTGTTTGTTGAATTCTCCCCCTTTGTGTTTAATTTCTTGTCATCCCCGAAGGATTCATTTTGCTGGGCTTCCTGGGGTTGCGATCCTTGTTGTCTTTTCCTAGGCTATTTTCTACAATTTTTTGGAGTGCCGGTTTGGTATTCATGAAATTCCTAAGGTGCTCTTTGTCATGAAAGTATCTTATTTCTCCATCAATTTTGAAAGATAGTTTTGCAGGGTACATCAATCTGGGTTGGAGGCTGTTTTATTTCAGGGCTTGAAATACATCACTCCAAGCTCTCCTTACCTTGAGGGTTTGCATTGAGAAGTCTGCTGAAGGGCCGGGGATTTAGCTCAGTGGTTTCGCCGCCTGCTGTGCAAGCGCAAGGACCTGAGTTCGATCCCCGGTACCAAAAAAAAAAAGAAGTCTGCTATGATTCTGATGGGCTTTCCTTTGTATGTGATTTGTTTCTTTTCTCTAACTGCTTGTAGAATTTTGTTCTTCTGTTGGGTTTCTGGAATCTTAACAATTATATGCCTATGTGTAGATTTTTTTTTGAGCAAGGCTAGTTGGAGTCCTATATGCCTCACTTATCTGTATATCAAGTTCTTTTCACCTGCTTGGGAAGTGTTCTGCCATTACTTGTGTGAACAGTTTTTTTATGTAATCTGCACTCTCTCCTGTTTCTTCATTGACTCCAATCAGTCTTATGTTAATTCTTCTTTGCATCGTCTAGCAGCTGCTGGATTGATTTCTCATGGTCCCTTACAATTTTAAAGTAAGTTTTTTTTCCTGGTGACTAATTGCAGTCTTACATTCTATATCTGAAATTCTGTCCTCACATTAGTTCATTCTGCTCTGTAGACTTTCAATGAAGTTTTTAATCTCCTGGAAATCTGTTTGCATGTGTTTTGTGGATTCCATTTGTTTCCTTTGTTGGGATTCCATCATGTTCCTCAGCTGCTCTCTAGATTTATTAATCATGTCTTGCACTATGAGTACAATCTTTGCTGTTATCTGAGAAATTATTTCTGATTTCATTTTTTCCAGATCCTCTTTTGTTGCCATTTCAGGGAGTCCAGGTGGATGAGTATCAGAGTGTTTCATCTCGTTTCCCTGTGGAGTTTCTGTAGGTCATCTGAAAGTCTGGTTTTGAGACTTGTTTACATGTCTTCTCACTTCAACAGGGGTGGGGGTTGCTGCTGGCGCCCATGTGGCTCATCTCCTGTGTGCTGGCAGGGGTGGTATGGTGGCCCAGAAGCCTCCTTTTGTGAGCTGGGACCAGCTCACCTCCTGTGTACTGGAGGGGGTGGTACGGTGGCCTGGAAGCCTCATCTTGTGCACTGGGAGTGGCTCACCTCCTCTGTGCTGGTGGGGGTGGTATGGTGGCCCAGAAGCCTTTTTTGCACTGGGAGTGGCTTACCTCCTGTGTCCTTCACCATTTATTAAAGAGGCTATTTTTCCTCCAGTGAGGGTGGTTTGCTCCTTTGTCAAAGATGAGGTGGCTGAGTATGTCCAGAGTTGTGTCTGTATCTTCCAATCTATTCCACTAATCCTTGGGTGTTTCTTTGCCAGTACCATGCTGTTTTTATCACTGTGGCTTTGTAGTAGTTTCATGTTTGGGACTGTGATTCCGCCCCCCCTCCCCCCCCGGTCATGTCTTTGTTGCCTAGAATTGCTTTTGCTATTCTAGGTCTCTTCTGGTTCCAAATGGGTTTTGGATTGTTTTCTCTAGTTCTGTGAAATACACTGTTGGGATTTCAATTGGGATTGCATTGAATCTATATAGCAGTTTTGGAAGTATGGCCATTTTTACTATATTGGTTCTTCCTATCCAGGAGCAAGAGATGTCTTTCCATTTTCTGATATCCTCTTCAATCTCTTTTTTCAGAGTGCTGTAGTCTTCAAGGTAGAGGTATTTTACTTCCGTTACAGTTCATTTTTTTGGATGCTATTGTGAAAAGAATTGTTTCTCCAATTTCTCTCTCAGTGAGTCTGTCATTTGTGTACAAGAAGGCTATTATTTTTTCAGTGTTGACCTTGTATCCAGCTACTCTCCCGAATCTGTCAATTAAGTCTAAAAGATTTTTAGCAGAGTTTTTTGGGTCTTCTATGTAGGGTATCATCAGTAAATAATGATTTCCTATCTTTATTCTTTTTCATTCTTTCTCTTGTCTAATTGCTGTGGCTAATGTTTCCAGAACTACAAAGCACAGGAATGGTGATACAGAACATCCTTTTCTTCTTCCTGATTTAGCATGAAAGCTTTCAGTTTTTGACCATTTAGTATGATGTTGGCTGTTGGTTTTTTATGGATAGCCTTTATCAGATTGAGATAAAGACCATCTATTCCAATTTTCTGTATGATTATTTTTAAAAATCAAGAATGGGTGTTGGATTTTGTCAAACACTTTTTCTACATCTATTGAGATGACCATATGGTTTTTGTCCTCGAGTCTGTTAATATACTATATTACATTTATTGATTTATGTATGCTGAACCATCCTTGCATCCCTGGGATGAATCCCACTTGGTCAGAGTGTATAATCTTCATGATCCTCTGTACTGTTTGCCAGTATCTTATTGAGGATTTTTGCATCTATGTTCATTAGGAAGATTGGCCCGTAGTTCTTTTTTGTTGGGTCTTTCTCTGCTTTTGGAATCAAAGTAATGCTTGCTTCCAGGAATGAATTTGGGAGTATTACTTCCCTTTCAATTTCATCAAAGAGTTTGAGAAGTAGTGGCATTAGCTCTTCTCTAAATTTCTCGTACAGTTCAGCAGTGAAGCGATCAGGACCTGGGCTTTTTGTTGGTAAATTTTTAATTAAGTTTTCAATTTCACTGATTGAAATTGGGGTGTTTAGAATTTTTATATTTTCTTTTTTCAGCTTTGGTAATTCATATGTATCTAGGAATCTGTTCATTTCTATGTTTTCCATTTTATTGGAGTACAGGTTCTTAAAGTAGGTATTGATGATCCTCTGGATTTCTGCTGGATCTGTTGTGAGTTCAACCTTTTCATTCCTAATTGCATGGATTTGAGCCTTTTCTTTCCTTTTTTTGGATAAGGTTGGCCAAGGGTTTGTTCTTTTGAAGAGCCAACTCTTTGATTCATTGATTTTTTTGTACTGTTCTCTTACTCTCCCTTGTATTGATTTCTGCTCTGATCTTTGTAACTTCCTCCCTTGTATGAGCTTGAGGTTTGGTATTAGATTGTTTATTTGAGTTCACTGTTTTCCAAGTGTGGGCATTCACTATGAATTTCCCTCACAGAACTGCTTTCATTGTGTCCCATAGGTTTCTGTATGTTGTATTGGCATTATCATGTAATCGCAGAAACTGTATAATTTCTTCTTTAATTTCCTCTGTGGCCCATTGGTTGTTCAAGAGTGTTATTCAATTTCCATGTGTTTGTGAAGTTCTTGCAGTTTCTTAGCTATTGATCTCCTGTTTAATTGCACTATGGTCTGATAATATACAGGGGATAATTTCAAATCCTTTGCATTTACTTAAACATGTTCTATGAGCTAGCATGTGACCTATTTTGGAGAATGACCCCTGTGCAGCTGAAAAGAATGTGTATTCTGATTTTGTGGGATGGGACACTGTAGACATGTATTAAGTCCATTTGTTCAAAAGTTTGGTTCAGTTCTAGTAATTTGTTGTTGATTTTCTGTCTAGATGATCTGTCTCTTTGTGTCAGTGGGGTATTGAGGTCCCTTACTACACTTTTATTAGGGCTTATTTGGTTTTTCATGTCCATTAATATTTGTTTTATACAGTTGGGAGCACTAGTATTTGGTGCATATATGATTGTCATCTCTTCCTCTTGGATTGTTTCTTTACAAGGATGTAGTGACCTTCATCCCTCTTAGTTTTGGTTTGAAATCTACCATGTCTGCAAATAAAATAGCTACCCCTGTTTTTTTCCAGGTTCCTGTTGCATGGAGAATTGTTTTCCATCCTTTTACTTTCAGTCTTATGAATTTTTCAATTGTTTCTTGTATCAGCACATTGTTGGATTTTGGTTCTTAATCCATTCTGCCAGTCTATTTCTTTGATTAGTGAATTGAGGCCATTAACACTGATGGTTATAGAGCCAGGTATTTAGCTTGGTAGTTTCACTGCCTGCTACGCAAGCGCAAGGACCCAAGTTCAATCCCCGGTACCAAAAACAAACAAACAAAAAAAATTGATGGTTATAATTGATACATATTGATTTATCCTTCTCATGATATTTTCCTTTTGTTGGGTCTTTTTAAATTTTTCTCCCTTTACCTTTAATTTCTTGCCTTGCCTGATGGTTTCACTCTGTTGGGCCTCATGGAATTGTGACCCTCATTGTCTTTTTCTAGGATATTGTTTAGAATTGTTCAGAGTGCTGGTTTGGTGTTCATGAAGTTTCTCAGGTGTTTTGTTGTGGAAGTATCTGACTTCCTCATCTATTCTGAAAGATAATTTTGGAAATCTAGGTTGGAGGTGATTTTCTTTTAGGGCTTGAAATACCTCACTCCAGGCTCTCCTTGACTTGAGGGTTTGTGTTGAAAAGTCTGCTGTGATTCTGATGGGCTTTCATTTCTATGTGATTTGTTTCCTTTCTCTAACTGCTTGTAGGATTTTTTTCTTCGGTTGGGTTTCTGTGATCTTGATTAGTATATGTATAGGTGGATTTTTTTTTAATCGTGGCTAGTTGGAGTCCTATATGCCTCACTTACTGTATATCAAATTCTTTTTCCTCTGCTTGGAAAGTTTTCTGCCATTATTCTGTGAACAGTTTATGTCACTCATACTTTCTCCTGCTTTTTCATGAACTGTCTTATGTTATTTTTCTTTATATCATCTACCAACTGCTAGACCACTTTCTAATGGTCCCTATATATATATATTTTTTTGTTTTGTTTTTTTGGTACCAGGGATTGAACTCCAGTCCCTGCACTTGTGAGGGAGGCGCTGGAACCACAGAGCTAAATCCCCGGCCACCTCCCTTACTATTTTTAAGAAATTTCTCTTTTCATGGTCACTAACCACAATCCTGCATCCTGTATCTCATATTCTATCTTCACATTGGCTCATTCTGCTGTTAATACTTTTGATGGAGTTTTTAATCTCCTGGATATCTGTTTGAATCTGTTTCATGGATTCCATTTCTTTCCTATGTTGGGCATTCATGGTTTCCATTTCTTTGCTATGCTGGGCATTCATGGCTTCCATCATGGTCCTGAGCTCATCTACTGTTTTTTATCTGTTTCTATTCTAGAGTCTCTAATCATGTCTTTCATTCTGCTCACCATCTCTGTAGCTGTCTGAAATCATTTGTTTTGAATTTTTCTAAAGCCTTGTTCATCTGTTTTGTTACTTCCTGTGCCTATCAGTTCAGGGTGTCCAGGTGGTTATCAAATTTTTCCACTTCATTGCCCCCAGAATTTGTCTGTGGTAAGCTGGAAGTCTGGGTTTGCACCTTGTTTAGGTGTCTTCTCATTTCTATTTTTGTTGTTGGTACTGTTTGTTGTTTGGTACTCGGTTGATACTTTGATATTGCTTATTGTATCTTTTTTTTTTTTTTTTTGGTACTGGGGATCAAACTCAGGACCTTGCGCTTACGTAGCAGGTGCCAAAACCACTGAGCTAAATCTCCAGCTTGCTTATTGTATCTTTATTGTTTGTATTTAGAACCCTTATGGAATGATTGCTTCTCAGAGGTGTCTTTCAGGTATAGCTGGTCTTTAGGCTTTGAGTCTTTAATGACTCTTAGGCAATCTCATTTTCAATATACCAGGGAGAACACCTTAGCCCAAGTGATACAATCAGCATCAACAATAGCAATAAAAACAGCTTAGAAAATGACAATTTGTGGTAGCTGTCACTTTTAACCACGTGAACTACAACAAAATCGAGGACCAGCCCAAAATACATTTGTAGTACATAAACTCTTCAATATAGCAATGTTATCTTCGGGATGAGGACTTAGAAGGAGTTGGGGAGGGAGAGAAAGATGGAGAGGAAAAAGAAATGAGGCTAGAGGACACAGGAAAATCATGCAACTTTTGGGAAATTGTTGAAAACAAGAGGAAAAGACATAGCAAAGGAACAAAGACTAGAACAGAACAAACTAACAGCAACAGGGAAGCCAGAAACTGTATTCACTTTCCTATAAGAATAATGACAATTGGGAGAAGGAAAGAGAAAATCCAAAATAGGATAGGAACAGGAACAAAGAGGGAGAAAAATGCAGAAGAAGGGAGAAAAAGAAAAACTATATATATATATATATATATGAAAAAGAAAAAAAAAGGGCCTCCTGCAGGGTATGTCTCTGCTGTCACAGTAGACAACGTGGGCAGCAGTGTGCAGATCTAAGTTGTTTAGTCTCAGCAAGCCAGCTGTAGTCCACTGAGATTCAGGCTGATTTCTGGCTGCAAGGCCCAAGTTGAGGTCCCTGACCTCCTGCAGGATTGAACTCTGCAAGGTTCTACTGAAGGTTCCAGCTGCCCTTCCCCTGAAGCAAGTCCGAGTTCCTATGTGAGGTGCTGATCCCACCAACTTACCAACCACGGTGGTCCAGTGTGCCTTTATTCCAGACATTACCTTCACTTTCCCAGTGGGCTTCAATTTTGAGGAGCCTCAGAGAGGCCCCCTCTATGTTGTTCACTTCTGCTCTATATTCTGGAGCTCATAACCATGGCTGGGAAATTTTTAGTTCAATAGTATTTTTTAGTTGAATAAAACAAAACCCAGAGAAGCCAAGTGGCCTTTTGGTGGCAGACTTAGAACAAGCTCCCTGATCTCCTGCATCTCCATGGTCCCCAGGTCATGAGGGCCTATGACCTGCTTCAAGGGGAGGTTGCCTGTTTCACCACAGACTGCTTTAGGGGAAGGTGAGGGTAACTTCCCTGCTTCTGGCATTTTCTCAAATGTCAAGGTGGTATTTTAGGGTGGTGCATCCTGAGCCCCATTTTCTTTCCCCAAAGGGTCTGGCAAGAGGGATGTACCATCATCACAAGAGTGTACTTTTCTATTTGTCCAACTCACTGTTATCATGGGTTGGGTTGCTGATGTCATTTCTACCTTTGGTTTAAGACGCTACAATAGTAGTCATGCATTCTTGTGTTCTGACATTTGGATGCAAGAAAATCTTAGCGTAAATGCATTATTTTTAGCCATCCCTACCAATGTACTGAGGATTTATAAAGTACTGTACTAGGATCCACAAAATAGTCCCTTAGTACTCATGCACCATCAGGTTGGTTTTTCAATACCTGTTTTCAAATACCATTCCTTTGTTCTGCACAGATAAATCACTTTTTTCAAGAATGATCTTGAAAGATCCACATTATTGGGATTCAGAAAATGATACTGACATGCTAAAAATGGACAAACAGCATAGAACCAAGGTCTGATCTTCCTCTGCCCTTTTTAGTTCTCCCCCTAACCCCCAAGCTCATGGAGAGGCTTTCCTTGAGGACACCATATCCAAAGGAAGCTACCTTTCCAGAGAGAAAGCAATTGTGCTGAAATCTCACTGACCAAGGATTAACATTGGAAAAGGGACTGAAAATCAAGCACCTAGAACTGAAAAATTTGTGTTTTGTGTTTACTTCCCTTAAAATAATTTACTACCCCTCCAAAATTGCATATAACCCCCACTTCCCTCTCTGCCATGAAGATAGTTCTTAAGTCTCAATCATCTGGCCCTTCTTCTATTTTTTTTATTTTTTAAAGAAACAGACTTACTACATTACCCAAGCTGGCCTTGAGCATGTGGGGTCAAGTGATCCTCTTGCCTCAGCTTCCCAAGAAGCTGGAACTATTAGGCATATGTTACCATGCCCTGCTTCACCTGGGCTTTGAGTTTTAATTTTGTGTGGCTCCCATGCACAGTTTGTATGCTTTCTCTCCTGTCAATCTCTCATCAGTCTGTTTGGGCGGACTCAATCATCGAACCTTCATAATGCAAGTTTGAATTTCCCTGTAACAGTATGCAAGATAGACTGGGTTAGCACAGCCAGCGACACAGCTAGACACCCCATGCCATGTCACAGTAAGATGTGGAGAAAAGGGCTACTGCAGGGATCTCTGGTCAGGGACAGAGAGAGGTACTGGACTGTCGCTGCTTCTAGCTGACTTTCATGCAGACTCTAAATAGCAAGTGACATTCCACAACCCAATAAGGTCTGTGCGATATGGTCTCAAGAGGTTGAGGTTGGTTTGGAGTGTGGACAATTTAGCAATGTCCTGTTTTAGAAGGGGTGGAGGGCTGGAGATGTAGCTCAATGCCAAGGCCCTGAGTTCACTCCCTAGTAATACACACACATACAGTTTGGTTTAGTCTAGTTCCACCTATCATCTCTTCCTGGGAGGTACTTGTGAATGAGGGTTTTTCTGCCCAATGGCTGTTGTACCTACTCTCCTGCCATTTCCCTGGAGTGCAGGCTGGGTTATAGAGTCTACATTAGCACCCATGAGAAGTGTGGGTATAGGCAAAGAAAATGCTCACTAGCTCACTGGGGGATGGGGGGGTCCTGGAAGCAGAGGGGGCTTGGGGGGGACCACAGTGCAGGGCAGTGATGGACAGGAGTTACTGAGGTCAAGTACAAGTGGCTTAAGACCACACCAGAGATCCTGAGAGCTCAATAAACTGGACACTGCAGCATTCAGAACATCTTCCCTTCCCAAATGACGGGATCTGGGGTTACCACAGAAGCCTTCTCTCATTACTGCTGGAAATTGGGCCCATGGATTATTCTAATGGCTCTTTATCAGAGGAATGTTTTCTTTTTGGATTTGCAACAAAGGAGTCAAAACTCCTAATACAGGGCCGGGGATTTAGCTCAGTGGTTCTGCCACCTGCCTCGCAAGTGCAAGGTCCCAAGTTTGATCCCGTGAACCTAAAAACAAACAAACAAAACTCCTAAAATAGGTAAGAAACCAAACTCCTAGGACTTAAGAGCCTCCTTCAGTCAGTAGCAGGTACTTCAGAAGGCAGAAAGGAGAGGACCTCATGGGCTTGAGCACAGAAATTTATTACTGTGAATTACATTACTGTAGGAGTTATGTTTGTGCGGCATGTACTCAGGTGTTTGGGCTGCCTTTCTATTAGGGAGGAAAAAAAAAGTGACATTAGAAAAGTTCCAGTTTGTCACACCAGACTCAAGAAGAAAAGGAACTGCACTACTACTGAGCCAAAATGCAAACTTTGCGGCGGGGGGGGGGGGTTACTGGGGATTTAACTCACAGCTTTCACACTGACCTACATCTCCAACCCTTTTTCATCTTAATTTTTTTTTTCTTTTTACCAGGGATTGAACTCTGGTCCCTGCGCTTGCAAGGCAGGCAGCAGAACCACTGAGCTAAATCCCCGGCCCTCATCTTAAATTTTGCTAAGTTGCCCAGGCTAGGCTTGAACTTGTGATCCTCCTGCCTTAGCCTTCTAGGGTGTGGGATTACAGATGTGTGCTACCACATCTAGCTCCGAAGTGCAAGCTTTTATTTTAATTTTAATTTTATTTTTGGTACCGGGGATCGAACTCAGGTCCTTGCGCTTGCGCAGCAGGCGGTGAAACCACTGAGCTAAATCCCCAGCCCTCTGTGTTTATTTTTGGTACTGGGGATCGAACTTAGGACCTTGCACTTGCCAGGCAGGTGGTGGAAAAAAGTGCAAGCTTTTAATGGGAGGTTTGTAGAACACCCTTGAGGTGACAACTGGTGACGCAGAAGACATATGGTTCACGTGAAAGGAGAAATCACAGACCACTTGAAAGGCCTAAAGGCCTCATTCCTTGCACTGAATGGGACTGGGCACTGTTTATTTTTGGAGTAGAGAGATAAAGAGGAAACACCAGGGTCTTCCCATACACTAAGGGTTCCAGGGTGGGCATGGTTTGCATTATCAAGAGATGACAACCTATTAGCAGATTGGGGCACTGATCTGAAGACAGCCTTGATCTCTAAGCTACTCTATCTCTTTGGGGGGATAGGGTGTGCATGCAGTGAAAAGGCTGCAAAATCACTGGGCTTAGGAAATCCCTGGAATGGAGGATGAACTAAATGGCAAATGAGACACCTGAATTTCTGATTAACACCAACCTAAGAGAAGGCACAGAGAGTCCACACTGCAAAGAAGAAAAAAGTGCTTTGCAAAGTGGACACCGTCTTGACGGTAGCTAAAGTTTAACAAATTCTTAAGACATTTCTTTTTAGGACAAACCCAGTAATTTCTCCTTTAAAGTCCTATAATTCCTGCAAGAGCTTGCCTCAATGGTAAGTTTCAAGGAAAGTCTCAAAACTTCATCGAAGGCTCCCATTCCCTCAAGAGAAGCACCAAGAGGTGGTACTGATGTCCGCCTTAACACAAGAACACACACCCAGTGGAGAGAAGTGATGAGGAAAGCAGCAAGCCCAGTAGGAAACAGAAGGGACAAGGCAGACCCTTTCTCCACACCTATCCTAAGGTCTCCATGGGCCCTGGTCTACATACTGGAGCACCTTTTTCAGCGGAAGCCTTTTGTCTAACAGGAGCTTCAAGTAGTAGATCTAAGAAATGACCCTATTCTGCACATCATAGTTTCACTTTAAGACAATCGACAACTAGTTCTAGAATACGTAGAGAAAGAAATTCACAGACTTGTGCCTTTGTGTTGTCTGGGTGAATAATACAGCCTGAGCTAAATTATCAGTCTTTTGAAAATTCAAAAGTACTGAATTGAGTACTCAAATCTTGAGCTGAGAAGGGGGCAAGGTGGCCCATCTATAATACTTCTTTTCCTGAAGAATGACTAAGTGTAAATAATTCATAGCTCATTACAGACAAATCATTACTAAACACTAGAGAAGCTGGAAATCCACTAGGTCTATTCAGTAACAAGACCTAGAAATCTTAGATTCCATATTGGGATTGTTTTGTTTTGTTTTGACATGGTCTATGTGGCTCAGCCGACTCTTATATTTACAGTCCTCCTGCCTTACTTAAGTGCTGAGATTACAGGTGTACATGACCATGCCTGGCTTCAGGATTGGTTTTCTTCTATGGAATCTAGAAATTTCAACCTCTTAATGCTCCAATTTACTACTGAAAGAAAGGGAGGCAAAAGGCATCCACTTCATAATAGAATTAGATTTAGCTATGGTTAGTATCTCTATATCCTTGGAAAATTGCAATGTAGTCTCTATGAGGCAGTCATTTCTATGTTGAGTTTTTGGGGTTAGGATAGGAGAGTTAAATTGACTCCCTATCCTTTTAATGCTACCAGGAAAAGAACAGTGAAAAGTAGAATAAAAATAGAATACATCCTTCACAAAGTAAGTTTGAGGAGGAAAAGGATTTGCTAAATTCTTTTACCAGGGCTTTGAATTTAAGTCACTTCTGTAAACACTGGTCCCAAAACTGGTGGAGACAGCAATTCTAGACATGAACATTTCCAACAGACCCAGGTAAGAACTGTTTGTTAACAGTTTTTGTTTGTGGGAGGAGTGGTGGTTAGGGAAGGGCTTGAATTTGGCAGATCTCCTTTGCTACTTGGACTAAGTGATGAAGATGTAAAGAATATAACTCAAAGCTCATGAGCTTTCATAATAAAATGAGATACATTTTGATTCTTACACAAAATTCAAGGAAGTTAGCCATGTATAACTATTACTATTATCTCATAAATTTATAATCTTACAATTAGTTAAAAATAATTCATAATTAGAATTTGTTAGAGTTGACAGTGGGGTTTGGGTTCTTCTGTTCCCTAAAGTCCTAATCGTGACATGTCTATTTTCACTGCTGAAAGAGATCAAAGGGATAGTTGTGGATATATGTACACAAAGTGCTCACAGATACATCTAGGATGTCTCAGCTTCCTGCAATCAAAAGAAACTACAGGGGAAAGAAAGGAGGTTTGCAAGTAGTTATTAGTAATAACAATTAACAGTTATATTAGTAGTTTATAGCTGAATTGCTTAAAATTTGGTTTTATTAAGTTTCCTACAAAGTAACAAAGAAGGTGTTGATATATTTAGCACCTTTGATCTTTTAGGTGCTACACAAATGCATTCTCAATCAAGTCCTCTTTAAAAAAAAAAAGGTAATTCAATTCATCAAGAAGACAAAACAATTTCTGACCTCCCAAAGTGTGCGACACAACGAGAGGGTCCTTGGGTCTCAAATTACAGCTGGCAGTATCCCAGGGACCCAGGAAGCAAATGAAAGTCATGCCAGTGGTGAGGTGATTTCTTCTCAAAGCACTCAAGATCCACATCTGAATTCTGCACACAAGCTGTTGATTTTTTTGATCTGCAAAATTTTATTAAGTAATAGCTGGACAACTCTTACAATTTTAAATCATCAAGGAATAATAAGATTAAACCATCTCAATTAGAAAAACAAAATATGTTGGACAAACCACATCATTGTGAATGGAAACCATTAATGCCTTCTAGAATACCTTCTGCACAATCTAATACACAAAATACATAAGAAGAGAAGAAAATAAGAGTTCACTGAAATGCAGTTGGAAATCTCAACAGATCTTGCTTGGAAAGTGAAACAAACAGAATGTTAAATTAAAAAAAAATTAGTGGAACTTAGGCACACAAAGCAGTGCACACCATTCTCACGGTCTCGACAAGAACATGCTGGTGGTCTTGTATGGTCTGGGACCTGCACTGCACACTTATGGGAGGGGAAAGAAAGAGAGGAGGGAAAGAAAGAAAGAAAGAAAGAAAGAGAGAGGAAGGAAGGAGGAAAGAAAGAGGTAGAAAGTAAAGAAGAAAAGAGAAAGTGCCAGTAGTAATAAACTAAAAAATTGTGTCCAAATTTACAGTACCAAAATAATGCATTTATAAACAAATGCAAAAACAATACCCCTTTGGTAAATAATACAGTGCCTTTTTTTACGCATAATCCATGCTTTTCTACAACATGAAAAAAATTTTTTTTATCTACAATAAATGAGATCTTAGAATCCTATCTCTTCCTTTAAAAAGAACTTATAAACAGAAAATACAGGTACAAGTAAAGTCACAAGAAAATTGCACAAAGCCAAAGAAAATGAAAACAAAATAAGCCACAACCCTTCAGAGTTTATCAGCCAGAGATAAGTAAATACACAAATGGCGTAGAGTTCTGAGTTGCGTGTGTGTACAAACTCCTAGGAACTCAAACGACATTTCTGACATGTTCTGTCTCAGCTAACTTTTGTCCACAACCGTAGACTTGGCCAAGTAATCTGCAGTCCACACAGGTACACTATGTGTTCTTTTTTTCACAAGTTCCTTTTCAAGAAACCTTTTGAATTTGAAGGTGGTGTGATACTTGAAACACACTAAAGATTGCAAGTCCACCTAAGTTTATACTCTTCCATTCTTTTTGAATCCACCCTCGGGTTCTGAAGGCAAGTGGGCACTTATTTTAGATCTGTTCTCAAGGACAGCCAGTGAGTAGGGCACACTCATAGAGGACTCTTCTGTCTTGCCTGGAATCAGTGCTTCTGAGTAATTTTTCAAGAACAAGCATGAATCCAAATGCATTTCTAAAGATATTATGTTAAGTGCACTGGTTTATATTCAGTAGACGGCTCATAGACTCAGGAAAAGAAATGCTCTAGAAAAAGACAATGTTCTGAAACATACTTTCTACGCTTGTGAAGTGGGAAGATTAAACTTTTCAATTCTGAATTCCTGGGCTATTGGAACTGGAAGGGAGTAGAGAAGATTCTTCAGACATCTCTTGTAATTTACGGATGAAGAGAGAAGTCTGACACTCCCAGGGATTTGTCACCCTCCTACCTTAGGGCAGAGCAGGCTCACCTCTGGGGCCTTCTGGTCATCTGCTGTGATGACAGAATGAAAATTACGTTTTTGCATGTCTGTGTGGGGGACTTGATGTGGAAGCAACTGGATGAAACAGCTATGGATGAAAAATGCCAACCTGCGAAAGTCTGTGATTTACATTGCCATTAGAGCTTTCAGAATTTCCTGCTTCTTTGGTCCCAATTTTTCTCAGGATATACATTCACTGGGTATTTTTGTGCACATACCCATGACACCTTTGGTTTGAAAAAGTTAGAGCTAAACAAATTCAAAATTGGTTTTATGTTTGTTAATATACCATTTCCCTCAAAAAGTCTTTACATAATTGACTTTTTACTGGACTAATGTTTTTAAATTTAGGAAGTCAATGAGGTATCTTGACATTCATAAATTGGTATTAATAAACATGATGTACTTAGAATTCTGCTGCTTAAAGTCCTAACTTTAATAGTATTTTATCAACTGAGACTGATGGAAAGGAATTTTTAAAGTAAAACCACTACCTTAATTAGAAAGACACCATATCACAACAGCTGCAGCCACAGATTCTGCCTGGTCTGGCAGGTGAGATTCATTCTCCCTCAGCCTGGGGTGGGCGGAATGTGCTGGCAGCTGCTGCAGGGATAGGTCTGCCTGTAAGGCAAATTTCTTTTGGGGACTGATTTCCCCTGTATTTGTTCTTATTAAGAAAAGTTCTAAAATGTACTCTTCTGTGGTTTATAGCTCAAAAACTAATCAGAACTGAAAAATGAAGCTTATTTTCTTAATAGTTCCTTCCTTTGCTACTCTTATCTAACAGCTCTCCTTTTCTCATTTCTTATTATCCATTACTTTTTATTAAAAACATTTTTCAAAGTAAGGGGAAATATTATTTTAGGGTATGCTATATCAAAGAAATATTCTCCTTTGTATACAATCAATTCCAGAAAATTGAAAAGAATTACTTAAAAAGATTAATAGGATTTTCCCAATTAGAAAAAGTTACAAGTTATCCAGCAAAAACATCATATCCTCTTTATTTCTTGCAGCAAAATATACTGCTACCAAATAAGTCATTACAAAGGTATTGTTTTTCTGAATAAATAATAAAATGGGCATAAGTCACCAATACATAGTAACAAAATAATTCCTAAGAATACTATGAAAAGCAAGATAAATAATCATCTCTTGGAAAACAAAATGAGATTAGCATTTAAATTATTTCCAAAACAGGATATAACTTATTGCACAACTAATAAGCACTGAAACATCATATCAAGCTACAGAAACTTGTATAAGAATGAGATAATTTTGAATACATTGCTAATTTCTGGAAAAATTTATTCACCATATTCATCAGTTTTTTCATTGCTGAGACACAATACCCAACATTCAAAACTTAAAGGAGGAGAGGTTCGATTTGCTCACAGTTTCAATCTATGATGGGATGGCTCCAAAGAGAGACATCATGGCAGAAGGGTGTAGTGGAACAAAGCTGTTTAGCTCTTAGAAAAAGCAGAGAAAAAGTGCCAGAAAGGAAGAGGCAAGGGACTACACACAGATCCCAACACCATGCCTTCACAACTCACCCAGACACACCTACAAGTGTGTTTCACCAATCTCTGGAGATCTCAAAGCCAATCAAGTTGAAACTCTACCCTAAATGCCACACCTACCAAAGAATTGGGCCCAATATTTTTCATTATAAAATGGAAAACTCCAGTATTAGCTGGGCTATATCCTCCACCATATTTACAAAACTTGTTAGTATAGCCTTGACAGCAGGCTAGGAGGCAGTTTGTATTTTCTTCAAAGACCCTTGTCCTGGTTGCTTAGAAACAACCAGGAGTTTGGAAAGAATGGAGAGTGTTGTCATTTTGCTGAGAAAGGAATGGGCCACTTTCTTCCCTAATTTTTAAACCAAATGTAGGAAGTTAAAAACCCAAAACAAGCCAGGCATGGTGTAGCATGCCTGTAATCCAGCACTCGGGAGGCTGAGACAGGAAGATTGCCGTGAGTTCAAGACCAGCTTGGGCTACATAGTGAATTCAAGGCCAGGCTGAACTACATAGTGAGATCTTGTCTCAAACAACAACAACAACATCAACAATAACAACAACGAAAAAAAAAACAAAAAACAAACCCAAAACTTAACCAATTGCCCTAAGCTTAATAATTTTAACAATGTTTTCCCAGTGGTTTATTTCCTCAGTAAACAGTCCATACAGTTAATAAACAGCTTTTGTTTTTCTTAGAGAAGAGTATGGAATTTCTGTCCAAGATGTGACCACACCTCTATATTTTAATACCTGACAAATGCTTAAAATTATTTTTGGTTACATTTCTAATTTTTACATTTCTAGTCATTTGAATTTTAATGTAGCCAACAGGAGGAAAGGAGTGATTTTAATACAAGTCCCACCCACACTCTGAGAAAGGATAGAACAATGATACCTAATGGGAAAGATCATTTTTATAGTAGTGTATTCCAGATTAAAGAATGAGATAAAGAGGGTGTTTCTCAGAAAGTGGGGGATCTAGTGAATACCACACGGAGAAAATCCTTAGCCCTCCCCTAGGCTGGGATCTTTCCACTACTGTGCCCTACCTTCTCAAGTCAATCTTACTTAATCATCCTTGATCCTACAAAACACTGACATATGATGAGACCAGTAGTCTTCCAATATAAACATCTTTGGAAGAGGAGTGTGGCCCTTGTACAAGTCATACCATTGAGTCACCCAGGTGTCTGCAGAGCCTGTCTATTCCTCCTCACCCATCAGCCCTTCCCCAACACCCTTGATGACCAAATCACATTTATCCTGATTTATCACCCCCATACAGAGCCTACTTGCATTAGTCAAATACAGTGCATTTGCCCAAAGGCCCTTCATTCGTCAAGTCACTTTTTGGAGGTAGCATAAAATATGTGAATTAAATGCAGCCCTCCTCAAGAGAACCTGAATCTTCAGGCTTCAGGTTTTTGTTTTGCATAAAGGCCAGATGTTGTGGGGAATGAACACTAATGCACACTTCTCCTAAAAGAACAGCAGGCTAGAAGGCAGTCTGTCTTCTCTTCAAAGGCCCTTGTCCTGGTTGCTGAGAAGCAAACTCAGTAGAACATTTGACGGCCAAGCTACATTTCCTGAAAGAACAACAGGCACTAGACACTCTTGGCTTCCAAATGCCATTCTACTAAAAGAAGAAAAGAAAGACAGACCATAAGGATAACCAAATAAACAACCACGCCTAATGGTCAGTGTGTCTCTTCTTGGCCTCATGGGCTCATCCAGTTGCAAAGTTGTCTCTGGTCTTCCTGGGCATCCAGCCACATGGGCTCTTCCTCCAAAGGCTCCTTGGCATCTCCTCCCCACACCAGTCTCTTCATTTGAGGCGCTGAGTCACATTGGCCAGGGCAACTGCGAAGGCCTGCACAGCTGAGAAGGGGTACTGGAAGTCTAGAATGTACGCATTGTCGTCAATCCGCCCAAACTGCATCACCTGGTGGTGGTGGTGGGAGGTGAGGAACAAAGCATAAGAGGAAAACAAGGTGGGAAATAGGTCACCAGACCTGCCAGCTCCTGATGGAAGCAGACAGCACAATCTGTGAGATAGATCTGCTAACAAAAGAGACTGAATCTGATCAAGCTTCTAATCTAACAACTTTGTAGGAAACAACAGGAATTTGTGACATAATGAAAGGGGAGGCTATAAGCGTAATACAGAATACAGGGAACTCTGTAGGTCAATGAAGTAGGTTCTTCACAAAGGACAGAGAGAGAAGAAAAAGGAGAATCTACAAGCTAAAGGGATTCACAGAAGTAAGTATCAAGTGAAACTGTAGAATGTCTCTGCCTCAGAAAGGGTCTCCCCACCCCTTTTCCAGGATATCACAACCTCCTTCCCATCAAGCTCCTCCTCTGCACCCCACTGCACATGTGACCATGCTACTTTCTGTAGCCATAGGACATGAGGTTACAACATTATGTTGTAGGATATATACTGACTCATTTGTGGTCTTTCTCCCACTTTTGGAAACTCCATGATGGCAGTGACAGCCTTGTTTTATTTTCTGTTGTAATTTCACACTTAGAGCAGGGGTTGGCACATTTTCTACAAAGGGTTATGATAAAAATTTTAGGCTTTGCAGGTTGCATAGTCTTTGCCATACCCACTCAACTCTGCTAATATCAGATGAAAGGAGCACAATATACTTATCAAATGAGTTAGCAGGGCTACATTTCAAAAAAACTATTTACCAACAGAAGCAACAGGCTAGATTGACCCATGGGCTACACAGGCTACAATCGCTGGCTTAGAAGACTGTCAGGTACATAACAGATATTTGATAAATGTTGATAAGTGAACTAACTGAAATGTGAATTAGAAATTGGGAGGAGAATGGAATTTCCAGCACAGCAAAGAGGGAAGTTACACAGCAGGGTTAAGCAGCTATGTAGGCTGGAGTAGGGACAACTGACAACTCACCCACTATGCAGAGCTGTACCCAGAGAAGACTTACCTTTTGTCAGAGAGCTGAGGGAATGACTTAGTAATAAGTACAAGAAATAAGCAACAAGAAAACAAAGAAAAACTAGGAAATTAAAGTGTCTAAGAAAAACACCCATACTAATTAAACTGTCATACTAAGCTCAGCTGTGAATGCTACTTATTGGCATAACAAAATCACCAATGAAGACTGCTTTAACTGGGAAAAGGGGATAGGGAAAGTTCATGGGTTTGTACGTGTAGGAATGGAAGGTGGGGTAAAGGAAACTAACATTCCTCAGACAGAAAGGACAGCTTTCTTACTCATCACAGCTGAGTAAGGGTATTGAAGTCTAGAATATACTAACTGCTGTCAATCCTTTTAGACAGCATTATATGGTGGGAGGGGGTGGAAGAGAACAAAGACACAAAAAGAAACAAAGGAGGAAAAGAAGCAACCAGACCAGCTGGCCTCTAATAGAAGCAGACAGCACAACCTATGAGACAGTTCCTCAGGAAAAAGGAATATACGATGCCTCAAATGGAAACATCAGTAAGTAGAAGTATAAACATGTTCTTTGCATATCTGATAAAATTTTTTTTGGCTCCAACAAGAACCAAATGCTGGGAAGCTCCTGCCTCTGAGAGAGCAGGTGCCATGAGGGGTGCCGTGAGTTTTCTTTACAAATCTCATGGAATATGAGAAAAAATACATAAAAGACTACAGTGGGTACATTATAAACCCAACTGGCTGCACCTAAGAGATATCTGCTGTTTTCCTTTCTTGCTTTGGCTTTTGACAAGTGCTCCCATGGGGGCAAAGCACTGAGATCCTTCACCCTGTGGTCACAATGTTGCAACTTCCTTACCTGCCGCCCTTCCAACTCGATCTGGAAGTTCTTGGTTGACTCCTGAGTCACCCGCCCTCCAAAATCCAGCTGGTACACCTGTGTGGCCTCGTTCCACAGAGGCTGCTTGTTGGCCATCACATACACAAATCCCTGGCTACCCAGCCGCCCGTCCTCCTTCTCACTGGCTTTGCGGCACTTGAATTCCTCTAGCTCGCTGGCTGTCCGAAGGCTCCTCTTGCTCTTCCACCCCTTCTTGCTGCCCTGGTTCTGGTTCATCAGCTCATCCCCACTAATGAATAGCTCAGGCTCACTCTCTGAGCTGTCCTGGAATTCGTTTGTTTTGTTCAACTTCTTTGACTTCAGTTGGTCTTTCTGACTCTTCACTTTCTTTTTCTCTCTTCCTAGGCGGGGACTGGAGATGAGAGAATTAAAGTCACTCAAAGTCCTAGCCTCCTTCTTTACTTTGCCCTCAGTAATGGCCTGAACATTTCCTTCCTCTGCTCGGCTGTCCAGGCGCTTTCGGTTTTTCTTTCCAAATTTTTCTGTCCGCTGGGGGACTGGGCTTTCTGTCAGGGAGAGGACTTCTTGGAAGTTGTCTGTGGTCTCTACCATCACCTCAGTGCCCATGTGGCTTTGGAGGTCAGCTGGTGGTGGGGACACAAGGGGTTTCTCCACCACCAAGTGGGGCTTGGGTGGGAGAGTGCCCTGGGGGTTCTGCACGGGCGGGCAGGTGCTATAGGAACTCCATGGGTGCAAGGCGACAGGTGGCAGCTGTAAACTGGAGCATGTGCTGCTTCCTGGGTACATGGGGGGCAAGGTGCAATAGGAGAGGCTGGGTGGGTACGCTGGCTGAAGGATGACGGCAGACTCCTGTTGTGCAAATTGTGTTGGGGCCAGGGCATCTTTGGGGGAGGAGCAGGGAGCCTGCACTCCAGGCAAGGGGGGGTTGTTATAGCTTCCTGGAAATGGCACTCCCATCCCATAGCCTGTCTGGAAAGTGGCAGTAGGGCTAGTGGGAGACTTGGGGGAGACAAAAGGTACCCGGGCAACATCCAGGTGCTGTCCCTGCCCTAGAATCAGAGGGGGCAGTTTCAAAGGATTGGGCACTGCAGGCTGAGCTGTCCTTTCCTGGGGAACCCAAATGTCCTCGCCCAGCACAGGGTCCCACTGGTAAGGGGGAGGCCGCTTCAAGGTGACAGCAGCTTCCGGTAGTGTGGGGTGCCTCAGGGCCTTCTCCAGCTGACAGTGCTGGGACAGGGCCTCATCTTCTGTGAAGGCTGAGTTTACATAGTCAGTACGGTCACGGGTGCTGTCAGGTGGGCTCAGGAGACTGTAGGAGGACTGGGAAGCCAGTGGAGAAGTGCTGACGGCATGGGCCAGGATGGCACCTGACTGTGAGCTGGGCCCTGCACCACTACATTGGCTGCAGGTGTACAGGGCTGGTGGGGGTCGTGTTGTGAGCTGTGCCACAGCCCCAGCAGGGCCACCCTTGGGCTTGGCCAGGGGCTGCAGTGGGGGCCGGGAGCTGTCAGCCAGCTGGGCCATTTTAAGGGCAACCTCACGGTTGTTTCTCCTAAGGGTAGCATGGATGAGGCTGCTATCCAGTCTCTGGACAGTGCCCCGCCCTTGGGCCAGCTGGTTAGCAATCTCAGGATATGGGGGTGGGTCCCCTGTGGGGATGGAATATCGAGGGACAGTGAGGCGGTTCAGGGTAGCACTGGTGCACGGCTGGGGGACCTTCTTCTCAGTAGCTGTGAGCCTCAAGGTGGCTGAGCTGCCTGGGCCGGGAAGGGTATAGGTGTTCTGGGAGCAGAGCATCCGAGTACGAGGCCGACACACCTCCTCCACATTGCCACTGCTGTCAAAAGTAGTGATCCTCTCATAGCCTAGGGGGTGCTGGTAATGTGCTGATGTAGGGTAGAGGGAGAAGTCCCCCTTCTTCAAGCACACATCCACTGGGGGCTGAGGTGGTGGCAGAGGGGGTGGGGGTGCAGCTGTGGTTGGGGCAGCAGGGATAGTTCCTGGATAGGGGGGTGGGGGATTCATTTTTGTCACCTGGACCTCCTGGGGGGCACTGAAGACTACTGCATCCCCCTCAGCAGCTAACTGAGGCACTGGCCGCAGGGCCTTGGCTGACTTCTGCAGGTGCTCATGGTCTCGGTCTCCATGGTCCACCATAGTCAGCTGCATGACCCCCTGTGGTGGTGGTGGTAGTGGTGGTGGTAGTGGTGGTGGTGGTGGTGGTGGCGGCGGCGGTGGTGGGGGCGGTGGCAAGGGCAACTGAGGAGGGTTCTGAATGATGCGGGCCATTTCCACACCTCCAAAAATCACCTGTCCAGGGTTGGAGTACCGGTTGGGGATTGGGTACTGGGTCGAATTATCACCTATATGTTCTGCTGCTCCCACAGCTGTCGTCTGATTGGTCAGGACATCAAGCTGCACATTCTGACTGGCCAGTAGGGACTGCACCAGCCCAATATTCTGTGTGGGGGAAATAGCTTGAGCCGAGCTGTGGATTGGTGCAATAGGGATGTTCACAGTACAAGGTGGGTTATTCTCAGGGACACCAGATGCTCCTGTCACTGGAAAGAAATTAGAAAAAGGAACTACTTGCAAAATAGTGTCATGATACTGGGTCAGTATAAACATTACATCTGGACTCATCTTATGTTTTGCATGCAGAATGCAGTTGCTAGAGACTGAGATGTGTTTGCTTGGGGAAAGCTATACCATTCACAAAGCTTCTCTAGTATTTCCAGGAGGATACAGAGGAAACTGGGGGGTTTTCTGGGTAGCCTGCCCGCTGTGTGTAGGCCAAGGGCATTGTCAGAGCTCTCCAATGAACACATCTGAATGTGAATTTGGTACCATGTACCTAAGTGGTATCATCACAAATAATTAATAACTTTTTTACTGATAATACTTAGTGGTAGTCTACCCTTTTTTTTGGTACTGGGGATCGAACTCGGGTCCTTGTGCTTGCGCAGCAGGTGGTGAAACCACTGAGCTAAATCCCCGGTAGCCCACCCTTTTATGCAAGAAAAGGACAATAGTACAATATAGGACTCCACTGAAGACTCACAATGTTTGAGCTTCCAAGCAGATTTATCCACAATTGTGGGTTGGTTGACGTGGAAAGTGTCACACAACAGATGTGTATCTGAAATCTGTACATAAATTAAGTTTCTATAAATAGAACCATATAAAATATAGTAGAAAAACAGTAAAAGGAATACTCTAGCAAATGTGTGTATTAAGTCAAAGATCATTTCCTAATTTAACTGCTTTATAGCATTTTGAACAATATAGGTAGAGCCATGCTGAATAAAACACTATAAATACTTCCTTAGAGTGGGAATCTCATGGAGTATGCATATGAATAGTTACCTGCAGATAAGTGCTCAGAGGGTGCTGTTTGTGCCCTCTTGAAAGTACCCACTAAGAAGCTGCCGGTTTTGTTCCTCTAGACCCACTGAGCCACTATGGCTCCTGTTCAGAAAACAATGCCAGAAGCCTGAAGCCTGGTGCTAAGTCATGCAGCAACTGGTAGCTGGGCAGGAAATAGTATCTAACAGGCTGGCTGCCTAGTACCAGAATGGCAGAATGCAGCCAGCTGGCCTATCAAAAGACAAGCCCACAAGCCAGTCATGGTGGTGCACATCTGTAATCCCAGTTACTCAGGAGAGGATGGAGGCAAGATCACAAGTTCAAGGACAACCTGGGCAAGTTAGCAAGATCTTGTCTCAAAATGAAAAATAAAAAGGGTTAAAGGTGTAACTCAGTGGAAGAGTATTCCTGGGTTCAATTCCTGGTAACACATTTTAAAAAAGGCAAGCCTGCCCTTGGGGCCTATAACTAACTCCCTCCCTTCTTGGGGCTCCAGTGAGACACAATTATTCTCCGAACCAATGTGGGTGGGTGCCATCTCAAGTTTCCTATCATTCCTGTTCAAATCCCTTTTCCAGATGTTCTCTGGCCTGTAGGGAATACTTAGAGCAGGAATCTTCCACTCCAAAAGAGAAGTGTCTTTACTGAGCCACCATCATTGAATACAGCCCTAAGATAGTATACTGTTTCCTCACTAGAACGAGAGACAGCAAAGACAACAACTGCAGAAGCAACTGAATATTGGAGAAAGCTGTATTTGTGGCATTTGGGGAGAACACGAGGGTGCTAAGGGAAAGTTTAAAAGATACTTCTCAATCTAAGAGCAGAGGATGAGGCTCGAGTCCATGAGGTTTTATAAAATTGAATGTACTGATGTTGGAAGAGGAGGAATCTCTGTATCCATGAAAGTACAGGCGGACTTTTACTTAGAAAGGCAGATGTTTGAAGTACCGTAGCATAACTGACAATAATTACATGCAATTAATTGATAGACTAAAAATCATTCTATCAATCAACATAGGATCCTTTAAGGATCTTCTCATCAAGAAACAAACTAACTTATCTTATCTGGCAAATGACACTAAGAGGGTTATTGTGAGGACATGGGCAGACAGATGGGAGAAGGCTCTGTAAATGTGAGGCCATTGCCATTTTAAGGAGCCATGCTCCTTCTTCTCAAATAAGTACCCATCTGTGGTCTTCCTCTTGGGACATGACACTCCATCTAGTAACCTTACCCATCTGAGTATGCCTTTTCCAGACCAAGGTGGCAGGCAATACTCTGTAGTGACTTACCACTCTGCCCTCCTGGCACAATCCGCTAAGAGGGACCATGATACACAAGTCCATGTATGTGGACACACCTGGTAAATCATCTTCATCTTCACTGAAAACATTTGGGTTGAAGACAGGTAAATTAATATAGTCCATGGAAATCTTCCGAACTTCTGGGAGATAGATGGTCATCTGCCGTGGCTGGAGATGCAGCAGGCTGGTTTTATAGATCACTGTGGGGAGGAAAAAGGGCACAGTTAATAGAGACATGGTGGAGGAGACCACAGCTCCAGTGGGGTCTCGGGAAGAAGAATGAAGGGCTGTGTTCCCTGCTGTAAGAAGACAAATCTGCACAGGCAGAGCCAAGGGTCTAAGCTCATCATCTCTCCAGGTATACACGCAGCCAAGCAAGTCATGGTTTTAGACTTAGCAATGGTAAATACTTAGTCTAGCTTGGTTACTCTGCCAACAGTCCATGTACAGAACCAAGAATTCTGAATGTCAAAAACACCTTAGATTTAAATCCATTTGTTTTTTGGGAGGTAATGAGCTGAGGTAGGAAAATTTATTATTAAAAAACTTCATCTGAAGAAGGATAATTTAGTGAAAACAGTGGTAATGAGAGTGCCAAGCTTACGAAACATTTGGGCAATCAAGGAGCTGTTTGAAAGCAACAGGTAGGGGACAGGAGACAAACATTACATAGGAAGAGAATGATGGCATCATTCAGGGTTGGATTCTTGCCTTACTGTCTTTCAACTTTAACATAATGATCAGGACAGAGATTTATGTGGAACTTCCACACAGCTTTTTATTTTAACTTTAAGATTTAATTTGATTAACAGCAACATTAAAGAGAAAGCCAAAATTGCAACTAAAATATTTAGAGACAGAATAAATTAAAAAATAATTTGGATTGAAGTTTCATAAGACGTTAAAATTATGGTGAAAGGTCCTGTCAACTCTATGTTTGGGCCAGGGATTTAGCTCAGTGGTGCCACACCTGCATCCTAAGTGCAAGGTCCTCAGTTCAATTCCTGGTACAGGGAAGAAAAAAAAAAGAAAAAAAAAAAAACCACCCCAATACTATCTCCTATGAAATATGTAGATACAGAGGTTCTTTACAGATTATTTTTGATGGTAAGCCATATCCCATCTCCACAGTCAAGTCCTTGAATATCCCTGGGCCTGACTAGCAGGCACTGCTTTGGCAGAGCTGCCGCTTTGCTGAGGCCTCTGTACAAGGCTAGTGCTTGAACTGGTGGATAAGGTAACTTTTCTACCCGACAGCAGGAATGGCTTTACCCCTGTGTTTCTCTGAACTCAAAAGAAAGACAACATAAATTCTGGTGGAAAAATTCTGTATGGTTCTGTACGGCTAATATTTAATGAATTAAAGTGCTACTCGTTGTTGTTCAGATCCAGAAAGAACAATTAAAAAAAACTCCTAAGGAGGGATTAGGAGAACATTTTCAGCTGCCTCCAGGGGAGAAAACTAGGTGGGAAAGGGTGATGATCAGAGAGATTTTTATTATACACTCCTTGGAATTTTCTGAATTTTTAATCTTGTATATTTTTTAAATTAAGAAGTGTAAAAATTAAAAATAAAAAATTTCATGGGGCAGATATTCTAATTCAAGGAAATAAATTATCCAATGTAGGGAACACTCACTTTTTAAATCCACTAGAGTAGAACAGTATATATTGTTTTTGAAAACATTTAATGGGGTACCATATATACCTTCTAGAATCATAATAGAGTTAATTTCTTTCCTCTAGTAGAATTAAGTGGAAAATTCTTTTATCTTAATACTATATATACCCAAATGCTCTTTTTAAAAAGGTGGATGATGAGGACAATCATCAAGCAAGCTTTTGTCTTAGGCACTCAACTGAGTTATCTAGAGCAACAGGTCCTCAGAGGTACTCATTTTAAGGTCCTTATTGGTTTATTTGTGGATCTACTCATACAAGAAATAAGGGTAGAATGAAAAGATCCATTAAGTAAATTCACAGTTTCATTTTTTTTTCAATATATACTACAGGCAGATGGCAAAGTTCTCAGATTACTGATTTGGGGATAATAATGATAATCAAACAGTGTTTATTAAAAAATCAACCATATCTGTCAACAGGGCACTGATGAATACCTGAACAAACTTCTGTGGTCACTAGTGAGTTTCCAGGTTGATGAAAACATTATAAGTTTTCTTTGCTTTACACACAGGGATGGTATATTGTTATTTCCAAGTCAGTTTTATGTTTTACTTTTATTCTTCTTTTTCTTTGAGCTGAGAAACCTCAAAATGAAAAATCCAAATGAGTGCTCTTTAATAAAATCTCTGAAGATGCACACATAGCAACAGGTCTTTTGAACATCTGACTTGCAAGAATAATTTATTTAATTTATTTATTATTTTTTTGGTACCAGGGATTGAACTTGGGACTTTGTGCTTGTGAGGCAGGTGGCAGAACCACTGAGCTAAATCCCCAGCCCAAGAATAATTTATTTTACAGGATCTGTGTATGAAACAACTCTTACAGACAGATTTGGAATTGTTCAAATATAATGGTAGGTTACATAGAACATATCTTGAGATAAAGGGCCACGGCCCTACTTGGTCTCACTGAGGATATGTACAACGGGAAAGGAGCAAGCAACCAAGGAAGATGGGAGTAACAACATAACTCCTCAGTCCAAAGAGGGATTTACCTAGCAGAAGGAAGATGCTTTGAAAAGGATCTTTTGCATTTTCTTTTTTTTCTGGTTCCGAGGATTGAACTCAGGACTTTGCGTCACAGGCGGCAGCACCACTGAGCTAAATCCCCAGCCCTGCATTTTCATCTGAGGTAAATATGACAAATAACTACTACTCATTTGGACAGGAATACAGAAGAGCAAGGGTGGGTTCTGGCCCAGGTTTGTACTCCCTTGGTCCACTTTTTTTCTTTGTCTCAAACTTATCATGAGAATGTTTATCTGTACTGAGAAATGAGATTTATATTTACCACTAAGAACTATACTGTAAACAGCCAAAGTCTTATAGTCTTTAATGGTTTTTTTCTTCCATTTTCTTTAGAAATTTCTTGTGATTCAAGGACTTAGTAGTATCAAAATCTGCCCATAGAGGCCAAAATATCTGGAAATCTTTGAGAGCTCGGATGTAAATTTTAGATATTTCTGTTACTTTTGTTTTCTATTACTTTTTATAAGTCAGGAATTATCTTTTAAAAAAACTATAGTGCCAGTGACAAAAGCCAATTTGAGTAATAGTTCTGATTTTTTCAAAATTATAGTGGCTGGAGTCGAGGTTTGGAGCAACTTACACACTCATCACTAATCTGCAAATCTGTGGTGTTTTAAGAGCTCATTTTCTACTTTAAATGGCCAAAGGTTGAGAATTGATTTTTTGGTCTGATTTCTAACAGGAACGGTGAGAGAAGAGAATGAATTTTTTACCTGCACCAAGGTTGGCTGGCAGGAAAGCAGCCAAGCCGACAATCTTAAATTTGGTTCCCCAGATATTGGATGTGACCTGAGCAAGATAGTTGTGCTGTGGGGGAAAAATATGAAAAGAAAATTGAAAAAAATCTTAGTCTATTTCCATACTCAAGGATATATTTCTATTGGTCCCTTGTAAGAATGCTACTATTTATTGCTTTACAAGTCACAAGTATGAGCTGGATGGGGTGGTACATGCCTATAATCCCCACACTTTACGAAGCTGAAGAAGGGGGATTTCAAATTCAAGCCCAACCTGGGCAATTTAGTGAGACCTTGTCTCAAAATTAAAAAAACAAAACCAAACCAAACCCTAAAGCTCAGTGTGAAGGCCCTGGCTTCAATCTCTAGTACCGGGTAAGAAAAAAAAAAAATTCCCTCTGTAATTCTGCCTTTTTTTTTGGTACCAGGGATCAAACTCTGGTCCTTGCACTTGCGCAGCAGGCAGCAAAACCACTGAGCTAAATCCCCGGCCCCTGTAATTCTGCCATTTTTAAATACTGAATGATAGGTGGAGCATAGTGAGTTCCCATTTTCTAATGGTGGCACACTGAGCTAGGAGTGAGTGCTTGCTCTCCCAACATGTCTAAATGTATGCAGTTTAAAAAGGCTGCATACCTATAGTCCCAGCTACTCAGGAGGCTAAGGCCACAGGATGGCTTGAGCCCAGGAGTTGGAGGTTAGCCTGGGCAATATAGTAAGACCCCATTTAAAAAAATAAATAATAAGTAAATAAAAAATTTTAATAGGCCACTAAAGTGATTTGGGTACTTTTTTTTTTTTGGTACCAGGGATTGAACTCAGGACTTTGCACTTGCAAGGCAGGCAGTGGAACCACTGAGCTAAATCCCCGGCCCCGGGTACGTTTTTTTTTGCCTCTCCTTTCCCCTAATCACTGAACTAGAGAGGAAATCTTATATCCAAATCCATTTATACCCTTGATGTTTTCTCTGGAAACAGCTACAATGATACGATTATGTCCAATTACCTGTTTTCTCATTCAAATAAAACACATTTCAAAAAGTTATTACTATGCTCAAAAGTATGTACATGCATAGGAGCAAAAATATAGATGAACAAAATCTACTTTCTCAAGAAGCTTATGATCTAATAGAAAAGATAGGGCTCATCGTGATTTTTGTACAAAGTCCCTGAGAGATGTCAGAGGTAATTAGACATCTGATGTCCCAAGTACTGTGCTTGAGCCAGTGCAGGAAGCCTTCATGACAGAGATGGTACTGGAGTTAGGTCTGGAAGTGGAGGCAGAAACAAAGATGGCATGAGTGACTCAGGTAGGACTAGACTGTGGGGTTTGTGACTGGGGCTCTCTCCCCAGAAACTGGGGAATCACTGCTGGACTACAATTGGCTTGACAGCAGCAAGGTGGAAAAGTGTGGAAGTGTCTCAGCCAGAGCTCCACTGGAGGAAGATTCCAGTAGCAGAAAGGTATGTGGAGCGGAGCCAGGCGGCCTGTATGCAGGTATGGTAGTGAGTGGGGCAGGAAGGATGGGAAGGAAGGTGGCACATCCAGGTGGCCAGAGGGTTTGATCAAATTAGACTGGCACTGTTAGACACATTCTACTACCTGAGTGATGTCTTCAAAGGGAAACTCTCTCCGAGTCAGGCTGGGTGAGCCAATGGAGGGCTTACGTATGGGCAACCGGGGAGACCGGGAGATCTCCTGAGCAGCCCGGGGCAGCTTGGGAGACTTCCGGGCTTCAATGCTGATCCTGTGGAGATAACACCAGGAATAGTCAGGCATCTACAGAGAGGGCAAGGCTGGACCCAGCACTTTGCTTCCCTGTCTAGATAGTCTGCCGTGGATGTTGATTCTCAGTGGCCAGAACCCTAATTTCACAAAGCTCTTACTCCTGCTTTTGCTTTATGAACATGAGGAAAGAATAAAAACTGCATACTGAATAACATATACAATATTTAAAAATATACTGAGATTAGATCAAGTGATTTATTTGTAAGGAACCTGAGAAAATTAGCTCTTTCACTTTCTACTCACCTATAGAAAGTTTGTAAATGTCTACATACATTTGCACAACTAGTTTTAGGGAAAATGGCAGGAAAGAAGAGTCATTTCTTATCCAAAGGCCACTATGACTTTTAAAATTCTTTCTATGACAAGTTGAATTTCAACAGATTTATCTACTACTTTACCACCTGTAATATTTAAATCAAATCAGTGAATCTAAAATTTTTCTGTTGCCTTTTGATCCTATTCCCTACCTTTGTTTTTCAACTCCTTTGTAATGTGAAGACACATGTGTTTCATGCCAGTCTACTCCAAAGAGTTTTATAACAATAAATACTGTAAGGTTTACAACATCCTATAAAAATGCATTAAGCTCCTTGTTTATTACTTGCAAACCTGATGCAAAACTTCCTCAGGGATCCTGAGGAATGGGAGGATGGGAGATTGAGCTGATTAAAGCTGTGAGCTAGGACCATACCCTGCTGCTATGTAGAGGGGATTCCAGGTGGGGAGAGAAGGAAGAAGGGGGACCAGTCACAGAGAAGCAACAACCTTAAAAGGACATCTACAGATGAAGAAGGGTTTGTTTGTATGGTAACTTCTTTCTCAGCCTAACTAATGGAAAAAGCTTAAAACACTGGAAGTATTGAAAAGTTCTTTTTTTTTGAGACAGGGTCTCACTATGAACTCAATAGGTAGCCCAGGTTGGCCTTGAACTCACAGTAGTGCTCCTGCCTCAGCTTCCTGACTACTGGGATTACAGGTGTGTGCTATCATGCCTGGCTGAAAAGTATATCATTTTATTTACAATGTTAACAAGGAAGGTTTAGAATAAAATGAAAAAACCAACCAGACTACTCTAGCAACTAAATACCTATATGGAAAAAAAAATGAATGTTTACCCCTGAATTCACACCACACAAAATAATTCATCTGGATGTAAACCTAACCTGAGATACAATGTGAAAGCTGAAACTCTAAAAGGTGCTGGAAGAGAAGACTGTCATTATGGCCTTAGGGTAGAACAAGATTTCCTGAACAGGACATGAAAGGCATTAACCATAAAATAACTTCATATACTATATCTGGTAATATACAGATCTGACAAAACACTTATACCTAGCATACACAGAGAACATTTACAACTCAAACACAGAAAAACGGTTCAAAAATAAATGGACAAAAGACCTGAACAGACATTTCACAAAAGGTGATAAGTAGCTAGAGAGCTAATCAGTGTATGAGAAACATATGAAAAAGTGCTCAGAATTACCAATCATGGGAGATACGAGCATTAAGCTACAAAGAGATACCACAACACACATACCTAAATGGGTAAAATTATTTTTTTAAAATGACTATAGACCTGTAGGTGAGAATGGAAGCAGTTGGAACTCTCTTCTATTACTGCTCAGAATTTAACTTGGTATAGTTTGGTGGTTTTCAATAAAGTTTAACACATATCTAACTCATGACCTTCCAATTCCCTTCTATGTGGATATCCAAGAGAAATGAGAATATATACCCACAAAGGACTTGTATTTGAATCTTTATAACTGGAAACTATTATATATCCATTTAATGATTTAAAAAAAAGATAAACACATTTATTCATTCCCAATGAAGGAATTCCACAGATCAGTAAAGAAAAACAAACGACTGATTTATGTGATAAAATAGATGAATCTCAAAATTACTACGTTGAGCAAAAAAGCCAGATAAAAAGGGTATGACATCGTTTGATTCTATTCGTATAAAATTCAAGAGCAAGCAAATCTAATCTGTTGGGACAGAAGTCATATCAAGTGAAAGAAACACAAGGGACCTTCTGGGATGAAGGGCATAGTTTTTATCTTGCACCGGGCAGAGACACACTGGTATAGCAACTGCCTGATGACCTAGCTGCTTGAAGTCAAGCATTTGTGCATGTATATATCTGTATGTAAAGTGCACCTTAATTTTTCATGGTACCACAGAACTGTGGATGTTAGTGAGGATCTGGTTCACTCATTAATGTCCACAGATAAGGAAACTCCAAAGTCATATAGTCTGTGATGGTGGCAACAAAGAGGAAGGTGGTGTCCTCATCTATGACAACCCAGGACCTTCCACCTACTCTTAGCTTTCTAGTTTTAGACAAATCTTAGAAACCTTTTTTTTTCGTACATTTACTATAACCTTCCATCTACTCTTAGCTTTCTAGTTTTAGACAAATCTTAGAAACCTTTTTTTTGTATGTTTACTATAATTTTCCTAATTGCAGCATTGTAGGTATTTAATTTGACACTGTCTTCAACACACTGCACCCACTGTAAGACCTTTTTCTTCCTTTTCTTAAACTGGAAGAAAAAACAAGTCTGTGAGCTGCGGCCACCCCTATGTCACCTACCATCGTTGATAATCCCTAGAGAAGTTCCGAGGATTTAGCAAACTTCCTACTGGGTGTCTTTCTATCCTGAAGGAAAACAAAGAAAACCTGTAATTATTCCAAGCAGAATCTTCCAGAAGAAAAGGTGGTAAGAAAAGAATAGGGGTGTTGATCTTGCTGCACAAGTGTCAGTTACTTTCTTTAATAAAACAAAGTTTATCTGAGCAAGAAAAGGTTCTAGAACTGGGCCACATTCTGGATTGAAGGTGGTTCAGAATGCACCCCCCAAGTGTCAGTTTTGATGGGATTCTGTTGCAGGCACAGCTAGAGTCATATCAGAGGCACAAAAAAGGGGAAAATATCTGAAGACTGAGATTACCTTGGGAGTTTGGGTGATTTGCTTGCTCTGGAAATTTTGGGAGATTTCTTGGCAGCCCAGTCATCACTCAGTTCAATGTCACTGGAGTCGGAGCAGTTGCAGCTGTCAATCACAGTGGAAATCAGGCTGTTTCCGTAGATCTCATCTGTAAGACACCAACCAACAAGCTTAAGGGAAGTTAAATCATATGACTCTAGCAACAATCACTGCTATAAACTAAAGGACAGATGGACTCTACAACCCATCATTTCAGATTTAGGGGTTCAAATAGAAAGGAGCTTAGCAGTGTTTTTTTAAAAAATATATTTTTATGCTACTTTTAAGCAGAACTAGGCAATTTCTTCTATTGCTGTCAAAATGGCATGGTATTTTAGTATCTCTAGGGATGTACAAAATAGTCTATAACTGTTTACTGTACCGAAAGCTGAAATTAAAATGGCTTTGCTATTGTGCCTCATGACACACAGGTATCTACCCACTTGAGCTTTTATGGACTTTCATATAGCCCAGAAACCCAAGCTGTGGGAGGGCTCACTGACTTACTCTCTGGGAACCTGATTCTGACCTCTTGTCGGTCCAGGCCTGCTAGGACCACACTTCTGACAGAGCTTGGTCTGTGCTGAGGTCTTCTGGCTATTTGTGTCTGCAATGTCAGGGAGTCTGCTGGCACTGACACAGGCTGTCTATGAGGGGCTAGCTATTCCACCTGGCACAGTTGTCTGTTTGCTGGGATCATGGCTGAGGGCAAGAGACCTTGTACGGGGGGACTTTCAGTGATAGTTCTAGGTTATTCTTCGGGTACCTTGAATGGAAGCCACTCGTCATTTTGCCAAATGGCTACCCACAAGAAAAATCAGAAAACTGAAAGTAAAAGCCAAGACAACTGTACAGTTGACAGAGCTCATCATCCTTGAAGCTGCTTCTCCTTGGCACACTCTCCTAGGACACCCCCCCCCCCTTCACAACCCTAGCTCCCTCAAAGTAAGAATCCCATATCCCATTCTTACTTTGCTAACTAAAACTATTCCCTTAAGGCTCTGAAAGGCTTGCTAGGAGATAAAAAAGCTGAATCATTCAACCACAGCAAAGTAAGTGAGCGATTTCACCATTCAAAGAAACTGCTGATATCTCAGGTCGGAAGATGTTAATTCAAACCCACCTCTGAGTTTCTGAGCATGTGGTGGTGACATCTGTGGACAGGGGAATTTATAAGGCAGAACAGGTTGGCTTGCTACTTGAAAAAAGGCTGGTGCCCAGGCTGTGTCATCCCTTTCTTAAAATACTGAATCAGAAGGCACAGCCCTTATATCCAGCCAACTACGGTGCTGTGAGTCTGAGTTTAATCACATGAAAAGGCTTAATTCATGTGCCTGAGCGGTGTTTTATATTAATTCAGGAGTCACTGGACCAAAGGAAGTTCAGCTGTGATTCACTCATGCAAGCCCACAGAATGCTTCCATGTACGCATAAACAGGCCCCTGAAAATAGAAATCATGCATTGCCCACTCAACCACCAACTTCCTTGTGCACACAATTACTCAGATGCTTTGTCTCACGCCACTTGTTCTTTCTCCTTTACTCATAAGTACTTTTTAATCGCCTGTCTCCCCAACTAGAAGGTAAATCCCACAGGCAGAAGAGCCATCTTCTTTGTCTCCTCTGGGACTAGAACAATCTTTGGAAATGGATGAAGACTACCTGACAGTTGCAGGAGAACAAGGAAACTTCCTTCTTTTCTTTTTTTTGGTATCACGGATCGAACTTGGGTCCTTGAGCTTGCGCAAAACTGCCTTCTGAGTACATCTGTGAGTTCTGCATGTTCAGAGTTGTAACTACACATGGGCAGGCAGGGTACAGCAGACTACTCTGGTGTCTACCATCACCATAATGAAAAATTTCCTACATTCCATTAGAACAACAATCAAGGAGGCCAGGGTGGTGGTGGTGTATTTCTCACACTTCTAAAGATTCTGGGGCCGGGGATTTAGCTCAGTGGTTTCCTGCTGTGCAAGCACAAGGACCTGAGTTTGATCCCCGGTACCAAAAAAAAAAAAAGAAAAAGAAATCTAAAGATTCTGTACCATCAAGTCATCATGGAAATTCTGGAACATCCAAGGTATAAAAAAACATAAACTAGGGGGCTGGGGATTTAGCTTAGTGGTTTTGGCGCCTGCCTCACAAGCACAAGGTCCCGAGTTCAATCCCTGGTACCAAAAAAAAAACAAACCATAAACTGGGATTGGTCTTTGGGCACTAAGAGAACTATAATACCTGGGATTCACATTCCAATTTTGAAGGTTTTCCAAATATGCAACCTGAATTAGATTTTGGTGTGTGTTTGTACTAGTGATGAATATAGGGCCCTCACATTGAACTATACCCCCCAGCCCTTATTTTGGGACAGAGTCTCACTAACTAGCTAAGTTGCCCAGGCTGGGCTCAAACTTAGGATCATCCTGCCTCAGTCTCCCAGAGTGCTAGGATTACAAGCGTATGCCACCACACCTGGCTTCAAACGCTGTTCTAATCACATTTTAATATATTCCCTGTCTTAGTCTGCTTAGGTTACCACCACCAAGTTCCATAGACTGGGTGGGCTTCTACAACAGAAATTTATTTTCTCATAGGTTCAGAGGCTAGAAGTCCCACATTAGTAAAGCAGTATGGCAAGATCCTAGTGGGAGCTCTTCCTGATTTATAGATAAATGTCTTTGTGCTATGCTGAGATGGCCTTTCATTGGAGCAGTGGATGGATAGAGTATCTCTATTCCAGGTTCTTCTAAGGCCACTAATCCTATCAGATTAGTCTCCTTCCTTATGACCTCATTAAACCTTAATTAACCCCTAAAAAGACTTATCTCCAAATACAGTCACATGGAGGGTTAGGACTGCAACACAGGAATTTTGAGGGGGTTGCAATTCACCCCATGGCATTCTGCCTCTGGCATCTCGAAAATTAATGTCTTTTTCCCATACGAAATACATTTATTCCATTCCAATAGCCCAAGTTAAAGTCTTAACTCATTCTAGCATCAACTCTAAAATCTAGTCTTGTCTAAATATCTTAATCAGATACAGACGGGACTTGAGATAAAGTACTTTCCAGCTGTGAACCTAAGAAACCAGACAAATTATGTGCTACCAATACAGGATAGTGGGACAGGCACAGTGTAGACATTCCAATTACACAAGGAGAAACTGAAAGCAAGGAAGGGGTGCTAAGTCCAAACCAAGTCCAAAAGCCAGCAAGACAATCCCATTAGACCTTAAGACTTGAGAATAACTCTCTTTAGTGGAATACTCTACCCTTCAGGCCCACTGGGGAGCAGCATCACCCTCATGGCTCCAAGAAACTCTGCCTCCAGGGTTCCAGGGAGAGGCCATTTGACTGCTGAAACCAAGGAAGTGGTACTGCTGATTTCTCAACTACCTTTGGGGACATTTTCCCTTCTTCTTAAGAATAGAGCAATATAGCAGCCAAATAGTTCTATCATCCTGACCTGTCAAATCCAATAAGTCTATCTGCCTTCCTGAATTTCATTCCATTTTCATTCCTTTTAGTTCAAATTGGAAGTGGTTTTGTTTGTACAATTTCATAAACTCTTTATCAAACGACAGTTCAGTCACATCTTTGGTACTGTATTCAGAATAGGATTTCTCATTTTTGCAATGAATAGGCTGTGAATTTGCAAAATCTTCAGGTTCTGGATACTTCTAGTTTACCAACTCCTTCTTCAGTTCATCTCTTTCCTTTCCCATGTTACTGCAAGTAGTCAGAAGGAGCCAAACCACTCCTTCTACACTTTGCTTAGAAATTTTCTTAGTTATATATCTGATTTCATCACTTGAAAGTTATGTATTTTTGCACACACTAGAACACTCTTCTGCCAAATTCTGACTTTATAATGATTACTTTTCCTCCAGCTTTAAATAACATGCTCAATTCCACCTGAGACCTTACCAGAGTTGCCCTTAAAACTGTATTTCTACAGTGCAATTCAAAACACTTCCAGCCTCTACCCATTAGCCAGTACCAAAGCTTCTTTCATCTGTTTCATTATTTGTTAAAGCAACAACTCACTCTCAGTGCCAAAATTTGCATCCACCTATAGTATTAGTTTTCTTTCTCTGAAGAACCCTGGTATGTGTGTGTGAGTATACACATATACATACATACATACACACACACACACATATATATATGTATATATATATATAGAGAGAGAGAGAGAGAGAGACAGAGAGACAGAGAGAGAGAGAGAGAGAGAGAGAGACAGAGAAAGAGAGACAGAGACAGAGACTTGTGGAGGCTGAAAAGTCTCAACATCAAAGTGTCATCATGGTTCCTGAGGCAGGCTCTTCATGACCTGCAGACAGTTGCCTTTCCTTTGTACCAGTGTGTGGAAAGAGAGACTTCTCTCTTCCTTAGAAGGTTAATAATCCTATCAGATTAGGACTCCACCCTTATAATCTCATTTAACTTCAATTATGTCCTAAAAGCCCTATTATCTAAATTTAGTAACATTAGCAGTTAGTACTTTAACACATAAATTTGAGAATTCAGTCCCTAAAAAACTGATTAAAGGTTCCTTTTGAAACTTTGTGGATTTTTCACTAATATACACACACAACTCATTCTATTTAGTTTAAAAATATTGGTAATTTTGAGGAATATATTTGTCAAGTCATTTAGAGAACAATTACAACAGTGGATCACTAAGTTTAGTGCATAAAAAATCACCTGGGGGCATCCACTCAGTTGCAGATTTCTAGGCTCTACCCTAGACCTAGAGCCCCATCTAAGGAATGAGCCAAGGAACTTAAATTATTTAATATACCACCAGGTGATTTGCACCGAGGTAGTCCAAAGATAACCTTTTCAAAAACAATTACAAGGAAGCTTGAAAGAGTTCATCATGAGGCATTCCTGGCTTTTCAAAGTCAGGAATCACTTTGTCCTCTGTGCTAGTTTATATGTACCATTCAGTTGGCAATTACTCATATTGTGCCTTGTGATACAGCTTCTATTTTTGTCACGAGGTATTTAAATCTTGACCTTTTAATTGAACTTTTCAAGTGCTTAAATTTTCTTGTCACCCATAAGGGTTTAAAAATCCCTTAAAAGCAAGAGATACCCTAGTACTACTTACCACTCCCAGGAGACTCAAGTACCTGATCAAGTAGGGGGAACATCTGTTGATTTGCTCTGCCTTACAACTTTTAATTATAAAAATTATCAAAATAAAACACCTCATTCCCCCAAAAGATTATTAGCAGTACAGTCAGCTGTGCTTGATATGAGCTGATAAACGTGACATTAGGGAAAAACAGGCATTTAGCATGGTCAGGTTAGGCCTTGAGTCTGGCCTGGAGAGGTACAGCTTTGATGCCCATAGCATCTCCTGCCCACTGTGAGAATCAGGCACATGGGTAAGTACACAAGCTCTTCACCCAAGTGATCCTAAGATTCAACTTCAGCATAGGTTTTAGGGAGTTGTATCCAGGGGAAGACACTTCAAGATACTCACATCCAATGAGAACACGTGTGTAGGCTCTGCTGAGAACCTGTCCCGTGTACCTCTCTCCGGTCTCCATCAACCAGTGACTGGCTTTCCTTTTCTCTTTCTCTGAAACCAAGTTTTCCTTCTAAGTTAATGTCTGCTCTCTTTTCTGCATTCCTTATCCTTTCTTTCTACCTGCTGCCTCCCTGCCAGTCCCCAATTCTTATACTTGCTTTGCTCTTTGTACTAGTTTGTCCTGTGTCAAGAAACAAACAAATGACAAGTATCCAATTTTTTAAATATATATATATTTATTGGTACATTGTAGGTATAAAATATTTACATTTATCAATAGGTATTTGTACCAGAACATGATGTATCTTAGTTTTTATTTTTTCTCCCATTTGCACCCTTCACCCCCTCCACCCTTCCCTATTTACACAGTTTGATTCCATTTTTTTCCTCATAAATTTTCTTTCCCTTCTTCCCTTTCCCCTTCCTCTCCCACCATCACCAAACCCTTGGACGTTTTCTTATTTCAAATTATCAATTACTCATTTCAATCATTTTCATCATTATTTACACTTTCAATTTCTCACACTAGAGAAATTGTTCAGTATCTACACATGTGTGTCCTATTTATTTCTCTTAAGAGTAACACCTCAATATGCATCCATTTAGCGATGAATATCTCTAGTTTCTCATTCTTTATGGCTGAGTAGTACTCCATTTTATAAAAAAACCACATCTTCTTTATCCAGTTTTCAGTCGATGGGCACTTGGCCTGTTTCCAAGCTTTAGCTATTACAAACTGTGCCGCTATAAAAATAGGTGCACATATATCGCTGTGGTATGATTCTTTTACTTCTTTGGGGAAGATACCCAGCAGGTAAATAGCTGGGTTAAATGGGACCCCTAATCCTAGTTCTTTGAGGTATCTCCATAGTGATTTCCTCAGTGGTTGCACCAGTCTGCACTCCCACCAACAATGGAGAAGAGTTCCTTTCTCTCCACAACCCCACCAGCATTTGTTATTGGTTGATTTCTTGATAGCAGCCATTCTTTCTGGGGTGAGGTGGAATCTCAGTGTTGTTTTCATCTGCATCTCTTGAATGACGAGTGACGTTGAACATTTTTTCATATATTTGCTTGCTGCTTTTACTTCTTTGTCTGAGAAATGTCTGTTCATTTTGGATGCCCAATTTTGAATTGGGTCTTTGAATTTGGGGGGGGTCTGATTTTTTTCAATTCTTTACATATTCTTGATAGTAGACCTTTGTCTGAGCTATAGCTGCTAAATATTTCTTCCCACATTGTAGGTTGTCTCTTAGCTCTGCTGGTAGTTTCTCTTGCAGTGCAGAAGCTTTTTAATATGATGACATCCAAGTTGTTGATTCTTTGTGCTAGCTCCCGTTCTACTGAACATTTGTTCATAAAGTCTCTTCCTATGCCAATATCACCAGGAGTTCTACCTAACCTATCTTCCAGCAAGTTTAGTGTTTCTGACTTAATATTTAGATCTTTAATCCACTTCGATCTTAGTTTAGTGCGTGGTGATAGGTATGGGTCTAGTTTTAATCTCTGACAGGCTGAAATCCAGTTTTTCCAACACCATTTATTGAATAGGCTATCTTTCCTCCAATGAGGGTGGTTGGTTCCTTTGTCAAAGATGAGGTGACTGAGTATGTCTGGAGTTGTTTCTGCATCTTCTAATCTATTCCACTGATCTTTGGGTCTGTTTCTTTGCCACTACCATGCTGTTTTTATCACAGTAGCTTTGTAGTATAGTTTCAAGTTGGGGATTGTGATACTCCAGCCATGTCTCTGTTGCCTAGAACTGCTTTTGCTATTCTAGCTCTCTTCTGTTTCCAAATGAATTTTTTGATTATTTTCTCTAGTTCTGTGAAGTATATTGTTGGAATTTCAATTGGCATTGCATTGAATCTATATAGTAGTTTTGGAAGTATGGCCATTTTCACTATATTGGTTCTTCCTACTCAGGAACAAGGGATGTCTTTCCATTTTCTTACGTCTTCCTCGACCTCCTTCTTCAGAGTGCTGTAGTTTTCAGTGTAGAGGTCTTTTGCTTCCTTTGTTACACTGATTCCTAGATATTTCTTTCTTTTTTTTTTTTTTTGGTACCAGGGATTGAACTCAGGTCCTTGAACTTGCAAGGCACGCGATGGAACCACTGAGCTAAACCCCTGGCCCGATATTTCATTTTTTTAGAAGTTATTGTAAAAGGAATTATTTCCCGAATTTCTCTCTCGATGGGTCTGCTATTTGCATAAAAGAAGGCTATTGTTTTTTGAGTGTCGACCTTGTATCCAGCTACTCTACTGAATCTGTCAATTAGGTCTAGAAGACTTTCGACTGAGTTTTTTGGATCTTCTATGTAAAGTATCATATCATCAGCAAATAATGACAGTTTAACTTCTTCCTTTCCTATCTTTATTCCTTTTATTTCTTTCTCTTTTCTAATTGCTGTGGCTAATGTTTCCAGAACTATATTGAACAGGAGTGGTGATAGTGGGCATCCTTGTCTTGTTCCTGATTTTAGTGTGAAAGTTTTCAGTTTTTGATCATTTAGTATGATGTTGGCTGTTGGTTTTTCATAGGTAGCCTTAATCAGGCTGAGATAAAGACCTCCTATTCCAATTTCTGTAGGGTTTTTATCATGAATGGGTGCTGGATTTTGTCGAATGCTTCTTCTGCACCTATTGAGATGATCGTATGGTTTTTGTCCTTGACTCTGTTAATATGGTGTATTACATTTATTGATTTATGAATGTTGAACCATCCTTGCATCCCTGGGATAAATCTGACTTGGTCAGGGTGTATGATTTTCTTGATGGCACTCGGTATTCTTTTTGCCAGTATCTTGTTGAGGATTTTTGCATCTAAGTTCACTAGGGAAATTGGTCTGTAGTTCTCTTTTGGGGTTGGGTTTTTCCCTGGTTTTGGAATCAAAGTAACACTTGCTTCCAGGAATGAATTTGGAAGTATTGCTTTCCTTTCAATTTCCTTGATGAGTTTAAAGAGGAATGGCGATTGGTCTTCTTTAAATGTCTTGTAGAATTCAGCAGTGAAGCCATCAGGACCTGGGCTTTTCTTTATTGGTAAGTTTTTTATTGCATTTTCAATTTCACTCATTGTTATTGGGCTGTTTAGAATTTCTGTATCTTCTTCATTTAATTTGGGCAATTTGTATGTATCTAGGAATCTGTCCATTTCTTCTGTGTTTTCCATTTTATTAGAGTACAGGTTCTCAAAGTAGGTATTGATGATTCTCTGGATTTCTGCTGGATTTACTGTGGCTTCACCTTTTTCATTCTTTTTTTTGTTTGTTTTTTTGTATTAAATTCTTTTACTGGTACATTGTAGGTACACAACACAATTACATTTCTCATTGGGAATTGTACCTTTATATAATGCATCTTGGTTCTTATTTTTTCCCCATTCCTAGCCCTCCCTTCACGCCCTCCACCCTTCCCCATTTACAAAGACTTTATTTCCATTTTTTCCATTTCTCATCATTTTTTCCTTTCCCTTCTTTCCTTTCCCCTGTGCCTCCCACTACCCCTACCCCTTTGGACCTTTTATTCCTATTTCACATTATCGATTATTCATTCTAATCATTGGTACATTTTAGGTATACAATATAATGATATTCATCATTGGAAATTTGCACCTTAACATAGTCTCTCTTGGTTCTTGTTTTTCACCCTTGCCCAGCCCTCCCTTCAACCCCTCAATCCTTCCCTATTTACAAAAATTTTGTTCCTATTTTTCCATTTTCTCATATTAATCCCATTCCCTTCTATCCTTTCCCCTAGCCCTCCCACTTCCTTCCCCTTTGCCCCTTTTCTTCCTATTTCACATGACCTATTATACATTTAGTCCTTATCTACACTTTCAGTTTCTCACACCAGAAAAACTATTCAGTATTTACACATCTGTGTCCTATTTATTTCACTTAAGAGTATCCCCTCAATGTGCATCCACTTAGCTATAAATGTCTCTAATTTCTCATTTTTTATGGCTGAGTAGTACTCCATTTTATTAAAAAACCACATTTTCTTTATCCAGTCTCCAGTTGATGGGCATTTGGGCTGTTTCCAAGTTTTAGCTATTACAAACTGCACTGCTCTGAACATAGACACACATATATCACTGCGGTATGATTCTTTTAATTCTTTGCGGAAGATCCCCAGCAGTGGAATAACGGGGTCAAATGGGACTTCCAGTCCTAGTTCTTTGAGGTATCTCCATAGTGATTTCCACAGTGCTTGCACCAGTCTACACTCCCACCAGCAGTGGAGCAGGGTTCCTCTTTCCCCACAGCCCCGCCAGCATTTGTTATTGGTTGATTTCATGATAGCAGCCATTCTTTCTGGAGTGAAGTGGAATCTCAGTGTTGTTTTCATTTGCATCTCTCGAATGACCAGTGACGTTGAACATTTTTTCACATGTTTCTTTGCAATTTCTACTTCTTTGTCTGAGAAATGTCTGTTCATTTCAGATGCCCATTTTCAGATTGGGTCTTTAAATTTGGGAGGTCTGATCTTTTCACGTTCTTTATAGATTTGAGATAGTAGACCTTTGTCTGAGGAAGAGCAGGTGAAGATTTTTTCCCACATTGTGGATTGTCTCTTCATACTGCTGGTGGTTTCTCTTGCTGTGCAGAAGCTTTTTAATAAGAAGAGATCCCATCTGTTGACTGTTTTTGCTAGTTCATGGGCAACTGAGGTTTTGTTCATAAAATCTTTTCCTACACCGATGTCTTCAAGGGTACTACCTAATCTCTGTTCCAACTGGTTCAGAGTTTCTATTTTAATATTTAGATCTTTAATCTATTTTGATTTTAGTTTAGTGCATGGTGAGAGATACAGGTCTAGTTTTAATCTTTGGCAAGTTGAAGCCCAATTTTTCCAGCACCATTTATTAAAGAGGCTATCTTTCCTCCAGTGAGGGTGTTTGGCTACTTTATCGAAGATGAGATGGCTGAGTGTGTCTGGCGTTGTTTCTGCATCTTCTAATCTGTTGCACTGGTCCTCAAGTCTGTTTCTCTGTCAGTACCATGCTGTTTTTATCCCAGTAGCTTTGTAGTATAGTTGCAGGTTGGGGATTGTGATACCCCCTGCCATGTCTCTGTTACCTAGAATTGCTTTTGCTCTTCTGGGTCTCTTCTTGCTCCAAATGAATTTTTGGATTGTTTTCTCGAGGTCTATGAAGTATGCTGCTGGGATCTCAATTGGAATTGCATTAAATCTATGTAGCAGTTTTGGAAGTATGGCCATTTTCACTATATTAATGCTTCCTACCCAGGAGCAGGGGATGTCTGTCCATTTTCTGATATCATCTTCAACCTCTCTTTTCAGAGTGCCATAGTTTTCAGAGAAGAGGTGTTTGATTTCTTTCGTTAGGATGATTCCTAGGTATTTCATTTTGGATGCTATTGTGAAAGGAATTATTTGCCCCATTTCTCTCTCAGTGAGTCTGTCATTGGTGTAGAGGAAAGCTATTGATTTTTGTGTGTTGACCTTGTAACCAGTTACTTGACTGAATTTGGTTATTAAGTCTAGAAGACTTTTGGTGGAGTTCTTGGGGTCTTCTATATAGAGTATCATGTCATTTGCAAATAAGGACAATTTGACTTCTTCATTTCCTATCTTTATTCCTTTTATTTCTTTCCCTTGTCTAATTTCCGTGCCTAATGTTTCCAGAACTATATTGAACAAGAGTGGTGATAGTGGACATCCTTGTCTTGTTCCTGATTTTAGTGTGAGGGATTTCAGTTTTTGACCATTTGGTATGATACTGGCGGTTGGTTTTTCATAGATGGATTCTATCAGTTTGAGGTAGAGACCATCTATTCCAAGTTTTTGTAGGGTTTTTATCATAAATGCATGTTGGATTTTGTCAAATGCTTTTTCTGCGTCTATGGAGAGAATCATATGGTTTTTGTCCTTGGCTCTACTGATATAGTGTATTACATTCATTGATTTTCGTATATTGAACCATCCCTGCACCCCTGGGATGAATCCCACTTGATCAGGGTGTATGATCTTCTTGATGATCTTCTGCATTCTGTTTGCCAGTATCTTATTAAGGATTTTTGCATCTATGTTCATTAGTGAGATTGGCCTATAGTTCTCTTTTTCACTTGGGTCTTTCTCTGCTTTGGGGATCAAGGTGATGCTTGCTTCCAGGAATGAATTTGGGAGGATTGCTTCCCTTTCAATTTCACTGAAGAGTTTAAACAGTAGCGGCAGCAGTTCCTCTCTAAATGTCTTGTAGAATTCAGCAGTGAAGCCATCAGGACCCGGGCTTTTCTTAGTTGATAAGTTCTTAATTACATTTTCAATTTCATTGGTTGATATTGGGTTGTTCAGAATTTTTAGGTGTTCTTCATTCAACTTTGGTAATTCATATGTATCTAGGAATCTGTCCATTTCTTCTGTTGTCCATCTTATTGGCGTATAGGTTCTGGAAGTAGGTATTGATGATCCTCTGGATTTCTGCTGGGTCTGTTGTAATTTCACCCTTTTCATTCCTAATTGCATGGATTTGGGCCTTTTCTTTCCTTTTTCTGACAAGGTTCACTAAAGGTTTATCAATTTTGTTGATTCTTTCAAAGAACCAACTCTTGGCTTCATTGATTTTTTGTATCGTTCTCTTAGTCTCCATTGCATTGATTTCTCCTCTGATCTTTATAATTTCTTCCCTTGTATGAGCTTTGGGGTTGTCCTGCTCTTCTTTTTCTAGAAGCTTGAGGTTCAGGATCAGGTTGTTTAATTGGGCTCTCTGTTTTCAAATATGCATATTCACTGCTATGAATTTCCCTCGTAAGACTGCTTTCATTGTGTCCCATAGATTTCAATATGTTGTATTGTCATTGTCATTTAACTGAAGGAACTGTCTGATTTCTTTTTTAATTTCCTCTGTGACCCATTGGTTATTCAGAAGTGTGTTGTTCAATTTCCATATGTTTATGAAATTTTTTGAGTTTCTTTTGCTATGGATCTCCAATTTCATCGCACTATGGTCTGATAATATACAGGGGATAACTTCAATTCCTTTGCACTTACTTCAACATGTTCTATGTGTGAGTATGTGGTCTATTTTGGAGAATGACCCATGTGCATCTGAGAAGAATGTACATTCTGATTTTGGGGGGTGGAAGACTCTATAAACATCTGTTAAGTTCATTTGTTCAAGAGTTCGATTGAGTTCTAGTATTTCATTACTTACTTTTAGTCTAGTTGATCTATCTATTTGTGACAGTGGGGTGTTGAGGTCCCCCACTACAATTGTATTAGTGCATATATGGCTTTTCATGTCCGTTAGTATCTGTTTTAAATAGTTGGGTGCACTAGTGTTTGGTGCATAGATATTTAAGATTGTCATCTCTTCCTCTTGGATTCTTCCCTTTACAAAGATGTAGTGTCCTTCTTCGTCTCTCTTAATCAGTGTGGGTTTGAAATCTTCTTGATCTGCCAAGAGGATAGATACTCCTGCTTTTTTTCGGGTTCCTGTCACATGCAGTATTGTTTTCCACCCTTTAACTTTCAGTCTATGAGTTTCCTTTTGAATGAATTGTGTTTCTTGTATGCAGCATATTGTTGGATTTTGCTTCTTGACCCATTCTGCCAGTGTATTTCTTTTGATTGGTGAATTGAGACCATTAATGTTGATGGTTATAACTGAAACGTATTGACTTGTCATTGCCATGACTTTTTCATTTTGTTGGGTTCTCCCCCTTTACATTTAATTTCTTGTCATGCCAGATGGGTTCATTCTGCTTTGCTTCCTGGGGTTGTGATCCTCAATGTCTGTTCCTAGGATATTGTGTAAAATTCTTTGGAGTGCTGGTTTGGTATTCACGAAGTTCCTAAGGTGCTCTTTGTCATGAAAGTATCTTATTTCTCCATCCATTTTGAAAGATAGTTTTGCAGGGTACATCAATCTGGGTTGGAGGCTGTTTTCTTTTAGGGCTTGGAATAGGTCACTCCAAGCTCTTCTTGCCTTGATGGTTTGTGTTGAGAAGTCTGCTGTCATTCTGATGGGCTTTCCTTTGTATGGGATTTGTTTCTTTTCTCTCACTGCTTGGAGAACTTTGTTCTTCTGTTGTGTTTCTGGAATCTTAACAATTATATGCCTATGGGTAGATTTTTTTTGCTCAAGGCTATTTGGAGTCCTATATGCCTCACTTATCTGTATGTCAAGCTCTTTTCTCCTGCTTGGGAAGTTTTCTGCCATTATTTCTGTGAAGAGATTTTTTATGTCATCTGTACTCTCTCCTGTTTCTTCATTGAGCCCAATCAGTCTTATGTTATTCTTTTTTGCATCATCTAGCAGCTGCTAGATTAACTTCTCATGTTCCCTTAGAATTTTGAAGCAATTTTTCTTTTCCTGGTCACTAATTGCAATCTTATCTTCTATATCTGAAATTCTGTCCTCACACTGGCTCCTTCTTCTGTGTAGACTTTCAATGGAGTTTTTCATGTCCTGGAAATCTATTTGCATCTGTTTTATGGATTCCATTTGTTTCTTACGTTGGGATTCCATCATGTTCCTCAGCTCCTCTCTAGATTTATTAATCATGTCTTGCACTAAGGGCACAATTTCTGTTATCTGAGAAATTATTTCTGATTTCATTTTTTCCAGATCCTCTTTTGTTGCCAGTTCAGTGGGTCCAGGTGGTTGAGTATCAGAGGGTTCCATCTCATCTCCCTTTGGGGTTGCTGTAGGTGATCTGGAAGTCTGGTTTTGAGACTTATTTATGTGTTTTCTCATTTCGACTGGGGCAGGCGGCTGTTAGCGCCCGCACGGATTACCTCCTCTGAGCTGGGTGAGGTGGGACAGGGGCCAGGAGCAGCGGTAGGGATGGTGACCCAAAAGCCCTTTCCTGTTGGCTGGGAGCAGCCGGAGGGATGGTGGCCGGGAAACCCCTTCCTCTGGACCAGGAGCAGCGGGACAGAAGGTGGCCCAAAAGCCCTTTCCTCTGGGCTGGGAGCAGCGGGTGGGATGGTGACCGGGAAGCCCCTTCCTCTGGACCAGAAGCAGTGGGACAACGGCTCAGAAGCCCCTACCTCTGGGCCGGGAACAGTGGGACTCAGTACCTTGGTCTGGTGTCCTCTGGGCCTTGGTAATGTGGAATCAGGTGGCTGCCTGTCTGCAGTGGGGTGATCCAGTGTCTTCCGCGTGACTCAGGACCTCGGTAGGGCGTGCACAGACCTGCCTGTCTGCAGAGGGCTGATTCGGCGTGTGTTCCACACGACCTTTTTCATTCTTAATTGCATGGATTTGAGCCTTTTCTTTCCTTTTTTTGATAAGGTTGGCTTAAGGTTTATAGATTTTATTTATTCTTTCAAAAAACCAACTGTGATTCAATGATTTTTTGTATTGTTCTCTTTGTCTTCATTTCATTGATTTCTGCTCAGATCTTTAATTTCCTTTCTTATACGAGCTTTGGGTTTGTTATGCTCTTCTTCTTCTAGGAGCTTCATGTTCTGCATTAAGTTATTTAACAGAGTTCTTTCTGTGGTGCTAATATCGGCATTCACTGCTATGAATTTCCCGCATAGAACTCCTTTCATTGTGTCCCACAGATTCCTGTACGTTGAACTGGCATTATCATTTACTTGTAGAAACTGTTCAATTTCTTCTTTAATTTCCTCTGTCACCCATTGGTTGATCAAGAGGGTGTTGTTCAATTTCCAAGTGTTTGTGGGAGTTTTGTGGTTTCTTATGTTTTTGATCTCCAATTGTATTGCACTACGGTCTGATAATATACAGGGGATAACTTCGATTCTTTTACATTTACTTAGATATGTTCTATGAGCTAGCATGTGATCTATTTTGGAGAATGACCCGTGTGCAGCTGAAAAGAATGTGTATCCTGATTTTGTGGGGTGGAACACTCTGTAAACATCTAAGTCCCTTTGTTCAATAGCTTGGTTTAGTTCTAGAATTTCATTGTTATTTTTTTTTTCTAGTTGATCTGTCTATTTGTGACAGACAGGGGTGTTGAGGTCCCCCACTACAATTGTATTAGTGCTTATTTGGTTTTTCATGTCCATTGATATTTGCTTTGTATAGTTGGGGCCATTCGTATTTGGTGCATACATATTTAGGATTGTCATCTCTTCCTCTTGGATTGTTCCTTTCACAAGGATGTAGTGACCATCTTTGTCTCTCTTAATTAGTTTTGGTTTGAAATCTACTTCGTCTGCAAATAAGATTGCTATGCCTAATGGGCCGGGGATTTAGCTCAGTGGTTGCACCACCTGCCTCACAAGCACAAGGTCCCAAGTTTGATCCCCAGTACCAAAAAAAAAAAAGATTGCTATGACTGCTTTTTTCTGGGTTCTTGTCGCGTGGAGAACTGTTTTCCATCCTTTTACTTTCAGTCTATGGATTTCCTTTTGAGTTAGGTGTGTTTCTTATATACAGCATATTGCTGGGTTTTGCTTCTTAATCCATTCTGCCAGTCTATTTCTTTTGAATGGTGATTTGAGGCCATTAACATTGACAGTTATAATTGACAGATATTGACTCATCCTTGTCATGATGTTTTACTCTTGTTGGCTCTTTTATTTCTTACCCCCGTTTCACTTTAGTGTCTTACCTTGCGTGGTGCCTTCTCTCTGCTGGGCCTCACGGAGTTGTGACCTTCATTGTCTTTTTCTAGGATATTGCTTAAAATTGTTTGGAGTGCTGGTTTAGTGTTCATGAAATTTCTCAGGTGCTCTTTGTCATGGAAATATCTAATTTCCCCATTGATTTTGAAAGATAATTTTGCCGGATACAATAGTCTAGGTTGGAAGTTATTTTCTTTGAGGGCTTGAAATACTTCACTCCAGGCTCTCCTTGATTTGAGGGTTTGTGTTGAGAAGTATGCAGTGATTCTGATGGGTTTTCCTTTGTAGGTGATTTGTTTCTTTTCTCTAACTGCCTGTAGAATTTTGTTCTTCTGCTGGGTTTCTGGGATCTTGACTATTATATGTCTAGGTGTAGATTTTTTTTGGTCATGGCTGCTTGGAGTTCTATATGCCTCACTTATCTGTACATCAAATTCTCTACCTCTGTCTGGGAAGTTACCTACTATTACTTCTGTGAACAGTTTTTTTATGTCCGTTGTACTTTCTCCTGTTTTTTCTTGGACTCCTATGAGTCATATGTTATTCTCCTTTGCATCATCTAGCAGCTGTTGGATTGATTTCTCATGGTCCCTTACTATCTTTAAGAAATCTCTGTTTTCATGGTCTTTAACCGCAATCCTGTCTTCTGTATGTGATATTCTGCCTTCAGATCCTCTTAGTCTGCTCTGCATGCTTTCAATGGAGTTTTTAATCTCCTAAATATCTGTTTGAATCTGTTTCATGGATGCCATTTCTTTCTTATGTTGGGTGATCATGTTTTCCATTTTTTTCTTATGCTGGGCATTCATGGCTTCCAACATGTTTCTGATCTCATCTATTTTCTTATCTGTTTCTGCTCTAGAGCTTCTAATCATGTCTTTCACTCTGCTCGCCATGTCTGTATTTATCTGGGAGATCATTTCTGTTTTCAAATTTTCTAGAGCCTCATGCATCTGCTTTGGTACTTCCTGTGCTATCAGTTCAGGGTGTCCAAAGTAGCAATTTTTTTTTTTTTTTGGTACCGGGGATCGATCTCAGGTCCTTGCGCTTGTGCAGCAGGCGGCAAAACCACTGAGCTAAATCCCCGGCCCCTCCTGGTCAAAGTAGCAAGTTTTAAAGTAGAGCTTTACTGCTTTTGATGTTATATGGCAACACTGACAGCAGAATCTGCCACAGATGCTAAGCAAACAATGCATAGAAGAGGCGGAGTAACTGCATAAAATACTAGTGCAGGTGAATGAAGCTGCGGCGGAACAAGCCCACTGTATGATTTAGGATGACTCTAGGCATCCACGTCATGGTAGCTTTAGAGGCATCATAAGGGATTTACAGAGTGACGGTCAAAAATAGTGGAAAAGTATAAGTGAATTAATGAAAACAAATCTAACCCAAATACTGCTGTTTTGGTGTTTATAAGGCACTGAGGGTATAAAGATGAAATACTTTCCTCCCTCCAGACACTCAGGATTCAGGCAGGGAGGAAGACATCAGAGCACAATGACCACAGTGCTCTCATCAGGACACCACCAGTCCATGACTGGTTATGGGCACTGAGAACAGTGCTGTTTATTCTGTGGTAGGTGATGGGGAAGATTTCACAGGGAGGTACTGAACTAGGACTAAGTGGTACAAAACTCAAAAGTCTGGAATCCTGGAGAGAGGTATGCAAGAGCATCTTCAGCTGGGCAATGACACTGACTGATATTATGGTTTAGATCTAAAATGTCCACCAAAAGTCACATTATTCAGAGATGGGGCTTATGGAAGGTGATTATATCATGGGAGTGTTATACTCATTAGTGAATTAATCCACTGATAAATTCATAGCTGAATGTGCTGTTAAGACTCTAGGGCCTGACTGGAAGTGGGTCAATGAGTAAGGGGGTGTGACCTGGAAGGGTGTGTTCCTGTCCCTGACTCCTCCCTTCTCTCTCTGCTTCCTGGCTGCCATACGGTGAGCAGCTTTCCTCTGCTATGGTCTTCTACCGTGCCCTTTCTGCCTTCAAACCAGCCAAGTATGGACTGAAACCCCAAAACGATGAGCGAAATTAAACCTCTCCTTTAAGATGTGGGTGTTGCTCATTAAGAGAGACAAAGAAGGACACTACATCTTTGTAAAGGGAACAATCCAACAGGAAGAGATGACAATCATAAATATCTAGGCACCAAACACTAGTGCATCCAACTATATAAAACAAATACTAACAGACATGAAAAGTCATATATGCACTAATACAATTGTAGTGGGGGACTTCAACACCCCACGGTCACAAATAGATAGATCAACTAGACAAAAAATAGGTAATGAAATACTAGAACTCAACTGAACTCTTGAACAAATGAACTTCACAGATGTTTACAGACTGTTCCACCCCACAAAATCAGAACACACATTCTTCTCAGATGCACATGGGTCATTCTCCAAAATAGACCACATACTCACACATAGAACATGTTGAAGTAAGTGCAAAGGAATTAACGTTATCTCCTGCATATTATCAGATCATAGTGTGATGAAATTGGAGATCAATAACAAAAGAAACCCCCAAAACTTCATAAACACATAGAAATTGAATAACACACTTCTGAATAACCAATGGGTCACATAGGAAATTAAAGAAGAAATCCAACAGTTCCTTCAAATAAATGACAATGACAATACAACATATCAGGATCTATGGGACACAAGGAAAGCAGTCTTATGAGGGAAATTCATAGCAGTGAATACTCATATTAGGAAAACAGAGAGAGCCCAATTAAACAACCTGATGCTGAACCTCAAGCTCCTAGAGAAAGAAGAGCAGGACAAACCCAAAGCCCATAGAAAGGAGGAAATTATAAAGATCAGGGCAGAAATCAATGCAATGGAGACTAAGAAAACAATACCAAAAAATCAATGAAGCCAAGAGTTGGTTCTTCGAAAGAATCAACAAAATTGACAAACCCTCAGAAATCCAGAGGATCATCAATACCTACTGCCAGAACCTATATGCCAATAAGTTGGAAAACACAGAAGAAATGGACAGATTCCTAGATACATATGAATTACTAAAGTTGAACGAAGAAGGCCTAAAAATTCTAAATGACCCAATATCAACCAATGAAACTGAAAATGTAATTAAAAACTTACCAACTAAGAAAAGCCCAGGTCCTGATAGCTTCACTACTGAATTCTACAAGACATTTAGAGAGGAACTACTGCCACTACTATTTAAACTCTTCAATGAAATTGAAAGAGAAGCAATATTCCCAAATTCATTCCTGGAAGCAAGCATCACCTTGATCCCCAAAGCAGAGAAAGACCTAACCAGAAAAGAAAACTATAGGCCAATCTTACTAATGAATATAGATGCAAAATACTTTAATAAGATACTGGCAAATAGAATGAAGATCATCAAGAAGATCATACACCCTCATCAAGTGGGATTCATCCCAGGGATGCAGGGATGGTTCAACATAAGCAAATCAATCAATGTAACACACTGTATCAATAAAAACCATAGATGCAGAAAATGCATTTGACAAAATCCAACATGTGTTGATGATAAAAACCCTACAAAAAATTGGAATAGATGGTCTCTACCTCAAACTGATAAAAGCCATCTATGAAAAACCAACAGCCAATATCATACTAAATGGTCAAAAACTGAAATCCTTCACACTAAAATCAGGAACAAGACAAGGATGTCCACTATCACCACTCTTGTTCAATATAGTTTTGGAAACATTTTCCATGGCAATTAGACAAGAAAAAGAAATAAAAGGAATAAAGATAGGAAATGAAGAAGTCAAATTGTCCTTATTTGCAGATGACATGATAGTCTATATAGAAGACCCCAAGAACTCCACCAAAAGTCTTCTAGACTTAATAACCAAATTCAGTAAAGTAGCTGGATACAAGGTCAACACATAAAAATCAATAGCTTTCCTCTACAAGAATAACAGACTCGCTGAGAAATAGGGCAAATAATTCCTTTTGCAATAGCATCCAAAAAACTGAAATACCTAGGAATCAACCTAACGAAAGAAATCAAAGACCTCTTCAAAGAACTTAAAAAGATCAGACCTCCCAAATTTAAAGACCCAATCTGAAAATAGGCATCTGAAATGAACAGACATTTCTCAGACAAAGAAGTAGAAATTGCAAATAAACATGTGAAAAAATGTTCAACATCACTGGTCATTCGAGAGATGCAAATGAAAACAACACTGAGATTCCACTTCACTCCAGAAAGAATGGCTGCTATCATGAAATCAACCAATAACAAATGCTGGCGGGGCTGTGGGGAAAGAGGAACCCTGCTCCACTGCTGGTGGGAGTGTAGACTGGTGCAACCACTGTGGAAATCAGTATGGAGATACCTCAAAGAACTAGGACTGGAAGTCCCATTTGACCCCGTTATTCCACTGCTGGGGATCTTCCCCAAAGAATTAAAAGAATCATACCACAGTGATATATGTGTGCCCATGTTCATAGCAGCACAGTTTGTGATAGCTAAAACTTGGAAACAGCCCAAATGCCCATCAACTTGAGACCGGATAAAGAAAATGTGCTGTTTTTATAAAATGGAATACTACTCAGCCATAAAAAATGAGAAATTAGAGACATTTATAGCTAAGTGGATGCACATCGAGGGGATACTCTTAAGTGAAATAAATAGGACACACATGTATAAATACCTAATAGTTTTTCTGCTGTGAGAAACTGAAAGTGTAAATAAGGACTAAAATGTATAATAGGTAATGGAATAGTTTCTCTGGTGTGAGAAGCTGAAAGTGTAAATAAGGATTAAAAGGTATAATAGATAATGTGAAATAGGAAGAAAAGGGGCAAAGGGGAAGGGGAAGTGGGAAGGGTAGGGGAAAGGAAAGAAGGGAACGGAATTAATAAGAGAAAATGGAAAAATGGAACCAAAGTCTTTGTAAATAGGGAGGGATGGAGGGGTTGAAGGGAGGGCAGGGGAAGGGTGAAAAATAAGAACCAAGATATGTAAAGGTGCAAATTTCCAATGATGAATGTCATTATATTGTATATCTAAAATGTACCAATGATTAGAATGAATAATTGATAATGCAAAGTAGGAAGAAAAGGTCCAAAGGGGTAGGGGTATTGGGAGGGGCAGAGGAAAGGAAAGAAGGGAAAGGAAAAATTGTGAGAAGTAGAAAAAATGGAAACAAAGTCTTTGTAAATAGGGAAGGGTGGAGGGGGTGAAGGGAGGGCTAGGAATGGGGAAAAAATAAGAACCAAGATGCATCATGTAAAGGTACAAGTTCCCAATGAGCAATGTAAATGTGTTGTATACCTAAAATGTACCAATAAAAGAATTAAAAAGAAAAAAAAAGATGTGGGTATTGGGTATTTTGTCCCAGCAACAGGAAAGCTGACTAATACAACTGAGCAATGATGATCAGCACAGGAGGGAATTTTAGAAGGACAGTGATTCATCATATCAAAACCTTTGGGATGAGCAAGAAATTTTCACTGGTAAATCAGCTAAAAAGCAGCTAACAGTGGATTAATGAGGCGCAGAGGCAAATGGTTGAGAAGTAGGCTGAAGATTTTAAAAAGTTTAATTTTATCATCTACTTGAAGACGGCAGAAACATACCTTGCTATTTTCAAATTGACTCAATACTGTATTATGGTATTCAATGTATGCTTAATCCATAACTGTGAGAGGACTTTCTTGGTGCTAGAAGGCCTGTGCTGGCTTCCCTTTGACTATTCACAACCCCAACTACCTGATGCCTATGAAACACTGTTTAAAAAGTCTGTTAGGATATTTAGAGAAGTAAGGGATCTGAAATATAATAACTTTAGAACATACCATGCTAGCCAACACATGCTCACACTTCACAAACAGGATTCTCTCTACATGAGTTACAAGGTCTGACATTCTACAACCATGCAAGAATAAGGTTTCAGTTGCTCTGGTGAGAGAGGCCTACCTGATTTGCTGTCTGTCCTTGGGTCCATGATGACGAACTCTGGCCGAAGCTTGCTGACACGCCTCCCCTTAAGGATGGGTACAAGCCCACCCAGGTACTCTAGGTAGAGTGTGTAGCATGGGCCACCCACCTCCGGGTCATCCTCTGTGCGTTTCATGGTGCAATGTAGCCGCTCGTTGCCAGCCGAGGGGTAGCTGACAAAGTCTCGCATGTTGTTGGGGTCTGGAATTGGGGGCTAGAGTAGGACACAGGCAGAAAAAGAAAGATGGAATTCCAGAGACACAGAGAAAGAAACAGAGAAGGTACAGGGCAGGTCAGCTAAGAAGTTGCTGTCACTCCAACAGAGTACAGGTTGGCAACTTGACAGAGGTTAGTTACATGGTGTAGTTCACCATGTGAACCATCCACAGTGGTTCACAGCTGTGGGTGCACATCATCTGTTTTTTCTAGTACAATATAATATATCAGGGTTGAGAACTGCTGGTGTGGAATTAATGTTGTAAGGCAACTTAGAAAAACATCACAAGAGATTTTAAAAGTCTGATGTAAAAGTGAAAAATTATCAAAAGAAATCAATCTGATACTTAGAAGTTAAGGGAAACCCATGAGCAGCAACTGGTAGGTCTATTCCACATGCTGCCACCATTTCTGGAGATAGTCTGTATAAAATATAGCTAGCAGCTGTCCTGTGTAGGGGTCGCCCATTAGCACAGAAGAGAGGTAAGGTGGCCACAGAATTGCACTGAGTCTAATCCTGACTATTCTTCTAACTATATATGGGGCAAGTCACTTACTTTTACAAACTTCTTTCTTGTTTTCTCAAATGGGAATACTATCAGCATCTGCCTGAAGTCAGGATTGAACCAAATAGATTTCATAAGGTTATTTGTGCAATGTTTAGTATATAAGAGGTGCTAAATAAATGGTCATTCCTTTGATCATCAGGATGACATAGGAGTCAAGCTGGGAGAACCAGGGAGGCCATAAGAAAGATAAGGCCCATCACCCTAGGTGAATCTTACACCAGCACTAACAGGGATGATCAGCATGGACTGCAAGCATGGATCTTCCATGCAGGCATGGTAGGACCCCAGTCCACAGGCAGCGATCCCCAGGCACTCTGGTGGAAAAGCAGATGAGTGCTGTGTGTGTGCTCTGGTATCCTCCCCCATCTGTCTTATCTCTGTCCTCCTCTTGGTGAGCAGTGGGTGGCGTACAGGAGAGGAAGGAGGATCAGGGAAAGTGGAAGGCTTTACCTTAATGGTGGGGATGAAAGCAGTAGAGAGGTAAGAACAGAGGCGGGGGGGTAAGGTCAGCTTGCTGACATCCTTGTCTTCTCGAAGAGTGTTGGCGATGGCCTGCTGGCACAGCAACTGCAGGCTGGACACCCGATGCTCCACACGAACTACGTACAGGGCCGGCCCTGAGGCCATCAGCAGTCGTGAGTCCCGGTGGCCCCAGCAGATGGAGATGATGGGGCGCTGCCAGGCAGTGAAGGGAACACAGTGTTTAAGCTTTTGACCTTCTGGTGAGCAAAAGAGGGTAACACACACTGGTCTCAGCAAAATAAAGCGGGCTAGGGCTGGGAATTTAGCTCAGTGGTTCCGGCGCCTGCCTTGTAAACGCAAGGTCCCGAGTTCAATTCCCAGTACCCCCCACCACCAAAAAAATAAAGCGGGGTGACAGTTTTGAGAATACTGGTTTAAAAAACAAAATAGAGAATGTTAAATAGTATATTATGAAAATTAAGTATTTTTACTAAAAAGTAGTTAGATCTCAGGTCTGAGCACAAGCATAGGAATAGCATAGTTCTACAATGTTCATTACATGTATTGTCTCATTTAATTTGGTGTCACAAATCCTAACTTAGCTCTGCATAATGGTGTTTCTATTAATAGAGGCAATCACCCTGGGGCATAGTCACCTATATTTCTTACTGAAGCACTGGTCATCTGGGTCCGCAAATTACCCAGTGGTGGTTCCCATGGCTTGGGGAGGTGGTGAGCAGGTAGACCAGATGACTCTTCTCTTCTGTCCCTGGGCATAGGGTCTCCAGCTGTGTGACCTGGGGACTATTCCATAGGTGGAAGCCTCCCACTTTTCTCAGGAGTCAAATGGGACATGAGGATTAAAGGAAAAAATGGTGTCACAGTGCTTCTGGGACCCATCACAGGCTACAACCCTGGTATTAAGTCATGCTGTTCTGTCATCCTCCAAGTGATGGGGCAGAAAGACAAAGAGAACGCTTTCTGGAAAGGGAAGAGATGGGGGAATAGAGTTCCTGTGGTGGCTCATGAGGAGTTTCTGGCCATCATTTCCATTGAAAAAGCAGGCTGAAATCCAAATACGCATGTCAGAAACTTCTTGTACTGAAAAAGCCCAAAGCTCGGGGATGCCATCTAAGTAAAATCAGCTAAGCAGGGAAGAAAGAGGCAGAGGGTTGTGATGGAGAAGCAGTGAGAGATTTGTTGATTCTGATCCAGACAGATGGAGCACTAATTTAATGAGGTCTTAAGGGGTTTCAGAGATCAGAAGTGGGAATACCAGATCTATTATAGGAATTACAGATAGGAACAAAATTTTCACAACACTTTAGTGACAAGCATCAAGATAAAAGGAACTGTGAAGATATTTCCTTAAAACAGCCTCCAGGGTCAGCTAATCCTGGTTTCAACTTCAAAGTGAAAATGTAAGAGTGAATATAACCCAGCTTGCATTTCCATCCATGAATCCAGGCAGCCACAGGGCAAGATGATGGCCTGAGCTCCCTACCCTCCACCACCCAAGGAGGACCATGTGATTGTTGGCTGTGAAGCCTGACACTCAATCAAGTATGGGGGCTTCTGGAGCTCTTATAAGCTGGACCTCTCATGAGATGATCCCACACAGAAGGGCTAATTCATTTACAGAAAGGCATGATCACTGCTGAAGACAGGGAAGACCAATACATTAAAAATTCTCTAACATTATCAAGCCCTATAGCACCAAAATCATGCTTAATCTTTTTCTGGTGGTACTAGGGATCGAACTCAGGGCCTTCTGCATGCTATGCATGTACTCTGCCACTGCACAACATCCACAGGCCTCATGCTTAATCTTAAAGATACACTGCTTCCCTTTTATCCTTGAGCCTCTTATGATAATATTCCTAAATTAGAGCTCAAGTTATGAAAAAGTTATCACTCAGCACAACCTGACTTGTTGGAGCTGTCTGCATAAGTATGGTGTGTCTTTCCTCCAATTTTCCATTCCTCTTTCATTGATAAATCAATCTAACATGCCAGTGGTCACAAGGCAGGGACTATAGATTTATCCTCCTGTTCTCCTCCCTCCTTCTAGTTCTGCTTTTCATAGTAACAATCTCTGTGTAAAGCTGATTACATGTTTTATATAAAATTATGTTAAATATGTATTATATTTGTACTAATAATTTACACGAACACAGACTTTAAGACTGGATGAAAATCCCCATGTAACATTTCCATGAATAATTATCACTCATCATAACAAAACCAGCCAAGTCTTCAAAACTTGCCACTTTCTAATAACACATTAAGTGCTCACTTACATTACACAGTTTGCTCAACTCTAGCATGTAGGTATCATTATTTCCACTTAAAAGTATAAGGAAACTGAGGTTAAGAGAGGCTATGGAACTAGTCACAGAGAATTGGGAAAGCTGTGACTCTCACCTTTCTCCAAATTCACAGGTGGTATTTATCTTACTGCAAAGTGCTGCCTCTCTGAACTGTTAGTATCCTGAAACAACAGCCTGAACAATGTATACTACACCTCACTCAAAATTTTTTTTTTTGGTACCGGGGATCAAACTCAGGTCCTTGTACTTGCGAGGCAGGTGGTGCAACCACTGAGCTAAATCCCCAGCCCCCTCACTCAAAATTTTAACTTTTTGTCAATCACAAATAATGAACCCACATTCTTTCCCTTGTCCATTTGGTCAAGGCTACTTAGAAACAAACCAAACAACACATCTACAGAAAAGGTAAATAGACAAGGGGAGAAACAGGGCTCATAAATTGTAAATGGATGACCTGACTAATTCACTGTGCCAGAAATGAACTCACAAAGACAAATTACAGGCAGATTGCTAGATGAACAGCAAACAGCAGGAAGATGGCATGTCTGAATGGTGAAAGAAGATAGTACTGCTGATACTGCATAAATATGGAAAGTAGACCTCTCAGCCAAACAGGAGTGAGAGGACTTGAAAGAATAAAGTACTGAAAACCAGAACTCAGGAGAAAAGAGCTGAAATTATTTTGCCTGGAGGAGTGATGTTTACACAGTCTAAAAGGAAACATTATTAGGAGCAAGGTTATCAGGAAATCCCTACTTCTAAGAATAGAGTATCAGTACTCGCTTTGGCAGCACATATACTAAAACTGGAACGATAAGAATAGAATATCAATAGGAATTTACATCAGATTAATTTGGGGTATGGGCTTATTTACTCTCCAAGTCAGTGATAGTTTATTCTTGCAAGGGGAGGGAGGACGTATGAACTTATTTTAGTTTTTATAGCACATACTCCATATGAGAAGATAAAGTAGCAAAACAAATGCTGGTACTTTTGTCATGAGAATTTTTAAGACTATATTAGAATAAGAAAGAATTTATAGATGATGAATAAGGTGCCTCTCTTGTCTGAAGATTTTGAGTTATCACCAATGTGGGGAAAATTACTGTGATTGCCATTTAGTCAAAGACTCAATTAGCAGGGCTGTGACTTCTCCCTGTTAAGTCCTGTAAGTTGTAGAAAGACCTTACTTTCTAAACATGTCACCATACTTTAAAAATCATATTTCCTATGCTGGCATTTCAGCCCATGAAGACCTTACCACAAGTGTCCTGAAGTTCTGGAAGGAACCAGAGTTACAATGGAAGGAGCTGCATACACACTCCAGTGGGGATAGGGCATATGCTAGACTTGGCTGCTTGACAGACATTGATTTCTGTCACTTTGTCCTCTGAGCTCACCATGCTGGCAGAATATGATTCTACTGCTTGCCCACAGCCCTCCCCACACAGAACATCCTTTTTCCTGAGAAATTTCTACCTTTTGGGACGAGGTGCTGAAGAGGCTCATAACCCATGCTCAACTGCAATAAACTCTAGAGTGCACTTGGGTCCTCACAAATGTACCTCCCTTAGGTTTGTTTTCTTGTCTGAACAGCTGTTGTCTGTTAGGGAAAACAGTTCTCAGTTTGTGGACTTATTCTCTTTCTCATTTTGAGAACCAATGGCTAGAATTGTGAATCTGATAATATCTGAATGCTAATTTGCATGTAAAGGGTCACATATTTTGCAAATCTGGATCTGAAGCAAAAGGGCAAGAAAGTGAGCTGCATTTCAGGAGGTGTTAGTATAGTGAAAATCTGGCACTGCTGTTAGTTCAATGGAGCAATGCAAAACATTACTCAACTAAAGGGGAGGCATCATTCATAATAGTGAGGTACAAGGTCATGGAAAGTCAAGGTGTTGCTCTCAAGAATTTCCCTGTCTGGATGCTCAAACCTGAGCCAATTCTCTCAATAACTTCCCTGTACAGATGTTAGAAGATGAGCCACATAAGGAATAGGCCTTAGCTTTTTCTTCCTCACTTCCCCTGGCCAGCAATACGGACTGGCTCAGTCGGTGACTTCTCCTTCATCTCCTTACTGCTAACCACCAATACATCCCCTGTGTCGACCCAATCATTCACTTAACTACTGTGTTACTAACCAGTCATTCAATAAACATTTGTTAAATGCATACAGTGGGCCAGATACATTCTGGGTATTAGGGAATTCAAGGTGAGTATGATCAATTCCTGCCCTCACGGCGCTTACTTACAGTCTGGGGTGGTAGGGAGACAGATAAATATCTTAACACATTCCTGCTGGCTTCAACCACCAGTAGTACATGTTTGACTGTCCCATTGGGCAGCGTGTGTACCACTGGGGATATAAACAAATCTAATCACTTTTATCAGTCTTTTTACTAATAAAATTAATAAAAACCCACCTGATGGGACAGTCATGTGCCACTGGTGGTTCAAGTTGCCTGGCAGTGAGAGATAAATTACAGACCCATCTTGAATGTGTTAGTATCTGTGACAGGACTAGCTGATAATTTTAAGTAGTAAAAATGCTATGAAGCAAAGATAGGTAAGGTAAGAGCCAAAGAAAGAGCAAGGGGGTCACTTACACAAAGAAGGGAGCAGGGAAAGCTGCTCTAAGGAGGAGGTTCAAGCAGAAGTCTGTCTGAGAGAAGGGCATTTATTTATTTACTTACTGAACTGGAATTGAAATCTTCCTTCCTTACTGTTTTTATTACTATTTTTACTATTTTATTACTATTTTTATTACTATTTTTCCATATAGTGTAGCAGTAAGGACAGAGTTTTCTAAAGATACAAAACAAAAAAGTAAGGTGTCCATTACATATTAAGTTAAGCCATCCATGCAGGTTAAAGCCAATAGATAATTGCACTGGCCCAAGGCAGGGACCATGAGGCAGTCCCAGTGCAGGGATCCTGACTGAATGAGGCCCAGGAATGAGAACTGGCTTTCTAGCCACAAAGAAGCCAGGTCACTGTGAAGGTCAGAGGGCTTTCTGTGGTTCCCTTTCCCATACTTTATTTCTAAGGCAATCCTTGCCTTAGAAAGAGGGAGGTTCTCTGTCAGTCATGAAGAAATGTGCCTATAGGAAGAGGGTGCTTCATGTTAACAACCACGTGCAAAATGGTTCACTTTAGAAATGACATGTTGAAGGAGACATGCTTAAACTGGTTTAAACACTACACATGAGTATGTATATAGAAACAGTCCATGGTACATCATTAATATGTATAGCATTTATGTTTTCAATGTATCAGTTAAAAAATGGTGATTGGTCACCATCTAACCATGTTGATTGGAGCCATGGACAGTTTTGGATATAAAATTATTTCAGTTTTAGTATATGTGCTGCTGAAGCAAGCACTATCTCAGTTTTATAAGAATACAATCATGCTGATATTCTGTAGGCAGGCAACACCCACAAAGGATTTTCTCATCTATTTATAACAAACACAAGAAAAAGCACAACCATGTCAGTCTCATGAGAACAGGGAGTTTGTTCTCAACAAAAGGAGGCAAATACATTTTTTGCTAGGGTATTCTCCTTTACGAATATGGAATTGTTCGACCATAAATGTAATCTCTTATTTGATTTTTCTGTTCTCACATCTAATTTTTTACCCAAACATCTCATATCAACTGACCCTTACAGAACACAGGATGACCGAAAAACTTGCCTTTAAAGCCAGAAGTTCACAAGGGGCCAGGGATTTAGCTCAGTGGTTCCACCGCCTGCCCTGCAAGCACAAGGACCCGAGTTCGATCCCCAGTACAAAAAAAAAAAAAAAGTTCATAAACAATCAAAAACCCAGACCCCAAATATTAAAGTCTGCAAACTTCAGTCAGTAGTGCCAACTCTAAAAATCTGTCATCAGATTAACAGATATGCAAGTAGATATTGATGCTCACAGATAACAGCTGATGAGATAAATTACAGAATTTTAACTTGTAACATGCAGTAAGGAAAGGAAAATAAATTATAGCATATTTCCTTATAAGAGCTCCAGGCACAGAAGTGAATCAATTTTAAAGCTGATGCTGCCACACATTGTACCATGCAATGACTTTGTACGCAATAGCCTAAAATCTAATTAATGTGTAAATAAATTATCCAATCTAAATTGCATTTAATTCTTTTTTGGTACCAGGAATCGAACTCAGGACCTGGCACTTGCAAGGCAGGCGGTGGAACCACAGAGCTAAATCTCTGACCCCTATTTAATTCTTTTCATAAGCAATCCAATAAATTGCTTAACTTCCTCTCCTCTACAAAATTGTTCCTGCTTTTGACTTCTTAAATAGCATTGCACAGATCACATGTGATTTTACAATCATTACAAATAAGAGTTGGGTTGGTGCTACATGTACTAATGGTGTACCTGATTTTCAAAGAAATCATTATTTAACTTAATATTATTAAGGCATTTTTTTTCAATGGTGGAAGTAGACCCTAAATGAAAAAAAAAAGTCAGTGATTATTAAAATGCTGAGACATTATAGGGATATTTTTCCCCAAAGGAACATCAGCCAACCCTTCTCTTATCTCTGAGACCAAACAGTATAACATCAAGACCTATGTTAGTTTCATGTGAGAGCTAATGAGAGCTTGTGCAATGGTTAAGACCATTAAGCCTCTGTTACATACCAGGTGTAGAAAAGGTTAGAAAATTAAGGAAAACATGGTCTCTGATTTGATGAAAATAAAACAGAAGCATATAACTCATGCTACAAGTATTAAGCACCTTGGGAGTTCACAGAGAAAAGGGGTCTCTATCCCTTGGGCAGACTGAACTGGTGTTGAGAAGGATGAATTTTCCTGAGCTAAGATAGCAGGGTAGGATATTCTCTGTAGAGGGGACAGAATTCCTGCAGGAAATAAGCTCTAAGCCAAACAGAATAGCGGACAAAGTCGAATGTACTTGGAGTGTGTTTCAGTGTACAAATTCACAAATATTTAAATGAACATGTCTTATCAACTCAGAAAGCACTAAAAATTTCCATCCCCTTTCACATGCCTGCTATGGTTTGAATGTGTCCCCCGCCTAAATTTTATGTGTTGGAAAATTAATTCCCAAATTCATGTTGTTGGTATGTGGATGTGGGGCCTTGGAGATAATTAGGATCATATGTGCTTCGTGGTGGCACTAGTGGCTTTTAATAAGAGACCCCATTATCAAGAAATCAGCCAACAATAAATGCTGGCGGGGTTGTGGGAAGAAAGGAACCCTTCTCCATTGTTGGTGGGAGCGCAGACTGGTGCAACCATTGTGGAAATCAGTATGGAGATACCTCAAAGAACTAGGGCTACACGTCCCATTTGACCCAGCTACTCTCCTGCTGGGTATCTTCCCAAAAGAATTAAAAGAATCATACCACAGTGATATATGTGCACCTATGTTTATAGCTGCACAGTTTGTAATAGCTAAAACTTGGAAACAGCCCAAGTGCCCATCAACTGGAGACTGGATAAAGAAGATGTGTTTTTTTCTTTTTTATAAAATGAAGTACTACTCAGCCATAAAGAACAAGAAACTAGAGACATTTATAGCTAAATGGATGTACATTGAGGCCATACTCTTAAGTGAAATAAATAGGACAAATATGTAAATTCCGAATAGTTTCTCTGGTGTGAAAAACTAAAAGTGCAAATAAGGATCAAAATGTATAATTGATAACTGTAATATGAAAAAAAGGTCTAAAGGAGTAGGGGAAGTGGGAGGGGTAGGGGAAAGGAAAGAAGGGAAAAGGAAAAAATGGAAACAAAGTCTTTATAAACAGGGAAGGGTGGGCAGAGGAATGGGGAAAAAACAAGAACCAAGATGCATCATGTAAAGGTACAAGATCCCAATGATGAATGCAACTGTATTATATACCTAAAATGTACCAATAAACTTAATAAAAAAAAAAAGAAAGAGACTCCAGCTAGCACACTTGCTGCATCTTGCCATATGATGCCCTCTGCCATGCTGTAATGCTGCAAGAAGGCCCTCACCAAATGCTGAGATGGGGATGCCATGTCCTCAGATTTCCCAACTTTCAGAACTGTGTACCAAATAAACTTGTATTCTTTATAAATTACTGGGCCTCAAGTATTTTGTTATAGCAACTGAAAAATGGACTAAGATATTGCCTGTCAGGTTATAGACAAAAATAATGCATGAAATTTGATTACAAAGAGTAGGAGCTGGGCCAGGGATTTAGCTCAGTGGTTCCGCTGCCTGTCTTGCAAGTGCAAGGACTCGAGTTCAATCCCCAGTACCAAAAACAAAACAAAGAGTTGGAGCCTACTGATTGAAACAATCAATGCAAAGATTAAAGAACACCTAAGCTGACATACTTAATTCACTGAACAAATACTTACTGAGGACTTACTATGTTCTAGGCAATACAATGGCAGTGGGGCCACATGATAAATCTCTCTTTAAATCTCACATTCTCAGGGACTCCCAATATGCATGTGTTTTCTGCCAAATACTCAGGTCTTACACTAATTGCCTTGACTCTACTGCACTCCAGTTATTCCCTGGGCTCTTTTCATCATTTATATCCATTTCACTTTTAACACAGGAATATGAAATTCCTATCCAACTACAACTTCCCAGCCTGTTATCATTTCCTCTTTAAAAATGCTTTCCTATGATTTTCTGCTTCCCAGTCTCAGGCCATTTCCACAATATTCTTAGCAGTTCTCTGGATTCCTTTTGGTTTGGTTTTGTGTGTGTGTTTGTGTTTGTGTGTGTGTGTGTGTGTGTGTGTTTTCTTGTTTGTCTGTTTTGTCCTTCTGCTACACTAACCTTTCAAATTCCTAAATTTATGCACCCTATACTATTTCTGACTCTACGACTGGCCTGGACAGCATTGGTTCTCATTTTAAAATCATGCTATCCAGCTTCAGTTGGGACTTCATTTCAGCTTATTATCTCAATGGCTCTTGCATCACATTCCCATGACCCTATGCTTTTCATAGTGTCAATATATTAAAAAGACAGATGTTATCCCATAACATGCCTGCCTCCCCTCCTGTCCTTAACAGTCTTTTGGCTCTTTCTGCAATCTCTCCCTGTATACATTTTCTCCAGGCTGACCTCCCTGTTGCCCTCAAACCCACACTTTCCACTTGCTCTTGCTCTGTACTGCATGTTTGCTTCCTTATTTCTTTTTGTCCCAAAGCTTTATAATTTGCTTATAAACATGGCCGTATGTCTTCATTATAAATTACCATACTCTCTCCTCTCTCCCCTCAAACTTCAAACAGTTTACATAGTTTATAGTTTAGATAGTTTGTGTTGCTTCAACTTCTTAAACCACTTTGTTGCTAATTCTTTATCTGTTGAAGATGTAGCTCCAACATCTAGAGTAACGCTTGACACAGCTTAGTAAAGATTGACTGAACAAATCTTTGACAACGTGACTTCCATCACTATTATTCTACTGAGACTACTGCTTGATCTTGACACCTCTAAATCCAATTTTCTCATGGCTGTACTTAACTGTCATCCTCTAGGTTGACACAGTTCCTTTCTTTTTTTTTTTTTTGGTATCAGGGATTGAACTTGGGTCCTTGTGCTTGCGTAGCAGGTGGCAAAACCACTGAACTAAATCCCCGGCCCCCTTTAATGATTTCTTTATCACATTCCTCTCTGTGTCCTCCTCCCTTCTGTTGATTACTAAATGATATCCAAGTTCTATGCTTGGCCTTTTCCTCATTTGCCATTTCCCCCTATTCATTCCCTTGGTGTTTAATCCAAGTGTATTTCTCCAACCACAGCCTCCCTGCAGATGACTCCAAACCTCTGTCTTCACTCCAGTCTCTTGGATGACTTTCAGCCCCACATGCCCAACTATATTCTAATTACCTCCACCCAGACATTTAGCTGGAATTATAACCGAAATTGTCTGCCTTCACTGGTACTAACACCTTCCTCCTCCTATGTGACAAGAGACCAAGTCTTTGACATTGATCTGCTTCCTGTCTCTGCCACTCCAGTCTCACTGTTCTACTTTTCCCTCCTCTTTCTGTCTGGCTGGGATTATGGCACACAGCTGTCTGATTAGTCTTCCTAAAGCCCCTCTCTCCCTCCCTCCCTGTCTGTCTCCACCTCCCACCCCTGCATAACCTCAAAGACCAAATGAAGTTGTAACATCTTGGCCAATGCTACTGTCACAATGTATCCTTCCACCACCTGTAATCCCAGAATTTGTGAAGCTGAAGCAGGAGGATCACCATGAGTTCGAGGTCAGCTTGGGCTACATAGTGCAACCCTGTCTCAAAAGCAACAACCAAAAACAAAAAGTATCCTTCCAAACTGAAATCTAGTCACCACTGTGGTAGCACTAAGAGGCAGGGCATTTTGGAAAGAGACTAAGTCATGAGGGCTCTGCTCCTCTGTGTCTATCCCTTACTCCATGTGAGAACACAGCAACAAGAAGCCACCTATAGGTCAGAGAGAGTGAGCCTTCACTGGAGGCTGATGCTGCTGCTGTCTTGAGCCTGGACATCCCAGCTTCAGAATTGTGAGAGATAAATTTCTATTATTTATAAATTACCCAGTAAAAGAAACTTTGCTATAGCAGCCTGAATGGACTAAGAGAGCAGGCATTGAAGATGTGACACATCTGGACCTAAAGAATTTTTGTAGTCTTTATTTCCTTATTGATGCTTTTTGTATAACCTATGCTATATTCAAACTGTATTCTATTTCTAAAATTAATTATTAGCTTAAAAAAAGAAATCATGTTATGATTACCAGTAACTAAAGAAAGCAAGAGATAATACAGATAGCAAGAAAATCAATTTATCTGATCCCTGGGAATCACTAAACTCACTAAGCAAGGCACAGCAATAAGATGTGATTCATTCAACAGCTGCTTCCTGACATTCTACCATGAGCCAGGCACGGTTCTATAAACCTGAAGTAGAATATGGAGGATAGGATACATGAGGTTGCTTCACTCAGACTCCTTACCTTCCAGTGAGATGAAACAATTAAGCAAATAACAAAAGAATTTCAGATTCTGATAAATACTAAGACAGAAATAGTATAATAAAACAGAGCACAGCTGTGAGAGAGTAGAGTATCACAGAAAGGGAGAGCACGTTAGGGAGAGTCTTTCCTCAGAGGTGAGGCCTGAGTTAGGACCTGATGGGTAAAGATGAGCTGGACTGGAGAAGGGCCAGTAAAGCAGATTCTGCACAGACAAACAGCCAAGAGAAGGATGGAGGACAGCATATTCAAGCCACAGCAAGGCAGGCAGAATAACTAGTACATGGTAATACAAAGGAAGATGCACTAGATGAAACTGGGGAAGGTAGGACAGAGAGTGATGCAAGATCTGGTGAGGGTTTGTGGGAGGAAACTTCCAAGGAATTTTAAGCAGGACTATTGGGCTAAAGAGAAGCCCTGCAATAGGGTGCAACAGGTGTGATGGTAGTAGGTTCTAGAATAGTATCTGTTCCAGATGAAAATACTTACAACCTTTGCTGAGTACACAGGTGTCCAAAAAGTACTAAATGTGTATTTCCTTAATTCATGCTACACTGAAATTGCTCTATGACCAGCAGAAACATTCAGATAAAGATGCAGCCTCAGTACTTTGCATGTGGGTTGTGTGCTTGTTCAAGTAGCTTTTTCATTCAATGATACCTTAATTTACTGAACACCTATTATTATGTGTAAGGCACCACAGATAGGACTCTGCTTTCAATTACCTTGAAAGAGACCCTTAAGAAATAATGACAAGTTTGATGAACATCATCAAAACTGATAGGGGGCAATGGGGTCAGTATAACCCAACAGTCTGCCCTCTGCAGCAGTGATACATCTGCTCAGACAGAAGCACAAAAGTATCTGGGATAACAGAGGAGAAGAGTGAGGAATGTCAGGGTCAGAGGGGGATGGAGTGGTAAGAACTAATTCTAGAGAGTATAATAGCTAGTTAGTGGAGGTCTCTTTAAGGTTCAAGAGACTCTAGACTTTACAATCAGTGCAGTAAGAGGCTACTGATCTGACTCATGATTTTATAGACTCTATCAAGTGAAGAACGGTTTAGAAGAGAAAGGTATGGACTTAACACTGCATGTGAAAGGATGGTAGCTTGAACTAGGATACTAGCTAATATACAAAAAAGGATGCAGATACTAAAATATTAAGGAAGCAAAAATATCCACTGGGATTCATGAACAGGGGAGTGGGCAAGACAGGAGAATCTGGCTGGCTTGGTTTCTGGCTGGAGGAGCTGAGGGGTGATGGAGCTGAGAGTAACCTATCTGGGAGGTGGAGTATCCTGAGGACTGAACATGTTGGAGTGCTTATGAGATGGGTGTGTGAAATAAGGAGTTGGGTCTTTACAGTTCTCTTTCCTAGGCTCCAAACCTTTATAGAGATAGTACTTAAAGCTGAAGTACTTAAACCTGAAATTGCCTGAGAACTGCTCAGTGACATAAGAGGGACCAGGCAGAGATAGAAAAATACCCATAAAAACCAAGTCTTAGTAAAAACTCCTTTCCTCCAAGTTGTAACAGTTGGCATACAGTTCTACTGTAAAATTTAAAGCATTTATGTGATTATTTTTCTGTGTTCCTTAACTGGCTTCCAATGCCCTATGAGGCATGGAGTGTGTCTTCCTTGTTCAGTTCCTAAATATTACAACTTAAAAATCAGTGCCACCCAGATAGTAGCCTTTCAAAATGTTTGCTACATATTTGAACAATCATGCTTATTTGCCCAAAAGATATTACACTGTCAAAGATATATTTAAATTCTATGACTCAGCAACAACAATAAAAAATAACTTATTAAAAATGGACAAATGACTTGAACAGACATTTCTCTATAGATATACAAATGGCCAGTAAAAACATGCAAAGATGGGCTAGGGATTTAGCACAGTGGTTTCACCACCTGCTGCGCAAGCACAAGGACCTGAGTTCGATCCCCGGTACCAAAAAACAAAATAAAACAAAACAAACAAACAAACAAACAAACATGAAAAGATGCTCAGTACACTAATCATCAGGGAAATGAAAATCAGAACCATGAGTTATCACCTCACACTCAATAAGATGGCTACTATTAACAAGTGTTGGCAAGGACACAGAAAAACTGGAATTCTTGTACAATGTTGGCAGGAATGTACAATGATATAGCCACTGTGGAAAACAGTATGGCAGGTCATCAAAAAAAAATTTAAGATAGAATTATCATGTGATCCAGAATTCTACTTCTGGGTACATATCCAAAGTATATCTAAAAGAAGACTCTCAACAGCCATGTTTAGAGCAGCATTATTCACAATAACCAAAAGCTGGAAGCAACCCAAATGTCTATAGATACATGAAGGAGTAAACAAATTGTTCTGTATTCACACAAGGAGTATTACTCAACCTTAAAAAGGAAGGAATTCTGGCATATGCTACAACATCAATAAACTGTGAGGATATTACACTAAGTGAAATAAGCCAGTCTATATGCTTACATGACTTGTTTAAGTCAAACTCACAGAAAGAGTGTAAAAAATGCTGGTTGCTGTGGACTGGGGAGGGGAAACCTAATATTTGAGTCTGAGATCTAAGACAACTGTAGGCGATCTAAAGATTTACTCATTTCTCTGTGTTATTTCCCATTATCATACAGGAAGTATATATGTTATTAAACATGTTTTTCTCTTGTTAATCTGTCTTTTGTTAAAAGGAGTCCCAGCTAAGAACTCGTAACAATTAGTTTTTCTTCCTTACAAGTACATAAAGATTTAGTGTTCACTTTTTTTTTTTTTGGTACTGGGGATCAAACTCGGGTCCTTGTGCTTTCCAGACAGGTGGCATAACCACTGAGCTAAATCCCTGGCCCCAAGTGTTCACTTTTGAAAGTGTCTGATTTCTTCTATAGAATGCTGATCAATACCAGCTCACTTTGCTGATTCACTATCCCCTTAAATGACTGTGATATGAAATATTCTGGTTAAAAAGCAAAACTTGTTTCCTTCCCTATTTCTCTTGGTTTATATACCACAATTCAATTTAAATAAAAAAATAAGAATAAACAACAAATAAAATTTGTCAAAGATAATTACAATGAGTATAATCAACTCATGAGTATTTACCAGAACCAGGGGCACACCAACATAGCAGAGTTCTTAAAAATGTACTTACTTGCACAAGTGTGTCCAGTGTGAAGATGTGCTCCCCTCGAACATTGTAGAACTTCACCATGGCACTCTTCAGAAGGGGTCCATTGGGGAGCTCAGTGAGCTGGGTCTGCCGCTCCATCCCAGCAACTGCCAGTAAGTCTCCCTGTGTGCACCACTGGGCCACCACCTCTGAAACCACAAAGAAGAACAATAAGCACAGGACACAGCCCTCTCTCTACTGCCACTCAAACATACCACTGCGTGTCTTCAGAAATTCCAAGCATGGAGACACTCAGCAAATACAACAGTGGCTCTTCCCTGCTCTTTCATGAAGATAACAATGACCCATTTCTTTGAAGACAATACAGACTCTATTAAAAACAGGTGTTTTGGGCTGGGGATTTAGCTCAGTGGCACTGCACCTGCCACGCAAGCTCAAGGTCCTGAGTTCGATCCCTGGTACCGCAAAAAACAAAAACAAAAACAAAACCCAGGTGTTTTATTATATGAATGGATAATGCAGTTCGTTGGAAACATAACTAAATGAGATAGAAACCCAAGCATAAGAAAATTGGCCTGTTAAAGTTGGGTGCTGTGGTGTACACCTGTAATCCCAGCTACTTGGGTGGCTAAGGCAGGAGGATTGCAAATTTGAGGCTAGCTTGGGCAACACAGTGAGATGCCATGGAAGAATGAAGAGTAAGACGACAGGGAAAGGAAGAGGGGGGATGGGAGAAAGTTAAATACCAATCTGCAGCACTGGCATTTCCATAATGAGATTTCAGAGCTTTTTTTTTTGCAGAACTGGGGATTGAACTCAGTACCTTGCGCTTGCCAGGCAGGTGCCACTGAGCCACTGCTACTGAGCTAAATCCCTGGCTGCACAACATTTTAAAAAGCAAGTTGGATAATAACGTCGTATCATGTTGTTTCAGTGCTTTCACGTTGTATCAGTGCTTTCCCACTGCTATGTCCTCCATTCTCAGAGAGGACTGAGTTTAAAAATGTTCAAAGTAAAAAGTCAAAAGGAAAGCCCAAATTTATTCATCTGGGCACCACTACACAGATAAAGTTAAGATACAGGACATATATACATATGAAGGCCTTAAGTTTAATTTGATACTTGATGATGTTATAAAGACTTGGAAAAGAAGATAATATACTCCTATTAGGTGTAGGTAATATTTCTCAAAGAAATATTCACAGTGGAGATGCAATGCTCACCTACAAGCCACTAACTGCTGCTAATAGTTTGTCTTACCCCAATGTTATCACTCAGTTTTTACTGGTTAAAAAAAAAAAGTAAAAGTATTAAGATTCATGGCAATTTTCTTCCTTAGGATCCTAAAGCCACAATCTGTCTTACACCAAGATCTCTAAAATCTAGATCCAAGCAGTCCAGTTTCCAGAGGCTGGTTTGAATTTGAAAAAGATATTCTGCTATGACCAGCACCTATTTTTAGCCCAGCACATAGCGAGGGCTAGAATTCATCAGCTCTTATGCTCTTTCTGATCACAAATGACCATAATGCCCCCTCTACTTCATGTATGGAAATGATTCTAATACTAATTTCAGTGCATTCTGAAGTCACTGATATTTTTCCACCTCCCCTCAAATGTGGAGAGAGTTCCCTGAGGCAAGATGGTCCCCAGTTCAGGGCTTTCTCAGCCTTTCTCAGCCATATCAGAAAAACGAGAGAGGGCTGAATTGAAGCAGTTATACACAAATGTAGAATTAAAAACCTCTATGAAATTGTGAAAAACCTCCATATGAAATTGTGAAAGCATCAACAAAAGGGCTTTTTCATATGAATGAAGTTAAATAAAAATCAGAAAATTAAAAAAATAAATTAAAAAATCAAGTCAATGTTCTGGTGAATAAGATTTTTAAGATGAAGGAAAGAGAAGCTGGAGGATTTATGCATATACTAATACGTGCTCTGGCATATTCAATGCCAGATCTAGTCTAGAGAAAAGCCTGGTCATGATCATAAAACTGAAATGATCTTCTCTGGATGGAAGTGTTGAGTATACAAGGAAACCAAAAGAAGAAGCAATGACTAAAGCAGTTAAAATGATAACAAAGAAGACAGTCTGTAAGTTCCTAGATAGGAAGTGTTGCTGTGATGTGACAGAGATCATGACATATGATATCTTTAGTGCTTCATTCTCAAGCACTAATTCTCAGATCTCCTCGTTTGACTTGCCTTGTTTAGTGCAAGTGAATAACTATAATAATTATAACTATCATTTTTTGGTCAGTACTGAAGATTGAAACTCAGGCCCTTCCTATGTATATATGTCCTTCACACTGAGCTTCATGCCTATACTCCTCTTTCCTTTTGAGAGAGTCTTGATAAGACCCCTGCTTCAGCCTTCTACAGGGCTGGGATTACAGGCATGTGCCACCACATCCAACTCCTTTACTTTGAGATAGGGTCTCACTAGTTGCTCAGGCTGGGCTCAAACTTGTGATCTTCATACCTCAGCCTCACAGAGTACTGTGGTTACATTGTGTGCCACCATGCCTGGCTTATACTATTCTTTTATTTGTTTTCTCAAAAAGATTCTTTGAATTTTGTCACAAAGTGGTTCTGAAAAATAAAAAAATAAAAAATAAAAAATAGGCTCTTTTCCTGCAACACTGGCCTGGACACATGCCCAACATGCACAGGTGCTATATGGTACAGGTGACAGTGAATCCAAACATGAGCAAGCAAACCCTCTGGGGCTTCTCTAATGCAACAGGTAAGTCATACTGAGTCAGCTGTCATCCACAAAGGCAAGTTACTCTTTTAGAAAGAATAGGTTACACATGAATACCATGATCTTCGTTCTACTAATTACAGAACTAGCAGCACCAAGGGATGAGCAATGGATGTGGGTTCCTCTGTCACTCAGTACTGACCATTCTTGGTCCACAAGGTAGGTACCCCAGAGAATGGGTTGTGTGGCATAAAGCCCTGACAAGAGGAACTCAGGAGCAGGATGAAGAAAGAATAATTTAGAATTGTCCAGTCTCAAGCAAGGGTAATGAGTACTCTACAGGGACTTAAATTCTTATGGTTGGGGTTTAAAAATAGTCATAAATTGGTGGGAATATCAAAGTAAAAGCAAATAGTCATTCAATTTATAAACCAGCCTAGATGTGATAAGAAGTTTTTTGTAAACGATGTCTGTCTTACTAAAAAAAAAAAAAATCCCTAATATTTCTGTTCATGGTTTCTGAAATAACTTCGCTTAAATCCCTAAAGATTTTATTCAGGGATACAACCTAGAAGGTACAAACAAATGCTTTATTTAGTAGCTTTTCTGTCACTCTCCTGAAGTTCCTTGCATGGATTATCTCTGTTCTGGTTTAGATCTAAAATATCCCCCTTAAATCTCATATGTTCAGAGGTAGGACTTTTGGAAAGTAATTGGATCACGAGGTTCTATACTCATCACTGTTGAGTTCCTAGCTGAATGTGCTGTAAGAAGATGAAGCCTAGCTGGAGGAGGTGGGCCACTGGGGTATACCTCTTCTTTTGGCTCTTTCATTCATGATCTGCTTCCTGGCTGCCACAGGTCGCAACTTTCCTCTACCTGGGCTTTCTATCATGCCATTTCTGCCTTGGAACCATGTGACCATGGACAGAACCGTCTAAAATTGTGAGCCAAATAACCTCTATTCCTTTAAGTCACAGGTATCAGGTATTTTTTTCCCCAGTGATGGGAAAGCTGAACAATACCATCTCTAATGCTCCACACAGTGGGATCTGGGAGTTTCAAAGCATTCTAGGTAGTCCAGGTGGTTCATCCTCTGGAAGCACCTATTTTTTCTCAATGACTCTAGGTGTAGTTTTTTGTGGGTTTTTGGAGAAAGGGACTCACTGCATACTTCAGGCTGGGCTTGAACTTGTGATCCTCCTGGCTCAGCCTCCCGAGTGCTGGGATTATAGGTGTGCACATCATGCCTGGCTTGGGTGTGGGTATTTTGGTATCTTAAACATTTTACAAAGAAAATCAGCAAAGAAAATTTACATTAGCCAGATAGTCTTATGGATCATTTTGGTAAAAGCCCAGAGGATCAAATTTTCATTATGTAGTCAGAAATAGAAAAGTTGGGTTTTTAATGTTAACAAGAAGCTCCTTTTTGTGGTACTAGTGCTAAGTAAAAAACAGGTGGCCAAGTTTTCACAGGAAAAAGAGTGGTGTTCTTTTTTTTTTTAAGAGTGGTGTTCTTATCAAACACCACATTGATTATAGCTATGGGGTGGGAATCTGAAGTTAAACCAGTCCTCTGTCTTTTAGATTTCCACTGTAATAAATCAACCTTTTATTAGTCATTAAATATACATGCTTGTGTGTATGCATGTATGCGCATACACACGTGCATGCGGAGCAAGACAGAGAGGAAAGAGAAATAATTAGCAAAGTGTGTGATGATAAAATGCTTTAACAGTGCTTTTAGTAATCCGGTCAGGATTGAAAAAGAGGGTACCCATTCCATGAGGACAAATCTGCATCAAGGAGTCATTAAATCACTGGCTGAAATGACCTCACCTCAAAAATTCTCTCTTGAAAACCAGGTGTGGCAGTACATATCCTAGGACTTGGAAGGCTGAGGCAAGCAGATTACAAATTCAAAGCCAGCCTGGATTATATAGAGAGACTCTGGCTTCAACAACAATCAAGCCAAACCAAACTAAAACACACAGACACACAGTCACAAACACAGACACAGACAGACAGACACACACACACCTCTTGATTTTCTCAGCGTTGGTAAAATGAATAAAAACAGAAACTGCAAAACAAAGAAACAAAGCTTGGATGTTTGGGTGCCTTCATTTCAGGGCACGTGTGGGACAAAATGAGAGGCAGGTGACTCTACCACTGAGAGATGTGCTGGCTCGGTCAGAGAATCTGACCTTATGAAGAAATTATTTTTCCTCAAGAAAGAATATAAAAGTCACAAGAAAGGATAAAACCCCTAATGCCATAAACTAACTCACTACTGCTTTTTGTTTTTCTTTTTTTGGTACCAGGGATAAAACTCAGGACCTTGTGCTTGTGAGGCACCACTGAGCTAAATCCCTGCCCCTTTCACTACTGCTTTTATGATGAGCAGAAGTCCCCAAGGCTAAGTTACTCAGCAGCCTTTTTCCTTAGGCACAACTTCCTCATCAACAGCTACAAAACAAAATCAAAACTGCTCTTCAGAGCTGTCCCTGCCCAATAGGATCTGCAGTGAAAACCAAGGGGGACAGGCGGCACAGAAGGTATCTGGTCATGGGGAGAAGGAGTGAGCTAAAATTCTAAGTTGTGTATGACATAAATTAAAATGTTGATGGTAAAAGGCATTATGGGTTATCTCTTCCCCTGGAAAAGTTATTTGAGACAGTAACAGAGAAAGACCAAAGTGATCAGAGACCCTTTGGGTCTTCCTCATGAGACAACTAACCAGCCCATCTATAATAGGATAGATGACTAGGGCCATCTTTGATAGCATTTCTGCTTCTCTATTCCTAGAATTTACTAATATAGCCTGTAAGAGAATGGATATAAAATAAATTTCAAAAACAAAAGTTACTGCTCTAGGGCCAGGGATTTAGCTCAGTGGTTTCGCTGCCTGCTGGGCAAGCACAAGGACCCGAGTTCAATCCCAGGTACCAAAAAAAAAAAGTTACTGCTCTTCAGACCACATGTAAGACTGAGGTTTTCAAATATTCTGATACAAAGAAACAAAGAGAAAGTGCCTGCATAAGGCACCTATTAGATGGGACCAGTTCACTTAATCTAATTTTCTGAAATTAGGAAGACACAGTACAAAAGCATCTGATCTATTTTTTCTTTTTTTTTGGTACTCGGGATGGAACTTAGGACCTTGTGCTTTCCAAGCAGGCAGCAGCACCACTGAGCTAAATCCCCGACCCTAAAAGCATCTAATTTCTAGTTAGGCAATAACTAGCATGCTAAATTTGGTTGAATGTTAGAGTACAATTCAAGTTTTAAAAACTTCACATTTGGAAGGGCTACTTGGGTTACCTCTCCAGTGTGTTCCTGTTTGCATACCACACATCTGGTAGGAATGTGCTAGAAATATTGTTCCAATGCAATGTGATCTGAGAGAGTACAAAATTATATACTTGAGATAGAATAAAAGTTAGGGCATGGTGGTGCATGCTTGTAATCCTAGCACTCTGAGAGGCTGAGGCAGGAGGATCAAGGTTTTCAGACCAGTCTGAGCTACACGGTGAGAACTTGTCTTTAAAAAAAAAAAAATCACCTTGTAAAGAAAAAAAGACAATTCGATCCCCGGTACCAAAAAAAAAAAAAAAAATTCAGGATTCTAAACCTAGAGGGAACCGGTTCTCAAGAAATTGGCAAACTTGGGCCAGGGATTTAGCTCAGTGGTTTTGCCTCCTGCTACACAAGCGCAAAGACCCGAGTTCGATAACTGGGACCAAAAAAAGAAATTAGCAAACTTATTAAAACTTCATTTTTTGGGAAAAACAGAACTTAGATTACTAAATATGTGGAGGGACTTACGGTGATCATATATATTTTTTAGCTCCATGAAAGACAGACCACACAGAAAATAATTTACAGAAAAGCATAGGAATTTCATTATCAGTTCCGAAACACTTACTCAGCTCCTAATGCTGCCTGTCTGTGGTGTAAAGGACTTCTACATAGTTTCAGTCCCATGGGAGTTTACAGGCTAAATAATTCCTTACAAGTCCAGTTCTGAAACTGCAGAATGGAATACTCAAGAGGGAATATAATTTGCTTCTAAAAATTATAGTTTTAAAATAGAATTAATAAGTGCTGGGAGGTGTAGACTGATACAATAGAGTCCTGTCAACCAAAAATTACATACATAGACCTGGTTCTTTGTGTCACTGCAATTCCTGAAGAATTCAGACAAGCAGCCGCAGCACAAGGCAGTGATTCTTCAGACTGATGGGCAGTGTCACAATTAGTGGAGAGAAGGTCCTAGTTTTTATCTCCCACCTCCCCATTCATATTACGGTAGGTCCTTTTAACACTAAAGACCAACAGCAGCCCAGCAATTAAATTTTAAAATCTTTGTAAATTGCACCACTTAAACCTGAAGAGACAGACTGTTTATTCCAAATAACTCATCAGGGTCACAGTGTCAGTAGTATTCTCGAATTGCAAAACTGAAAACACTCCCCATGGCTGTGTCCCTTGGTTTTCTCTTGCAATAACAACATTACACAACATCCACCTGGAAGATGTCAGCATTTGACTGCTGGCCTTTGCAACCATGCCCTGGTTTGGCAATTGTGGAATCTCTGCAGGTCTTTCAAGGTAACTTTACTGCATGATGACCAGTTCCTTAATAAGCCTGCCAGATTCTTATAATTACAGAGG